>NC_056071.1:13167500-13792500 GCF_016772045.2 Ovis aries | reverse complement strand
CATTTGACACAAAAGAGAAAATATTGCTGTCTTTAGCTTTTGTCCCCATGTCTCCTCGGGCTCCCGCCAGCCTCCCGAGCACCTGGTGGTCATCCAGACCCTCTGGACTCAGTCTCCTCACTGCCTCTCTCTTCCTCCTTATTTGATATTGGTAATAAGAGAGGCGTAAATACAACACGTCCTCTGCCAAATAAGCGACCATTGGCACAGAAGTGCGTGAGCCAAGGCAGAAGCAGACCCCTGGGTCAGAGACACACGCTGAGCATCGTAACGTAAATAGATACATGGATGGGTACAGTACATATATATGGGGAAATAATTGGAGTGAATTTGAGCAAATGTGACTGTAATTTGATTTCCACTTGGGTCTCTCACAATATTGCCTAAATTCAGGGCAAAAAAAAAAAAAAACCAGAATACCCTACCTAAAGGCTTAGGTGGGCGTCCCCTAGAAATCTGTGGGTGCCTTATATCTGCAGGCAATTTGATCCCTCCTCTCTGGCCCTCTGAGTCTGCAGGCCCACCCAGCATGCCTGACTCTTCTTCTTTCCTTCTGGTTGTTCCTATCCTGAAGTCCCTGAGAAAAATAAGGACTCAATAGCCAATGAATGAAGAGGCCAGTGTGAGAGGCTTCCCTGGGGGGCCCAACAGCGGAACCTTGCAAACCCTCCCGGGAAAGTGGGCGGGCCTCTGCCCCTGACCTGAGGCTGTCCCTCTGAGTTCTGTCTGCCCCAAAGACCCAGGACCCAACCACCTCCCTCTGCCCGTCCCCCACCACAGCTCTGTGGAACGCTCTCCCCCCAGGGTGGGCACCTCTGAAGCTGGCCAGGAGCCCCATGGCAGGGTGGCACCGAGAAAAGTAACTTAAGACTTCCATTGGTAGAAATGGCCCATTAAGCCTTTGAAACTATCCCCTGGAGACACTTAAAAAAAAAAAAAAAGCAAAAGCTAGAATATTATAAAATGGACAATCTTCTTAAAGGCATCAAAGAGATATCAAGATAGCGGGGAATTACTGGGCAGAGTCATAGAGAAGAGAACCCAGAACAGTAAACCCAGCTCTCGAAGCTGCTTTTGCCTTGAGGGCACTGGTGGATCCAGACAAATCTGCTCAGAAACTGAGCTGTGCACCCAATGGGCTTGTAGACAAAAGCCAAGGCCCAGTACCTACCAAAGCCAGGGAGCCCAGCGAGCCCTCCCTCACCTCCTTTAAACCTGACCCCGAGGAAGGGCTACCCTCTGAGCTCAAGGGGGAACCAGAATGAGCCAGCCCTCCACGAGCTTGCAGCTCAGCTTCCTGTTTTCGAGTTGCTTCAAGCACCTCCGACTGTGAACTTGGATTATGGTAGTCCCGTCTGTCATGGCCCGCAGCAGAGAAGAGTCTTCTCCAGCCGTCATCCTAAGCCTCTAACTTTTCCTACAAAGAGAGAGCCATCCTGGAACTCCTTCCCCATCAGGAAATGCTGGTGGGTCCCGCTGCCTAGAGACTCACAGGAGTCATCTGTCAGGGATGCTAAAATGTCTGAGCCTGGGGGCAGACCCAAACCTGACGCCCTCCCCTCGCTGTGCCCTTTTCTGGGATGAAACTGGATCTAGATGCCTTGCATATTCTCTAGGAAATCGCTGGATAACTCCTGGAGGGCTCGTCCTGCCCGAGTGACAGCTGGAAGAATCCAAATCGGAACCATCAGCACCCACCCCCTCTTCTCCCACATTTCTCTTTGCCAGGAGTCCTGAGGCTCTCTCAGGAGCAGGGTAGCCCTGTCCTTGGAGAAAGGATGTCTGACGCTGGGAAATCAGGCTCTTTGGCAGGAAAGTAGCCCCCGTGATGGTCTCTGGACACAGCCCACCTCATAGCCATTCCTCCTGAGCCTCCCTCTGCATCATCCCTCCTCCAACCAGAGTCCCCTTCTGTCCCTTCAAGTTCCATTCAGAGCTGGCTGACCTGTGCACCATTACCCCTTAGCGCTTTCTGCAGGATGGCAGGATTTGTAGCTGCTGGTACCTGTCTTTTGCTTAGCATAAATTTCACGGCAGCGGAAGTTGAGTCTGTCTTGTTCGCCTGGGTGTTCCCAGTTCCTAGAACAGTGCCTGGCAGAGTAGGGCGAATGAATGAAATCACAGCATCTCCCATGAGCCCAGAGCCTCGGGACAGCCAGTGATGTACTGACTGCAGTGACTACTGCAGTGATGTACTCCCCTCTTCCTTTACAAATACTGGGGGACCCTCCTCCTAGCTCACTTCATGTACCTCTTCTTTCATCTCCTCCTTTTGCATGAGACTTCTCGGGTGAGTGGATCGCAGCTGGACTTTCAGAGTACTGTCAAAGTGAAATGCTGGTCGACACCATCCTTCACTCTACAACTATGTCCAAGGTCACTGACCGCCAGATCCTCATACTCAGTCATTGTCACTATCAAAAGTGATCACTGCTCCCCCGACCAAGTGCCCAGGCTTGGCACACACACACACATACACACACAAAGCATTCCAGTCCACAGCCACCCAGAAGCTAGAGCATCATAAGGGAGAGGCTGACCAGTGAGCGCTGGCTGGCCTTGCGGTTCTATCCACAAGTACGTGGGGGCAACGTCGGAGAAACAGCCCCTTTTGAGACAAAGAGTGCTGTTTGCTTGGGGCAGAGGCAGCAAGGAAGGGTATGATCAGGACTCATGGAAGGAGGCGAGGTTCCCCAGAGCCTGAGGGAGACCATCCCAAGGCTCAGCGAAGAGGGTGGACTAACTGCCCCCAGCAAGCAGGGGGAGGGCCAGTGCTTTTGACTGAGGGGAAGGGATGGGAGAGGAGCATACAGAGTCAAGAGAGGGTGGGCGAAGAGAGGGGTGTCGGCAAGACTCCATGCGAGGCTGGACACTGACCGGGGGCCCAGGGGACACTCCAGTGGCAAGAGGAAAGAAGGTTTAAAAGCAGCAAACGTCTGAAGCCCCCTTGTAGAAGTGTGTGCTGCACGTGCCTGTGACCCACAGGGTCAGCCCTCCCCAGAACACCCGCCCCCGTTCCTCCGGAAAGTCAAAGCACTGCCCCTGAATATTGGATATGAAGCAGCCTTAATGTCATCCCACACCCAGGGTGACCTGGTAAATAAATACAGCAGATGTGCAGAAGGTAGAAACCAGGAGGCCCAAATGACCCCATGGTCTCAAGCCTGCAGGTGACCGAGGACAGCATGCAAAGGGCGTTGGCCTCTGAGATCCTGCTACCTTAGATGCCAACAGGGCCCGGGCACCTCGGAGAACAGACCCCTCTACAGAGTGCCACCACAGCCATCACCCAGCACGGTGGGTGATGTCACTACGGAGAAGCAGACTTTGAACTGGATCTGAACTGGAAAGGGACGGTGTGTGGCTCATCCAGGAACCACTGAGAAGGTTGGCTGGATGCAAACAAAAGGGCTGGGCAGGAGACTGGTGGGGCAGGGTTGGGGGGGGGGGGGGGGGGAGAGGGGAACGGAGGGCCAGGAGGGGCCGGGAGAGGCTGTGAAGAGCCTCCTGGGCTGAGTTAAAGAGTTTGGACTTTTAATCTGTTGGCAACAGGGAGCTGCTTGGGTCCACTGCCCTCCCTGTGAAGAAGGTGGGCAGAGCACAGGGGCACCCAGGGGCTGAAAGACCAGTTAGGAAACTAGCTAGGAGTTTAGGGTCCCCGGAGGAGGGGCCCGGACCGGAGCAGGGGCTGTGGGTGGGAAGCATGGTGGTGGGGGAAAACTTAGGATGCCCGGAGAAGCGACAGGACCGGTGAGCCACCAGGTGGGGCGGGGAGGGCAGAGGAGGAGAACAGACATTGAGTCAAAGATGACTCGGCTGACGTCAGGGCCTGGGAAGGTAAGGGGGCGCCCAGGGGACCCCGGAGAGAGGCCAGTGGGGCTCTGGGGAGCCAGCTGGGAGATGCACCTGATGAGTTCACGGTCGGGAAGAGAGAGATTGATGGGGGGCGGTGGTGCTTCGGGAGGCTCAAGCTTTTCTCAGGAGCACACTTGCTGGTGGCCTTCTCAAGGGCTTGGAGGTGGTGTGCCACCTTGCTCCTAAGAGCGACGTCTCATTGGATGAAGATGTGTGCCACCCCAAACGGCCCCATCCACGTCCCCCTCCCCTGTTCGCAGCAGTTGCATGGAGCTCGAGCTAGGCAGCTCCTCCCCTCCGCCAGCGGGTCCTCCTGGGAGTCAGGCCCCGGGGATCCCCGCCCTGCTGTCTTCCCCCATGCCCACTCAGAATCGGCACAGCCACCCATCCACCTGCATGGTTCTCTTGTGCCCCTTCAGACCCGTGCAGCACTGGGTGCTGGCGGGGCACGTGTGGCTCAGTGCCCCTGAGACCTGACCTGTCATCAGGGACTTAACAGGGCCCTGGACTCCAGGGAGGACCCAGGCCGCTGCCTCCAGATGACCTGGCCTGCGGGACCAGGTGAGCCCTGCAGCGGGAGGCTGGCTTTTCCTTGTGGGCGAGACACCCTCTCTGAATTGGAGCTTTTCACCTGTAGGTTCTGAGAAGGAAACTCTGTAGTACTTTTTGAAGTTTTTTTTGTTTTTGTTTTTTCCCCCCTGTTCACCAGGAAGAGCCCAGACATACAGGAGCATTGACAACCAACCTTCCACTCAGACTAGTTTTAACCCTTCCTTAGACATCAGGGCCATCTTACCAGGCACCCAGGAACCTGGAAACGCTGATCCTCCAAGCAGGATGGTCCTCCTGCGCATGGGGAGGGACCTGCCGCCCCTCCAAGTCCCCGCTCTCCCTCCAAGGCACGTCGGGCAAGCCCCTGCCGGCTTTCTGGCCTCCAGTATCTGGAGCGAGGGACCATGGGCGACCCTCCAGCCGGGACATCGGGAGCCGGGTGGGGGGTGAGCATCGTGGTAACGAAGGGCTGCGGTGGAAGATGGGCCAAGGCCTGGGGGGCCAGAACTCGGGAAGGCCCCGGGGCGGTGGCATCGGGCGGGACGCAGGGAGCCCGCCTTCTAGCTCTCCGGGATGAGGCCTCGCCCGGGAGCTTGTTGGAAATGCAGAGTCCCAAGCCACAGGCCTGCTCTTTGAGGGCCCACGTGATGAGCTCCGGCGAGTACATCCTCAGGAGGCTCCTCAGTACCAGGAGACATGCAGCCGACATCGCCGCAGCAGAAGCTGAGGTCTGCCCGGGTGGGGCAGGGGCAAAGTGTGGGGGTGTCGAGGTGCCCCCACTGGCCGCGGTGCTGTTTGGGCTGGCCAGGTGAGGTTCAAGGGCTTTCAGACTCTTGAGTCTTGACAACTGACCGCCTTCGGGAACGCCCTGACGGCGGTCTCCCGAGGGGGCACCGGGTTGCCAATCTGAGGTGTGTTTTTGTGGGTGTATGTCTTTATAGGGAGGTCCGAATCCACCCCCAGCCGCGCGGGCAGTCGCCACAGCCTCTCCAGTCCCAGGGTGCGGGGACAGCCCCCAACACCCCTGCTGCCCCCCGGCGGGGCACGGAGAGCCGCGAGGCGAGGCCGAGAAGGCAGCGGCCTCCAGCTGGGTCTTGCTTAGGGTTCTGGGTACAGACGCTTCGGGCTGGGCGGGAACTTACCCCCCGTGGGGGAAAGGGCTGAAGCTCCCGCCGACTCCGGAGCCCGAGTCTCCTCAAGTGTGGACTGACAGTGCTGGACTCCGATACCCCAACCTGAACCCCCGCCCTACGCTTCCCAGCGTCGTCTCGCTCCGCGGCGCTCCATCCCAGGGTGTGGACTTTGGGGTCGGTTCCGTCCAGGCCCTAGGACCTCGCCCCAAGGATGACCATCAGCACCGCAGAGGTAAACTGCAAAACTTTCAACAGAAACCTCTGATGCTGAACGTAGTAGTGCGCAACTGAGGCGACATTCCATGTCGGTGATGCCGAGATCTTAGGACAGACATCTGAGAACACGGAAGACTGAATCCTGACCTCCCTCGACGGCCGCTTCCAGGACCCGGCAGGGGGCGCCAGTGCTCCGGAACCCACCCTGAGCCTCGGGACCACCGGGGACACGTGCAGAGGCCACGCCCAGGGCGGTGGTGGGAAGCCGGGTAGGGCTCTGATGAGTCTGCTGCACGCAGGTCGGGAGCCAGGGCAGCAGGTGCCCTTTGTGAGCGCCACTCAGTGACACACGGACGGTCCCTGAGCTGCTCGACCAGGGTGCAGACAGCCGAGGGTCAGAACCACATAGGGCGGGGCCTGGGCAGGAGAAGTGGTGATGCTAGGCCGGGATGAGCCAAGCTCCGCACTCAGGTCGACCTCATCCTTCCCCAGACTCCAGGCTGAAATACCAGAAGGGGCCTAAGAGGGAGGAAAGAGGAGGAGGAGGAAAAGAAACTAGCCATAGTCTGAGCTCTCCTTGGGGTGCAGTTCAGACCCCAGGGGCCTCACTCCTTGGGCTTGGCCAAGGGGCCCTTCCTGTCCTCTCTTTGGCGGGTATCAGTTAGAGATGGGGTCCTTCGGTGGTGCAGTTCTCCAAGATACAATGCCAAGTCTCTTTTAAAAGTGTTAAATATTTGTGGAGATGGGGAAATGCTCATAACGGTAAGTGAAAAAATGAGGTCCTATGACCCAGATGTGTAGAGAAGTTGAAAAGGTATAGAAGTGTAAGCAGAGCTGGCTCCTTCACTTGTCAAGGCTTCTGAGGCTCCTATCCACCCCCATCATCCCTGCCACACCCTTGTCACCCTGCCATCCCTCTAGGTCACTGTGTCTGGTCTTCCCTTCAGACTCAACTTCCTGAGCCTTCCAGTTAACACAGAGCCCTGCATAAGTGGGTATTCACTAAATGTTTGCAAATGATAAATGCAGATAAATGACCCAAGGAAGGGAGAAAGGAAGGAAGGGAGGGAGAGAAGGGGAAAACTCTGAAATGCCATTCCGAGTTATCTGATAACTTGTCTTCTTTATAATTAACTATCTTCCAAAATGTCCCCCATAAAAACATTGCTTTTATAATAAATTCACTTTTAATCAAAATTTGCTTTTTAAATCAGTCTGAAATGTTTTTATCATAACTTCCAGTCCTATTTTTTAAGTGAATCCAGAAGATACCAGACTAGATTGTGTCTCTACAGCATCCACACCTTTAAGATCTGATGCTGGACATGTGATGGGGCTTCCGTAGTGGATCAGATAAAGCCTGGTAAAGAATCTGCCTGCAATGCAGGAAGCCCCAGGTTCAACCCCCTGGGTCAGGCAGACCCCCTGGAGAAGGGCATGGCAACCCACTCCAGTATTCATGCCTGGAGAATTCCACAGGCAGAGGACCTTGGTGGGCTAGAGTCCATAGGGTCACAAAAAGTTGAACTGATGGACTAACACTTGGAATTTCATGCACTTGTGGAAGAATGTGATCTTCTTCCTGGGTCTTCGGGATCGGGGTACCCCCATTTAAGGATACCTAAACTTCCACCGAGGGAGGAAAGCAGAGATGCTTTTGGACATGGGCCCCTTTCACCATGAAGTCGGCCACTCTGAAGTGCCCAGGAAAAGGACAAAAAGAGGGAAGAAGACAACCTACCAGGTCTGATGTTCCCTCCAGCCCAGCTTTGCTTTTCCAAGGCCCAACTCACTCTGCTTTTAAGAAACAGAACTTATCTTCATGGAGGAGGGGCTGGATAATGCAGGTAATAGCAGGGTCCCCCATAGCTTCCTCTCCCCACCCCACCCTCCCTTCTCCCCACTGCCCGGGACCCCACTCCCCCCAGTTCCAGTCGACACAAAGGCCGGCCTGCCTACCTCACCTTGCCGCCTCTCCACTAGCGAGGGGTGCGCAGTGGACAAAGGGGGGCAGCGTGCCGTGCCCCTGGAATTTTTTTCTAAACTCCCAGGACCAGGGATCTACCCATGGTCCCCCATCTCTGCCCCTCCCAGCCTCAGGCCTGCCTCTCTGATCACAGGAAGGCACCCTACTGGACTCCCAGCTCAGAAAACATCCAAGGCAATGCACACAGTTCGCGCCAGAAAGGTTTTTATTTAAGAGCCTGTGGTGCCAGAGCTCTGGCATCCGGAAGGGTCATCCTTGGGGGCTGCCTCTGCCAGGCCCAGTGGCAAGCACCTGGCGTTTACATGTCAGGCAGAAGAACCAGCTTCTCCGAGGATGGAAAGGCAAGTGGAAGCCGTGGCTCCAGTTCGAAGGTTCTGAGGGCACACAGCTCCCAGGTGCCCTGGCCCACTGAGTCACCTCCCGTGAGGACACGGTGGATGGCAGAGACAAAGTCGGCCCAGCCCTCCAGCAAACAGGGCAGAGAAAGGGAAAAGGGAGGCCAGCAAAAGCAGTGAGCTCACGGGAGGCGCCAAGGGGCAGCAGGCCCCCACCTTCAGGTTGGCTGTCCCTGAGCATTGTCCTCTACAGCTGGCGAGTCAGCCTGGCAGGCCCAGTGGGGCTTGGGAGCCAGGAGACCCCAAAGCAGGGCAGCCCTCTTCTCAGGAAACTGAAGAATTTGAATAGAGGCGGCAAGCTGGAAAAAGCTGGAGCTTTTCATCCCAAGCGGCGGAGCAGTCAATACAAAGGGAAGTATGGGAGCCCTGCAGAACGCCAGCAAAGAGGGGACAGAAGAGTTCACAAATACTCTTCCAGGAAGAGCAGGGTCCCGGCACCCCGAGGCACTGCCCGGAGACTTTCGCCAGAAGGATACTGGGAGATGGCAGGCCTCTAGCGTCCCAAGAAGTCAGCCCGAGGCCCCGCTTCCAGAAGCCGGCAAGCGTTGGGCGCTTGAGCTGTGGGACAACCCGCCGCCCGGACTCCCAGCCCCACCTGCGGGAGGGGCCCTCCTGCACTCGGCACCTGCATCCAGGTGGGCTCCTGGACCAACAGCAAACACAGTCCCTGGCAGGGGGGTTTTTATCAGCCAACCAGATCACCATTCAAATTATCACAGTGAATTTTTTAATTCCATTTCTAAGACCAACAACGTAGAACGGTGACAGGCAACAGATATTACTAACTGAAGACAGGTGAGCACTTTCTCTTCTCTCTGGGGATGGAGAAATTATCTCACGTGTACACACACACACACACAGACACACTCACTCACAGCAAACACAGGTAGAGGTCTCTCCCTGATATTCAGAATTCTTTGTGAGCTAGCCATGGCCAATTCTGCTAAACCCTTTGGGAAAAAGAAAGAAAAGGAACCACAAGGACTTGTTTACACCTGCTACAAGCTGAGCAGCTCTACGCCCCACACTCTAAAACCTGGCTGCAGCCACCACCAATGAAAGGCCAGCACTCCCATAGCTGATCAGGAGAGCGGACTGTCAGAAACCCTTAGGTCCTTGGTCACTTCTGATCTCTCTCACTTTTGTCGACAGAGTTACTTTAAAATTATTTTTAAAATCAGCCTGTTTCTACCCCTCAGCAAGGCAAAAGCCCTCTTGGGGAGAAAAGGAAGGGGTGACGTTTGAAAGGGGCATGTGGAGGGTGGTGTCTCCTGCAGTGACACACAGAGCTGATGGTGTGCACACACACACACACCGGAGTGTGCCGGAGTTGCACAAATAATGTTTGTTTTGGTTTCAACACCTCGGATGGGACAGCTTCCAGATCCTTAACACCCCGAGCCTCAGCTGACCAGCTTGCCACAGGACGCCAACACGCTGGTGAACAGGTTTTACCTAAAAGAAGAGGAAGAACAAGTCAGTGGCCTCTGGCAGAGCTGTGCACCCACTGCGACCCCTCCCTGACCACAGCCATCCCCCAGGCCACATTATCACTGTCACCGTGGCACCGTGGCAGGATGACACGGATGGCGCCCTTCTCTAGCCCCTCCAGCAGCACCTCCTGAGCTGCACCCCCACCTCTCTTCCCATCACACTGAAAAGCCATCTTTCCAGTTCTTGAAAGCTCCACCCTCCTCAACCCCAGGACCTTTGAATGCGCTGCCTGCAATGCCCACCCACTCCTCCAGGTAATGCCTTCCCTTCGCTCGGCTCCCAGCTCAGCATCCTTTCCTAGGTCCCCACACAGGCCTCTGTACACAACCTCTTTTCTTGTAACCCTCCTTCCTAGCACTCCTGCGGGTATTTACACCAGGGCTTGGAGAAGGAATTGGCAACCCACTCCAGTATTCTTGCTTGGAAAATCCCACGGACAGAGGAGCCTGGTAGGCTACAGTCCATGGGATCGAAAAGAGTTGGACACGACTGAGCGACTTCACTCACTCACTCAGCAAGCTCTCCCTGTTTAGAAGTCCAGAGAATACTAAATATTTTTTACTTTTCAGGTCCTTTAGTTTTTGTGGCAGCGGCTCAACCTAACTGCTAGAAATGCTTGGCATGACTGAGTTTCAATAAAACCTTATTTGTGGATGCCGAGGTTTGAATTGCATTTAAGTTTTACATGTCATGAAACGTTATTCTTCTTTTGATTCTTTTTCAACCGTCAAAACTGTAAAAATCATTCTTGGCTTGGGAATCGTAAAAAAAAAAACAGACAGTGGGCCAGATTTGGTCTGGGGGCAGTAAGCTGCTGGCCCCTGGCTTATGGATTATGACCTGTGGTTTATGTAATAATCTGATTCATGTCTGTCTCTCACTTAAACTGGGAGCTCCCTGCAGATGAGATGCTTGTCTGAGCTTGTTCACCTTTAAACGCCAGCACCAAGCACAGCATCAGACAATTGCAGGGGGTGCAAGAGATATTTGTGCAATGATCAAGAAAAGTTGAAAGACTAAATCTATTCAAGACATCATCCAAAGACTTACAAGAGGAGGAAAAATCTGAGAGGTATCCATCTATTAATGTTTAAAAGTGGACATTATATAATCTGGGCTTCCCAGGTGGCTCAGCGGTAAAGAATCCACCTGCCAATGCAGGAGACATGGGTTCAATCCCTGGGTCGGGAAGATCCTCTGGAGAAGGAAATGGCAACCACTCCAGTATCCTTATCTGGGAAATGCCATGGACAGAGGAGCCTGGGAGGCTACAGTCCATGGGGCCGCAAAAGAGTCAGACATAGCTGGGCAGCTGAACAATGATAAAATCACACGGAAAAATAGTAAGGACTTAATAGAACTTATAACAAACTTTTCCACGTGATGTTGCTGCTGTTCAGATGCTAGGTTGTGTCTGACTCTTTGCGACCCCGTGGACTGCAGCACACCAGGCTCCCCTGTCCTTCACAGTCTCCCAGAGTTGGCTCAGACTCATGTCCATTGAGTCAGTGATGCCATCCAACCATCTCATCTTCCGTCAGCCTCTTCTCCTCCTGCCTTCAATCTTTCCCAGCATCAAGGTCTTTTCCAGTGAGTTGGCTCTTCGAATCAGGTGGCCGATATTCTGGAGCTTCAGCTTCAGCATCAGTCCTTCCAATGAATATTCAGGCTTTATTTCCTTTAGGATTGACTGGTTTGATCTCCTTGTTGTCCAAGGGACCCTCAAGAGTCTTCTCCAGCAGCATAACTCGAAAGCCTCAATTCTTCAGCACTCAGCCTTCTTTATGATCCAACTCTCATATCTGTAGATGAGTTCTAGAAAAACCACAGCTTTGATGTTATATGATCCCAAATATAAATATCAGGTAGCTAATTACTGAAAGATATGGACATCTTATTTTAATGCACACTTTATTTGGGGGGAAAGGGACATAATACATGTAACTTATTTCAAATGGTTCAGAAAAAAAAATAATATGAACACACAAAGCCACCATAAGGCAAATGAGGCAAAATATTAAAATAGGAAAATCTAGATAAAGTGTATCTGGGTGTTCCCTATTTGTTTTGCAACATTTTTTTAACTTTGAAATTATTTCCAATTAAAAAAAATGGGGGTATCCTTGTATTGTCCACTAGGGTCCCCTACTCCACAGAGTAGAGAAGCGAAAGATAAATCCCCATGGCCACGTCCACACTGTGAAGGTCGGCTTTCTGAGATCACCCACATGCCCTCTTCTCTGGGTTGGGGAGTGGGCGGCGCACTCCCACTGACTGACATCCACAATCTGCAGAGCTGAGGCACTCACCCCCACTCTCTAGACGCAGCCTGAGGACCTGCCAGCAGCCCTGACCCCACCATCGGGCTCTCCACTGCATCCGGCTGCAAGTTCAGTGTTGAGCGTGAAGGGCAGGGGCCAGGACACTGGAGACAGAGCAGCAAAGGTTTCCGAAAACGAGAATCGGACCAGAGTAAAGGGACCCAATTCCCAAGAGCTATCCCCGAGCAGACGTGTGCGTGAACAGAAGCACACGCTAGTGAGCCTGCTGAATCTGGAAAAAGCAGACTGTCAGCTCTCGCAGAGATGTGAACTTTACATACCGCCAACGCGCTGAAAATTCCCTTTCACTGGCATCCCCAAATTGCCGTTTAGTTGAACTGCATCTTCCAGATGCCCTGAGGGCCCACCCCGATTCTCTGATGGGTTCTCCGCCTGCACCCCATCCCCCGCCACATACACGGCGTGCAGCTGGTGACATCCCTTGCGTTTATAGGGATAAACACCCCCGTATGCACACACACAGAGAGCCGGTGGAGCTGGATCAAGAGTGAGGGGAGCCCACGAGGAATCAAGCACATCTGATTCCTCAGGCTCCCTCTTCAGCGGAACTAAACCTCGGGGGCTGCTCCCGGACAAAGGAAACAGACCCGCTCGCCCACCCCAGGGGGAGTTCTGGGGGCGTATACCAGCACCCCGGAGGTCACCAGCTCTGGATCTCAAGTCTGAGTGCTGTGCTCAGCTGTCCTTCAGACTCCAGTGCTACCAGGATTGGGGAAGTTCTGGGGAAATCCAACATGGGGATTGGGGTGAGGAGGCTGGCTGTAAAGTCCCCGCTCTCTTCTTTTTACCCCGCTGTTTCCCTGAGGCCATGAACTTTGGAGCGCTTTCCTGGGGAGGGTCCTAGGTTCACAGCTATAGGTCACCTGGTTAGCTCTGCATGCTTAAGTTGCTTCCGTTGTGCCCGACTCTTTGTGACTCAAGCTCCTCTGTCCACAGGATTCTCCAGGCAAGAATACCAAAGTGGGTTGCCATGCCCTCTTCCAGGGGATCTTCCCGACCCAGGGATCGAACCTGTGTCTCTCATGTCTCCTGCATGGGCAGGTGGGTTCCTTCTGGTTGGCGCCACCTGGTTAGTCCCACATCTGCTCAAACCTGCACCTGTCAACATGCCATTATTTCTTCCTCCAACGCCCTCACACTCCCCGCTGCCCATTAATCAGCTCCAGGCTCGCTCCCTGGTCCTTCCTAATGCCCTGTAAGCTTCATCTCCACTGGGAAGAGGTGCCAGGGAGACGAGCCCCGCCGCCCCCCCACCCCCGGCAGCCCACAGAGCCCTGTGAGACCAGGTCCTCTTGTGAGAGTCTGTGTTTCTGCCATCTCACCATCTCAGCCCAGAACCTGCGCTCACGGTGACCTGGGCACACGCAGAAGGTGATGAGCAGAGATTTCCAGGAGGACTCCCTGGGTCCTTTCCCTCCCCTCCTCCAGAGCAACCAAACCACTGCTGACATGCTTGCTTTGTCATTAAGGCCAGCCAGGAAGGGGGTCCGTTCTGACCCCGTCCCCACCCTCCCTGGAGACTCCAGGTGAAGTGAAGGCATGTTTAGGCACCATGAGCTATGTTTACTCCCTTCAGATTTGTAACAATCCTGCATGACGACGCTGGGTTATAGCCATCCCAGAAAAGGAGGGACACTCCCCAGCCTGCTCTGTCCCATGCTTCACGGGAAGCTCATCTGTGGGTACAAAGAGCCATCAACAGGCGAGCAGCTATCTGGGGACAGGATGCCTCAGAAAGATGGCACAGCAGCCACGGGAATAAACGATGGAGAAGCCGAGGGGGGAGGCCGGGCTACACCTATGAGTGCAGAGACGGGCAGACGGGAGGACCCCACCACCCCGTGCCAGGGAACCCGGGCAGTTCCCCTGCTTTCATCCCACCGCGCCGACCACAGGAAAGAACAATCCAACAACGTGGCAAGTTTCTACAAAAGCTCTGCTGGTTAGGATTATGTGTGTCCTTGCCCTTTTGCCCCTTTTTATGACTGATTCTCACACAGCACTGGAAACTGTACATGTACGTAAGCAGGGCACTAAATCAAATTCACTTAAACATGGATGGGCCTAGAGATATCGTACGAGGTGAAGTAAGTTAGAAAGAGAAAGACACATACCACAGGATATCACTCAGAAGTGGAATCGAAGAAAATGATACAAACGAGTTTATATACAAAACAGAAACTGATCCACAGACACAGAAAACAAACCTATGGTTATCTAAAGGGAAAGGGAGGAGGGAAAAATTAGGAGTCTGGGATTAACACATGCACACTGCTGCTGCTGCTGCTGCTGCTGCTGCTAAGTCGCTTCAGTTGTGTCCGACTCTGTGAGACCCCAGAGACGGCGGCCCACCAGGCTTCCCGTCCCTGGGATTCTCCAGGCAAGAACACTGGAGTGGGTTGCCATGTCCTTCTCCAATGCATGAAAGTGGAAAGTGAAAGTGAAGTCGCTCAGTCGTGTCCGACTCTTAGCGACCCCATGGAATGCAGCCCACCAGGCTCCTCCGTCCATGGGATTCTCCAGGCAAGAGTACTGGAGTGGGGTGCCACTGCCTTCTACTATATATAAAACAGGGATCCCCAGGGGGCACTAGTGGTAAAGAATCCACCTGCCAGTGCAGCCGACGTAAGAGACGTGGGTTCGATCCCTGGGTCAACAGAAGATCCCCTGGAGAAGGAAACGGCAACTCACTCCCGTATTCTTGCCTGGAAAACCCCATGGGCAGAGGAGCCTGGGGGGCTACCGTCCATGGGGTCGCAAAGAGTCAGACAGAACTGAGCACGAAGGTATATATAAAATAGATAACCCACAAGGATCTGCTGTACAGCACAGGGGACTATACTCAGGTTTTGTAATAACCCGTAAGGGAAAAGAACCTGAAACAGAACAGATATATGAATAACTTAATCGCTTTGGCTGTACACCTGAAAGTAACACAACATTGTAACTCAACCACACGCCAACTAAAAAAAAGAGAGCCACTGAGCAGTAAATTTTCATCACCACACAAATTCCTGTTTCCACAGTCTCCCTTCTCATAGACATAAAACTCAACTAGTTTTACGGGGCACAATACTTTAGCTGAGAACTGCCCCCAGAATGCCAGTATTGCAATTCAAAGAAACAAAAATGCCTCAGGAGACACTCCTTTACATATAACACATAAGCTCAGCATTCTGCAAGCAAGAGGGCTGGCAGAGAGTTAGCCAGACTGCTTTGGGGGTGGCCTCTGAGGTTGTTTCAGGTCCAGGTAGGATGCTCTGGGGGAATCCACCTGCCAATGCAGGAGGCGCATGTTTGATTCCTGAGTCAGGAAGATCCCCTGGAGAAGGAAATGGCAGCCCACTCCAGTATGCTTGCCTGGAAAACCCCATGGGCAGAGGAGCCTGCTGGGCTACAGTCCATGGGGTTGCAAGAGTCGACATGACTGAGAGACTCAACAACAACAGCAAGGCTGCTCCAGCACCCTTGGGGAGGCTGCCGGTCCTCCTCCCAGGCCCCAGCAGCTCAGGGTACCCACTGCCTCTGCAGCTGTCCCCACGCTGAGACTCCAACAGCCTCACTCCTCATCCTCAGGAGATGACGGCTAGTGGGGCGAGCCAATGGCCTTTCCCAGCTCAAGAATTCTAGAAGTCACTGCCCTGAGCGCGCTTAGCAGGGGCTTAGCTTTGATACTGCCCTAGGGTGGCCGTGGGGACCCAGGTCCCGGACCTCAGTCTAGGATAAGCAAATCAAATCTGTTTTCTCCCTCTCCTACCACAGCCTCCAGGGGCCTCTGGCTGCAAACAGCCACTGAACGCGTTTTGTTCCAAAGATAAGATGATGCTAGGCACAGCCCCCAGAGGTGCAGGGGACATCTCGTGCGTTTCTAATTATATTCCCTTCAGTAGCCCTATCCAGGAAAGGGTGGGTGGCAGGCATCTCTGGAACGCACATCGGCACTCCCACGGGGCACATCTTTTCCAGACTTAAAACGCAGAGGAACTGAACCCTCCCTCCCGGCCCCAGGGAACCAGTCTGGCAGGAGCCGTGTGTTCTCCAAGCAGAGCGCCTTTGGGCTGCGCTGGTCACAGCTGCTGGTGCCGCCTACCAGATGGAGAAAGAGTAGCATCCGCCTCGCCCCTGGGGTCGCCCAGAGGATGTCACAAAAGGCCTCAGTAATAAACCGGGGAGGTACAGAGGCCCATAGCATCAGCCACCGTATTCACGAGGCCAACCAAGCTCAAATGCACGCAACCAGGATGCAAATGCCTTTTGAAATAAGGAACCACTTCAAAACCCCGGGGTTCTCTGCACTCCACGATGCCATCGTTTCTCTCTTCCAATTAGCCTTTTAAGGACAGAGCTGGAAACTCATTTCCACAGACGCTCTTCCCTCCCCACACACGCACGCACGTGTGCTTAGTCGCTCAGTCGTGTCTGACTCTTCGCAACCCCATGGACTGTAGCCCACCAAG
Organism: Ovis aries; assembly: GCF_016772045.2. NCBI lineage: Eukaryota > Metazoa > Chordata > Mammalia > Artiodactyla > Bovidae > Ovis > Ovis aries. The sequence continues at coordinate 13,776,069 of NC_056071.1, read as the reverse complement.
CTCCTCTGTCTCTGGAATTCTCCAGGCAAGAAGACTGGAGTGGGTAGCTATTTCCTTCTCCAGGGGCTCTTCCTGACCCTGGGGTTGAACCTGTGTCTCTTAAGTCTCCCGCACTGGCAGGCGGATTCTCTACCACTGAAGCCCCTTTCAGCCTCCCCACACCTGGCCCTAAACAGCGGGGTTCTAACCTCACACATTGTAACATCTCAGTGCCGTGGGAGCCTGGGAGGAGGGCTGCCCAGGGAAGCCTTGCCCTGTCTGCCTTCTCTCTGCCCCACTTCTTGCCTGGCTGATGCTCACGGGCTCCAAGTGAGGAGATGTTATCCGAGCCACAAGTGTAATACAAGGCAGGGTACCACCTTACCACCCGAGCGCCAGAAACACGACTTTCCTCTTTGCACTCATTGATAAAACCAACTAAGGTCATGATTCAGCCACATCCGATTTAAATGTAGTCTGTTTCCCAGCGGGAACCAAAAACTTTGGCTGAGTTCTGTCTAAACAGGAAAGATGAGGACCACTGAGCAGACCGTCACATGCAGACGGAGAAGGTCTCGAAAACACTAAAGCCGACACAAAACCGGCCTTAAAATCCTTGCTCTTTCAAACGCGTTGACCTGAAAAGTGGTTTGTGACATGCCGCTCAGGTGGAAAACCGTTCCAAAGCTGTGTGTGTAACATGGTCCTATTTCTGTTAAAAAAAAAAAAAAAAAAGAGGATTCCACAGGTATGAACTCACACACACTCTAGTGGTTATCATTAAGTGGTGAGATTAAATGTAATTTTACTTTTCCTTTTTTTAAATCTGTAATCGCCATACCATACACTACACCTGTAATAAGAAAAGCTATGACCCAGTCTTTGTCTTCTTCAGTGACCGAGGGACTTTGAGCCCCAGGACTAGAGGGGTCTTCTGTTGGGTGACTCAGCCCCAAGTTCACTCACATCCTCACACATGGCACCAGCTTCTCACAGGAACTACTTGAAGTCCATCGTCCTTTGCAACAAACAGGGAGGCAGGGTAGTGCCTGGCACTGATAAGGAGAGCCTGAGGGAGGCAGCTGAAGTAGACAAGATTACTGAATAAATGCTAACATCAAGGCCGCTGAAAATAAAGGAGCTAAATAGCCAATGGACAAAGTTAGAAAAAAAAAAAAAAAAGAACAGAATGCACTCAAAGAAAGCTTAAGGAAGAGAAGCAGAAATCAACTGAAATCGAAAATGATAATTTAATAGAAAGGATCAGAGAAATCAAAAGTTGGTTCTTTGTACAGTTGGATAAAATTAAATGTACAGCAAGACTGATCAAGAAAAAGGAGAAAAGGCAAACAAGCAATATTATTATTGGAGAAGGCAATGGCACCCACTCCAGTGCTCTTGCCTGGAAAATCCCATGGACGGAGGAGCCTGGCAGGCTGCAGTCCATGGGGTCACAAAGAGTCGGACACGACTGAGCGACTTCACTTTCAAGCAATATTAAGAATGTAAAGGGGACATTCCCTGGTGGTGCAGTGGCTGAGACTCCATGCTCCCAACACAGAGGGCCCGGGTTCGATCCCTGGTCAGAGAACGAGATCCCACGTGCTGCAAATGAAGATGATGCGTGCCACAGCTAAAACCTGGCAGAGCCAAGTAAGCAAAGACTTTAAAACACAGCAGTGAGAAAGAATGAAAGGAGACCATGACTGCACATGGGACAAAGGATAAAAAGATGATGAAAAGAGCGTTGTGAGTAACCTTAGACGATACATTTGAAAACACGGATGACAAGGATAAAATCTCAGAAAAATAAAACCCATCAAAACTGCCCCAAGAACAGGACCTCCCGGTGGTCCAGTGGCTAAGACTCTGTACTCCCAATCCAGGGGCCTGGGTTCTGTCCCTGTTCAGGGAACTACATCCTACATGCCCCAAGTAAAGATCCTGCATGCACCAACGAGACTGGGCACAGCCAAATAAATAAATAAATATTTTGTAAAAACCAAAAAACTGCCCCAAGAAGAAACAAAGACTAAAAATAGTCCTGTAACTATTCAATAGTGTTCATCAATAGACATCAATAGTGTTTTCCAGTCTTCAAACAAAAAAGCATCAGGACTCATACAGTTTAAGCAAATTCTACTAAACATTTAGAAACAAATAATTCTAATCTGATACTATCTCAGAGAAAAGGAAAATACAGAACTGCCTCAATTTGTTTTATGAAGCTAGTACAACTTCTACCAAAGCCTGACAGTTCAGCTCAGTCACTGAGTCGTGTCCATGGACTGCAACACACCAGGCTTCCCTGTCCATCGTCAACTCCCGGCACTTGCTCAAACTCATGTCCATCCAACCATCTCATCCTCTGTCATCTCCTTCTCCTCCAACCTTCAGTCTTTCTCAGCATCAGGGTCTTTTCCAATGAATCAGTTCTTCTCATCAAGTGGCCAAAGTATTGGAGCTTCAGCATCAGTCCTTCCAATGAATATTCAGGACTGATTTCCTTTATGATTGACTGGTTTGATCTCCTTGTAGTCCAAGGGACTCTCAAGAGTCTTCTCCAACACCACAATTCAAAAGCATCAATTCTTTCGCGCTCAGCTTTCTTTATAGTCCAGCTCTCACATCCATACGTGACTAAGGAAAAACCATGTAATGCAGGCGTAAGTGGTTTAGCCACTAAGTCATGTCTGATGCGTGGGACCCCATGGACTGTAGCCAGCCACGCGCCTCTGTCCATGAGATTCTCTAGGCAAGAATGCTGGAATGGGTTGCCATTTCCTCCTCCAGGATTCTTCCCGACCCAGGGATCGAACCTGGGTCTCCTGCACTGCAGGCAGATTCTTTACTGACTGAGCTACAAAGGAAGCACCATAGCTTTGACTAGGTGGACTTTTGCTGACAAAGTAATGTCTTTGCTTTTTAATATGCTGGCTAGGTTGGTCATAGCTTTTCTTCCAAGGAGCAAGTGTCTTTTAATTTCAGGGCTGCAGTCACCATCTACAGTGATTTTGGAGCCCCACAAAATAAAGTCTCTCACTGTTTCCATTGTTTCCCCACTTATTTGCCATGAAATGTTGGGACCAGATAGATGCCATGATCTTCGTTTTCTGAATGATGAATTTTAAGCTAACTTTTTCATTCTCCTTTTTCACTTTCATCAAGAAGCTCTTTAGTTCGTCTTTGCTTTCTGCCATAAGGGTGGTATCATCTGCAAATCTGAGGTTATTGATATTTCTCCCAGCGATCTTGATTCCAGCTTGTGCTTCTTCCAGCCCAGCGTTTCTCATGATGTACTCTGCATATAAGTTAAATAAGCAGGGTGACAATATATAGCCTTGACATATACCTTTTCCTATTTGGAAACAGTCTGTTGTTCCATGTCCAGTTCTAACTGTTGCTTCTTGACCTGCACACACATTTCTCAGGAGGCAGGTCAGGTGGTTCGGTATTTTCATCTCTTGAAGAATTTTCCATAGTTTGTTGTGATCCACACAGTCCAAGGCTTTGGTGTGGTCAATAAACCAGAAGTATATGTTTTTCTGTAACTCTCTTGTTTTTCTATGATCCAACAGATGTTGGCAGTTTGATCTCGGGTTCCTCTGCCTTTTCTAAAACCAGCTTGAACATCTGGAAGTCCATGGTTCACACACTGTTGAAGCCTGGCTTGGAGAAGTTTGAGCATTACTCTGCTAGAGTGTGAGACGAGTGCCATTGTGCAGTAGTTTGAACATTCTTCGGCATTACCTTTCTTTGGGCAAAGCCTGACAAGGATATGACAAAATAGGAAAATTACAAACCAATCTCAGCCTCTAAGAGAAACAAGAAAGTCCCAAGCAAAATATCAGCAAACTGAAGGTAGCAATGTGAATAAAAACATGACCAGGACCAAACTCCTTTTGTCTCAGGAATGCAAAACTGATTTAATTTTAGGGGAAAAAAATAAATAATTATAAGTTCACCACCTTAACAGATTGGAGGAAAAAGTATCATATTCTCAATAGAGCTAAGAAATACATTTAATAAAATCAACATTAGCAAACTGTGAATAGAGGGAAGCTTCTTGGAAAAAAATCTACAAACCCTATATGGTTTGTATAGCAAACACTGCTGTTGTGTCAATACGGAAAGCACACCCGTTAAGGTCAAGAATAAGACAGGATGCCTATTACCATCACTTCTATTTAACAAAGACTTAGAGACCAAGAAGGCTTTTTTTTTTTTTTTTTTAAAAAAAGGGGTAAAATGATGAAGGACTTGAGGGAAAGGGAGGCACTCCTATTAGTCTCATGTGATATATCGATATAGAAATCTCAAAAGAATCCACAGTTACACCACTAGAATTCATAGGAGTTTAATGAGGCTGCTGAACATTTTTTAAATCACTCTTTTTAAAAAATCAACTGTATTTCTAGACACCATGAACAGAAAGTAAGAAAGCGATACTTTTAAAAAGGAAGCTCAGATTGAGGTCATGAATCGTGTGGCAGCGGCTTGCAGAGGTACTTGTCTTTGAAGCTGTCCCCAAAGTGACAGCAGAGAGAAGCCTGCAGCCCCAGAAGCAGAAACGCAGGCATGGATGCTGATCCGGCGGGACACGGGAGTCATTACAGTAGATGGTTGGGGATGAAAGACTGATAGGAATGGACTTGCTGGGTCCCGACTTTCTGCCCAGAATCAGGGTGGAGGAGAGGCTCAGAGGCGCCTGGGGGACCTTAAGTGATTCCTGTATTAAAAATCACCACGGGTGAAAGGGCCCCATGCTACTGCCGTGTGACTTAGAGAACGGGGCCGGGGCGGGGGGTCGGGGGGCGTTACTACAGCTACCAAACAGCACCACTCCACAGCGTGGCCACAGACCAGGGAGCAGACTCAGATTCTCAAACAGCAGAAGTGTTGTCTGCTACCTTAACACCTACCAGGTGGTTCCATGCAATCATCTGCCTAAGCGTCCACTGACAGACAAATCAATAAAGTGTGGTATACACACACACACACAAGTGGAACACTCCTCAGCACCAAACAGAAAGGAATCCTGCCATTTACAAGACCACAGATGGACCATGAGGGCACCACGTTTGGTGAAGCAAGTCAGACTGAGAAAGACACTGTGTGATCTCACTTATATGTGGAATTCAGAAAAACCAAACTCATAGAAAAGGAGATGAGATCTGCAGTTATCAGAATCAGGGCCCTGGGGACGGGAGAACTGGGCAAAGGGGGTAAAAAGGGTTCAAGCTCCCAGGTGGGAGATGAAGACATCCTGGGAAGGTCATGCGCAATGCGATGACCCCACGTAACACTGCTGCACGACGGACCTGAGAGCTGCCTGGAAAGTGGATCCCAGAAGTTCTCATCACAAGGAAAAAAATGGCTAACTATGTGCGGTGCTAGATGTCAACTGAACTTACTGTGGCAATCATTTCCCAATACGTGTATGCCATATGTCCTCCTTCAACTTGTACAGTACTGTATGTCAACCGACAGCGCAGGAAAGTGGAGCAATGCCAACACAGCCCTGATTGTTCCTAGGAAAGGAACTTGCTCCATCGTCTGAAGCACTGAGATTCACTGGGGAAGGCTCTTGGTCTGACAGTGGGTTCAGTACGTTCCTCCTCCTCATGCCATCGGACACGACTTCCACCCAGCCGTGTTCAGACCACAGTAATACTTATATCCAGACCCTCTTCCCACCTATACTCAGGAACAAGCCTACAGTTAGGACTGTCCAGACAGACTACTATATTTCTTTACTCAGGCTTTTCTTATGCAGTCAGACCTGGGGCTACCACAAAAATCACTCCGTCCATCGCAGCCCCCAAGGAGTCAGCTCAGACACCAAATACAAATGAAATCCTATTCCATGGCTCAGAATCAAAACAGTCCATGATCCACTAAAGCCATCCAGGGCTCCCTATTGTATAATAACCCCAGCAGGCCTGCAAGATGCAGCCAAGCCTTTCCATTGTGACTCAATGAAGACAGCGTTGTCTTCACATTTCATTTTATTTCTGTGACTTGCAATAAAATCAGTATAACCACTTCTTATGTACATAGTATTCTGCAGTACAGATGCATATTAGTAATTGTTTTGATTCTTCTCAAAGGGGGCTGTTATTTACCTAAAATGCAAACCATCATTAATGGTTTGTTCCTCTATATATAACAAACCCATGTCTTAATGTTGTGCATTCTCCATGAAATTTATGTGTGATTCATTAACAACTCTTTTTCCAATATCAGTATGTACGTGAACACAATAGTACATTTTTTTCAGACATGAGTATAAATAAAATAGCATTTGAAAGTAAAAAATATATGTACCAGAATGTAAAACACCTTGGAATATATCTAGCAAAAATTCATAATACATTAATGGAGAAGTTTTTGAAAGACATTTCTTAAAATACCTATATCAATGGGAAGTCATTCCGCACTCATGGATGAGGAGAACATAAAAGGGCCTGATTCTCTTTATTTTTTCTTATTGAGGTATAGTTGATATACAGCATTATGTAAGTTACAGGTATGCAATATAATGATTCAAACTGTTTAAAGGAAAAACGTTTAAAGATTATACGCCATTTATGGTATTATAAAGTACTGGCTATATCCCCGTGTGGTGCAATATATCTCTGCGGCTACCCTTATACCTAGTAGGCTGTACTTCTGAATCCCCGACCCCCATCTTGCCCCTCCCGTTGCCCTCTCCTCACTGGTAACCACTAGTTTGTTCTCTGTATGTGTGAGTCTGCCTCTTTTTATTTTGTTATATTCACTACTTTGCTGTATTTGTTAATTCCACACATATGCGATATCACATCATATGTCTTTCTCTGTCCGATGTACTCCACCTAGTACAAAGGGCTGATTCTCTTTAATCAATCTACAGGGTCAACACAGCTCTCATCAAAATCCCAAACACTTCTTTCTCGAATCTAACTCATTTACAGCCAAGTACACCCAACGTTGTGCTAGAAAAGGACAATTCAGGAGAGATATGGACGACCTATATTTGCTCCCTGGAAGAAAGACTATGACCAAGCTAGACAGCATATTAAAAAGCAGAGACATTACTTTACTGACAAAGGTCCGTCTAGTCAAAGCTATGGTTTTTCCAGTAGTCACTTATGGTTGTGAGAGTTGGACCATAAAGAAAGCTGAGCACTGAAGAATTGATGCTTTTGAACTGTGGTGTTGGAGAGGACTCTTAAGAGTCCCTTGGACTGCAAGGAGATCAAACCAGTCAATCCTAAATCAGTCCTGAATATTCATTGGAAGGACTGATGCTAAAGCTTAAGCTCCAATACTTTGGCCACCTGATGCGAAGAGCTGACTCATTGGAAAAGACCCTGATGCTGGGAAAGATTGAAGGCAGGAGGAGAAGGGGACGACAGAGGATGAGATGGTTGGATGGCATCACTGACTCGATGGACATGAGTTTGAGCAAGCTCCGGGAGTTGGCAATGGACAGGGAGGCCTGGGGTGCTACTGTCCATGGGGTCACAAAGAGTCAGACAGGACTGAGGGACTGAACTGACTGACTGACTTTCTCAGTCATGGGAAATCTGTGTGCAATGTGACTCTTATGGGTCAACCTGGCTGGGTGACACGGTTCCCAAATATTCAGTAGTCTGGGTGTATCCGGGAGGGTGTTCTTGCTGAGATTAACAATTGTCTGGGTCGATTCAGTAAAGCAGATTGCCCTCCCCAGCGTGGGTAGCTCTCATCCAACCTGTTGGAGGCCTGAACAGCACAAAAGGCAGCATAAGGGAGATTTGCTCTGTGCCTGTGTTGAGCCAAGGCACTGGTCTTCCCCTGCGCTCCCGCTGGAACTCACACCGTGGGCTCTCCTGGTTCCCAGGCCTTCAGACCTGGACCTTTGTAACAAACCTCTTCCTGTATACATATATCCTACTGATTCTGTTTCTCTACAGAACCCTGTGGGGGAGGGTGGAATCTCCAGATTGGGCCCAGCCTGTATTCAGGTCTCATCTTTGCCACGAAGACCTGAGACCTTGGCCAACCCAGGGCCCCTCTCTGGGTTTCCACGCCCTCATCTCTAAACTACATTCGCCAAGACCTCCCTGGCAGTCCAGTGTTGGGACAGCCATTTTCCAGGGATACAGGTCTGATCGCTGGTTGGCGAGCTGGGATCCCACATAGCTCAGGGCAGTGAGGCCCACACATTCTAGCCACTGAGCCTGGGTGCTCTGGAGCCCATGAGCTGTGGAGAGCCCGTGTGCCCCCACTATAGAGTCCACACCCACACTCATATGCCGCAGCGAAGGCCAAAGACAGCCATAAATAAATAAATAAACTCCAGTCACCCCAGCTTTCACACTGAGAATCCCACAGACCCAAATGCAGTACACCCCAAAAGGAGCCAAAACCCAAAAGACAGTCCTGAAGTCACACAGTCATTCTGACCTTTCCACAGGCAACCTTAAAAGAAACACACCTGCCTTTGGAACTCAGAAGTCAGTTCCATCCAAGGAGTAGCCCCCACCCCACATGCTCCATTACCAACTAAGCAAGCCTGAAAGAGCAGTTTCCATTCATGTGCTTGGCGTGAGGCACAGGAGGCTGCGTGCACCAGATCCCTGCTAGCCTGTGCTCAGGAAGCTCATGGTCTGAAATCCAGCCCCCCTTTTGCTTCTGTAAAGCTGGCTCCTCCCAGTGAGGGAGTCCCGGGTTCAACCCCTGAGTCGGGAAGATCCCCCAGAGAAGGAAACAGCAACCCACTCCAGGATTCTTGCCTGGAGAATCCCATGGACAGAGGAGCCTGGTGGGCTACAGCCCATGGGGTTGCAAAGAGTTGGACACAACTGAGCGGATAACACTTTCACTTTCACCCTAAAGTGTCAGCATCTGGAAAGAGCTGAGAAGACCCATTTCCCTGCTGGCTTCCTGGGTGCTGTGCATTCCCAGAAGGGATCAGAGCACTTCTCCCCACATACACAGAACGCTCCAAGGTCAAAGACAGCCAGAAAACAAGATTATACTCCTGGGCACTCAGTGTCTTCCAAGGTGGACCCCCCCCACCTTCCTGAGTCTGGGAGCCCAGGAGGAGGCCACTGTCCCCACCCAGCCTCTGTGGTCGTTTAGTCGCTCAGTCGTGTCCACCTCCTTGTGACCCCGAGGACTGTAGCCCGCCAGGCTCCTCTGTCCGTGGGATTTCCCAGGCATGAATACTGGAGTGGGTTGCCATGTCCCTCTCCAGGGGATCTTCCCGACCCAGAGATCAAACTTGCATCTCTTGCTTGGCAAGTGGCTTCTTTCACCACCAAGCCACCAGGAAAGCCCCCCAGTACCTGTATTTGATGTCAAATACTGTGGAGTCCTCGTCCTCATCATCCTCTTCGTTCAGCGGGGCCATTTCCACTCGCTCAGCGGGAGTGGTGATGATGTCATACTTGCGGGTCTTCTTCAGCCTCTTCCCAGACCTAGACGAGGGGAAGCACATGCCTGAGACCAGGGCGATGCCCACTGAAGTCAGCCACGCTGCCACCCCCAGCCCAGCTCCCAGGAGATCTGGCAAAACCCCACCCAGCTCCTTCACTTCTGGCCACGGGACCTCGGGCGGGATCCTGACCTCAGCATCCCTCGTTGGTCCTCACCCACAAAGCAAAGATGTGCCCTGAGCGCTGTGAAGCCCAGGGATCAGGCTTCATGACACCCAAACGCAAGATTTTCAAAAGGAAAAGTAAGGCAAAAAAAACCCACGACGAGCCAAAGATCAGAATGTCCACCGTGGATGGAGCTCAGCCACGCCCTGGGCCAGGCCTGAGGCACCTCGTCCCCGCATCCCCCGGCCCCTCACCCTTGCCCCAGCCCTGCTGTGCCGCAGGTCACTGCTCCAAGCACAGGCATCACCGCCTGGCACCACTGTGTGCGCTGCCCCACGGGCCGACCCAGTGAATCAGAACCCAGGCTGGGCCGCTTTCTACCTGTGTGATCACAGGCAAGTCAGTCAATCTCCCGAGGCCTCAGCGTCCTCATAAAGAAAATGGGCTGAGGACAGGCCAGGGAGGATGAAGTGAGACGAGGCATTCAGTCAGCCCAGGCAGCAGGCTCTTGGCAAAAAGGGCTGCTAGTGAAAAGAATCAACAGAGAGGGACTTCCTTCGGGGTCCAGTGGCCAAAACTCTGCGCTCTCTGTGCAGGGGACGGGGTTCAATCCCTGGTAGGGAAGCTAGAGCCCGCATGCCCCAGCTGAAACATCCTGTGTGCCGCAACCAATACCTGAAACAGCCAAATAAATAAATTTTTAAAAAAGAATCAACAAAAAGGAGTTAAACAGCCTACGGCCTCTCTCATATGACAAGGACTTGGACAAATGAGTATAGTTTCTGTCACAAGGATTTACGAGCATCGGGAGCTGTGACCCTAGGCTTTTACCTCTGGGACGGTAGACGTCCACTAAGGGCCGCCAGGAAACCGCTGAGCAAGCCTGCCTTCCGGTCTCCAGTGTCAGACCTCTACAAAGCATGCAGCATTGACCAGGCCACGCTGAGAGTTTATGATGCCACAGGGAACAGTACTGTTTTACGACTACTGATGCTCTATGCATTTATTTCTCAACTATTTTGAACTTTTTCCCAAATGCCTTGTATCCTCTGATGTCCCTCTTTTGAAAAAAAATTTTTGAAACTGTCTGTGAGAAACCAGTCAAAGCACCACCACCCCCAAATCACAAATAGGGCACTGAAGAATCATATTCTCTAAACATACTTCCCACAGGCCGTAAGCCGTACCTGCATGGAGACCATGTCAAAGACACATGTGGGGTCTCTCTGTCCCCAGCACACGAAATGCCTCAGGAAGTTTGCAAAAGAGTGAAAACAGAAGTTCACCTTCAAGTAAGAATTTCTTAGGAACAGCAACTTGCTCTTTTCTTGAAGAAAGAAAGTATAAGTCTCTCAGTTATGTCCAGTTCTTTGCGACCCCATGGACTGTAGCCCGCAAGGCTCCTCTGTCCATGAAATTTTCCAGGCAAGAAGACTGGAGTGGGTTGCCATGCCCTCCTCCAAGGGATCTTCCCAACTCAGAGATCAAACTACAGTCTCCAGCATCGCAGGCAGATTCTTCACTGTCTGAGCCACCAGGGAAGCCCAGGGAAGCTCTTTTCTTGCCTAGTATTCATCAAAAACATGATTTGTGAAAGGATTATTTACATAGAAAATATATATTTATCTACACCTTTGACATAAAGCAACCTACAGAGCCTATAGTATTTGCTGCCCGCGGTTCTCTGTGTAGAGACTTTGGGGCATCAGGTATACAGCCTGACAACCCCCTAGCCTCATTACAAAGCAATCTGTCATTCTGCTTCCATCACAAGCACCGTGTGTGTGTGTGTGTGTGTGTGTGTGTGTGTGTGTGTGTGTGTGTGAAACCACATGGATTTCAAGCACGATGCAGCAAGGTGCAAACGCCAAGCCAGGTGGTTAAGACGTAAGAGGGGCACAGCCAGCGGCCTCCCCAGGGCCACAGGACAGCAGTATTTTGGAAGCAGGTTTGTGTGGGAGCTTAAATGCTAACGTGATAAACCCCGCTAGTCCAGATTCTTGCCATCAAGATTCTTGTTTTCCCTCCACCTCCCGGCAATGGAATAAAATAGATCTTTTGTTCTGCCTCAGAGGACTTACAAACCCTGACCAATTTAATCTCCAATGCTGGATGGAGACATTCAAGCCCAGAAATGGCTCCATACACCACAGGCAACCCACGACAAAGCCACAAGGAAAACCATCCACCCCCGAGCCCTCTAGACCAGGGTCAAGCCCCGAAAGTACACTGACCCACACACCACACCTTTCTCAGGAAGTCTCCTATCTCCGCCCTGATGAATCACAGCTGTTCAGGGGAACACCTGACTTTGGAAAGGACTTGCCCTTCTGTTAGCTGTGCCCAGTGCCAGGGATGCCCACTGGGCACACACACCTGCACGAGCATCTGGAACACTAGAACAGGAGACGGCCTGTGGACCCGAGGGCTCAAAAAGGCTCCTATAGATGCCCAAAGAGACTGGCACCCAGGTGATTTCTGGATGAAGTCACCACTGTTGGTAACCATCTCTCAAACATCACGAGGCTTAGAGCATGCAAAATCTGGACTGTACGCCTCAGGCTGCCCTTGGAACCTGAAACCTCACTAAGTCACTGGTTCTGGAGCAGGACTGACTGCTGACCCGGGGAAAAGATTCTGGGGGCTCTGACTTCAGCCTTGCTTCACGGGAACGAATCCCCATCACCCACAGAATCACCTTACTTCTTCCTGACTGCTTATACAGTCTTGTGATGAGAAAATTAACCTACTGAGCTTAACATAGACCCGTAAACACCTACCCCTGGGAGAAGCTAGGACACAGCCCAGCCTCTAGAACACCATGGCCTACTTGCTTTAACACCAGCCATTCCAAACCAGGTCACCTGAAAAGATAATTTAAACCTCAAGATTACACCAAAGGTGTGACAGTTAATTTTATGCATTGACTTGACTGGGCCACAGGGTACCCCAACATTTGCTGAAGCACTATTTCTGGATGTGTCTGAGAGAGCGATTGTGGTTGAGATTAACCCCGGAATCGGTAGACTGAGCAAAGCATATCGCCCTCCCCAGTGCAGGTGGGCCTCACCCAATGAGTCAAAGGCCTGAGTAGACAAGAAGGACTGACCTCACACAAGGAGGAGAGAATGCCTCTACCTGGGGGCTGGGACACCATTTTTGTTTTTCTGCCTTCAGAACTGAAATCTTAGCTCTTCTTAGATTTCTGGCCTGTATATGTACACACACACACACACAACACACACGCACTCTCTCTTGGTTCCATTTCTCTGGAGAACCCCATCTAACAATCCTCTGCAGGAACCCTCATGCATGCATCAAACACCAGTTCTGAAACAATGGAGACACTGCATTTCCAACAAATCTCTGAGACACAACACCCTTCACAAAAGGGGAGTAATTCCTGCTGTTTTGCTACGGGGTCTGTTACTAAGGGGAAACCAGCATTTGGGAGAGGTTGAAAGAGGCTCAGCTTCATCTGTGGCAGAAGCCATGAAGCTGGCAGGGCCGCACTGGAGGGAAACCCCTGCATACAACTAGAGTGGGCCAGGATGGGGCGGGGTGGGGGTGGCTCGTGTGTTTCTCAGATTGAAAGGTGAGCTCTTTCTTTACCGTGTGGGAGTCAGAAGCAGGAAAGTGCAGGAACAAGGTCAGTCGGCATTTCCTGCAGACCCTCTGACTCTTGAGCCTCGCTAGACTGGAGTCAGAGAACGGAGTCATCCTGCCTTGGGGAGGAAGATGTGAGACAAGGGGGAAACAGACTCACTGGGAGCGCATACAAGTGCACCGAGGCCTGCTGTCTCTTCAGAATGCTCTAACACAGCCACCCCCAACCTTTTTGGCACCAGGGACCAACTTCATGGAAGACAATTTTTCCAGGGAAGTGGGGAGGAGCAAAGTAGTTTTGATTCACCCACTGCTCACTTCTTGCTGTGCAACCATGTCCCTAACAGGCACGAGCCAGTTAGGGTTGGGGACCTCTGGTCTAAGTTATCTTTTCCCTAAGAGTTGAGCTCCTCCTGAGTGCCAGCTAACCAATTAACACTAAGATCACATGCAAGACATAAATCATCCTATAAGGCAATGGGCTTCCCATGTGATGCCAGGGGTAAAGAACCTGTCTGCCAATGCAGGTTAGACACAAGAGACACGGGTTCAGTCCCTGGACTGGAGGATCCTCTGGAGGAGGGCACAGCAACCCACTCCAGTATTCTTGCCTGGAGAATCCCAAGGACAGAGGAGGCTGGTGGGCTACAGTCCACAGGGTCACACAGAATTGGACACGACTGAAGGGACCTAACACGCACACACGTGAGGCAGCACTGTTACCTCTGTGTTACAGGCGAGGAAACCAAGGCTCAGGGAGGTCGACGTCTCTACGACCGAGGACCGTGGGCTACCCCAGCACAAACCTCCCTGGACGTCACCTTGAACCACCTCGTGCTGGCCAAGAGGAAGGCTCCAGTTCTCCACTCACTCTTTCTGCAAGCTCACCCCACACTCCATTAGAGTCCGCCTCCACTTAACTTTAACACCAGGGAACTCTCTGCCCTTGGTATACATTTTTCTGGAACTTGCTGCTTAACACAGCTCACACAGTCCTATTTCAAAGCAATCGGGGCTGACTGCTCATAATAAACGCTTTCTAATAGTGACTCCTTCTGGATGCGAGTTGGTTTGGGACAGGCCAGCCTCCGTCTCCTCCCTCCTTTGGGCATCTGTATCCTTTGTGAACCCCTTTGCCCCATGGTCCCTAGGGGAAGAGGAGGCCTGACCACTGGCCACACCCCCAGTTCCAGGAGTGGACCTGGGACTTAAGTCTGAGTCAAAATCAGTGTATTGCCACCCCGAGGCCCTGACTGGGAGGCTGGGGGGAGTATGTGACTAATCAGAGCCAGTGACCTTTGCTGGGCAGGCAGCAAAGAGGCAGGGAATCACCCAGGTGAGAGCCACCTCGCCACCTTCTAGAGACGGAAAATATCCTTTTCTGGTAAGCGGTCTCTGAGGTGACCTCTAAAAATGGTTCGCCATTCACCTGACCCAAAAAACCCCCACAAAATCACGCAAACCAAGAGGTTCAAATCTTCACGTTCGCTTTAAGAACACCCATGAAACTGCCCAGGCCATGAAGGGTATGCATATCTGGAAGACCACCATGAATGTGACGGGCGTCACTTCAAAGGCGCAATGCATGCCATTCCAGTGTTACAACACGGGAGTCGGCAGGTGCGCACGGGCCAAACAATGGGGCTGGACGCAGGGTCGCTGGTCCAAAAGGAGTGCTGAATTTTGACAGCACAAGCTCAGAAATGCAGAGAGTGGTGCTGAATTTACAGGTTTAGATGTAGATTCTCTGATCACGGAGCAGGTCCAGGCGAACCAAGCCCCCAAGATGCAGAGCAGGACTTACAGAGCTCAGGGTCGGATCAAGCTGAGCTTTCCCTGCCACACGGAGAGGATCCGCACTGCAAAAAGAACAGACTGTCCCTAAACCAGAAAAGGAGGTCATACAGGAGAAAAAAGATACCCTGGAAGAAACTCAAGAAATAAAAACAGCCCAGGAATAAATGCCACCCCCCCCAAAAAAATGCAAATAAAAGTTTTTGTTTTTGTTTTTTAAAAAAAGAAAGGAATGGAAAATAAACCAACACGGTAGAGGAGACTGGAAGAAAAGACCCTGCTCCAGATCGCCTATGACGCCAGCTCTCCTCGACACCAACAAACTACCCTCATTGTCAACAAAGCCTGTCCAGCCAGGGCTTTCAGTCACACACAAACAAGGAGCTCTGACCGTCAGTGGGTCTCAAAGGAACGCAAGCACGGCTGTGAGGATAAACACCATCTTCTGATTCTCCCACATTCTAACAACAAACCTTCCACACGTAAGTAGAATTTTCCCATTTCATCAAACCCTTTAAAACCCCAGGAACTTTGTTCTGGTCCTAGAGGCAAAGAACCACACATATGAAGGGTCTTGGTGACGATGCTGTCCAAGTTTTCATTCAGGGCCTACCAGTCAACTGGTTTTCCAAGACAACCAACGGCCCCTTCCCACAGGGCTGCTCACCAGCATCCTGGTCTGAGGAAAGGGCGAAAGGGACGTGGCTACAGGGAATCTGAAACTCCCCAAGGGTCCCCAGGGGGCAGGGGGCAGCCTCTGGGACACAGCTTGAGAAGGAGCATCTGGTTCTAGACAGAGGCCCGAGTCAGAGTCAGACTTGGGCTCCTATCCTGGTGTATCTAGTTACGGATCTGCTTCCTCTGGGCCTGGGGGCACCAGCAGGGAGTGGGGAAGATGAGCAGGAGGGCAGCTTGCCACAACTGCCACAGCACCCCCTGCCCAACAAGGGGGGGATTCAGGGAACAGGGAGGGAAATGAGCAGTGATGCGGCTGGCCCATCCTCAACAGCACACCTCCCCGTGGCCGTCGTTTTTCTCTTCTGGTGCCAGGTCCCGCTAAACCAGGAGCCTCCACAGAGGGACAGCGAATGGTGGTTTTAAACAAATTGCCTGTGTTGAGCTTCACGGGACCCAGCAAGCCCAGAGAAGTTATAGAAGAGACAAAGGACCCTTCCACTGGGGCCAAAACACACATTTTTAACAAGACAGAGAAGTCCCAATTCCTTTCCTCTGAAATGTAATCCTACAGCCAGAGGGTTTGTTTACTCAAAGGCTCGCTGGACAGCTGCTCAGAAGCTGGTCTCCCCATGCGCCCTGGAGGCTGGGGCGCGAGGGGAGCCCAGAGGACCCACGTGGACAGGGGCCTGCTCGCCCCAGCCTCCCCTGCAAAGACACACAGAACAACGCAAAGCCGGAAGGGCTCGTTTGCTGTCAGAAGTTCAATCTGGGGGCACAGCAATCAGATCCATAGGCCGAGCATCCAGGGCCTTGACTCCACCTCAGTCCTTCCAACTCCTCTGTCTGGGAGCCTCCAGCCAAGTCCTCACCTTGAACCTGAATTTCATATCCACGTTGACCACCTGCCAAGTGCCGCTGGGGTTCCAGGAGCGGACCTCACCATGGCGAGGGGTGGGAGGGAGGCAGGGAGTGAGCTCACATTTCCTTCTGGAACGATATTCTACCATTGACCGAGGTGACGGCGCACAGCTCTGTGAATGTACTACAAAAGCACGATCTGGGCACTTTGAATAGGTGAACTGCAAGGCACGTGACATCTTACGAAGCTGTCATTAAAAACAGACAGGGACTTCCCTGGTGGTTCTGTGGTTAAGAATCTGCCTTGCAGTGTAGGGGATGCAGGTTCAATCCCTGGTTGGGGAACTAAGATCCCACGTACCTCGAGACAACTAAAGCCCCTGCTCTGCAACTGCTGGGGCCCACACACTCTGGAGCCCATGTGCCACACTAGAGAGGCCCTCACACCCAAAACGTCCTGCAGGACGCAAGGAAGAGCCTGTGTGCCACAGTTAAGACCTGACCAACCAACCAAATCAATAAGCATTTTTTTTAATAACAGGAAAGAGAGATATATCTGTATGCATGCATATCTACCACATTCATTCACTTCTGCATTTATAAAATCTCTCTCAAAGGGTCACAAGAAGCTGACAGCATCCGGAGAAGGAAGCTGGGTGGCCCAGGGGCAGGGCTGGGAAGGGGACTGTTCACTACGCACCCTGGCTCCTCATGAATTTCAAGCCATGTGAATCTGTGAGCTATTTTTAAAACGCATAAACAAGTAAATAAAATTCAAAGGCAGTAATTCAGGTAAAGATTTAAACAGGCCAGGGGTGTGCAGGCCTGCCTCTGGGGCAGGAGACCCTTTCCCTGGAGAGGTCCGTGGCCTGACCCCCAGGGCCCCATCCTACCCAGAGGCTGCCCGCCGCCTCCTGCTCACCTGCGCTGACATGAGGAGCTGAACCCAGCATCTCTGGCCTCTCCTCCACCCGCGCTGTGCCCGCTGTGAAGCCCAGTAAAGCCAACAGCTCTACGGCCCAAGGGCCGGCTTTCTGCTGAAACCACACTACTTGTTCCAAGGAACACGCCACCTTTGACATTTGGAAAATTAATAAAGAAGATGAAAACAGAATGTGTAAGGGAGAGGCCGAATCGAGCAGCTGCTGAGAGTCAGCTGCCTGCCTTCGCGCCGGGCCGAAGCTTCCGAGGCCTCGAGGACACAGGCCTTTCCTGTTTGTGACGTTTTTGGCTGCACTGGGTCTCCGCTGCAGGGCAATCACGCAGGCTTCAGTGGCCGAGGCATGTGGGCTTAGGTACACGTGGGATTTTAGTCACCGGACCAGGGATCGAACCTGCATCAACCACAGTGGCAGGCACTCTCAACCACCGGACCCCCAGGGAAGTGCCCAACCTCCGACCTCTGCCCTACATCTTCTCCCTCAGGACACAACATAACTGAGCCTTCCCTAGACAGCCAAGAAGCTTGGAGAAAGGACACGACCCCCAAACCCACTTTCTAGCCCCACCATGGTGGAAAGAAGCAGGTGTAGGAGAGACAGCCACAACAGTGCCACGTCTCCCAAGAAGGGGCAATGGCCTGGCATCAACCCCAGGCTCAGTGGCAAACCCAAGGCTGGGGAAGTGAAAGGGGAAGTCGCTCAGTCGTGTTGACTCTTTGCAGCCCCAGGGACTGTAGCCTGCCAGGTTCCTCCATCCATGGGATTTCCCAGGCAAGAATACTGGAGTGGGTTGCCATTTCCTCCTCCAGGGGATCTTCCTGACCCAGGGATCGAACCTGGGTCTCCCACACTGCAGGTAGACTCTTTACCATCTGAGCCACCAGGGAAGGCTCAGTCCCCAAGTTCTGCCCATCACCTTCCTTTGAAAGCAGCTTAAACTGAGCCCAGGCCCGGGGTGATCTGAATCTCACCTGGCTCCGCTCCAGAGAGGCAACTTGAGGCTCTCGGTCATATGAGACAAAAGCAGCGAGAGCTTCAGGGCCTCAAGCAGCCCAACGCTAACAGGGCTCCAGCCAAGCCCTCCAGAACACAGGTGTTCCAGAGCCTTCCGAGTACAGGAGCATCAGTGTCAGGCCCGACCCCTGACCTGGGGCCTCCCCTCCCCACATCACCAGGCTCTCTGCTTCAGCGCCAGCACCCAGCCAAGAGGAATGACGCAAACGCCCCAGGGCCCGAAGGCACAGGAAAGCAGTGAAGCCAGGCCGGCTCGATGTAAACAAATGCGGTGACGATCAGCAGCCAACCTCCGCTTGGAGTCAAGGAGACACAAAGATAGGGTCTCGCAAACGCAGATGAGGTGGGATCGCGCCTACCCAGCTCCCCCCACCCCCGCACACCATTATTCTCACTTGTTACTGGGGCTGTGTGTTTCCATAAATACTCCCATCTGTTGAAAAAAGCAGATCTGGATATTCATGTGAAGTCCCAATTTGAAGTGTTCTCAATTATCTCAGTTGTTAAAAACACTGTGTGTTTATGTGGAATCTAAAAGAATGACACAGATTAGCTTATTTACAAAACAGAAATAAATTCACAGACTTAGAAAACAAACAGTCACCAACAGGGAATTATATTCACTACAGTAAGTCCCCTACGTGTAAACAAGTTCCATTTCAAGAGCACCTAAGTCCAAATCTGTTCATAAGTCCAACAAAGTTAGCCTCAGTACCTGACTAATACAATTGGCTATATAGCCATGTACTGAGGTAGGGTTACAATATTCTTCACACAAATAATACATCAAAAACTAACACACAAGATAAAGAAAACATCTTTAACCTTACAGTGCAGGACCTTGAAAAGCGCAGTAGTACTGCACAACAGCTGGCACTCAGGGGCTGGCACGGAGTGAACAGGCCAGAAGAGTTCGTGATGGAGGAGGGAGAGGGGGTGGGAGAGGGCAGAGATGAAGGGCCATCGGCAACCGGAGACGGAGGGCAAGCAGTCATCACTCACGACTGATGTGACTAGACGTGCAAATGCACATTTGCATTTTAGAAAGTTTGCAACTTGGTTCATATATAGGGGACTTACCATACCTTGTGATAACCTATAACAGAAAAGAGTCTGGAAAAGAATATATGTGTGTGTGTGTGTGTGTGTGTGTATAACTAAATACTTTTTTGTACACCTAAAACATTTCAAATCAACTCCAACAAAAAATAAAAACGTTGTGCTGATCAAAACAAAGCACGAAAACATAGCTGTGGGCCATCGGTCTGCAGCCTCTGACTTAGTTTCCTGACCACCGTTTAGTGGGACCTGGGTGCCACGCATGAGTGATGAAGAACAATACAGTTAAAATCATGGGCCCAGAGAGGTGGACTGATACGCATGGTCAACTGAGGTCTGGGATCTGCTCAGCAGCAGCTCCCTGACCATGAAGAGGTGCTGGTCGTCACCTGCACAGCTGAGCAGTTCCTTTCCTCTCCTGGCACCATCCCCGAGGGATTAACAAAGTGACACCATCATCAGCAGAGCCCAAAACCCACCTGGAGCCCCGAAGCCCCAGTGTTCCTGGGGCTTACACAGGACCAGAGGCAATGCAGGCCAGTGAACCCCAACCAGCTCAACGACAGCCTTGGGGTTCCTCTTCGTAACACCTCAGGGTTACGCCTCCACCCTTTCCTTCCCTTGGTCCCTGAGGGACAGATCCACCTCTCGTTCGAGAAAAGAGAAGCATGGCTTGGTCTGACCGGTTTGAGGAGTCACATGACATGCAGTAACAGCAAATGTCCCAAGACCTGCTCCTCCCTCCAGCTCCCAGGCGTGTTTGCAAAGGGTTGGGTCCACTCTGCCCACACGGGAAGTGCCAGGCAAGGGCAGTGAGGCTAAAGGCAGAGGGAGGAAGCCCCTCGGGCAGCTCTGCTGGTGCACGGGCAGCAGCATGAGGACCAGGAGGGACTCTCTGGTGGACCCAGGGAGCCCAAACACAGCCCGGAAATTCAGGGGTCACTGTGCTCACGACACACGTCTTAAGTGACCCTCTCAGCATCCCTGTGCCCCTGCCATGTGGCAGTGGGTTGGCCCTTGCCACCACCAGCCCCGCTCAGGGCTAGCCACTTCTCAAGGGCACTCCCAACCTCTCTACCCCCGGCCGAGACATCCAGCTACGTGGCTGGCATTTCTGTGGCATTTCTGTCACACTCTTTCTCACCGAGCCTTCTCCCCTGCCAGACCACCCCTTCACCAAGGTGGGGAGGATGTTGGATCAGAAATTAGACCCCTGGGACTCCCCTGGTGGTCCAAGGACTGAGCATCTGCCTTCCAATACAGGCAACCCAGGTTCCATCCCTGGTCTGGGAACATGCCACATGCCGCGGAGCAACTAAGCCTGTGCCCTGCAACGACCAAGCCCACACGGTCTGGCGTCCACGCTCGGCAACAAGAGAAGCCATGCAGTGAGGAGCCCACACACTGCAATGAAGACCCAGCACAGCCATAAATAAATCCATAAAGAAAGAAAGAAATCAGACTCCTGTCCTTCACCAGCCTCACGGCCAGGAGCAAGACACTCCATCACTCTGCACCTTGATTTACTCATCTGCCAAACGGGATTCGGAGAGTACACTCCGAGGAATGAGGAAGCATGTCAAATGTGTGATACAGAGCCTGGCGCACAGTAAGGGCTTAATATTAGTTGCTATTATTATTACTGTCACCATGATCCCCACATGATTATTTTCACGAATGCTGTCCACCCAGCCAGCTGGTCCTGAAAGACCCTCTGCTTCTCCTCCCACCCCGTCAGGTCCTAATCCTCCTCACTTCTCCCCACATGCCCTTCCCTGACCACTGAGTACCCCATCAAAGTCCCTGGGGCTTTGATAGGTCCTTTTGCAAGTTATCAAGTACTGCTTTTGACACATGACTCCCTACAGAATTGGACTGTTTCTTACCTGCCAAGGAAAACTACACAAAGGCATCATCCCATCTCCCAAACTGAACTGGAAACTCCTCACCTTGACTGTTTCTTCCACACCGTCTAGTCTTCCAGTGAAAGTGAAAGCGTTACTCACTCAGCCGTCCAACTCTTTGAAACCCCATGGACTGTACCTCTGTCCACGGAATTCTCCAGGCAAGAGTGGGTTGCCATTTCCTTCTCCAGCCAGTCTCATTAAACACACTGGAAGGATCTCTCCATCCACTCAGCCATCTCTCTGCTAGCTCCTTAGCTGAGCTTCAGGGAGAACCACATGACTGGTCTAAAGCCAAGCCCACCACATCTGAGCATCAGCACACCTGGGCTAGAGCCTTACTCTTCCAACAAACTCACTGAGTGAGCTTAACAAACCCTTCCCATTTCTGGGCCTCAGTTTCCTCATCTGTACTATGGGTAGAAGGAGCAAGCCCAGTGGAGCTCTGAGTGCAAAGAAACCCCACACCCAAGAGGTTACAAGCCCCTGAGGCCCTCCCGGGCCTGAGGAGCCCTGTCCAGGCTCTGCCATAGCCCCTCTTCTGCTCCACACCTGCCAACGAGAAGGGACTGCCTTCTCCCGGCACCCTAGAGATGAAGTCCGGATTCCTGGCAGATCACCTCAGATTAAATACAGATTTTTTAATAGTGAAACCATGCCAACATGATTCTAAATTCATGGTTCCAGAATTTCCCTTTGTAAATAGAACCAAAACATCAGTCATAAAACTAAAATTCCACTCACAACCCATGAAACCTTCTCTGCTAAATCCTGGAGGGCTTCCCTCCTGAGACATTCTCCTTACATAATTTCCTGCAGACATTGACACTGGAGACCCCCACCCCACCCATACTTGTGCCCCGCCATACCTCAAGAAGAGCCTGTGTTTGCAAAGCCCCCAAACTCAATGGGTACATGGACACAAGAGCTTGTGAGCAAAGCCAGCTCATCTGGAGGGCTCAGGTTTAAATTAAAGAGGGATTTTCGTCCCTTTCCAATTTGATAGAAGAACTCAGTGGCAGGTCCTGGGGCCCCGCAGGCCTGGCAGTAAGGACAGTTATGAGGCACTCCTTCCCCAGGGAAATTCAGTAGTGGGGGGGACGGACCCTATGTGGGGTCCTCAGTGTCCAGGGAGGCTCACACAGGCTAAAGAGTCACCAGTTTCACTTCGGAAAGGCTCAGAAGCAGATGCACCTGTCTGAGGATCCTGGCCATATGGCTGAATCCTCATTTACTGGCAGAAGCAAGACCGAAAGGTTGGGCATAGTTACGTCTGTTTTCCGGGTCATTTTTTCAGTATAATAGGAGACACCTGGGTGCTCAAAGGAGAGCCAGGGACTTGATAGACCCAGTCTCACTGCAAACACCCCAACAGCCCTGAGCAGCAGGTACTTTAATTAGCACTAGGAAGCAGAAGCCCAGAAAAGCTAGGTCACCTGCTCACAGAGACAGCCAGGAGGTGCCCACCTGCACTACTGGCATCAGGGGCTGGCACTGGCGAGCGGCTCTGTCCTGGGCACTGGAGAATGCCCACCAGCAGCCTCTCTGGCCACAAAATGCCCCCTCACCAAGTCATGACAACCAAAAACATCCCCGGAAATTGCCAGACGATTTGAATTTGGGAGATAAAATAGACATATTCGGGTCTATAGACACATTTGTTCATTTGGGGCCAAATGACCCCAAGGCAGGCGGAATCCGCCCTAGGAAAGAAACCCTGAAAGCCCTGACTTCTCCCACATGCAGAGCTTTCCAGTGTTGTGCTAGTTTCTACTCCACAGCACCGCGAGCCAGTCATGTGCACAGCTGCACCCCCTCTTTCTCTAATCTATTCTCATTCAGGCCACCGGAGAGCAGCAAGCAGGCTTCTCGGCATGGTCTGCACTGCACGGCAGGCTCTCATCGGCGCTCTCTTCTCGGCACTATCTCTACACTGCACGGCAGGCTCTCATTGGTGCTCTCCTCTCGGCACTGTCTCGGCACTGTCTCTGCACTGCACGGCCGGCTCTCATCGGCGCTCTCTTCTCGGCACTGTCTGCACTGCACGGCAGGCTCTCATCGGCGCTCTCCTCTCGGCACTGTCTGCACTGCACGGCAGGCTCTCATCGGCGCTCTCTTCTCGGCACTATCTCTACACTGCACGGCAGGCTCTCATCGGTGCTCTCTTCTCAGCACTGTCTGCGCTGCACGGCAGGCTCTCATCCGCGGTCTGTTCCATTCTGCTGTTGCTGTGGTTCATCGCCCAGTAGCGTCTGGCTCTTTGGGACCCCAGGGACGGCAGCACTCCAGGGGATGATGGTGCCTCACCACCTCCCGCAGTTTGCCCAAGTTCATGTCGCTTCTTTCGGGGATTCCATCCAGCCATCTCATCCTCTGATAGCCCTCTTCTCCTTCTGCCCTCACTCTTTCCCAGCATCAGGGATGTTTATACCATGTGAAAAACAGAGGCTATTATACAGAGCATCAGTAGTGTATATACGCCAGCCCCAGTCTCCCAATTCCCCCCACCTCCCTTTCCCCCTTTGGTATCCATACATTCGTTCTCTTCAGTCTCTGCATCTGTGCTTCTGTTTCTGCTCTGTAAATCAGGTCGTCTTTGCCAATTTTTTTCAGATTCCACATACATGCATTACTATACTACATTTATTTTTCTCTAACTTACCTCACTCTGGTTGACAGTCTCTTCTCTAACTTGGTGGAGATCTCAATCAAGGGCATGCTCCCTCCCCTCTTTGCTTTTAATCTGGATTTTTGCTGAGTTAGATTTATTTAACACTTCCTTCACTGTGGTGTATAAAATTAAACACCCACGGGAACTGGATGAAAGTACAAACTTCCAATAAGACCAGTAAGTCCTGGGGATGGAGTGGGTACCATGACTATAGCTAACACTGCGGTGTGGTAGACAGGCAAGTTGCTAAGACCACAAAATTCCTCATTACCAGGAAAAAAAAAAAACTATCTCTTTTCCTTTTGGGGGATCTATCAGAGACGATGGGTGTTAACTATGTTTACTGTGGTCATCATTTCATAGTGTACATAACCAAGTCGTTATGCTGTCCATGGAACCTTACATAGTGTGGTATGTCTGTGTTATCTCCATAGAACTGGAAAACAAAGAAAAAAGGAAATTACTCTGCAAAGCAAAACCTAAGATAGATATGTTTCACAGCTATCACTCTTCCCTTAATTCAAAACTGTAACCAAGCAATTAAAAAGGACCTCCTGATAAACAAGGTACAGCACAGGGAACTATTTTCAATAGCCTATGATGAACCATATGGAAAAGAGTAGGATAAAGATTGCCTATGTGCGTAACTGAGTCACTTTGCTGCACAGCAGTAATTAAACACATCATTGAAAATCAATCATACTTCAATAATTTTTTTTTAAATGACCTCCTGGTGCTACACAAGCGCCACAAACCCAAAGTCATAAAAAGGGGTTTAACTTTGTAACCAGAGCCCTGCCCAAAACTCCAACTTTTTAAAATAATATTGATACACTAATGAGCAATAAATAACTAAAAACATTTCAGATACTTGCCCCAAAATACTGAAAGTATTAAGCTTCTATATTTTCTCTTAAATAACTTTCATTCTCTGGACAAACAATGGGAGATGTGGGGATCCCAGGAGAAGCAGGAAATGTTCTGGCTGCTTTTCAAAGACCTGGCTTAGTAATTAACTAAGCTCCCGCGGTTCCAGCGTCTTCAGGCTCTGACGGCGTGTATCTTTGCCATTGATCCAAGTGCGACAGCTGGGCAATATCAGATCACCTAGAATTTGTCTTCCTCCTCGTCCCCCAGGAAGCACCAAAACAAACCCTCCTTTCAGATAAGACGATTTTACAGAGCTTTTGAAATAAAGGGGTGGGCAGGCAGCCAACAGAGATCTGGGAGAAACCTGGCCTGGCAAGAGAGCCGGGAGCTTCCCAGGATGAGGAAAGGAGAGTCGTGGTTTCAGGTGGCACTCTGTGACTTGTCTCCACCTCGTTCATAAGACACCAGAGAGTAAAGTCAGATTCCCCTGGCTCTCAAAGGGTAGAGCCTGATCTCAGAGAGCGTGGGGCGGGGGAGGGCAACTGGTTCTGATCAGCAGCTACTGGGCGTTACACGCGTTATCCCCAAGTCCATGCAACCCCATGAGATGCTTCCTAACATCCAAACCGAGAGGAGTTTTCTACTTCCTAAACACAGCTTCTTTGTTTATTTCCTTCCAGCTCTCATAACCATGTAACCAGTAACAGACACAGGAGGGCTGACCCTACTGCAAGCCAGGCAGAACTGCACACACACACACACACACACACACACACACACACAAAGGTACCCTCACCAACAGGCACTAAAACTGCCTTTCCCTCCTCCAAGTTTGTCTACAGTCTTCAAATAGTTTTCCATAATGATTCCAATACATTAAAAAGCTGTATGATTCTGCAGGTGGAACACCAGATTGATTAATATGTATGGGAAATAAATTTAATTATAAAATGAATATGTATGGGAAGAGACAGCGGCTCAACCTCAGGAAGAAGTGGAGATCTGCAAAAACAAGTAGAGAGATGCCCAGTCATACCCAAGAGAGGACAGATGAGAAAAGAGAGCAGCTAAGAGGTCTGACTAATAGAGCAGACCCCAAAAGTTCTCACTGCCAGGAAAAAAATCTACTTTTTTTTTTTGGAAAACATTAGAAATTCAGATAATACTAAGTGTCAGATATGATGGGAGGATCTGAGAGTCCCAGATACTGAGGGTGGGAGGGTAAGCTGATACATCCTCAAGGAAGCCAAGTAACAGCACCCCTGGGACCCAGAAGCCCCACTGCGAGGGGTCCACCCCAGACTCTTACACAGGTCCTCAGGAGAACACATTTAAGGGGGCAGCAGACAGTTGAGTGCACAGAGAGAAAATGAGTAAATGTCCGCTGAAAGGAAATTCAGACAATGTAGAAATATATCATAAATAATAAGTACATAATAAATAAATAATAAAGAATCATGCGGACATAGAGAACAGACGTGTGCACACAGCCGGGGATGGAGAGTGCAGGATGAATTGAGAGAGTAGCATTGGAACATATACATTACCACGTGCAACATAGACACCCAGTGGGAAACTGCTGTGTAACACACAGAGCTCAGCCCAGCGCTCTGTGACAACCTAGAGGCTGGGGTGGGGTGGGGGGTAGGAGGGAGGTTCGAGAGGGAGGGGACACATGTATGCCTAAGGCTGATTCATGCTGACGTACAGCAGAAGCCAACACAACGTTGGAAAGCAATTACCCTCCAATTAAAAAAAAAAATGTTTAAGTATCTCCCACAGTCACGTGTGTACACACAAAAAATTCTTTGCAAATTCATATATATATATTAATTTATCTATTGATGAGATCATACTACACATGCTTTTAGTAACCTGTTCCACTTAACAGTATGTAGAGTTAGACCAAATCATTTTTCACAGCTGCACAGTATTCCATTACAAAGACTACCATAATTTGTGTAATCAACTGTTAGATATCAAGCTTACTTAAACATTTTCACTATTAAACAGAACTGCTCTGAACTTCATTGATCATGCATCTTTACTTCTTCTTTGAAGTAATAAAATTTGAAGCAAAGAATAGATATCACAGTAAAAAATGTGTGTACCTTAGAAATGGAATTGCTTGATTAAAAGCATATACCTTTCTTTGCTTCTAAGTTAGCAGTTTCCTTGGATCCACATTCTTTCTGCTGTCTAGTAAAGTGACTCCTTCAGGGAAAACAGACACGTGGGCTAGCAATAACACGTACTACACTCTCCCCCTCTTCTCCGTATCCATCGTCATGGAAATGGTGGCCCCCATCCAGACAAACTCCTACCTCACAGGCTCCTTGCACTAGCCGCATAGCTCATGACAGAGACATTCTGGGAAGCACCAACAAGGCAAAATACTTAGGGGTTCATTCATTTGCTAAAAATATCCGTAATAGATGCCAGCTTGTGCTTGGAGCCCCAGGAGGCGTTAGAGAGGCACAAATGAGTACGGGCCAGTCTTGCTCTTAGGAGCCCTCCACCTGGGACATCCAGTGACGCTCTTGACCCCAAGTCAAAAATTCAAATCTCGAGTGTGCTCTGGGAGCACTGGGGGGCCCTGGCTGGGGGGCTTCTCAGAGGAGGTGACACCCCAGCAGGCAAACAGCAGTGAGCTGGTCACGACGTCTTGGCAGCGGAGGGGACTTGATGCAGAAGATCGGAGTGACATGCGGAGCTAAGGCCACAAGATGCCCCTGGAGGACCCCTGGACGTCCAGCAGGGCTGGGGCAGCTGGCAGAGCTGAGATGGAGGCTTGAGAGGGAACGGGACCCCAGGTACGAAAAGCCAGCTGGTAGGAACACTGAGGAGCCCGTGCCTGCGGGGATGGGAGGGCAGAAGGGTGAGAACAGAGGAGGATGCACGGGAGTGGAGACAAGGCTGGCTGCAGGAACACCGGGCTGAAGGACACTGCTGTGACTCCAGAGACAGAGCAAAGTGAGCCAGAAGCACCGGCAGGTGGAGGGGCGCCCCAGGGGAGACGACACAGGGAGACTGGGGGTAGAACGGCCAGGACGTGTTCACTGCAGGCCAAGGAGCTAGGAGGATGTCCACCCAGGGCAACAGGCCTTCTTGAAGCCTGATGAAGGCAGCCTGCAGGGGCCTGCGGAAAGGCCACAGTATACACCCTGGGCTTACAGTGTTCTAGAATCTACTATACAACTTAGCCCACACTCCCTGGGCTTCCCTGGCTGTTCAGACAGTGAAGAATCTGCCTACAATGCAAGAGATCCAGGTTCAATCCCTGGGCTGGGAAGATACCCTGGAGAAGGGATAGGCTACCCACTCTAGTATCCTGGGCTTTCCCTGGTGGCTCAGACGGTAAAGAATCCACCTGCAATGCGGGAGACCTGCCATTCAATCCCTGGCTTGGGAAGATCCCCTGGAGGAGGGCATGGCAGCCCACTCCAGTATTCTTGCCTAGAGAATCCTCGTGGACAGAGGAGCATCGGGGGCTACAGTCCATGGGGTTGCAAAGAGGCAGACGCAACTGAGAGATTAACACTGTCACGGTCACTGAGATGCAATTTTCCTCTCTGCCAAGGAGCACGTGGGGCCGCACTGTCTACCATCAGGGCCTTTCCCAGCTGTCTGACGCTGTCCACATCAGAACCGGGGTGCCAGCTGTCCCCCCTGGAAACTCGACCCCACAAGAAGAAGGCCATAACCTGCCTCTCCTGAGAAGTCGGACCCTCTCTGCACAGTCAGCTCCCTGGGCGGCAAGGGCCCGTCCTCTCCAGTTCAGACGCGCACCCTCACATCTGGCCGCAGGCTGCTGAGTGTTCTCCCGCCTCTCCTGGGTAATAAGGAGCAGACTGGCAAAATAGTTCAAATACCTTCTGAAAAAGTACACCGCCTTGTGGGCTGGGAGGCCTATTTTGAGCAAAATGTTTCAAACCCCCAGGCTCAGAGCTGCTCTGGGGCATTCATGTTCAATGTAACCAAGTGATTGGGGAGGCCGTAAAGGATGACAGACACATCCGATGATGGCCAGGCCGTGCCTCGGCACAGGATGGGACGTGCCCACCCTCCAGGACTGTCTGTTGAGTGGGAGAGCCACCAGCCTGACATGAGAAGGGCCATCTGGAGGATGAACAAGTTTTGGGCTGGGGGCAGCAAGGAAGGGAAGGGACCTCCTGGCCCCTATGTGCAGGAAAACGACCCAGAGGAAGGGGCGTGGGAGCCGGGCCCCGGTGGCCGCGTGCAGTCACAGTACGCGTGTGGCAGGGACAGGCCCAGGAGCGGAAAACACACAAGCCGGCAGCCGGGAGTGTAAGGAGAGAGGCGACGAGTGGTCCAGAGGACGGGCAGATGGCCTCAAGGTGCTCCAGGGCTAATCTCAAGGCACCCGAATGCCACACCCAGGTAGTGGGTACAGGGAGCCACTGAAGTTTGCAAGCAGAGGAAGGAGGGCAGGGGGAACGATGGGGTGCAGAGGGGGTCAGGGGGTCAGCACACAGGGGAACAACGTGGCTGGAGCCAGGAGAGGGGAGGAGAGGGGATGGAGGAGGGGACTGTGGGCCCACAGTGCTCCCTTCTCCATTTTTTCAGGACCACAGGCATATTTAATCCCGTGGACCCACAAAGAAACACCTTGCCTCCAAGTCACACAGAAACCAGCAGCAAACCTCAAGGGAGAGCTCCCAGACCTGCCTTTGCAGATCTGGTTTCTGCTCCTGCTCTGAAAATGCTCGTAAGCCCCTGGCCCCAAACCTCCAACAGCTGATCAAACACCCAAGCACTCTGTGTAAACTAAGAAGGGGAGGGAACAGGCTGTGACAAACTGACACACATACGCCCAGATTTCCCGGAGGCCCGCCTGAGTAACAGGATACATTTGGTTCATTTCCTGCAAAACTAGTATTTCCCAGCCATGGGGGGAAACGCAGCCCTCCCTGCATTGCCTGTAGCCCTCTCCAGCTCCCGACTCCAGACAGTCTTCCTAATTTCCCACTTTCTCCCTGAACTTGAGAAACCTACAACAGCCTCTCTGAGATCTCTCACATCTAGGCAGAAAGTCACCGAGGTCACCAAGGGCCGCCAAACGTCCTGGAGCCCAGCTCCAACTCTCTGGCTCAAAAAACTGTGCCTCCAACAGGTATCCTGGAATCAGCCCACCCGATAGACACTGCTGCTTTTGGTAGCAGAACCAATGAAAAGAAAACAAGCAGGTGGCACATCAGAGACCCGAAAAGGAAACAGAGGGTGGGTACTGCGGGCCTGGGTTCCAACCCTACTTCCACCATTGAGTTTACTTGGGTAAGCCACCTTGCCTCTCCGGAAAATTTTTCATCTGTGAAAGAAGTATAAAACTGTTAGTGTTAAGCATTAGCGGAAAGTTAAAAGGAATTCAATATTTTATACATGAATACTTTTACGTATACATATGCATGTGCTACGGGCTTCCCTGGTGGCGCGACTGGTAAAGAACCCGCCTGCCAATGCGGGAGACAGAAGAGCCACGGGTTCGATCCCTGGGTCAGGAAGATCCCCTGGAGAAGGGCATGGCCAACCACTCCTGTCTTCTTGCCTGGAGAATCCCATGGACAAACGAGCCTGGCGGGCTACAGACCGTGGGGTCGCAAAGAGTAGGCCACGACTGAGTGGCTGATCACATGTCTATACATATGCATATGTATACATTTATCGTTCAAACAGGAGAAAATTCCAGTGTGCAGGAGGGAAAAAGCCTGCGGGGCAGGGCCGAGAGTCCCGGGGTAGCACAAGCGCAGCCCGGCTCCCGCGCCGGAGCGTCTGATGTGCGCGCTGATGCCGAAGGCGCGCGGTGACGGCGGGGCGGCGGGGCGGACTGGCCCGCGGGGCTGCAAGGGGCGGCGGACCCACCTGAAGACTCGCAGCAGCAGGCAGGCGATGAGGAAGGCGGTGAAGGCGCAGGCCACGATCACGGCCGCCTTCAGGGTGGGCAGGTCGCGGAGCAGGCTGGAGATGCGGATCACCAAGGCGTCGCCGCTGCTGTTGGAGCCGCCGCCGCCGCCGCCGCCCGCCGCCTCCCCGGACCCGGTGCCGGTGGCGTTCCCGGGCCCCGGGCCGGGCGGCGGCCGCGGCTGGCGCTCGGCTCCGGGCTGCGGAGGGGCGGCGGACCGGGCTCTGCTGGCGCGGGCGGCGGGCGCGCCCAGGAGCGCGAGCAGGAGCAGCAGCAGCAGCAGCCGCGCGGGCGGCGCCGCGGCGCGCATGGTGCGGGCCGGCGGCGCGGGGGCCGGGCGGCGCGCGCGCGGCGGAGCCCCGAGTCCCGCAGCGGCGCCGCGGCCTGGCCCGGGTCCTCCCGCGGCGGAGCCCGGCGGCTGCGCGGTGCTTGGCAGGAAGCTGCGGCGCCCGGAAGAGTCCGCGCCGCCCGCGGCCGCGGCCGCCGCCGCCACCAACACGTTGCACCGAGTCATTCGACGGGCCACGGCCCCACGTGGGCGGGGCAGGCCACCAGGCCGGGTGCGGGCTGCGCTGTTCCCCCGGGGACCTGGGACACCCTGGGAGAAGTAGCAGTCGCCAGGAGCTGTGCTGCACGTCACACGTTTTATCTCTTTGATATCGGCAGCCGCCTTAGGAGACAGGTATTGCCGTTACCCTCCTTTAAGAGCTGATTTAGCTCCCAGCAACTCAGATGGTGCCAGAGAATCAAAGACTCCATTCTACAGATGCGGAAACCGCAGCCTCCGAGGTGAATGAAGCGTGCGGCCGAATGCCCTGTGCACTCTGTATATTTATAGTTCAGCGTCTCCCCAGTCAGCTTCTTTTTTCCTAAGAGTTTCTTATCTCATGGCTTCGCTATTTCAAACATTTTGCACCTCTGCTTCTGAACTGGATTATGCTGCGTGCTAAGTAGCTTCAGTCGTGTCTGATTCTTTGGGACCCTATGGACTGTAGCCCACCAGGCTCCTCTGCCCATGGGTTTCTCCAGGCAAGAATACTGGAGTGGGTTGCCAGGCTCTCCGCCAGAGGATCAGCTTCTCAACCCAGGGATCCAACCCAGGTCTCCTGCATTGCAGGTGGATTCTTTACCACCTGAGCCACCAGGGAAGCCCAGTGTGCATTCCTGCCTTTGTACATTTGCTGTAGAATAGTCTTCCTCCTAGGTTGAAGTTTCGGCCCCCAGGGAGTAATTGGCTTGCTGCCTCTGGTTTGCAAGCTAGATGATAACTTCAGTGGAGAAAGACAGTTGAGGATGTTCCCGTGTGAGGCCCAAAGGTGGGACCTGATGAAGGGCACAAAGGGCCTTCCTGGATCGCTAGGAACTATCCTGCAGGCCTCGGGTTCCACATTTCAGCATGAGGCTGGATCCCGGCCGGAAACTCTCTGGTGACATGAGAGCTTAAGCATTCAGCGGCCTTAAACAGCTCACTCCTGGGCCTATTTTGTGAAGAAAAAAAAAAAAAAAAAGCAACAGGTAAATAAAATACAGTACAATGTATCAGTTTGCTATTGCCGCCTAACAGATTATCCCCAAACTTCTCAGCTTAAAACACACACACATTTTATCAGGGTTTCTGTGGTTTAGGAATCTGAGCATAGCTTAGCAGGGTCCTCTGCTTCAGGGTCTCTCACAAAGGTGCAGTCGGTGCTGGTGGCTGGAGTCTCATCTGAAGGTTCAACTGGGGAAGGATCTGCATCCACGCTCAGTCAGTGGTTTTTAGCCAGATTCGGCTCTTCATGGGCTACTGGACTGAAAGCCTCAGTTCCCCACTGGCTGTTGGCCAGAGGCTGTGCACCATTCTTACCGTGTGGGCCTTTCCAGCATGGCAGCTGGCCTCATCAAAACATGCATGTTTAGGACTTCCTGGTCTGGGAAGACCCCACGTGCCGCAGAGCACCTAAACCCACGTGCCTCAACTACTGAGCTCAAGCTCTAGAGCCTGCAAGCCACAGCTACTGAGCCCACGCGCCCTAGAAACCATTCTCTGCCACAAGAGAGACCACTGCAATGAGAAGCCAGAGCACCAGAGCCAGAAAGCAGCCTCCAGTCCCTGCAGCTGGAAAACGCTGGTGTGCGGCAACACACACCCAGCATAGCCATAAATAAATATTTTCTTTTAATATGTAAGTCTAGAAGGCAGTGGAGAAAGTCTGTTAGCAAGACCAAAATCGTTGTCTTAGGAATCCTGACAACAGAAGCAACATCCCCACACCTTTGCTGTACTCTGCTGGTTGGAGGCAAGTTACAGATCTCATCGCAAGGGGAAGGGGGATATACAAGGGTGAGCGTGTCCAGAAGCAAGGATCACTGGGGCCATCTAAGAAACTGCCAGGAGACCCGGGTTCAATCTCTGGGCTGGGAAGATCCCCTGGAGAAGGGAATGGCTACCCACTCCAGTATTCTTGCCTGGAGACTTCCATGGACAGAGGAGCCTGGTGGGCTATAGTCCATGGGTTGCAAAGAGTCAAACATGGCTGAATGACTAACACACACACACACACACACACACACATGAAGCTGCCTGTCACTTATAATGTGATACATTTTGATTTACTGGGATGAACAACAAGCAGGTTAGCAGAAGTCAACACCCAGGAGGTACTA
Organism: Ovis aries; assembly: GCF_016772045.2. NCBI lineage: Eukaryota > Metazoa > Chordata > Mammalia > Artiodactyla > Bovidae > Ovis > Ovis aries. Next base: position 13,742,557 of record NC_056071.1, on the reverse strand, counting down.
TTTGAAATGCATGCTGAATAGTCCAGCATGCCTCAGTGGTGAGAAATTTGGACAGATCACAAGCTTTAGGTCTCTTCCAACTCTCTAAAATACCACTTTATGTCAAAAAATGTGTTGATAGAGAGCCAGCATTTTATCATATCATCATGATAGAATTCAGAAAAGAAATTTCTTAAAGAACCACTGCTTACGTCCATGATTTTGCAGGACTGCCCTCTAAGGCATAAACCTCAGATATCACAGGCTTAGATTTTTGTCCTTATCAGAAATCCCTCTATGGAGAGTTAAAGAAGTCCTGGGTTTTGGAGCCTCTATTCAGGATAAGAGGTTTGACCACTGAGTGGCCTTGGCTGAAAACTTACCCACAGAATCCAAGTCTTTAATGTCTAAAGTGAGGATGACCATACTTAGCTCAGAAAGGTCACTGGAATTAACCCTAAGAAGGGAGAAAACATTTGTCTCCTATCCTTCTTTTACCACAATTCATGGACTGGGGTAGATGTGCTTGATTGTTTAACACCAAGAATTACATAACTTAACACCAAGAATGTACATAACCCACCACCAAGAATGTACATAAATGTTAGATTATTTTGGTAAAGTGAAACTTTAGAAGCTTTCCTTCTTCCTGATTACTTGGTGTGCAAATCATCACAATGAAGAACTTACTTATAAACTGCCCTAGAGTTCCTTAAACATTTTGAATCAACTGTTGACTTAAAAAATATTCACAACCTAAAAGCTGAGAGTTATGTTTTATTCAGTGGGAATTTTTAGGACTTCAAGCCCAGGAGACAGCATCTAAAGTGACCCTGGGAGAACTGCTCTGAAGAGGTGAGGGAAGGAGCCAGGTTATATAGAGGTTTGGCCACAAAGTACAGGTAGTCTGAACGTCACAAGATGACTGTTGATTAAAGAAAACCAGATATCCCAAGTTAAGGAATTTAGCGCTTCTCTATGTATGGGAAGATGCAAGAGTCTGGGCTCACTGAAATCATCCCTTCTCTACGCACCTCCTCTCTCTGGGGCCAGTATCCCGTGTTTTTTCCATCCTGGGCTTCCTTGGGGCTCCCTGTAGGGAGTGACTGCAGGCTGATGCCTGCCAGGTAGCACGTTTTCTTCTCCTTCCTGGGTGTTCTTAGGCCTCACCACCTCATATTGGAGGGCTGCAATTGCTGATGGTTGTGACATCCTTATTTACTGATATGGTGGGAAATGCTTCATTTCTCACAACCAACCACAAACAATAATCTTTTTAACATGGAACACTGGTGACTGGCAACAGAAAGCAACTTGGGCTGATTTCAGGAAAAGAGAGTTTATCGGAAGCATGGTGGATTGCCTCTAGAATCAATGGCAAGCTAAAGCAGAAGTTCTAAAAGTATGGTCTGGGGCTCCTGGGGTCCCTGAGACCCTTCCAGGGAAACTGAAAAGTCAAAATGAATTCTGTAATAACAGTAAGATGTTATTTGGCTTTTTCACTGATGATGCAAAAGCTATCGTGATGAAAACTGATGCTTTAGCATGAATTAAGACAAACTGTACTCATAGTAGGAGAAGGCAATGGCAACCCACTCCAGTACTCTTGCCTGGAAAATCCCATGGATTGGAGGAGCCTGGTAGGTTGCAGTCCATGGGGTCGCTAAGTCAGACATGACTGAGCGACTTCACTTTCACTTTTCACTTTCATGCATTGGAGAAGGAAATGGCAACCCACTCCAGTGTTCTTGCCTGGAGGATCCCAGGGACAGGGGAGCCTGGTGGGCTGCCATCTATGGGGTCGCACAGAGTCAGACACGACTGAACTGACTTAGCAATAGCAATACTCATAGTGATTGCATTCTTTATGACCATGCACAGCAGGGAAAAAAAAAAAAAAGAGTCACTTTCACTTTATAATGTCCTTGATAGAGTCATGAAATGATTAAACCTTGACCCTTGAGAAGGGAACATTTTACTGTTAGATGTGATGAAATGAGAAGTATGCATAAACCACTATTTCTGCATTATGAGCCATGATGACTGTCTCGAGATAAAGCAAGTGTGCGATTCTTAGAGCTGCAAACTGAACCAGCCACTTTTTTCATGGAATGTCATTGTTAATCAAAACAGTGCCTGACAAACTTCAAACCTGGTCCTTGGCAGTGCCTGCTAAGTCGCTTCAGTCATGTCTGACTCTTCGCAACCTATAGACTGGAGCCTTCCAGGCTCCTCTGTCCGTGGGAGTCTCCAGGCAAGAATCCCGAAACAGGTTGCTATTACCTCCTCCAGGGGGTCTTCCTGACTCGGGGATCAAACCTGCATCTCTTATGTTTCCTGCAGTGGCAGGCAGGTTTCTTTACCTCTAGCGCCACCTGGGAAGCCCCAGGTCTCTGGCGAGCACTTTCTCAAAAAATGAGCAAGAATGAGTCTGTCGTTTCAATGATAGTTACTGATAGTATTGTAAGCAATGACAAAATTCAAACCTTCAAGCTAAAATCTCAATTTTGAGGAAAAACTTGTCAGTTAGGACTGTCTGCTGTGAGCTAAGCAACTTCCTAAGACTGCAGGACTCTTTTGATGAGCTTGATGGTCTTTTTGATATTATATATTGAAATATGTCAAAATTTGGAAGATCTGCTTAAATCAGCAAGCCAGTTCTTTTCTACACGGCCGAAGCACAATGTTACAGAATTATGTCTGGCTGAAAATTCCATTCAAAGTGCGAGATAGACCAATGGATTTCAAGGAAACAGAGTGCAAAATTTCACTGATATGTTTCCAGGCTTCATAGTTGAACTAATCTTTAAGAAACTACTGCTCACAAATTTGGGTGTGAAATTAAAGGAGTACATCCATATATCTGAACAGGTTATTAAAATCCGCTTCCCTTTCCTAGCTGCATATCAGGGCAATGATGGATTTTTTTTTTTTTTTCATTTCTCAACCCAAACAACAAATTGCAACACAATGAATTCAAAAGTGAATGTGGAAACCTACCTATTTTCTACTGTCAGACATTAAGCAGTTTTACCAAAAAATGTTAAAACAATGCCACTCTTCTGGATTTTTTTAAAAAATATAGTTATTTTCATAACAATGTGTCAAAGTTAACATATTTATTATTTTGTTTCTATTTGAATTAATATTTTTAGGATATTGCTGTTGTTCAGTCACTAAGTTGTGTCCAGCCCTTGTGACCCCATCAACAGCAGCACGCCAGGCTCCTATGTCCTTCACTATCTCCCAGAGTTTGCTCAAAGCCATGTCCACTGAGTTGATGATACTATCTAAACATCTCATTCTCTGCTTTTGCCTTCACTCTTTCCCAGCATCAGGGTCTTTTCCATTAAGTCAGCTCTTTGCATCATGTGACCAAAGCACCAGAGCTTCACCTACAGCATCAGTCATTCCAGTGAATATTCAGGACTGATTTCCTTTAGGATTGACTGGTTTGATCTCCTTGCAGTCCAAGGGACTCTCAAGAGTCTTCTCCAGCATCACAACTTGAAAGCATCAGTTCTTCAACGCTCAGCCTTCTTTATGGTACAACTCTCACATCCGTACATGACTACTGGAAAAACCATATTTTTGACTAGACATACCTTTGTCAGATATGCAGATGACATCACCCTTATGGCAGAAAGCAAAGAAGTAAAGAGCCTCTTGGTGAAAGTGAAAAAGCAGAGTGAAAAAGTTAGCTTAAAACTCAACATTCAGAAAACTAAGATCATGGCATCTGGTCCCATCACTTCATGGCAAATAGATGGGGAAACAATGGAAACAGTGTCAGACTTTATTTTGGGGGGCTCCAAAATCACTGCAGATGGTGACTGCAGCCATGGAATTAAAAGACACTTGCTCCTTGGAAGGAAAGTTATGACCAACCTAGACAGTGTATTAAAAAGCAGAGACATTACTTTGCAACAAAGGTCCATCTAATCAAAGCTATGGTTTTACCAGTAGTCATGTATGGATGTGAGTTGGACTATAAAGAAAGCTGAGTGCCAAAGAATTGATGCTTTTGAACTGTGGTGTTGGAGAAGACTCTTGACACTCCCTTGGACAGCAAGGAGATCCAACCAGTCTATCCTAAAGGAGATCAGTCCTGAATATTCATTGGAAGGACTGATGCTGAAGCTGAAACGCCAATACTTTGGCCACCTGATGCAAAGAACTGACTCATTAGAAAAGACCCTGATTCTGGGAAAGATTGAAGGCGGGAAGAGAAGGGGACGACAGGGGATGAGATGATTGGATGGCATCACTGACTCAATGGACATGAGTTTGAGTAGGCTCTGGGAATTGGTGATGGACAAGAAGGCCTGGCGTGCTGCAGTCCATGGGGTCACAAAGAGTCAAACACAGCTGAGCAACTGAACTGAACTGAACGAACCTTGTCAATGAAGTGATGTCTCTGCTTTTTAATATGCTGCCTATTTCCTTCCAAGGATGAAGTGCCTTTTAATTTCATGGCTGCGGTCACCGTTTACAGTGACTTTAGAGCACAAGAAAAGAAAATCTGTCACTGCTTCCACTTCTGCCCCTTTTATTTGCCATGAAGTGATGGGACCAGATACCATGATCTTAGTTTTTTCTTTAGTGCTGAGTTTCAAGCCAGCATTTCCACTCTCCTCTTTCACCCTCATCAAGAAACTCTTTAGTTCCCCCTCACTTTCTGCCATTAGAGTGGTATCATCTGCATATCTGAAGTTATTGATATTTCTCCTGGCAATCTTGATTCCAGCTTGTGCTTCATGCAGCCTGGCGTTTCTCATGATGTACTCTGCACATAAGTTAAATGAGCAGGTGACCATATACAGCCTTGACGTACTCCTTTTCCTATTTGGAACCAGTCTGTTCTTCCATGTCCAGTTATAACTGTTGCTTCCTGACCTGCATACAGGTTTCTCAAGGGGCAGGTCAGGTGGTCTGGTATTCGCATCTCTTGAAGAATTTTCCACAGCTGCTTGTGATCCACACAGTCAAAAGCCTTAGTGTAGTCAATGAAGCAGAAGTAGATGTTTCTCTGGAATTGTCTTGCTTTCTCTGTGACCCAATTAATGTTGACAATTTGATCTCTGGTTCCTCTGCCTTTTAGGAACCCAGCTTCTACATCTGAAAGTTCTTGGTTCACACACTGCTGAAGGACCTTGACATTACCTTACTAGCATGTGAAATGAGATCTCTTGCAGTGTGATGTCAAGTGGGCCTTAGGAAGCATTACTATGAGCAAAGCTAGAGGAAGTGATGGAATTCCAGCTGAGCTGTTTAAAATCCTAAAAGATGATGCTGTTAAAGTGCTGCACTCAATATGCCAGCAACTTTGGAAAACTCAGCAGTGGCCACAGGACTGGAAAAGAACAGAGAAACTATAAGAGAAGAAATTTAGTCCCATAAACCTGTTATGCCTCCATTTCCTCACCAATAAAATACATATAATAAGAGAACCTGTCTTATGAGAGGATTTTCAGAACTAAATAAGTTAACACCTAAAATATGCTTAACACAGTATCAAAGAAATGGCAGATGGTCAGCAAATATTAATTATTAAGATGTCAGAGCAATGAAGAAGGAACATTGCAATAACTGAAAATACTTAACTATAAAATTGTTTTTCCAACCTTCAAGTCTCACCAATATGCAAGGGAGTTTCCAATACCCTGCATGGGACACCTCCAGGGACAGCTGCTGAAGAGCAAAGCTAGCAAGTAACTCAAGCAAGTAACCTAATCCTCCAAAACATCTACGTTCCCTTTTCCCTGGGATGCACAGGGCTTCCCAGCTGGCGCTAGCGGTAAAGAACCCACTCACCGATGCAGATGACATAAGGGACGTGAGTTCAGTCCCAGGATTGAGAAGTATCCCATGGACAGAGGAGCCTGGCAGGCTATAGTCCACGGGATCGCAAAGAGTCAGACATGACTGAAGCGACTTAGCATGCATGTAACAGCTGACTTAAAATGGAAGGCTGCTAAAGAAAAAAGATTAGGAGGAAATATATCAACACGTAAACAGAAACAATCCCTAAGTGTGCGGTCCATGTGAACCTGAAAGTGCTGGTCGCTCAGTCGTGTCTGACTCTTCGTGACCCCATAGACTGTAGCCCCCCAGGCTCCCCTGTCCATGGGATTCTCCCAGGCAAGAATACTGGAGTGGTTGCCATTCATGTTTCCAGGGGATCTTCCCAACTCAGGGATCAAACCTGATCTCCGGCATTGCAGGCGGATTCTTTACCGTCTGAGCCATGGGGCATTTATATTTTTTTCCTTTCCTTACCAGAGTATCCTAGTCTCTGCGCAACCTTGTATTAATTTTGCATTTATTTTTTAACTTGTAGTGTATATTTTGAATCTGAGCTATTTTGTTGCCTAAAATGGATAATGACATGAATCCCCTTCTTAATATCACTCTGAGGGAAAGGTCTACAAAGGTGATCAAAGATCAGACATCAGAGTGTAAGTAAAGGAAATGGGAAAGGTGGGCTCTAGAACCCCAGAGCAGTCTCTCTCCGTTTCTGCCCCACACCCACACCTTCATCAGAAATAATTTTTAAGGACAGACTTAATGGGAGTGAAGAAGTTCCGGGTAATAATGGCCAGCATTCACTGAGCTTTACATGCACAATCGCACTTAACCTTCCAACTCTATATTACAGATTGGAAATGGGGGCTCCCAGCAGTTTCTCAGTTTAGGCACTTGAGAAGAATATGTGAGCTTGGGCAATGGGAAGAAGGACAGGCTTGCAGAGGGGTCCCTATAGGCTCTGGGCAGGGTGGGTTATTTCTACTCCAGTTTGCAGAAGCAGGTGACCAACCATCTTCCTGAAGGGCACCTGAGGCAAAGAAGTGGAGGCAACTCAGCAAGAAATCCGGAGGGGGCGGGGGGGCGACCCCACAGTGACTCAGCCCGTCTTTCATCTTTTCCTTATTATGTCTTCTGGAGGGCTTCTTGCCAGAGCGGCAGTTATTTCTTGGGCTGGGCACCATTGGGAGGGAAGAAGCACGTGACGCATGGCCTCTGGTCTTAATGAAAGCCATTCTGATTCACAGACAAGACCTACTGGCTGGTAATCGAATCACTTGTAAACAAAGTTTCCAGACCCAAGAGAAAGGGTCAGGGAGAGTAGGGAATGGATTTTACGTGTACCATACAATCATTACTGGAGAGGTTCTGACAGAGGACTAATGTTTATACAGAGCCCACCGTGTGCCAGGCTCCACCTCACACATGGCATTTCTTCAGTCCTACCAGCAACCCTGTGGTCTGTTTCCCTCCCCCTACACCTGGGAAGTACCCTATTCTCGACACAGTGCTGTGAATCTCAGAATGCATTTAAAAGAATAGTGCTGGCTTAGACTGAGAAATTTCTGGAAACCCGTTCCAAACCTCCTTTGTACTGGCCCCGGTCACTGCTACAAAACATACTCCTGAAATACCAGGGAAACGCTACCTTCAAGACAAATTCTAAAATGCGCTGCTTTAAAGCTAAAAAGAAATGATACAAATGAACTTATTTACAGAACAGAAACAGACTCACAGACCTAGGGAAGGAACCTATGGTGACCAGGAGGGGAGGGAGAGAGGAAGGGATAGTTAGGAAGTCCGGGATGGACATGTACACACTGCTATGTTTAAAATGGGTAACCAACAAGGACCTCCTGTATAGCACAGGGAAGTCTGCTCAGGTTATATGGCAGTCTGGGTGGGACGGGAGTTTGGGGGAGAATGGATCCATGAGCCCCTTTACTGTGCACCTAAAACTATCACAATGTTGCTCATTGGCTACACTTCAGTATAAAATAAAAAGTTAAAAAAGAAATAAAATAAAATGGGGTTCTGGGTGCTTTTGAACTGTGGTGTTGGAGAAGACTCTTGAGAGTCCCTTGGACTGCAAGGAGATCCAGCCAGTCCATTCTGAAGGAGATCAGCCCTGGGATTTCTTTGGAAGGAATGATGCTGAAGCTGAAGCTCCAGTACTCTGGCCACCTCATGCGAAGAGCTGACTCATTGGAAAAGACTCTGATGCTGAGAGGGATTGGGGGCAGGAGGAGAAGGGGACGACAGAGGATGAGATGGCTGGGTGGCATCACTGACTCGATGGACGTGAGTCTGAGTGAACTCCGGGAGATGGTGATGGACAGGGAGGCCTGGCGTGCTGCAATTCATGGGGTCACAGAGAGTTGGACACGACTGAGCGACTGAACTGAACTGAACTGATACACAGTTTCTGCCATCCACATAATAAAGGGAGTTGTATTTCTTCCCCTTTTCAGTGCCTGCACCGTTTCCTCCCATTTCTCCTAGGTCGGCTAGGAGGTCAGGAGGAAGCCCCCCAAGGGGAGGCCAGGGGCAGGTGGCCAGATGGAGGGGGACGCCTCACCTCTCGGTCACTGGGTCACACAGTCCATGACCAAGTGGCCAGGCAGGCAGAGAGGGTCCTGCAGCGCTGGTTCCCGGCAGGCTGTCCCCTTCCCTCTCTGTGTGCCAGGCAAGTGAGTGTCCTGGTAACCTCACACGTGCTGGAGCTCTGGCCCCGTGACCTGGGCTCTGATGAGAAGAGGAAGACCAGAGGAGGACGGAGTCCACCCAGTCTGACTCGGGAGGGTGATCGGCCACCGGCGAGGCTGCGTGGAGGTTCCCACGGTGCAGGGCTTTCTGTTTTAAGTTTATGCATTCATTTATTTACTTGTGGCTGTGCTGGGTCTTCGCTGCTGTGCAGGCGTTTCTCTGGCTGCGGTGCTCAGGCTTCTCCTTGCAGGGGATTCTGTTGCTGTGGAGGACAGGCTCGTGGCTGGTGGGCTTCAGTAGATGTTGGTCCCGGGCTCTAGAGCACAGACTCGATAGTTGCAGCGCATGGGCTGAGTTGCTCTGAGGCAGGTGGGATCTTCCCAGACCAGGGATCGAACTTGTGTCTCCTGCATTGGCAGGTGGATTCTTCACCACTGAGCCATCAGGAAAGCCCAGGACTTTCCATTCTGAAACCAGGTAACTATATAGTGATGAATGGAAGCTAAATTTTTGGTGGTGAGCACGCTGTAGGGATGAGGTAGCAATATAATGTTGTACATGTGAGACTTATGTTATAAGCTAATGTTACTTCAATGAAAAACAGTTCTCATGTAGAATGAAAGTTAAAAAAAAAAAAAATAAAACATAAACCAGTTGGTCCTGGACAAACCAGGAAGAGTTGGTCACCTTACCCACCCTCTCCCTGTCCAGGGACTGTGATCTCTACCCACGAGCACACCCATCCTGTGTGTTCCCCAGCGGCAGGCTCTGATACCAGCTAATGTTTATTGTTTGCTGGTTGTCAGGCGCTTTCCATATCCGTCCCCTTGACTCCTCCTCACAGGCCTAGGGAGAAGACATCATTAGCACCTCCTTTCACTGATGAAGAAACTGAGGCTGACAGAGGGTGAACTTGAATTCGCACAGTTCCATAAAACCAGCCTGCTGACCACACTCGAGTGTAGGAAGGATTTCCGTACTCTGCTTTCTGAAGTTTGGCAGAGCAAGATGGAGGGAAAGAGGGAGGAAATGACGGAAGGAAGAGAGGGAAGGAGGGGGAGAGGGAGGTGGAGGGGAGGTGGGGCGAGGGGAGGTGGGGGAGGGGAGGTGGGGGAGGGCAAGTGCGGGGGAGGGGAGGTGGGGGAGGGCAAGTGCGGGGGAGGGGAAGATGGGAGGTGGCCAGGGAAGCAGGCGGGAAGAAGGGAACGAGGCTGAGAGAGCAGAGAGAGGTGGAGAAGCCCCGACGGTTCTCAGGATCACACACCGCATCCCAGCCGCCAGCAGCATCCTCAGCGTGCTCCGGCTCAGCTCTCCCGCGGAGCGGACAGCACCATCCGCAGCGCATTTTGTCCCCTGCGAGAACTGAGGGTATTATCATATGATATACATGCCTATTTTCATAAATAATTCACCTTTTTTCTTTTTCTTTTTTTTTTTTGCACGAAAGTAAAACAGCCTGAAGCTAGAACATTTAAAAGGAACGCTGGTGCCTTATTCATAAAATAATAATGTGCTGGTTTGCCAGACGGTTTGTAAAACGTCCCGAAGCTAAAATACACCGAGTTCTAGGTCTATTTTTAGCCAGGAAAAGGCCTCCCTATGTCTTTCTCAGTTCACACTTCATAAGGGCGGTTGTTCTGCTGTCTCTGAAACGGGGCTTTCCCAAATCGGTTGCATTCGCACAGGGAACTCTTAAAGATAGCTTGGTGGATAAACATATTTATGAAATTCAAACACCCGGACGCAAATGCTTTTTTTAACCATACAAAAATAAATTGTAAACAAAAGGATAATGGTCAACCACGCCTGTGGGAAATGGGGCCACAAAGTTCATCTTTTACATGGTATTTTCCCCCAAGCCTCGCAGGGAGATTTCTTTTGCAGAGGAATAGCAATTCCAGGGCTGGAAATGCTTAAAAATAACCCTTAGACGATAAGAATTGGGCCTCCGTGTTACTATGGTTTCCTCCTTTCTCAATATTATGCGCTAGTTGTTTACAACATCTTTGTCACCCGTGATGATTTTTTAAATAGTAAGATCACTCTTGTCAAATTACATACCTCTAGAAAGACACACAACAAACTCATAATGTCAGTTACGCCTGTGACATTGGGTGACCAACCAGTTTACTAAGGACTTTCAAGGCTAAATCAGAAAGCCTCAGACAAACCAGGGCTAGCTCGTCCCCTGCCTTTGCAGAGGGAGCTTGACTCACTGGGACAAGTCCAAGAGAAAATGGTGGCTCTGTATGCCTTCGTGTGTGGGTGCGCTTAGTCGCTCAGCTGTGTCCTACTCTTTGCAAGTCCATGGACTGTAGCCCACCAGGCTTCTCTGTTCACTGGGATACTCCAGGCAAGAATATTGGAGGGGGTTGCCATGCCCTCCTCCAGGGGATCTTCCCAACCCAGGGATCGAACCCAGATCTCCCACATTGCAGGCAGATTCTCTACCATCTGAGCCCCTAGGGAGGCCTTTCATCTGTTTGGAATAGTAAACCCTGTGAGTTCTCCACCTGTTCAAAAAAAATTACCTTAAAAATATTCTGTCAGATGAATGGATAAAGAAGATGTGAGATATATATGTGTGTATATATACACATATACAATGGAATATATATAAATGTTGTTATTGTTCTTGTTCAGCCAGTCAGTTCATTTACTCAGTCATGTCCAATTCTTTGCAACCCCATGGACTGCAGTACAACAGGCCTCCCTGTCCATCACCAATTCCTGGAGTTTACTCAAACTCATGTCTGTTGATGAGTTGGTGATGCCATCCAACCATCTCATCCTCTGTTGTCCCCTTCTCCTCCCACCTTCAATCTTTCCCAGCATCAGGGTCTTTTCAAAAGAGTCGGATCTTCACATCAGGTAGCCAAAGTATTGGGAGTTTCAGCATAAGTCCTTCCAATGAATAGTCAGGACTGATTTCCTTTAGGAAGGACTGGTTGGATCTCCTTGTAGTCCAAGGGACTCTCAAGAGTCTTCTCCAACAATTCTTTAGCACTCAGCTTTCTTTATAGTCCTCTCTCACATCCATACATGACTAGTGATAAAACCATAGCCTTGACTAGATGGACCTTTGTTGACAAAGTAATGTCTCTGCTTTTGAATATGCTGTCTAGGTTGGTCATAATTTTTCTTCCAATGAGCAAGAGTCTTTTAATTTCATGGCTGCAATCACCATCTGCAGTGATTTTGGAGCCCAAAAAATAAAGTCTGTCACTGTTTCCACTGTTTCCCCATCTATTTGCCATGAAGGGGTGGGACCAGATGCCATGATCTTAGTTTTCTGAATGTTGAGTTTTAAACCAACTTTTTCACTCTCCTTTTTCACTTTCATCAAGAGGCTCTTTAGTTCTTCTTCACTTTCTGCCATCAGGGTGGTGTCATCTGCATATCTGAGGTTATTGATATTTCTCCCAGCAATCTTGATCCCAGCTTGTGCTTCATCTAGCCCAGCGTTTCTCATGATGTACTCTGCATATAAGTTAAATAAGCAGGGTGACAATATACAGCCATGATTTTTTTCTTTCCCGATTTGGAACCAGTCTTTTGTTCCATGTCCAGTTCTAACTATTGCTTCCTGACCTGCATACAGATTTCTCAAGAGGCAGGTCAGGTGGTCTGTATTCCCATTTCTTGAAGAATTTTCCACAGTTCATTGTGATCCACACAATCAAAGGCTTTGGCATAGTCAATAAAGCAGAAATAGATGTTTTTCTCGAACTCTCTTGCTTTTTCCATGATCCAGCAGATGTTGGCAATTTGATCTCTGGTCCTCTGCCTTTTCTAAAACCAGCTTGATATTGTTCTTGTTGTTTAGTTGCTAAGTCATGTCTGACTCTTTTGCAACCCCAAGGACTGTAGCCTGGCAGGCTCCTCTGTCCATGGGATTTCCCAGGCAGGAATACTGGAGTGGGCTGTCATTTCCTTCTCCAGGGGATCTTACCAAACCAAGGAGCAAACCCCAGTCTCCTGCATCGGCTGACAGATTTTGTTTTACCACTGAGCCACCAGGGAAGCCCACCATGGAATATTACTCAGCCATAAAAAATAATGAAATAATGCCATTTGCACCAATGTGGATACACTTAGAGATTATCATACTAACTGAAGTCAGGTAAAGACAAATATCACATGTCACTTATATGTGGAATCTAAGAAAATGATACAAATGAACTATTTACAAAACAGAAACAGCCTCACAGACACAGAAAACAATCTTAGGGGGGAGAAAAAAACTATCTGATAGTTACCAAAGGGGAATGGGACAAAATTAGGAGTTTGGGATTAAAAGATGCATACTGTTATATGCAAAACAGATAAACGTCAAGGTCCTACTGATTGCACAGGGAACTAAATTTACTATCTTATAATAACCTACAATGGATAATAATCTGAAAATTTTATTTATATAAAAACATTGCTCTAATCCTGAAACTAACACAATGTAAATCAGCTATACTTCAATTTAAAGAATATATTGTCTATATCAGGTGAGAGGATTATTTACTTGAGTTAGTAGATCTCTAAGAATGACAGTCTATTAGATCCACATGAGATTAACATCAGTTCATTTAAGCTCTGCTTTGTTACTTATTTCATTTGTTTCTAAAATATGCCCTCTAGGGCTTCCCTGGTGGCTCAGTGGTAAAGAATCTGCCTGCCAGTGCAGGAGACACAGGTTTAGTCCCTAATCTGGGAAGATCCCATGTGCCGCAGAGCAGCTCAGCCCGTGGGCCACAACAGTTGAGCCTGCAGTCTTGAACTTGGGAGCCACAACTGAAGCCGGTGTGCCCTGGAGCCTGTGCTTCTGCAACAAGAGAAGCCACCTGAATGAGCAGCCTGCACACCACACCTAGAGGGCCGCCCCAGCTCACCGCAGCTCGGCACAAGCCAGCACAGCAGCGACGGCGCTGCTGCTGCCGCTGCTGCTGAGTCACTCCAGTCGTGTCCAACCCTGTGCGACCCCACAGGCTCCCCTGTCCCTGGGATTCTCCGGGCAAGAACACCGGAGTGGCTTGCCATTGCCTTCTCCGGAATGATGACGCAGGACAGCCTAAATAAATAAATAAACAAAATCATAAACCATGTCCTCCCAAAGACTTTTTGATTACTCTTTATTAAAGAACTCAAAATTTTGCAAACTTGTCTAACTGCTCAGTCTCGCACCACGAAGTAATTAGAGCTCCAATTGTTCCACTTCAAAGATGAGAAAAAGGGAAAGGGGCCAGAAGGAGGTTATGTAAGCTGTCCAGGGCAGGACGTGAGTGTGTGAGGGTCTCCGATCCCCCGGGGCAGGCCTCCCCTTTGCTGGTCCACTTTGCATCTGGTTAGTATCGTTAAACCATGGAAACAGCCGACTGTTGCCAAAGAGAAATGTCTCTATCAAAGTTTCTCAAGTGTCCCGGAGGAGCCCCCGCCAACAACCAGTGATGACATAATGTTAGCTGATGAAGCCCTCCCGGCCAATCAGGCTGCGGAAACAGTGCCACCCACGGAGGAGCTTTTTATGGGATTTCATAGGAAACAGCTCTGAGGTGCACACGCGGCCAGCCCCGGGCTCTGAGCGGAGCGCGGACTGTCCGCAGCTCCTTCTGCAGTTCAAGTATTTGTCTCCTACACATCAAAGTCACGTTCACTCGTTTTCTTCTCAAAATGGAGATTTTGAGAGGCGAAGGCCAGCTGGGCAGAACTAAACAGACTCCAGCCTGATTTCCTCGGAAAAGCAAAGGGCGGGGCGGGGCAGGCGGGCGGGGCGGGGCGGGGCGCAGTTCACCCTCCCGGTGGTGGTCTGTAAAACACATAGCGAATGGCACGCCTGCTTGGGGATAAGACACCAGCTGTTGTCTCTGCGGCGCAGGGCCACCCCCGTGTCTGGAGACATCCCCTCCAGGTCTGCCCCGCTGTGACCCCACAACGGGAATCCTCAGCCTCTTGGTGAAGGCCAGAGTTCGGGCTCATATTTGCACAAATTCGTGTTTGAATTGGTCTGCCCTGGTGGCTCAGCAAAAATGTCTGCCTGCCAGTGCAGGACACACAGATTAGATCCCTGGGATGGGAAGATCCCCCAGAGGAGGGCATGGCAACCCACTCCAGTATTCTTGCCTGGACATTCCCATGGACGGAGGAACCTGGTGGGCTAAGTCCATGGGATCACAAAGAGTTGGACACAACTGAGTGACTAACCCCCCGCCCCCCCCCCCCCCCCCCCCCCCCCCGCCCCCGCCCCCCCGCCCCCCGCCCCCCCCCCCCCGCCCCCCGCCCCCCCCGCCCCCCCCCCCCCGCCCCCGCCTAGCCCCCCGCCCCCCCCCCCCCCGGCCCCCCCGCCCCCCGCCCCCCCCGCCCCGCCGCCCCGCGCCCCCCCCCGCCCCGCCGCCCGCACCCCCCGCCCCGCCGCCCCGCCCCCGCCCGCCGCCCCCCCCCCCGCCCCCCGCCCGCCGCCCCGCCCCCCGCCCCCCGCCCCGCCGCCCCGCCCCCCGCCCCCCCGCCCCGCCGCCCCGCCCCCCGCCCCCCGCCCCGCCGCCCCCCCCCCCGCCCCCCGCCCGCCGCCCACCCCCCGCCCCCCGCCCCCCGCCCCCCCGCCCGCCCCACCCCCCGCCCCGCCGCCAGCCCGCACCCCCCCCCCCCGCCCGCCGCCCCGCACCCCCGCCCCCGCACCCCGCACCCCGCACCCCGCCCACCCCCCCACCCCCACTCCCCACCCCCCACCCCGGCTCACACCCACACATCAAGTAATCAATAGGCATTAGATGTTGTTGCTGCTGTAGAGAGCATTCTTTCCTGACCTCAGTTCTCACCTGTATTTCATAACCATCTTCCAGTTGTAACCCCCACCCTGCTCTCATAACCAGCTTCATCTTTTTGAATGCAAAATCAAGCATAATTCTCCCTTGCTGAAAACCCTTTTGATTTGATTTATTAATTGTATTGGGGTATACTTATTTTACAATGTTGTATGAGTTTCTACTTTCCAGCAAAGTGAATCAGCTGTCCATGTGTACATATAGCTCCTCTATTTTTGAAAGGCGGCTGTGTTCTCCACTATACCACCAATGCCCACCATCTCCTGTTTTTTGGATTTCCTTCTCAGGTAACCCTACTCAGTGCTGAAAACTCTTAAGGTGAACTCTTTGCCTCTAGAATCCCAGTTCCTTCATACTGCCCCAACTTCCCCATCACCAGCTTCATCAACCCCAGTCCCACACACCCCAAACTCTAACTTTACTAAATTCCTTGCTATCCCTCCCCTCCAAGGCTGAGCTCCTTCCTGGTTCTTCCACCAGGAACACTCTTTCCTGGGCCCCTCGCCTCCATTTTTGACCTAAAGAACTCCAAGCCTTCTACAGAGAGACATAACGATCTTTGTGAGGTTCCTGATCTCTTCTCTACGAGCCCCCACCACCCCATACCAGCCCCAGCCCACACACAGTGCTCCGTAACATCCAGGGTGACCAAATGTCCTCGTTCGCCCAGGACTGAAGAATTGTCCAGAATTAAGGATTGTAGTGCTAAGACCAAAGAATCTTGGGCCAACAGGGGTATTTGGTCACCCCAATAGCATTGATCACCTGGTTTGGGAATTAGCTGTCTTTTGATAAGATTGGAGAGCAGAAATTTTGCCTTGTTCGTCTTCACACCCACGGTACCTACCCTAGGGTCAGGCACATATAGGCTTCCCAGGTGGCTCAGTGGTAAAAGAACCCACCTGCCAATGCAGGAGGTGTGGGTTTGATCCCTGGGTCGGGAAGGTCCCCTGGAGGAGGAAATGGCTACCCACTCTAGTATTCTTGCCTGGAGAATCCCACGGACGGAGGAGCCTGGTGGACTGCAGTCCATGGGTTTGCAAAGAGTTGTCCATGACTGAAGCGACTATACAATAACAAGAGGCACGTATATGGTCCAGTCAATAAACATTTGTTAAACGCGTTGAGATGGCAGTTAGTTGCCTCAACAGAAGAACTAAGGCGGTGGTTCTCATCCAGTCCCCTTACAAGACCTTGGGCGTGTAATTGCTTTCATTCATATATTTATGTATTTGCCCTTGAAAGATTTGAGGCAAATTCCTTGGCCTTGCTGAGCCTGCATTTGTAAAAGGGAGATAATAATATCCATTTCACTGAGGTGTTGTGAAGGTTCAACAGATGTCAAGTGGTTAACACAACGCCTGGCATATAACAAGCTTTAATAAATGCTAGCTGCTATTATGATTTATTATTATTATTATTTAAATAGCGAGCAGTGCAGTCAATAAAGGTTGGCACCCTTCCCCCATTAAAGAAATGAATACAGAAAAAAAAATAAATAAATAAATAAATAAATAAATAATTTTTAAAAAAAATAGAAATGAATACAGGTGGCCTTAAATGTAATTATGCCGTAGAAAAACTTCCCTTCGAACACTGATCGGCCACCTTGCCCACACATTAGAACCCCCCAGGGACCTTTTACAAAGACTGATGCCCAACCCCGACCAATTAATTCAAATCTCCAGTGATGGATGCATGCATCAGCTCCTTTAAAGGGCTCCCCTGGTGATGCTAATAGGCACCCAGGTTGAGAACCTCTGCCTTAGGGCACTGGGTTAGCTGCTTTTTAACTCTTAATTGCTGCCCTGGGTCTCCTCCTACCCCAATTTAGGTGCTGGAACAGCAAGTGCTTAATTCCCTTTGTCCCCCCAGCTTTGTCGTCATGGCAAGAACTGGAGAATTCTCAGCCCACCTAAGGGGAACCTTATAGCCTCTCCTCTTCATCATTCCAGCTGGGACCCTCATTCCTAAAGCCCTTACCCCCGCGGCTCCCTGCCTTTCAGAATCTTCACTGTATTCTCTCTGGAATTTGGAGAAATGAAAAAGAGATCACTTCATCTGTGTCTCCCTTAAGGGTACAGATGTTTCATTGTCTAGCCAGTGTTTCTCAAACTGGGGGCTTCAGACACCTTAGAGGTCCATCGGGATCCTCGTGCCGACTTCCTGTCTGCGTTTTGGGTTGCCAATATATGACTATTGTACATTATGTGGTCGCCACCTACTGTGCTTGTGTTTTGTAGCATAAAGGCGCTCAGTGCACATATGCAGATTTTGAAGGAGCCCAAACAGAAGGACCAAAGCACAAAGCAGGAGAAGCCAATAGATTCAAAGGGACCAGCAAGTAGCCATTCGTGTCGAAATAACTGCAGAAACAGCTTGCGTGCGTGCGTGTGCGTGCACAGATGTGCCCAGCTCTTTGTGACTGTAGCCTACCAGGCTCCTCTCTCCCTGGGGCTTCCCAGGGCAAGAATACTGGGGTGGGTTGCCATTTCCTCCTCCAGGAGATCTTCCCAACTCAGGGATCAAACCTGAGTCTCCTGGTTTCCTGCATTGGCAGGCGGATTGTTTACCAACTGCACCAACTGGGAAGCCCCAACAGTTTGCAGTAAGTAGTAAATATACACTTGAGACGTTTTCTTCTCTCTCTCCAAAAACAGTAGGAAGGGAAACCCCATTTAAAGTAGATTCTAATAAGGCCAACCATATCGTTTTGCAAATGTGAGTGAACATGAGTGTCTACCAAGTGTTTGGGGGACTTCCCTGGTGGTCCAGGGGTTAAAACTCCATACTTCCGATGCGCAGGCACAGTGGGCACAGGCTTGATCTCTGGTCAGAGAATTCAAATCCCACATCCTACACAGTGTGGACAATAAGTTAAAAAAAATAAGTGAAAAAAAATCAGCACTTGGAAATTACTCACTGGCCAAATTTCGGTCATATAGTGCCTGATGGCCCAGCATTAGCAAATACAGGCATGACGTTATAGATACCCTTTGTGCCTCATCTCTATGAGAGAAACAGTCTTTGATTGGTGTTAGTAAAGTGAAAATACAAAAACAGATTCTAAAACAAGACCCAAATCTACATTTTTCTATTGTTAAACCAGCCATACTGACTTACAATCATCATAAATCCCATCAAAATAACGCTGTTTTATTTAGGTGTCGTTCCCATGTATTGTCTTTGGCTCTTTTTCTAATTTTTTTTTCTTTTGATAGGTGTTTAAGACCAATAAGCATAAACAGTGTACACCTAGTCTTACTAGATCCCTAATTAAGAGACTGTATGGTGCTTCCCTTGCAGCTCTGTCAGTAAAGCATCTGCCTGCAGCACAGGAGACCTGGGTTCGATCCCTGGGTTGGGAAGATCCCCTGGAGAAGGAAATGGCAACCCACTGAAGTATCCTTGCCTGGAAAATCTCATGGACAGAGGAGCCTGGTGGGCTGCAGTCCATGGGGTCGCAAAGAGTCGGGCACGACTGAGCAACTAACACTAATAGTGCCTGACAGCCTAGGAAGTCACGAGATACCTGGAGTAACAGGCAATTTTGGCCTCGGAGTACAAAATGAAGCAGGGCAAAGGCTGACGGAGTTTCACCAAGAGAATGCACTGGTAACAGCAAACACCCTCTTCCAACAACACAAGAGAAGACTACACGTGGACATCACCACATGGTCAACACCGAAATCAGATTGATTGTATTCTTTGCAGTCAAAGATGGAGAAGCAACAAAAACAAGACTGGGAGCTGACTGTGGCTCAGATCATGAACTCCTTATTGCCAAATTCAGACTTAAAATGAAGAAAGTAGGAAAAACTACTAGACCATTCAGGTCTGACCTAAACCAAACCCCTTACGTCTATGCAGTGGAAGTGACAAATAGATTTAAGGGATTAGATCTGATAGAGTGCTTGAAGAACTATGGACGGAGGTTCATGACATTGTATAGGAGGCAGAGATCAAGACTATTCCCAAGAAAAAGAAATGCAAAAAGGCAAGATGGTTGTCTGAGGCCTTACAAATAGCTGAGAAAAAGAAGAGAAGCTAAAGGCAAGGAGAAAAGGAAAGCTATACCCATTTGAATGCAGAGTTCCAAAGAATAGCAAAGAGAGATAAGAAAGCCGTCCTCAGTGATCAGTGCAAAGAAATAGAGGAAAACAATAGAATGGGAAAGACTAGAGATCTCTTCAAGAAAATTAGAAATACCAAAGGAACATTTCATGCAAAGATGGGCACAATAAAGGACAGAAATGGTATGGACCTAACAGAAGCAGAAGATATTAAGAAGAGGTGGCAAGAATACACAGAAGAACTGTACAAAAAAGATCATCATGAGCCAGATAACCATGATGGTGTGATCGCTCACCTAGAGCCAGGCATCCTGGACTGTGAAGCCAAGTGGGCCTTAGAAAGCATCACTACGGACAAAGCTAGTAGAGGTGATGAAATTCCAGTTGAACTGTTTCAAATCCTGAAAGATGATGCTGTGAAAGTGCTGCACTCAATATGCCAGCAAATTTGGAAAACTCAGCAGTGGCCCAGGACTGGAAAAGGCCAGTTTCCATTCCAATCTGAAAGAAAGGCAATGCCAAAGAATGTTCAAACTACCACACAATTGCACTCCAGCTCACACGTTAGCAAAGTAATGCTCAAAATTCTCCAAGTCAGGCTTCAACAGTAGGCAAACCATGAAATTCCAGATGTTCAAGCTGGATTTAGAAAAGACAGAGGAACCAGAGATCAAATTGCCAATATCTACTGTATCATCTACAAAGCAAGAGAGTTCCATCCAGAAAAACATATACTTCTGCTTTATTGGCTACACCAGAGTCTTTGACTGTGTGGTTCACAACAAACTGTGGAAAATTCTTCAAGAGATGGGAATACCAGACCCCCTAACCTGCCTCCTGAGAAATCTGTATGCAGGTCAAGAAGCAACAGTTAGAACTGGACACGAACAACAGACTGGTTCCAAACTGGAAAAGGAGTACATCTAGGCTGTATATTGTCACCCTGCTTATTTAACTTATAAGAGTACATTGTGCAAAATGCCAGGCTGGATGAAGCACAAGCTGGAATCAAGACTGCTGGGAGAAACATCAATAACCTCAGATACCCAGATGACACCACCCTTATGGCAGAAAGTGGAAAACTAAAGAACCTCTTGATGGAAGTGAAAAAGGAGAGTGAAAAAGTTGGCTTAAAACTCTACATTCAGAAAACTAAGATCATGGCATCCGGTCCCATCACTTCATGGCAAATAGACAGGGAAACAATGGAAACAGTGACAGACTTTATTTTTTTGGACTCCAAAATCACTGTAGATGGTGACTGCAGCCATGAAATTAAAAGACGCTTGCTCCTTGGAAGAAAAGCTATGACCAACCTAGACAGCATATTAAAAAGCAGAGACATTACTTTGCCAACAAAGATCCGTCTAGTCAAGGCTATGGTTTTTCCAGTGGTCATGTATGGATGTGAGAGTTGGACTGTGAAGAAAGCTGAGCACTGGAGAATTGATGCTTTTGAACTGTGGTGTTGGAGAAGACTCTTGAGAGTCCCTTGGACTGCAAGGAGATCCAACCAGTCCATCCTAAAGGAAATCAGTCCTGAATATTCATTGGAAGGACTGATGGTGAAGCTGAAACTCCAATACTTTGGCCACCTGAAGTGAAGAACTGACTCATTGGAAAAGACCCTGATGCTGGGAAAGACTGAAGGCAGGAGGAGAAGGGGACGACAGAGGATGAGACGGTTGGATGGCATCACTGACTCAATGGACGTGAGTCTGAGCAAACTCCGGGAGTTGGTGATGGACAGGGAAGCCTGGGGGCCGGCAGTCCATGGGGTCGCAAAGAGTTGGACATGACTGAGCGACTGAACTGAACTGAATTAAGAGATGACAAAATAATTCTAGTTACTGTTGTCAGTCATCAGTTACCTTTTCCCACCTGGTTTGGAAAAATTCTCCTGACTGAAGATCAGAATCAGCTAGGGCACGGTCAGAAATTCAGGCTCCACATCCTGCTCTGGCAACCAGAGGTTAGAGACAGGAGTTTGAAGCAGATGACACTGTCTGGGCTCCAGGGAATGAAGGCCAGTCTTCCTGGCTCTTTTAAATTCTAAATGCTTTTCAACTGATTGATTGATTGCTTCTATGGGACATCCTTGTCTCAGAAATTAAATTGAAAAGCTTCTTCTTTCCAGAGGCTGTTTTCCTACTTCCTTGGGTTAAGCAAGGCTCTTCTCAGCTCTATCTGGCCTCAAAGATATGAGCCTGTAACCGGAGAAATAGCAACTTGATTCTTACACTACTTTAAAAAAAAAATTGGACCTCAGAGGTAGGGGTTCAATTAATCACACACCTCAGTTATGACGTATGACCATCCCAGGTTAGTGCAAAGCCCTTTCTTGTTTTGTTTTTTCCTTTTTTTACCCCTTTCCCTACTTTCACAGACTCGTGTGCACATACCTGCCATGTTAATAACCATTCTGATGGCTTTTATGTGAGTTTTTTATAAGTATTCTTCTTGTAAACTTAGTACTGCCGATAAAATACAGAATATCCAGTTCAGTTTGAGGTTCAGATCAACAATAAATAACTTTTAGTATAGGTAATCATTTTTGGTATAATTTTTATTGTTTATCTAAAAGTCACATTTAACTGGACATTCAGTTTGGGATTTTTCTTGTTTTGTTTTTGGCTAAATCTGGGAACCCTATGTAAAATGTAAACTCTTACGTACATAAATATTATTTCAATTCCCTTTTTATTTCACTCAGATCTAAGGTGACCCAGCCACGTGGCTGTTTTTACATCTAGTCAGTTTCCTCTGTCTGCTGCATAGACCTCGACGATTGGGCACCACTTTGCATTATTCACGCCCCCATGGAGATAGTGCAGCCTCCTCCAACCGCCCACTACCACGAGTGATGCTGCAGTGGACACCTTTGCCCATGTCTCCCAGTGGACTTGGGTGGTCACTTTTTTTAACATTTAAATATGGTTTACACATCCTTAATTTGTTAAGACAGTCAGAGCAGTGGTGCAGGTCGACAGTCCCACCAGCTCTGCATGAATCCCTGTGTTCCCGTATTCCTGCAGGCAGGGGGCAAAATCCACCATCTAAGAGTGCCTCTAAGAACCATAACCTGCCAGCTCTTTCTTGCTACGGTTTGCATTTCTCTTATTGCTAACGATTTGAAGCATCTCTTCATGGTAAACATTTATTTACACTTCTATAAATTGCTGCTTTGAAACTTTTGCCCATTTTTCTATAGAAATGCCTCTATTTTTCTTCTTTTTTAGGAATCCTTGAATTTTTTAGATACTGCTCCATGCGTGCTAAGTCGCTTCAGTCGTGTCTGACTCTTTGTGACCCTGTGGACTGTAGCCTGCCAGGCTCCTCTGTCCGTGGGGATTCTCCAGGCTGGGATTCTCCAGGCAAGGATACTGGAATGGGTTGCCATTTCCTTCTTAGCTCCTTGTCATATCTTAAGCATTGCAAATATCTTTCTTCATCCTATTTTCTGTAAAGTTTAGAATGATGTCCTTTATTTTGATATGATCAACTATATCTTGTACTGGGAAGATCTTTTTCTATCCCTAAATCACAAAGGTACTCTCCAACATCAGCTTCTATTAACTTTGTCATTTTCCTTTGAATTTTATGTATTTAGTTCATCTGGAGTCTACCCTTCCGTGAGATGTTTTGTGGGGTCCAGTTTTATTTTTCTCTGTGTAATAAGCCATTTTTATTGACTTATTCAACAACTTCAATTCTTTTTTTTAATTGGAGGATAATTGCTTTATAATGTTAGTTTCTGCTGTGCAACAATGTGAAACAGCTATACATATATCCCCTCCCTCTAGAGCCTTCATACCACCCCGCCAGCGTCCCGCCCCTCTCAGTCATTACAGAATGCCAAGCTGATCTCCCTGCCAACACCTTCTATTAAAGAGCCCATCCTCTTCCCATTAATTTTTTCTTTTTTGATTAAGTTCTCACATATTCCTAGATCCCTCTAAGAGCTTTTCTCTCTGCTCTACTGGTCTATCCATTTTGCGTAAGTCCAGTTCAGTTCAGTTCAGTGGCTCCGTTGTGTCCAACTCTTTGTGACCCCATGAATCGCAGTGAACCAGGCCTCCCTGTCCATCACGAACTCCCGGAGTTCACCCAAACTCATGTGCATCAAGTCAGTGATGCCATCCAGCCACCTAATCCTCTGTCGTCCCCTTCTCCTCCTGCCCCCAATCCCTCCCAGCATCAGGGTCTTTTCCAATGAGTCAACTCTTCACATGAGATGGCCAAAGTATTGGCGTTTCAGCCTCAGCATTAGTCCTTCCAAAGAACACCCAGGACTGGTCTCCTTTAGGATGGACTAGTTGAATCTCCTTGCAGTCCAAGGGACTCGTTGTTGCCTTTATTTTTTTTTTTTTTAAGATTTTTTTTGGATGTGGACTATTTTTTGTCTTTACTGGATTTGTTGCAATATTGCTTCTGTTTATGTTTGGGGGTTTTGGCCCAGAGGCATGTGGGATCCTAGAGGGTGGAACACACACCCCCTGCTTGGAAGGTGAAATCTTAACCACTGAACCGCCAGGGAAGTCCCTGCCTTTACCTTAAGGCTTTGAAATTATCCTGATATCTAGCTAATGGGCATGCCCCTGCCATTCTTCGCTTTCTTTTTTAGACTTCCTTACTTTTTTGTGGATTGTTGTTCTTCGTATTTTGATAGTTTGTGTCAGTGTAAACCGTTCATATTTACAGATTAGTGAATATGTCAAAATAGCCAACTGAAATTTTTACTGGCATTGCACTGAGTTTAAAAATTAATTAAGAGAAATTTAACAATATTAAATTATCCTATCAAGATCTTGGACTACCTCTCGATAGATAATCCTCTGATTTTCAGAGGCGGTTTTTTTTTCCCCCCCAGGGAGATCATGTATATTTTTGATATGCCAATATCTAGATATTTGTTAACACTGTCAACGAAATCTTACTTGTACTGAAATTTCTAATGGACTATGACTGATATAGGAAACACTACTGATTTTTTTTTTAGTGATCTCATATCCAGCAAGATCTTGCCAAGTTCTCTTTTTAGTTCTAATAATTGATCCTGCTGCATTATCTATGTAGACATTCGTATTGTGCGTAAACAGTTTTTTTCCTTTCCAACCCTTTCTCCTCTTATGTATTTCCTATCACCTTAACCAGTAGCTCCACTGTGTGTTAAACAGTAGTAACACAATGAATATCTTAAAGTAACACCTCTGGCCCCCCGTAGGAGTGAGAGTCTGGGCAAATTTCTTCCTGGTCTGACTCTGTTTTCCCAGTTGATAAACCTTCCTCATGGAGTTGAGATGATCATAGTAATAAATCCAAAGTTCCTGGCACACAGTAGGTGCTCACAGCATAGACTATAGTTTTACTAATTCCTCTAATCAAGACACGGGTCACCCATGTCCTTGGAATTCCATTCCCACCATTACAGAAGGCTGTAGCATCTAAAATATGTAGAAGGGACTTCTCTGGTGGTCCAGTCGTTAAAATTTCAACCTCCAACGGAGAGGGTGTAGGTTCGATTTCTAGTTGGGACCCTAAACTATTCTACCACATGCCTCGAGGCCAAAACACCCAAACATAAACATCTGAAGCAATATTGTAACAAATTCAATAAATATATGTAGGTTATCTAGAGAGATGGTCGTTTTCATTTGACTCCAAAATGAATGATTTACAAGACTGGTGGAAAGGATTTCAGCCCGCTAACAAGTCTAAAGCATTGTTCATGGAAAGTGGTAGCCAAGGAGAACCAGAGTGAATTAGTGATAGCTGTGCTGATGTGCAGATTCCCCCAACTTCCCACTCAGACTTCATACTGTCCGCAGTCTCATGGCGGACACATTTTTAAAATAAGCTCTCAGAAAAGAATTCAGAGAAGCAAATGTAAAGGAAAAAACTTCTAATACCATCATTCATTGATTACATTTTGGGTGACAATCCTAGAATTTTTTGGTATTTATATTTAAATGGATCTTACTGTAACAGGTTTAAGAAAGAAATTCCTTTTAAACTACAAAAAATAAAATAAAATAAGCTCTCATGATCAAGATGATGGCGGGGGAGAATCTGAAATAAATTGAATTTCCATTATTCATAAAATGGATAAAGAATAAGGTACTCTACAGTCAATATCTTGTGATAAATCATAATGGAAAAAATATGAAAAAGTATATATATGTATGATTGAATCAGTTTGCTATACAGTAGAAATTAACACAACATTATAAATCAACTATACTTCAATAAAATAAAATTTTCAATTTTAAAAAAATTTTTAAATGAATTTCATTTGTTTGAAACTGATGGGCAGTTATTGAAAGTGAAAAATAGTAGTGTAAATATCAGTGTTCTATTTAACCCAGATACTCTGGTGAGGAAAAAACGGTGACCTGTTATTTATCGTACATGAAGTTTTTACTTGTTTATTTATTCGGCTGTATCAGGTCTTAGTTGCGGCATGTGGGATCTTTTTGTTTCGGTACAGGGGCTTCTCTTGTTGTGAAGTGTGGGCTCTAGAGACCGTGGGCTCAGTTACCTTTCAGCAAGTGGAATCTTAGTTCCCTGACCAAGGATTGAACTTGTGTCCCCTGCTTGGAAGGAAGATTCTTAACCACTGGACCATCAAGAAAGTCCCTATCACATGCAGAGTTTTAAATTGTATATAGTAGACCAATGCTTGGGCTTTCCCATGTGGCTCGGTGGTAAAGAATCCACCTGCCAACTCAGGAGAACTGGGTCTAACCCTGGGGGTCAGGAGGATCCACTGGAGAAGGGAACAGCTACCCACTCCAGTCTTCTTGCCTGGAGAATCCCATGGACAGAGGAGCCGGGGGGGCTAGTCCGTGGAGTTGCAAAGAGACAGACACGACTGAGCGACTGAGCACACACAGGATCAGTGCTTAAAGAATTATAAGGGATATAAATCACTAATAGACTCTAAATTTTATTCAATGCTTTTTTTAAAAAAGATGCAAATCATTAGGCAACGTTCTTTATTAAATTCAATTTTTAATTACATTAAGTTAGGGTGGTAGCTTCTCTAATTGTTGATACATGCTTGCACGGGCAAGATGCATGTTGAAATACTTATAAGTGGATTGCCAACAGTAATTATAAACATTCTGAGGATGTGATTTCACAGGAATTTTTTTAAATAGAGCAAATATTGGTTCTTCTCGTTTTTGTGTTTTAAATTATGAAAGTACGATAACACATTTACAGGAGACTTGGAAAATACAGACAAAATTACATATAGTTCCACTATGCATCACGCTAAGTCGCTTCAGTCGTGTCCAGCTCTCTGTGACCCCATGCACCATAGCCTGCCAGGCTCCTCTGTCCATGGGGTCCTCCAGGCAAAACACTGGAGTGGTTGCCATACCCTCCTCCAGGGTATCTTCCCAACCCAGGGGTCGAACCTGTGTCTCTTATGTCTCCTACACTGACAGATGGATTCTTTACCATGAGCACCACCTGGGAAAACCAGGAAGCCCATACTTTCACTCTATATTACATGTATTTTTTAAGCAGATGATTTAAGATTTTTAGCTGGAATTTCAATATCAAACTCTCAAAAATTAACAGAGTGAACAGACAAACAAGTGTAAGGCTACATAGACCTGAAAATCACCATGAACCAATTCAGCATAACTAAGATTTACAATTTTCACACAACGGAAGGATACAAATTCTATTCAAGTTCTCATAGACTATAAACTAGAGGGAAAAAAATTTTTTTCTTGCTCTATTTGGGTGGAAGTATGTTTGCAGTGACAAGTTAGTAACAAAAACCATCACTGAAAATGATTCTATTCTGTTCTTTGATGGGTCTTGTCTCACAGCTGATGGCTAGGATTTTAAATAACAGTTGCATAACTTGGATAGATTTTCTCTTCTGCATAGAACTGGGTGATTTTGCAACCCCCTTAGTGATGTCATGCTGAACGGAACAACAATAAACATGATTTGTCCCAGGGTGCACGCTCCTCACTGCGCCTGACAGATGGGTACAGCCGTGGAAAGGGAACTTGATCCCCTTCGCAGATTGTACTGATTTCCTGATCTCAGCGTTCCCCCACTCCCACCCCGGGATCCTGAGCTGGAGGATTGTTTCATATATGAACTGCACCACAGTGTCTTTAGAGTAGAACTGTAGGATTATAGCTTTAGAAATTACCTTCCACATCCACTCTCTGTATTCCTACCACCTACACCAGCTCCACAAACATGGAACAGAGGAGGCATAGACAGAATCATTAGGGATTTCAAAGCTTCTGGGAAGTACGAGCTATAAGGCTACCTCCATGAAAGGGGACTTAGCATTATTCTATCATTAATTCCCTTGCGAGGTAATAAAATCCATATATGCACTGGCCTCTGCCCCAGTTCCTGGCACGGGCTGCGGAAACGCTGGTGATTTTCTGGGTGATAGGAGTGTCTTTTGTTCTAAAGAAGTGACTCTGAGTGAGCTCCTGGATGACTCCTGGAGAGGGCTGGAAAAACCAAGCCTTGATTAGAAGCTTGGAACTTTCAGCCATACTCCCCAAGTCTCTTGCGGAGGAAGGAGGATTAGAAATGGAGTTCACAGTCGATCATGTCTCCATAAAAATACCAAAGGTGTGGGATTTGAAGAGACTCCAGGTGGGTATACACATCCATACCAGGAGGGTGACCCAAGCCACTCCCGTGGGACTAGAAGCACCTACGCTCAGGACGCTCCCGGATCTCGCCCTGTATATCTCTTCATCTGACTGTTCCTCTGTATTTTTTGTTTCCCTGAGTTCTATGAGCTACTCTAGCAAATTAATTGAACACAAGGAGGGGATCATAAGAAACTCTGATTTACAGACAAGACAGGCAGAAATTTTGGCTAACCTGGGACCTGTGGCTCATGATTGGCATCCCAAGTAGGGAGCAGTCTCATGGGACCAGGTCCTTAACCCATGGGATCTGATGCTACCTCCTGGAAGATAGCATCAGTATTGAGTTACAGCTGGTGCCCCAGATTTGCTTGGTGGAGGTAAACCCCCACATCTGGTGTCAGCAGTGTTAGGAGTATGATAGTCATATGAGAGTGAAGGGAGACACACAGAAGGGTGGGGTTGCTGCCACTACATCCCCCAGTGATGTCTGAGATGGCTGGCAGCAATAATAACAGCAACAGAATCACAAATAATAGCTGTTGAGAAAGCACATCGTAGCAGCACTTAAGAGCCTGATCTTAAGTCAGAAAGCCTCTTTAAATCTCAGCCAGGTGGTGCTAGTGGTCAAGAACCCTCCTGCCCATGCAGGAGACATAAGAGACACAGGTTCAGTCCCTGGGCCAGGAAGATCCCCTGGAGGAGGGCATGGCAACCCTTCCAGTATTCTTACCTGAAGAATCCCATAGACAGAGGGGCCTGGATGGAGGAGTCCATAGGGTTGCAAACAGTTGGACACAACTGAAGAGACAGCACACACATGCCATCGTCTTAACTTCCCTGTGCTCAGGTCTCTTTGTCCATAATACAGGAATAGTAATCCCACTACCTCAAAAAGCCATGGTGGGGATTAGATGAGACAAGGCAGGTGACACGCTATATCAGTTACAAATTATCTTTAGCTGCAAACAACACAATTTAATTTTCCTCATGAAAAGAAATACCCAGAGGTGAGTGAGAGTTAGGGCTAGTTCAGCAGCCTAAGGTGCTGGAATTGAGGCTTCTAGGACTCCTCCTCCTTGTAATCCCAAAAGGGCTGTTGTCCCACCAGCCATCACATCCAGGTTCCTGGCAGGAAGTAGGGGAGTAGGGCTAAGCAAGCCCCACAGTGGAGTTATCCCAGTCCCTGTAAGCACCTTCCCAGAAGCTTCTCTGTTCCTTCTCACATCCCACTCTCTCTTCGACTTCACCAGCCCAGCTCCTTACTGAAACAGCACTTCCTAAACTTACTCATGACTTCACGTTGCTCAGTTTAGCAGATGTCTTTCAGTCCTCATCTTTCCTGACCTCTTTCTCTCAGGAAAGCAAGATGCCCTGCTTGAAACTCATTCTTCCTGTGGCCTCCATGTATGCCGCCACGCTCTCTGCAACTCTCTCTCCACATCTCTAGTCTCTCCTGCTGTCCCCTCTGTATGTTCATTTTCCTCCGCAGAGCCACTAAACCCTGGTGTCCTCAAAGCTGGGCCCAGGCCCTGTTCTCTGCTCCCCTGACATCCCTCTTCAGGCATCTCAGCCACACTGCAGCTTAACTCCCACTTGTGTGCTAATTTGCCCAAGTTTCCTTCTTCAACTCAGACATCTCCTCTGAGCTCCAGACTTGTGCAGTCACTCCTCAGTCAAATCTAAGACTCAACGCCACCAAAAATAAATATTTTTTTAAAAAGATTCTCACACAGATGCATAAGAGGACTCCTTGTGTCGTCTGTGGCAGTGGGGAGCTGGTAGCATCTTGGTCTCCGTCGTTGGAAAAGCAGGTTCGCACAGAGTGAAACTGCGCACGGTGGAGTGTGGCACAGAAGTCAGGAGAAGCTGCCTGGAGGAAAGTGCGTGTGGCGATATGGATAAAGTGGAAACACACAGCACTCCTGGCTCCCAGGCTGTGGCATCTAAATGTGGTCTCCCACTAATCAGAACCAGGGCTCCCTGAAGAAACGGCTGACTCCACATCTAAGGCAATAAATTTATAATATGAGCCAGGGCCATCTGATTCTACCAGCAGCAAGAAAGCTATCAAAGAGTAATGAGGTGGGGACTTCTCTGGTGGCCCAGTGGTTGATAATCTGCCTCCCTATGCAGGGGACGTGGGTTCGATCCCTGGTCGGGGAACTAAGATCCCACTTGGTGCAGGGCAGCTAAGTCTGTGTGCGGCAGCTAGAGAGTACATACGCCGCCAAGAAAGACCCTGCAGGATGCAACTAAGACGCGACAGAGCAAATAAAGATTTTTTAAAAAAGAAAAAGTGATGAGGTGAGTCCTTTTGTAGTCAAAAAGGACTTTAAAAAAAAAACCAACTTGTAGAGGCTCCCATTTGCCAAAGTTAGGACGATTTAAGAACCCAGATGGATAGCGGCAAACAACTGAATTAATCAATGAAATTCATGAGTTAAAAATCTTATTTTTAAAACCTTATGGATTTATCTTTAGAGAAACCAACTCATTATTTCGGAAACTAATAGAAATCAAGCATTCATCTTGTCTTTCCTATACAATCTCTATGTGAAAGTAACTAAATTTTTCTTTATAGAAATATTTTAACTAATAAATGAAGAAGGAATAATAGAATTCGATTATCATCATTTGAGGGACTCCCCTAGTAAGTGGCTAAGACTCTGTACTCCCAATGCACGGGGCCCCAGATTCGATCCCTGGTCAGGAAACTGGGTCCCACGTGCTGAAATTAAAGATCCTGAGTGCTGCAGCTAAGATCTACACAGCCAAATAAATTTAAAAAAAAAAAAAAACATTTAAGATTATCATTTGAAAACTCCCTAATGAACTCACTTATTATTATCACTGTTAATATCACAGAAAGAAATGGCCAAATACACACACACACACACACACACACCCACCATTGAATCACTGTGTTATACACCCGAAACTAACACTACATTGTATATCAGATATATTTCAAAAAAACAATCAGACACTAGGTGCCTCCTGATAAAAGTCCGTAACTTCACCTACGAAGCGTTTCTTGCAAAAAATTTTAACCTTTATCTGATCACATTTCTAGATCTCACGACCAATCTACAGGAAATATACAGGACGGAGGAGCACATTTAAAAGAACACCACAGGGCTTCTCTGGTGGTCCAGTGGCTAAGACCCCACCTTTCAGTGCAAGGGACACCAGGCCGGTGCCGGGCCCAGGAAGATGCCGCAGGGCAGCTAAGCCGGCGCACCACAGCTGCTGAGCCCACGGGCTGCAAGCACCGAAACCCACGCCTAGAGCCTGTGCTCCACGACAAGGGAGGCCTCCGCAGAGAGCAGCCTGAGCTCCACAGGGAAGAGCAGCCCCTGCTTACCGCAGCTAAAGTCCACGCACGGCTACAAAGGCCCAGCACAGTCAAAAATAATTAATTTTTTAAAAAACCTTACTAAACACCATGAGGATACAGTTAGCAAAATCCAGACTGAAAAACTCCTCAAAGATACATGATCTGATCTTCAATAAATAAACTTTCAGCAGTGGTAGACCTACAAATTAAACGAGACAAGAAACATATCAACCAATCACAATCTATAAACCTTATTTGAATCTTGATTCAAACTAAAAATATGTGAAAATAGGGAAAATTTGCATGCTGACTGAATGTTGATATAAATGATTATTTCTAATTTTTAGGTATGATAATATGCTATAATGATTATGTATGATAATGATTTTATTTTAGAGGTTCATAGAAAAATATCTATTGATGAAATAGTATGATGCTGTTTCAGAGTAATCTATGAAGAATAGGAATGGGTGGGGTGTAAGTGAAACAAAATTGGCCTCCAGTTTACGTTTGACTTTGAGTGATGGGTATACTGGAGCTCATGATACTATTCTACTGTTGAAAAGCTCCAAATTTTTCCATAGGAAAACGTTTTTAAAGCCAAGGTGAGTGAAAAAAAAAAAAAAAGAATGAAATGGGATATCTACTCCTCTGTTTATGTAAGTTTAAAATGCAAACACACACATACAAATACAAATAAAAGGACATACATTAAACTTATGAGACTGACTGTCATGAAGAGTGGGAAATGGACATAGAGAATAAGATTTAAAAAAGTATAAAGATAAGTGAAACAAGAAAGGGACATCGCACTGACCAGCCGTGATGTGTCTAACTCAACCCTCTGCCTCTGAGATCAAAAAAAGCTCTCACACAGGTGTGAGGATTAAATGAGGTCTGTGGGCATTATTCTCGGCACATCATGGTCCTTAATAAATGTCCGTTTCTCTCTGTCCCTCCACTTCCCATCCTCGCTGCCTTGTGTCCATCTCCCTGCCTCACTAAGGGATAAACACGATCTGTTAATTCGCTTTAACATGCGAGATACTGCTCACAGCTTTATCCTTCCATCTCCTCAGCAGAAGGGCTTCCCAGGTGGTTCAGTGGTAAAGACACTGATTCCCAAAGCGGGAGATGCAAGCTTGATCCCTGGGTCTGGAAGATCCCTTGGAGAAGGAAATGGCAACTGACTCCCCTATTCTTGCCTGGGAAATCCCATGGACAGAGGAGCCTGGCGGTCTATAGGGTCACAAAAGAATCGGACACGACTTGCTGACTAAACAACTCCTCAGCAGGTGCTTTTCAGAGAGGGCAATACTTAAGAAATGAATCTCTAATCAGTGAAACCCCTGCATTGCACCTCACTGCCAAGCCCTCAAACAAGACGGCTCAGGTCCGCCCTCCAGCCCACAGCCCTCCAGAGTGGCAGTCTGGGTTTGTTCCCATCTTCTCAATCAAACACACCAACACTAGAAAGCCCACCACCTGCTAGCTCGTGCCAGGAATCAGAACTCCAGGCTGCAGATGGGACTCAGATGTGAGCCCAAAGCGTCAGAGTGAAATATTTATATGCTGATCTCTGCCCTTCCATCTCCCTGGGAAGATTTCCATTTTACACCCCACCTAACGACCACCAGAAGCCACCCTCTACCATCTCCTCCTCTGCCTCTAAGGACCATGACTACCACATTCCTTCCAAGAAACATGTGAACTTTTAATTAAAAATCACATTTCGGGTGACTGGCTCACTGGAAACCACTTCCAGATGGGGCCAGTGACTTACCCAGAAAATTGGAGGGCCAGAAATTGCCTTGGAGTCAGTGGCGCCTGACAGCTACTTGGCAACTGAAGGAGAAAAGAAGCAGAATTCTAAATGGGGTTTATAATAGACAGTCCTGGTCCATTTTATAGGAGCTGTTGGAGTGAAAAGCAATCAATTAGCTGTGTTCCTGGGCTACAGCTTGGCCCCAACAGTTCAGCATTAAGGTCAGTGGTGAGCAGAGGGAAGAACATTTCACCAGCCCGTGCACACGGCTTGATCTAGCATATTCTGCCTGTCTGTCACCATGCTGGAAGACACTGAGAAAATTCACTCTAAGACCTCCACTTTGGAAATTCTAATAACCTTATGAGGGATATAGAAACTTATGTAGAACAAAGTGAGATAGTACAGCTAAGTAACCACCATGAAGCTAGTTGGCATTCATCTCTTTCTGGAATATCTTTTATCATCTTACTTGGTAGACCTGAATCCACAGGTGCCCAGATGCCACTCCCTACACGGAATCCTGCCCTGGCAACTTATCTTGGCACTCCACTTTCTTGTTGTTGTTTTAACTGGAGTACAAGTGTTAGTTTCTGCTGTGCAGTCAAGTGAGTCAGCCCCGCACACACATATAACCCTTCTTCCTTGGATTTCCTCCCCACTTAGGCCACCGGAGAACACTATGGAGCTTTGTGCTACACAGGGGCTCTCGTTAGTTACCTATTTCATACATAGAATCAATAGTGTGCGGGACTTCCCAGGTGGCGCTAGAGGTAAAGAACCAGTCTGCCAATGCAAGAGAGGTGGTTCAATCCCTGGGCTGGGAAGATACCCTGGAGGAGGAAACGTTACCCCACTCGATATTCTCGCCTGGAAAATTCCTTGGACTGAGGAGCCTGGCAGGCTACAGTCCGTGGGGTTGCAAAGAGTCGAAGTGACTTAGCGCAACACAGCACACACATCAATAGTGTATGTCAGTCCCAGCCTCCCGTCCATCCCATCACCTGGCACTCCATTTCCTGTCCGTTCCCTCCCAGGTAGTAGCCTGGGGCCCCCAGGATACACAGACCCTGCCCACTAAAGCCAAGCCTTAACCGTAGCAGATCCCTCATGCGTTAAAGAGGAAGAGGAGAAAGGAGTCGAGGTGGGTTCTGATAGCATCTCTATGCTGGGGTGGGAGCTGGGGGAGTTCCCTGTCCAGCTTCCTTGCTTCCTGAACCCATGGTTATTCTGGGCAGACGCCCCCGTGCACTCTCAGGAGTATTGACAGTGACAAGCAACTGACAAAGCCATCCAGAATCGCAGGCTAGGAGCGTTGACTTACACGGCCAGACCCAGACTACATTCCTGGTCATTAATCCCGCTGCCGGCAGGTCAGGCTTAGACTGCTGCGTCTGGACCACTCGAGCACATTTGTATTACTGGGAACAGTGTCGCAGCTGCACAGCTCAGAGGTCTAATATCCATCACCAGCTGTTCCTGGATTCATCTGTCTCTCCCCTCCTTCCAAGCCTTCTGAGCAAGCGAATGAGGGCTTAGTGATGGATTTACCTCACTAAACTGACCAGAAAAGGGTGGAAGCAAAATAAAAGCTACAATTTGAATGTAGCCGGAGGACACATGCAGCAGGGAATGGCTTTTCAACCTGAGAAAGCCAAAGGTGGATGCTAAGAAAATTAATTTGGGTACTTTTCTTGCATCAGGGGCTCTGTGTTAGCCAAAAGAGCCCAGCATCTTGGATGGGGCGTTGTCTTTAGCGATAGTGAATGCAAGAGATTTCAGGACAAACTAGCGTGGACTGTGACAAAGACTATGAATCTGTCTTCATGCTAAGCCATCTTGTGTTTGGACACTGTGATGAAGTACAACAAAAACAAGAATTCCACTTTAAAAGTCCATGGCTTAGGAAAACTGCTCTACCAGTTAGAGTATTTGGTGCAAGTAAGAAAAAACACCTCTTTAAACAAAATGGAACAGGCCTTTCCTGGTGGTCTAGTGGTTAAGACTCTACACTTGCACAGCAGAGGGCACAGGTTTGATCCCTGATCTGGGAACTAAGATCCTACAAACCACACAGAACAGCAAAATTAACGAGAATCTGTCAGAAAGATACAGGATGGTTTGCAAGATGGAGGGTAAAGCTGCTCCATGGTCACTGCAAGGTGAAAATTTCTAATTGTGGTGTTGGAGAAGACTCTGGA
This sequence comes from Ovis aries, assembly GCF_016772045.2. NCBI lineage: Eukaryota > Metazoa > Chordata > Mammalia > Artiodactyla > Bovidae > Ovis > Ovis aries. The sequence goes on along the minus strand of NC_056071.1, from coordinate 13,707,237 downwards.
GAGTCCTTTGGACTGCACGGAGATCAAACCAGTCAATCCTAAAGGAAATCAACCCTGAGTACTCATTGGAAGGACTGGTGCTTAAGCTGAAGTTCCAAACTTTGGCCACGTGATGTGAAGGGCCATTTCATTAGAAAAGACCCTGATGCTGGGGAAGACTGAAGGCAGGGGGAGAAGGGGACGACAGAGGATGAGATGGCTGGATGGCATCACTGACTCAATGGACATGAACCTGAGCAAGCTCCCGGAGATGGTGAAGGACAGGGAAGCCTGGCGTGCTGCAGTCAATGGGGTCGCTAAGAGTCGGACACGACTGAGCCACTGAACAACAGCTAAGGGTCTGGAGAGCTGAGGCTGACTGACAGCCCATGGGGGCCACACTGCCGAGATAAACATGGAGCCCAGACATTTTCCCTGCGTCACTCCTACTCAGGATTCAGGGTTCCCAGCAAGAGAGTCTGATCATGTGCCCACCCCTCGTCCAGGATTGGCTTGGGCACTTTGATTGACAGCCTTAAAAAGCCAACACACACACACACACACACACTGGTGGGGAGGGAGGCAATTCCCCAAGGAAATCTGGGTACCATTACCCAAGAAAGAGAAAAGGAAAGGAAGTCAGGCAGGCAAGAATAAGCCACTTTACTGTCTCTTACCAAATCTCCTGCAGCAGAGAAAATGAGGTCCCAGAGTGTGTTTTTACATGATTTCACGTTCAAATATAAAAGACTATTCTCCCTAAATGGTTGTGTTTTTAAAAGACACTTACCCTCCTGGAGAAGCAGTTTCTTCAACTATAAATGAGAAAGTTGAGCCAAACAACTTTCAAACCAGAAGGAACTCAGGCAAGGAAAAAACTACTGATTAATTACAAATTAATTTATTACTTTGATAAATTTATTAATTTAATTAATTTGTTGAGGATCTGGCTTCCCCATGGCGTAGCGGTAAAGAGTCAGCCTGCAGTGCTGGAGATGCAAAAGACTTGAGTTCTGATCCCTGGGTCAGGAAGATCCCCTGGAGGAGGAAATGGCAACCCACTCCAGTACTCTTGCCTGGGAAATCCCATGGACAGAGGAGCCTGGCAGGTTGCAGTCCATGGGGTCGCAGAGTCAGACACAACTTAGTGTCTCTTAATGACTGAGCACAGCTCTGGTGGGATTTGCATCTTGACAGGCGACTGGGTCTGCCCTGGGGATTCAGCTGAAGGGGGAACCAAGTGGGTGCCTGGAGGCAACATGGAGACAAAGGCAGGAGAACCTTAGTGGAGACATTTCTCTCCTTGGCCCATCTCCTGGGAGACAAACTGTCTCCAGCTATCAATGGAGCATCTTCTCTGAGCCCGTCCCCAGTGCCTCTGAGGTCTAAGGAAGATGAGAGAGTGTGGATGTGGGCTGCTCTGCACCCTGGAGCCAGGGCGGCCTGTGGGCTGGTGTGCCTGCTTCTTTCTGGAGCTTCCCTTACAAAGCAGCCCCTGGTGTGGTTTTGTGATCGTTTCTCTCTTTGGCTTGGGGGATTTGGGCCACACTGCTTGCAGGATCTTCGTTCCTCAACCAGGGGTTGAACCCAGGCCCATTGCAGGGAAAGTGCCATGGAAGTCCTGACCACTGGACTTCCAGGGACATTGCCAGCCCGTGGCCTTTGCTTGCCATGGCTTTAGACGCAACACTCACACCCCCGCCATTCCCCACCCCTCTCTTCAGTCCAACCATCGCCTTTCCCTGGTCGACTCCATCATCACCTTGAGGGCTCAGTGTAGCCACAGGAAGGGAAGTGAGCCCTAGAGTCAGTCGGGGAAGGACAATGCAGCTGAGGGTGGAGGAGGCTGGTGTCGCAGGACGCGTGCCTCTGCTCGTTCAGTAAGAGATCGAGGCTGCTGTAGGGGTTTGGGAGTCTGTAGAGTAAAAGCATATACATACACGTGTATGTTTTATATATCTATAATTATTTGCATATTTATTTGGTCTTCCCAGGTGGCACTAGTGGTAAAGAACCCACCTGCCAACGCACGAGACATAAAAGACACAGGTTCGATCCCAGGTCGGGAAGAACCCCTGGAGGAGGGCATGGCAACCCACTCCAATATTCTTGCCTAGAGAATCCATGGACAGAGGAGCCTGGCGGACTACAGTCAGTCCATGGGGTTGCAAAGAGTGAAACACAGCTGAAGTGACTTACCACACGTGCACATATGTATTTATATATTTTAATATGCGTGTGCTACGTCGCTTTAATCGTGTCTGACGCTATGCGACCCCGTGGACTATAGTCTGTCAGACTCCTCCGTCCATGGAATTTCCCAGGCAAGAATACTAGCGTGGGTTGCCGTGCCCTTCTCCAAGGGATCTTCCCTGCCCAGGGATCGAACCCACATCTCTTACGTCTCCTGCATTGGCAGGTGTGTTCTTAACCACTAGCGCCACCTGGGAAGCCCGTGTATTTTAACATATCCTTATGTACAGGGGGGCTTCCCTGGTGGTTCAGCTGGTAAAAGAATCCGCCTACAGTGCGGGAGATCTGGGTTAGATCCCTGGGTTGGAAGATCCCCTGGAGAAGGGAACGGCTGCCCCACTCCAGTATTCTGGCCTGGAGAATTCCATGGACCGTGTGGTCAGGGTTGCAAAGAGTCGGACATGACTGAGCGACTAACACTTTCACTTTAATGTATATTTTATTGGTATTTATGTGAATCCAAGTTTAATGATTCAGATTGGATGAAGAGGAATCAAATTTCCTGGGAGACACGGGGAAGTTCAATGCTGGAGGGAGAAAAGAGGACTGAAGAAGTTCAAAGTGAAGTGAACAGAAGTGAGAGCCACTCATTCGTGTTCGACTCTTTGTGATCTCAGGGAGGTACGAAGAAATCATGCCCTTTCTCTGGCCTTCAAGACTTGCTCGCCCGCACGTGTGCCCGCTGCTATGCCCAGATTCCCAGCCCCTCCCCCTTTACAGGTCCCAAGTCAAGTCACATCTCTTCTACTGTTGCTGTTTCTTCACATACACAGGCCATCTATCAGCGTTTCTCCACTGTTATTGATCTCACTGTTACTCATTCTTTAGATTGCCAGTTGAAAATTGTTTCTGCAAAACAAATGTTTGTAAGTGAGCCCACTTTTCCGCGGACTCACACTGCCATTTCAGAGGTATGATCCCGCAGACCACAAAACCTGAACATGTGGACTAAAAACCACACATAGAACCTACTGTACCCTTAAAAGAAGATGCACCACTTGACTGTGATTCTCCTTTGACATCTGCAAGAAAAGCTAGTCAAACAGGTGATCAATTACAAAGAGTGCTCCAAGCTAAAAGTGTATTCGTTTTTTATTAACCACGTTTCTAGATTGATTGGCTTCTGTTGTATTGGTTTTCCTCAATGATGAATGTCAATTGACTAATTAATCATTCACACTGGAAATCGTTTGTCTGGATATTCAGTGGAAACCTCCTGTGAGCCCGCGGGGCAGCGCTGACTACGAGCAGCTCCTTAGCACCCTCCCCTTCCTCGTGGTCACTGCGTCCTGACTTGTCCTACACTCCCCCACCCCTTAATAACTCTGCTGGTCATGAGACAGCCCTCTCAAGACTGACCTTGCCCTCAGCCGAAAGTCACATTTACTCCTGGAATTATATTTGCTTCTGCCTCTTCCTGCCGTTTGGCCCTGAGGTCCATTTATTTATCGAATTTTCAGAGCAAAGTAGTAAAATGTCACTCTTTCTTTAAAATCGTATGTTAGCATTTTGCCAGCAGCTAGTAGCAATGATCTTTTTAGTTCTAGCCTTTCTACGCAGGGATACACAGTCTTCTTGTTCTTGTTTTTTGATTGTATTTTTTAAAGTCCAATATTGCAGGCACATTGCAGGTCCTACCAACTGTGAGGAGCATTCCTGCTTTGGATTATGAGATGTGCAAGAAAGACAGGTCTCAACAATCTGTCGCTGAAATCCAAACTCCTTGAATCCCAAGTGAAAGCCCCCGATGACGCTTTACAGTGTTCAAAAATCCACGTCAAAAGGGATGGAAATCTGCTCCCCAGCCAAGCAATAGCTAGAGCCTGGGAAACAAAAAAGGTGGCTGACTCTCGTCCAAAGGTTTGCTGAACAGAACTTCTCTCTGCTGTGCTCCGATAAGATCTACACTCTTCTAATTCATTTGCAAAACCTGGTTGCGCCCATTGAATGGATGTCAGTACGGGGGTGCATCCCATGGTTTGTGTAAGTGCTGGTTCCGTCATCCTGGCTGAAGAATTAAAGTAGAAAATGCCCCCCATTGGCAAGGCGGGGGCTGAGCGGGGAAGCGCTGAAGGCCTGGGCCTGGACCCCCGCTGTCCTGCCTGCCGCCCTGCTCATCGCCGGAGGACAAAGCGCTTGACCTCGCTGCGGCTCGCGTTCCAGCTTACACCAGGTGCTGCGGCTCTGTGCCACTCAAGGGCAGGGCGCAGAGGGGGCCACTGAAATGAAAGAAGTGAGATCACTCGGAAAAGACTGAAGTGCCGTCCAGCTTTGAGGCAGGGATGTCTGCAGCGGAGAAAAAAGAAGTCACAGGAAGAGCTGCTGGTTTCCACGTGCTGCTCCTCTTCAACTCAGAGCGGCTGCTTAGAGATCAGGTAGAGGCTGAAACCAAGAAGAGGAAGGACAGGAGGGAGGCCGACAGGAAGAGGCAGGAGGGAGCACCTGCTGAAATGAGCGTCACATTGCTGGCCAGTGATTCACGCCCAGTGCCAGCAACCAGGAACTAATGGCTCAGTGTCTCACACTCCAAGAGCATCACAAAACCTACATATGCGCTGCATACATGATATATAAGGCTGTACACGCTACCTTTACACTGTGACTACAACACACACTATATATACTATTGCACAGCACACATTTACATATGCTACACACGCAGGGCTCCCCAGGCGGCCCCGTGGTAAAGAATCCACCTGCCAAAGCAGGAGATGCAGGAGACTCAGGTTCCATCCTCGGTCCTGAAGATCCCCTGAAATAGGAAATGGCCACCCACTTCAACATTCTTGCCTGGAAATTCTACAGATGGAGGAGCCTGGCGGGCTACAGTCCACAGGATCTCAAAGAGTCAGACTCGACTGAGTGACGGAGCACATAGGTTCTACATACAATACTATATGTGCATTTTACATACGCATACACGTGTATAATACTATACATGATGTACAGTGTAAACGCAGTGTATATACTATAGTAGTACATGGTATGTAGTATAATGTGTATATGATACATAGTATAATATAACGTATGAAGTGTGAAGTATTAGTCACTCAGTCATGTTTAACTCGCTGTGACCCCATGGACTGTAGCCTGCCAGACTCCTCCATCCATGGGATTTCTCAGGCAAGAATATTGGCATGAGTTGCCATTCCCTTCTCCAGGGGAATCTTCCAAACCCAGGGATAGAACTCCCACATTGCAGACAGATTCTTTACCATCTGAGCCACCAGAGAAGGCCCAATATAATATATAGTGTGTGTATATTTATGTATATGTATAATACATACACTATATATTTATAAATACAAATGTATATTTATACATATACACTATATATATTTATATTCTAATTCTCAGAGGCTTTGCTGCCAGATTTCCTCACAGCATTACTGGTGCTGAGAGTTCCGTCTCTCTCATGATTCAGGAGCTCTCAAGAACACTGTCATCTTCTTCGGGACAGTCTTCCTCGCACATGCAGGAAGGATCTTCGTGTGTATCCCATATGACTTGATCTGACTCCCGCTGTCCATCAAAGAACACTCCTAACTGGGCCAGATGATTTAGCAACCTGTAAGCCGTTAGCCACCATGTATATAAGCATTCTGAGAAGCAAGTTCTGTCCCAGCAAGACTTGCAGCTGAATCTCCTTTACCGTGGAGATTTTAAAATCCAGTGCCTACAAGGAACCAGGCATAAACATGGAGAGAAGGGCCATATGTAGAAGCATATTTGTTCACCCTGGAGTCCTGGCCTGCATCCCAATGGCGTGTGTTCGTCCGCTCCTTCTCAAGGGGGCAGCTGATGCCCAGCCCCAGACAAATGCTGGCCTGCGTTGCCAAATCTTCCACTGTCCCAAAATACGTTTCAAAAAATCTGGATCTTTTTCTTGAAATTATCTGATTCTTAAATGGTCACTCAATTTTTTTTAACAACCTACAGATTAAAGAAAACAGCAGATTCAGCCTGTGAACATCCCATTAAGGGCCTCTACTTTTTACTCAAGGTGCTAGTGGTAAAGAACTCACCTGCCAAAGCAAGAGATGTACAAAGACATGGGTTCAATCCCTGGCTCGGGAAGATCCTCTGCAGGAGGAAATGGCAACTCACTCCAGTATTCTTGCTGGGAGAATCCCAGGGACGGGGGAGCCTGGTGGGCTACAGTCTATGGGGTCAAAAAAGAGTCAGACACGACTGAAGCAACTTAGCACTTTTTTCTCAAAAAATCAGAGTTGATTTTTTTTCTATTACACTATCTCATTAAAAGGTGAAAATCAAATTAATCGTGAAGTTCACCTAGTGTCTTGTCTTTGGACTTCCATTCCACATTAGCCATATCCTCTACGAAGCGGAGCCTGAAACAAGGACTAAGATGTTTATGCTCCATTCAGGGCATGCTGTCCCTGGGCTTTTGGAGAAGGCAATGGCACCCCACTCCAGCACTCTTGCCTGGAAAATCCCATGGACGGAGGAGCCTGGTGGGCCACAGTCCATGGGGTCGCTAAGAGTCGGACACGACTGAGCGACTTCACTTTCACTTTTCACTTTCAAGCATTGGAGAAGGAAATGGCAACCCACTCCAGTGTTCCTGCCTGGAGAATCCCAGGGACGGGGGAGCCTGGTGAGCTGCCGTCTATGGGGTCACACAGAGTCGGACACGACTTTAAGGTGGGGCAAAGGGAAGGAGTGGAGGGAGGGGAAGCACTGCAGAGTGTTGCTGCAGAGAGACACACAGGCCACCAGGCAGGGGGGTCACTCCGCACATGGAGATGAAGACGGGCTGCGGGGAGAAACCGCCTCGAGACCAGGTTGTGGGAGAAAGGAAGCAGGGGGGTTTACTCTGCCATCTCTGGGCAGAGAAAGGGGGGAGGCAAGTGAAACACCTGGGCTGAGGGCGCAAGACCTGGGCTGAGGGTGCAAGACCTGGGCTGAGGGCAGGTGCCTCCTTACTCTGGCCTTCGGTGCCTCACTCTCCTCACCCTCGTTCCGGTCCTGGCCAGCCCACTTTTGTCTCCCATCAGTGTTCCCCTCATAGGCTGACCCTCCCCTGCAGCTACAGATCTCGGATCTCATAACTACAGTGGTGCCTGCTGTTTACTCAAATCCAGAAGCTCTGGGCCTATGGCTACTTGGCCCAGTTGCCTAGCAGAGGAAACGGGGAGGTCCCAGCGCTCTCAGGACAGGCGACTGGTTGGCTGCAGCGGTGGCTGTAGTATAGCCCAGGAGGTCCCTTCAGAAGAAACGGAGGCAGCTGGGAGAATCTAAGCAGGTACAGATGTGGCAGTCCAGGGGTTAGGACTCCACCCTTCCACTGCAGGGAGCACAGGTTCAATCCCCAGTCAGGGAACTAAGGTCCTGCGAGCTGCCCGGCACAGCCAAAAATAATAACAATACGATGATACAGATAGATATAGCACACACGTGTGTGTGTGTGTGTTCAGTTGCCACTTCTGACCCTTTGCGACCCCCAGGGACTGCAGCCCACCAGGCTCCTCTGTCCATGGGATTCTCCAGGCAAGAATGCTGGAGTGGATTGCCGTGCCCTCCTCCTGGGGATCTTCCTGACCCAGGGACGGAACCCACGCCTCCCATGTCTCCTGCATTGCAGGCAGACTCTATGACTGAACCAGCAGGGAAGCCCATAAGAATACATGGACATAGTCGAGGAATAGTTATATCAAGAACCGTTAAGTTAGTTATCAGGAATGAGAGACAGGAGGTGATCCCCTGGTGAGCCAGTGGTTAGGCCTCAGAGCCTACACTGCCGAGGGCCTAGGCTTGATCCTTGGTTGGGGAACTAAGACTCCCCGAACTGTGTGGCTCTGCCAGAAAAAAGAAAAAATAAGAAGAGGGACATCACTGCAGATCCTGCAGTTAGCAAAAGGATAATAAGGAAGGGTTAGAACAACATTATGCCAATAAATACATCTTACCTGAAATAGAGAAGTTCCTTGGGGGCGGGGGGGGGGAATGATTAAGTTGACACAGCCCAATGCTGTAGCACAAATCTGAAACTTCAATTATAAACCGAGGGAAAACGCCACTATTCACACATCTACACACTTACACTTTCCCATTTTCTCAAAATCATTCAAATCAGAACATTCACGAATGTAGCAAATAGTTTAAAATCATATAGCAAAATTCTTTAAGCCAAGGTCTCAGACTTCAAGTGGAAGCTCACCCGCTAGGCTTAATATGAATACAAAAGGTTAATCGATCTACTCAAGGGAGTGGAGGGAGTAAGGCAAATCTGGAGAATAATCGAAGAATACTAGAAACCGTACCCACACTGCTCCAGAAAGCTTAATTCAGAAAAATGCTGTGACGACAGCTGGTTGCCAGACCTTTCCCATCAGAGATGGCAAGCAGGAATGTGAAAGGGGCCGGAGAGCAGCTGGGGATCAGGCAGTGGGGTGGTCAGACACTGACACACTCCTTGCAACACCAAGGCTCCATCTGGTTTCGCAACTACAAGCGCGGTCAGGGACTCCAGATTTTCCAGATTGTTATTTTAAATCCCTCAGTGTTTAAATGTTGGCTCAGCTTGGAAGGAAAAAAAAAAAATACGGTGTGAGGCAAACACATCAGCGGAGCAGACATAGCTGCCCTCCATCCGTCGTCCCTCCTTCATGTTCCGCTTTCAGGGGGCGGCGTGTGCAGAGAGGGGGTGGGTGGGGCGTGTGCTTGCTTGTCTGTTTGGACTTTTCCTTATTTTGAAAAGCTAAAGACTCAAGCTCTGGACGCTTTTTCTTCCTTTGCCATGGCCCTTGGAGCACAGGGACTACACAGCTAAGGGAGACGGCCATGCGCTGACTCAGCCTCACTCCTTCTCCCTCCTGCCCCCCGGATCCAGCAGACAGGGAGCTAAATCCCAGGATCTGAAGAGGCCAGGGGCCTCCTCTCCCCTTCAAGGCTGCCTCCAGCTCACAGTCCCGGCTTCAGTTTTTGAAACCGCTGTCTCCATATGGCCAAGGGGAGGGGGCATGGCAAGGGCAGACTTGGTTTTACTCTGATGAGATGTTATCCTGTGTCAGGAAACGAGATGAAAAGCAAATGTTCCTGAGCTTCCTGAAAAGAAAGCTGACACTTGAGGCCTCTGAGCCCAGGCCCTGGTGTAAGAGTCGGCTGTCTCGGCCACCGGTTCGCGCTCCAGTGAGCCAAGCCGGGGTAGCAGTGCCCGCTCCAGGAGACACTTCAAACAGGCAGGGCGGGCTCCGTGGAGATTGCCTGGCACTAATGAGCCAGCACCTGCCAGGCATCCGGCCTCCCGGCAGGAATAAGACTTTCCAGCAGCACCAGGAAGCACAGTGGCTCCAAGGCAAGCACGAGATGAAAGGGCTCAGGAGGGCAGGGCGGGAGGCCCAGCCTCTCCCAGCCTGTCAGAGAGGAGGCCGGATGGTCAGACACTCAGGGGCTAAGAGCACTGGAAAGGCCATCAGAACATAGACAGATGCTGCGAAAATGTCCTCAAAGCCGCTCTCCTAAGTCACTTTGATGAGCCCAGCCAAGCTCCCCACGGGCCCAGCTCCAAGCAGTTCAGGCCCCAATTGTCCATGTCGTTTGTGCGTCTCCATCAAGGCCACTGAAGCCACGATTTTCAGCAATAATCATCAGTGAGCTCGCAGCAAAAGCCTCCCTTTTCACACCAGCTCACACAGAAACCAGAGGGTTTTCCAAGGCGTCCTGCTGTTCCTTGTCTTGCTGGGCTGTCTTCAACTCTCCCAGCTTCACGCAGGAGAGGCTGGACCCACCTGGGCCTTGAACAATCCCACCCAAGCTGTGCATGCTTAGTCGCCTCAGTCATGTCCAACTCTTTGCAACCCCATGGACTGTAGCTTGCCAGTCCCTTGGGGTTCTCCAGACAAGAATACTGGAGTGGGTTGTCATTTCCCCCTCCAGGGGATCTTATTCCACCCAGGCTGTACCTGGAGGAAACAGGAGCGTGGCTTCATGGGACAGGCTGGCAGGGGGCCAAGGGGGTTCTTCAGGGAAATTCAGGACTCTGCAGAGACTCAAGGTGTCGAGAAACAGCCCCCCCACACACACACACATAACCCCTGCCCAGCCACCTGGAGGCCAACATCCCCTGAGTGAGGAACCTTTGTTCCAGAATAGTCTCCTCTGGAAAAATGAGAGCACATTCGGAGGACAAGCCACCTTAACACTCCAGGAAAGAAAGAGCTGAAAGGGGATGCAAGCAGAGAAGTAGCCCTACTTGTTTAAAGGTCTTCCCAAATCCCAGAGGAAGTCTTGCCAGAATCATACAGTTGAGTGTCTACAACAGGAAAAGCATCAAAGTCCGGGCAAATTACAGCACCTCACATTTAGAATGCAGGCACTGTTTTAAGCATTAGATATATGAACTTTTTGTATCCTCACAGCAATCCTATGTGGTAGGTACTTACACAGCTCTCAATCAACTAACGCAGAAACTAAAGCACAGAGAGTTTAAGTAACTTGCTACGGTCACACAGCTAATAAGCACCAGAGCTGGTATCTGAACCTGGATAGTCTGAGCCATGATGCATGGCTGCCTCCTGCAATTTGATGCTATAAATGAGTGATGACAAAAACATAAAGAGCATGTTCTCAACAAAACTCTAATCCAAAAAACTGCACGCACCCCTGTGTTGACTAGCAGCAAGCACTATTTGCAACAGCCAAGATATGGAAGGAGAAGGCAATGGCACCCCACTCCAGTACTCTTGCCTGGAAAACCCCATGGACGGAGGAGCCTGGTAGGCTGCAGTCCATGGGGTCGCGAAGAGTCGGACACGACTGAGCGACTTCACTTTCACTTTTCACTTTCATGCATTGGAGAAGGACATGGCAACCCACTCCAGTGTTCTTGCCTGGAGAATCCCAGGGATGGCGGAGCCTGGTGGGCTGCCGTTTACGGGGTCCCACAGAGTTGGACACGACTGAAGCGACTTAGCAGCAGCAGCAGCAGCAGCAAGATATGGAAACAACCTAAATGTCCATGGACAGATAAATGGATAAAGATGTGGTACGTGGGATATTACTCAGCCATTAACAAGAATGAAATCATGCCACGGGCAGCAATATACATGGACCTAGAGACTCTCGTCCTAAGCAAAGCAAGTCAGAAAGAGAAGGATAGATATCATATGCTATCACTTATACGTGGAATCTAAAATATGGCACAAACGAACATATCCACTAAACAGAAAGAGACTCACAGACAGAGAGAACAGGGCTGTGGTTGCCAAGGGCGGGGGTGAGGGCACGATTGGGGTTAGTGGGTTAGTGGGTGCAAACTATTACACATCGAATGGGTGAAAAACAAGATCCTATTGTATGGCACAGGGAAGTATGTTCGGTATCCTGGGATAAATCATAATGGAAGAGAATGTTATATAAATAATATAAAAATATTTTAAAAGGAAGGTATATATGTGCATAATTGAGTCACTCTGCTATACAGCAGGAATTAATAGAACATTGTAAATCACCTACACTTCAATAAAACTTTTTTTAAAAAAGAATACTGGTCAAACTTTGAATCTATAGTGAGGTCAAAACATAAAATAAAGAAAATCAATCTGGATTTGCATCCCTTGAAGATGGGGGTGGGGGAAGCAGATGTTCTAATTAGCAAAGTGCTTCCACTGAGTTATTCATTCCCTCAAAACATTTTGGTTTGGCATCCACCAAATGTGGATCCCTAGAGCTAGAGTGGTGAGCAAGTGATACCCAGGCTCTGCCCTCATGGGGCTTCTCCTGGAGCAGTAGGGACAGACCAAGTCAACTGCTCCTAAAATTAAACATAAGGGCAATGAGTGCTAAAAAAAAAAAAAAGAAGAAGAAGAAGAAGAAGAATATAAGGGTCATCATTTTCTGAAATAAATAACATTTTCCTGATTTTACAGATAAGGAGACTGGGCTTTCAGAGTGAAATACAATAATACAAAAGAACACACTAAATGTTTACATTTTATTTTTAGTAGGTTCTCAATGTATCCATATGATGTGGCATTCAAAAGACATCAAAGGGTGTACAGAGAAAGTTCCTTTCCACCGGACTCCAGCTTCCTAGAGGCAATCCGTGGTGGGTCTCCAAGCAATCGAATACACACATAATTTTTTCTTTACACAAATTATAGCACTGTTCTGCCTCTTGGCGTTTTCCTCCAACAAATAAATAGACCATACACCTCTTCATTTTCTTTATTTTTTTTGGCTGCACTGGGTCTTTGTTGCAGTGTGTGGGCTTTCTCTAGTTGCCCCAAGACATGTGGGATTTTAGTTTACTGACCAGGGATCAAACCTGCGTCCCTTGCATTGGAAGGCAGATTCCTAACCACCAGAACACCAAGGAAGTCCACACTTCTTTACCTTCTTATGGCCACAAGGCATTTCATGACCCGCTTTAGCCAGTTCCCTATGGACGGTCACTGAGGCAATTTCCAGTCTTTTTAGCATAGACGGTACTGCAGGGACCACTAAAAACACAGACTGCTTCACACACGTGGGAGTATAACCACATGACAACCTCCCAGAAGAGGAATTTCTGGGCGGACAGCCATGTGCATTTGTAATTTTGACGGTAACCATACTGTTCACCAATGAGATGTCCCCAACGTATACTCATCCAGCAGCGGGTGGGAGTGCCTGATCACCAAACCCAGGGAGAACACAGCACTTAAGAATCAGGGGACTGGGAACCCACTCCATCCCTGGCTAACTGTGGGCCTTTAGGCTCTCAGCTTCCAGTTCCCGAGAACCTCACAGAAAAAGTGGGCTCAGGAAGGACCCCTGCCCTGCGTTCCTGAGGCGTCCCAGCCACAGCCCAGTGGAGCCAAGGAGGGAAGCCCTGGTGCTCCCCAGGAGAGCAGCTCACTAGAGACGGCCTCAAGGTCAAGGCCAAGAGAGCCAACTGCACTGGGCCAGCGGCAGACAGGACACATCGACGCGGACGCCAGCAAAACAGCTCCAGCTCTGCAGCCAGAGTGGCCACTGCCCAGGCTGCATGACCCCGGCAAGCTGCTTCCTCTCTGCTTTCCTCCCCCGTAAACAGGAGGCAGGCGAGCGTGTGGAGCACTGCGCACAGCAGCAGCTCCGCCCCCAGTCACGGTCACGGGGCAGACACGGGGGCCCAGCACCCACGCTCCTGAACACACCAGCACCTCCCTCCCCTGGCCGCTGTGGCTCTCTGCCCTCGACCAGTGCAGGAGAGGAGCTGCGATGCAGCATCCAGCTTCTCTGCCCTCCCCTGCCTGGGGCTGGGACGCAGTGAGGCTATGTACAGTGTGTTTGGCACCACCTCCCAGGAGCCTCCGAGGGGCTGCACCCAGGTGCCCACAGCGATAATGGGCTCATCAACTTGCTCTCTTAACTCACTTCCCTGTCTCACCTCTGACTCCCCTCCAACACCTCCTAAAACTGGAAGTGTTACTCATTCAGTCACGTCCAACTCTTTGCAACCGTGGACTGTAGCCCACCAGGCTCCTCTTTGCATGGAATTCTCCAGGCAAAAATAATGGAGTGGGTTGCCATCCCCTCCCCCAGGAGATCTTCCGGACCCAGAGATCAAACCCACACCTCCTGCAGATTCTTCACCATCTGAGCCACTGGGAAAGCCCAACACTTCCTGGGACCGCCCTTCCCCCTTCAAAATCGACCACTCGAACTCAGGCTCTGCTTCTGAGGGCGTCCAAGCTAAGAGCACCGTCATCCCTGAGCAGAGGAGGGATGGACAGATGAAGAAGGGGCAGTGGTGGGACACAGAGGAAAGTTTGCAGGATGAATGTAAACACCAAGGTCGGAAGTAAGAAAGCAGTGAGAGGAGAAGAATATAATGATGACGAGACACTGTAACGTCCTCACACCGTCCACAGCCAGTGTGCCGGGACTGCCACTGCCAGCGCCATCTCTTTGCTGAGGCTCTCCCCAAGCTGTAACGGGCAGCGGGCATGCAAGTCATCAATACTCCAGTTCTCAACCAACCACTGACAAGGTGGAGCATAAACACCCCAGGTCCCTGACCCCTTGGATGGGGTAACCCTCTATGGCAGCCCGCATCCCAATACCCAGCTGCCGACAGTGGGAGGTGGCTTTATAACAGCCCTTTGTTGGCAGGATGGCATGCCCGCCTCCAGAGGATCTTCCCAACCCAGAGATCGGAATGCAGGTCTCCGCATTGCAGGTGGATCCTTTACCGTCTGAGCCACCAGGGAAGCCCAGGCACAGGCCAGCAGCTTTTTATGTATTGTACAGATCTGATACAGTTTCTATCAAGAAAACAAAGAACACAACACCGTCCGTACACAAAACGAAAGGCCAGGCCTTTGTTTCAAAACAAATGTCTGAGATGACAACAGGGAGAATGATCCAGTTCGAAGGCAAGCCAGCTGTGAACAAAATGTGACCAAGCAGATCTTTTTTGGGTCATGAAAGCTCTGACTGAAGAAAAACAAGGCCAGCAGAGAAAGAAAGCTAGGTTTCCAAACCATATCATATACACACCCATTGTCTGGGGGTTATGTCCTTGCTGAGAACACATTCCTTGGGGAAAATGTTTTGCCAAAGTAATTGGGCTTTAATCAGCCCAGCTTTTGCAAATCTGCCCCTTGCTCCAGGGTTAGCCTGAATTCACCACAACAGGTGGGGGGGGGGGGCAGTTTTCTGTATTTCTTCCAGGAAACACAGAGTGAACTCTAGTTAAGTTTGAGAGCTGTATCATTAGCATCTCATTAATGACTCTAATCTCTCTGTAAATGCAGAGAAGGCACAAAAATTCACCGCCTAAGCCACAAGCTGTAATTGCTGCTGTCCTTCTAAGCAGGGGGTGGGATGGGGGGCAGAAACAGGCCATGCTTTGTGGCTTCTCTCGAACAAAAGCCCCATTTGTTAATGAGGTTTCTTCATTTAGGGCAGGAGAAAACTTTTGGGTTATTATTAGGCCACAAATGAAGGCTTGTGTTTCATTTAACTGCCCCACTTAAGGAAGGAAACTTTGCTTTGGTAATTAAAGAATTATTTTTAAGTGTTGAGGCTTCTGGATAACCTTGAATGAAGCCTCAAATGTGATGAGGCTTGGTGCCCCATCTGTAAATTTAACCAACTGGGGCGAACGATCCCAAAGACTTGGTCTAGCTCTAAGGATCTATGGTTTTGCTCATCTCACCGCCTTCCCCTCATAGAGTGTGTGTGCTCGGTTATGTCCGACTCTTTGCAGCCCCATGGAGTGCAGCCTACCAAGGCCTCCTCTGTTCACGGAATTTTCCAGAAAAGAATACTGGAGCAGGTTGCCATTCCCTTCTCCAGGGGGTCTTCTGGATGCAGGCATCCAACCTGCATCTTCTGCACTGGCAGGAGGATTCTTTACCACTGGGGCCACCTGGAAAGTGTCACCCTTCAAAATGCACATGTTAATGCTCCCTGTCCTTTCTAACCCTCAGGGTCTCTGGATACTGCTGGAGATCACAGCATCTCTGGTCATCCCCACCGTAGCTTCCGCAGAGGATCCCATCTATGGACTAGCATCTCCCCTCTGCCACCCATGGGAAAGAAAACAAAAGATAATGGCCTTCGTCAGTTTCATATGTTGAGTCATCATGTACCATCTGAGGTCGTCTCCTGGCTGAGTGAATATCACAAATCATCACCCCAGAAGGAAGTTCATGGCTCCTGGAGAAGGGCAGCCCCACTGTGAAAGCTTTAAAACCCATGCTCGTAAAATGTGGTGAGGAAATTCATCTTTGAGGTTTACGGCCAACGAAATCTGTGATATCTCTTTTATGGATGCTTTTAATGTTCTCTGCAGAGCAATGAGCCACTGACCCGGGGAAAGTGTGGTTGAGCTGCTTCCTGAGTGAAAACAAGAGGTGGTCATCGTGTGTCCCCCGTCAGTGGCCCTGCCCAGGCTGGTAAACCAAACCCCAGGCTCTAAGGGGTAGCTTATCCCAGAGTCTTCTCAAGAAGCCTGTTGTTGGTTGTCATTTAGTCACAAAGTCATGCCAACTCTTTGAGACCCCATGGACTGTAGCACAGTCCAGGCTCCTCTGTCCATGGGATTTCCCAGGCAAGAATTCTGGAGCAGGTTGCCATTTCCTTCACCAGGGATCTTCCTAACCCAGGGATTGAACCCACGTCTCCTGCATTAGCTGGTGGATTCTTTAACACTGAGCCACCGGGGAAGCCCCTGGCTACACACAAAATGAGATGGGTTCAGTTCCACCATCCAGGGCTTGGGGGCTTCCCTTTGGGCATTTGTCAGGGAAGGGCTGTGAGTAACCCCGGAATGACCACCTACCCTCGTGGATTCTCTGTCTGTGGTTGCCATGGAGACAACTAGGATGCTCTTTGGGAGCTCTTATGACATTTGCTCTCCTTGCTATTAGCTCTTGACTCTGAACCTGCCCACCATTCCCAGCACATACCTAAGCTCCCCGAGGAGCCTGGGTCAGCCCCTGGGGAGCCATGTGAGGTCCCCACGTGCCCTGAGCCAGCCCTTCCCTTGGCCTCTCTGCTCCTGTGTATCAGCCTGGCCTCTTGTTTCTGCTGCTCCCTAATTGCCCTGGACATACACTATCTCTGCCTGTAAGGATTGTTCCTGCAAAGTGAACAGAAACCTCCTGGCCAAGCTCCAAAACCCAATCATCCTGAATTTATCATCAGCTCCTCAGAAGAAAAAGGCCCCATGTCCCGCCTGAGCCACTCTCCTCCCAAGCATCCTGACTTCCTGACCTTGCCGCATTCTGTTTCAAAACACTTCTCGCTCTGGCCGAACTGCAAAGGGCGAACACATTTAATGAAGTTCGAGCTGACCCATTTTTCCTCCAAGCATCCCTTCACGTTTCTAGTCATGACAACGCTTTGTCTCCTCGTGAAGCCTGCCAGCTCGTAGTCCGGGAGTCAGCAGACCCTTCCTGCCCCTGGGAGGAGTCTTCGCAGGGGAAGCTGGGCTGAGCTGATGGAAGCTCCAGGTGCATCCCCATGTGCCAGTCGGTCTGTGCCCAGCTGAGCCTTCAGGGCGGGAGCCCGGGCACGCAAGTCATCATCTGGAAGAATGACTGTGGTCCAAGAGTTCCAAAGAGCTCCCAGGATCCCAGGGAGACGCTGCTGACACCGAACTGTTCCACCCGAGACTCGGAAATAGGCTCAGTGACCTCCAGCGACAGGCTTAGACTCCGGTATCAAGAAGGACCGTCGAAACCAGTTAGTGCAGGGCTCAGAGGGGGCTCCTCTCTGCTAAAGATGCCTCACACAAGGACAAGATTTGAGGGAAAGCAAATATTGAGGACGGTCTTCTCTGGTGTCTCAGCAGTAAAGAATCCGCTTGCAATGCAAGAACCACAGGAGATGCGGGTTGGATCCCTGGGTCAGGAAGATCCCCTGGAGGAGGAAATGCAACCCACTCCAGTATTCTTGCCTGGAAAATCCTGTGGGTCGAGGACCCTGGTGGGCTACAGTCCATGGGGTCGCAAAGAGTCAGACACAACTGAGTGACTGAACACACACACCGACAGAGATGAAAGGAACTGGAAGGCTGTCTGTGGCCAGATCAACTTAAGCACCTTTCTGGTTAACTGAGTTATGCACTGGGTTTGTGAATTCATTGCTACCTCCTCTGAACATTTACTGCGTGCAGGAACCATGTTGAAAGCTCCTTGTGCCCTACCTGTGTCTTCCTCCAACCAACCTGTGTGCAAGGAATTATAATGAACCCTCTCTGTCAGGTGGAGATACTGAGGCTCAGAGCAGCTGGGATTCGCTGACATCACAGAGCTGGGGCACTGGGACGCTCCTGGGCTCACACGCTGGACACCGCTGTTTTCACCACTGCACAAGCTCGTGACTGAACAAAGACTGTGACTTCAAATAAGTAAATAAAAACCAATTTCTCTGGGAAACACAAATCAAAACCACAATGAGAGACCATTTCATGCCAATTAGGACGGCTATTATAGAAAAGAAGGGTGGGGAGCTTCCTCGGTGATCTAGTGATTAGAAATCCGCCTGCCAGCACAGGGGACATGGGTTCGATCCCCAGTCCAGGAAGATCCCAGGCGTCACAAAGCAACTTAGCCAGTGCACCGCAACCACTGAGCCCACTCTCTGTGGCAAGAGAAGCAACCGCAATGAGAAGCCACACACAGCAATGAAGAGGTGCTCCCACTGGCCACAACTGCAGAGAAAACTTGTGCACAGCAATGGAGACCCAGCACAGCTAGAAGTAAATACATCTTTAAAAAAAAAAAAAAGGTGAGGGTGAGGGGGATTTCCCTGGTTCCATCCGTTAAGGCTTCACTGTCAGAGTGCAGTGGCTTCGGGTTCAATCCCTGGTCAAGGAGCTAAGATCCTAAATCCCAGCCAAAGGAGACCAGAACATAAACAACAGAAGCAACATTGTAACAAATTCAATAAAGAGGTTTTTTTTAAACTGAACTTCAACTAGATTCGTCTTTAAGGATGAAAAAAAAAAAACAAAAAAACAAAAAAACAGAGACCAACAAGTATGGCCAGGAGGCAGAGAATTTGGAACCTTTCTGCACTGCAGTAAGAATGTTAAACAGTGTAGCCACTGTAGCAAACAGCATGGCTGTTTCCTGAAAAATTAAACATGGCATTTTCATTTGATCCAGCAATTCCACTTCTGTGTATACCCTCAAAAGAAGGGAAAGAAAGCACTCAAAGAGGTATCTGTATATACATGTGCATAGCAGCATTATACACAGCGGCCAAAAGCTAGAAAAAACCCAAGTGTCCACTGACGGATAAATGGATAAACAAACTGTGATACACATATTAATACAATGGAATATTATTCAGCCTAAAAAGGGAGGAAAATTCTGACACCTCGTACAATATGGATGAACCTTGAAGACATCATGCTCAGTGAAATAAGCCAGATACACAAAGGATAAAGGCTGTATGACTCCCCTTACACGAGGTCCCTAGAGCCATCAGATTCATCCAGACAGAAAGCAGAATGGTGGATGCCAGGGGCAGGGGAGGAGGGGAGTAGGGAGCTGCTGGTGGATGGGTGCAGAGCTTCGGTTTTACAAGATGAAAAAAGATCTGGAGACAGTGATGGTGGCTTCAGCACACCCTGAATGTGCTTAATGCCATCGAACGACATACTTTAAAATGGTAAATTTCACATTCCATGTTTTACCATAATGAAAACGGTTTTTTGAAAAAGATGCAAATGTTGTTTTGCCGTGTATATTTTACCACAATTTCTAAAAAAACGAAGCTCTCCATACTTTAAAAATGTGGGCCTGGGACTTCCCTGGTGGTACAGTGGTTAAGAATCCACCTTACAAGGTGGGAGACATGGGTTCAATCCCTAGTCCAGGAACTAAGATCCCACATGCTTCAGGACGACTGTGCCCAGGCGCCGTAACCACTGAGACGCTGTTGTTGTTCAGTTAGTCATGTCTGACTCTCTGCGGCAACGTGGACTGCAGCACGCCCAGCTCCTTTGTCCCTCACCACCTCCTGGAGCATGCTCAGACTCACCTCCACTGTGTCGGTGATGCCATCCAACCATCCTCCTCTGAGCCCACGTGCCACAAAAAAGGATCCCACGTGACATGCGCTGCAACAAAGACTCAATGCACCCTAATTAATCAACTAATTAAAAGTGGGCCCACGAGGAGACGTGACCTCTGCTACCCCGAGAGTGGCTGACCCTGTTCCCCTCCCCGGCCTGCATCTGTGGCCACCAGGAGGCAGACTTGCTGGACATCCCCTGCGACAGGCGCTGCCCACTCAGGAACAGCCTGGAAAGCCGCTTCTCTGCTCTTCACAGCCTTCTTCTCCCTCTTTCTCCATCTTCTGCTCACGGCCGACTTGCCTCTTCCGCAGGCTTTGAGGATCTGAGAATGGGCGCCAGGGCTGAAAAGTTTGTGCAAAGCTGTGGAAAGGCTTCCTGAAGAGAGCCAGGGTGGCGAGTGTGGGCAAAAGAGGGTGCTGGCTCCCCTGCTGCACTGCACCCCGAGATGCCATCTCTCAGAAATACCCCCCCAACCCCTTTCCACTCAAGTCTTTCCAGTCCGTGAACACAAATCCCTTTCCACTTCAGCTCTCTGGCACCATCTTGTGTTAGTTTTTAAACAGCTGCTGGGCTGCACTTAGTCGCTCAGCCGTGTCTGACCCTTTGCAGTCCCATGGACTGTAGCCCACCAGGCTCCGCTGTCCATGGGGAGTCTCCAGGCAAGAATACTGGAGTGGGCTGCCATGCCCTCCTCCAGGGGATCTTCCCAACCCAGGGATCAAGCACAGGTCTCCCACATTGCAGGTGGATTTTTTACCATCTGAGCCACCAGAGAAGCCCAAGAACACTGGAGTGGGTAGCCTATCTCTTCTCCAGGGGATCTTCCAAACTCAGGAATCGAACCAGGGTCTCCTGCACTGCAGGTGAATTCTTTACCAGCTGAGCTACCGGGAAAGCTTTAAACAGCTACAAAGATTTAAAAAAAAAAAAAAAACAAAAGATTTTTTTAAAAAGATTTTTTAAAGAACAAAACAGTTTTCTTATTTTCTTTTTTTAAAAAAAATTTTTTTATTTTATATTGGAGTATAGCCAATTAACAATGTTATGGTAGTTTCAGGTGGACAGCAAAGGGACTCAGCTGTACGTATACATGTAACCAATCTCTTCCAAACTCCCCTCCCATCTAGGCAATAACAAAATAGTTTTCTGAATTTTATTGAAGAAAAATTGTATAATATTCTATAATAACATAACAAAACAAGAGTAATACTAAATAATATTCTAGAAGATCAGCTTCACTGATTGTTTTAGCAGCAAGCAGTCAAAGCCTTTTTATCCTTGAGCATACTCATAAATATTTCAAAGATAACCTTAAATGTAGAAGTTGGTTTTACTCATCCTGCCTTTGACAGAGATACTACCTGTGAAATAAAAAGGAAGGTATGTTTTATGTTTAAAGTTCTATCAGGAATTCGAACAGCACGCGGCCGGGGCGCCCCGGCCCTCCCCCGCTCTGCCCCCGGATCCAGACGACCTAGGAGCCGCGGGTGGGGGCCCCGCGAGCCGGGCTCCACCGCCCGCCGGCCGGCCTGCTCTTGGGCACATCCCGTCCGCTTGCTCGCCCGAGACATGGAATCCTGAAGGAGGGCCGAGCTCTTCGGAAGACCACACACCTGCTGTTAAGAAAGACCCCCTTCTGCCACCTGGCAAGAGAAATCTGGGTTCAGTTCACTCGCGGCGTGGACTTCCGTTGGCAAGCCCGGGCCCTGTTGGCCCTACAAGAGGCGGCAGAACGTTTTGATTGTTTGTTTTTCAGAACGTTTCTAGTTCGTCTCTTCCAGGATGCCTATCTCCTCGCCTTACACGCCGGCCGCGTCGCTCTTCCCGAAGGATGTGCAGCTGGCCCGAGGATCCGAGGCATTCAGAAAGGGCTGGGCTGAGCTCTGGCCACCCGCCCTGAGTCTCTAGTTAATACCAGAGTCTCTGCCTGTAGACAGGACCAGATCCACCGAGTATAAGGTCTTGCCTGGACTTGCTCTCTCTGAGCAGAGCGAGCGAGTTGCTTTCGTAGTTGTTTTTTTTTTAAGAAGACTGCATGGCTTTCCTCTGTAACAGAGGTAATATATGAGAGAATCAACACATTCCAGAAATCCTGAGAACAATTTTCAGATGAAAAGACTCTAAGGTTGACTTCACTTTGCAGATTACTCATGTGACTGATGATTTGGAAGACATCAGATTTTCTAGGTTATGGGCGAAAAGGATATTTACTGATTACTTTAAATCTTCTTGTACCAATTAAATTTTTTTACCATATATATATTTACTTTTATTTAAAACATGATGGAAAAAAATAAGAGAAGACCAGTCAGTTGCATGGAAGCACCTGGAGCATCCAGCGTGTAAATCTCTGTCCTTCAGACTGACTTCATCATTAACGGCAGAAGCAAGTTTGTATGTAGACTGTACTTGTCAACAGATTATACAGCTTTTCAAAAACTCAATTGGGATGAAAACAGAAAATTGTTAAGGTTTGATGTTCTGGCTCCTTCTGGTAAATTCCTGCCAAAATCATTCAGAAATTCCAACTTGTAGAATTTATTTTATTCTTTATTTGCAAATCATAGAAGATGTATCAAAATTTATACTTCAGAATTTTTCATTCCAGGATTTTAAAGAGCCTTTTCAATGTTTTTACAGGTATTTTCATAACTTCCTTGTGGAGAGATAATAAAAATAATTCTTAATGAGAAAAATTTGAAGCAAAGTTACTGTTGCACATAGATTATACTATGTTCTTTGTGTGTTAGCATTAAACTCTTCATTTGGACTCTGCCAACAGACACAGTTTAAACAAGAGAACTGAGGGATGTATCTTTGCCTCCAGTGGAGTAGAGTATGAGCCAATAAAATCCTTGCCCTTCTCTTGTAACTGAAAGCAGTTTAAGAGACTTCCATGGAAATAGGAAGTGCCACCTGAAGACGTTTAGATATTGTGTGTGATGAAAATGATTAGTGAGGGTGGGTACCAATAACAATGCGTCAGCCAACTAAATTCAAACTAAAGGGAAGGACCAAGTTCTGTAGTTTGATAAATTTTAACCCTTTGGAAAAACCTTTTCCTGTTCGACATCAACTTTTTAATGGTAACATTGGAATAAAGCTTATCTATGAATGTATTTTTAAAAATAAAGTTTTATCAGAGCCAGAAAAGGAACAGTGTAAGTAAAGGATATTATAAACCCTCATCTTTACCTGGTCCCTCAGCTCCACACACTCTTCACCAGACGATAGAAGGACTGTTGTGTTCACATTCAGCAAAGGCAGCCCAGGGACGCTCCTTAATGGCTGACTCTGACCCTACAGACCTACAGGTCTATGCAGTGGGTTATGCTGCTAAAACCGAACCTGACTCCTCAGAGGGGAAGAAGAGGAAGGAAGAGAAATCCATCATTGGTTAATCTAGTAAAACTGCTTCATCTAGCAAGATCTAACATCAGGATGGTAAGCGCCTGCCCCTCGGCAGGTTCCTGAGCCTTTCTTATTCTGCTGGAATTGCAGACAAAGCTGCCCTCACTCCACAAGGCAATCGAGAAACGAAGGATGCCTCTGGGGACTTCCCTGGCGGTCCAGCAGTTAAGAATCAGCCTTGCCAGATGAATGGATAAGGAACTTGTGGTACGTATACACAATGGAATATTACTCAGCTATAAAAATGAATGCATTTGAGTCCGTTCTAATGAGATGGATGAAACAGGAGCCTGTTATACAGAATGAAGAAAGTCAGAAAGAGAAACACCAATACAGTATGTTAATGCATATACACGGAATTTACAAAGATGGTAACGACAATCCTACGTGCAAGACAGCAAAAGAGACACAGATGTAAATAACAGACTTTTGGACTCTGTGGAAGAAGGCGAGGGTTGGATGATTTGTGAGAAGAGCATTGAAACGTGTATATTACCATATGTGAAACAGATGACCAGTGCAAGTTCAATGCATGAAGCAGGGCACCCAAAGCCAGCGCCCAGGGACAACCTAGGATAGGATGGGGAGGGAGGTGGGGGGACTGAGAACGGGGGACACATGTGTGCCTGATTCATGTCGATGTCTGGAAAAACCAGCACAATACTGTCAAGTAATTAGCCTCCAATTAAAATAAATATATTTTTTTTAATCTGCCTTGCAATGCAGGGGACAAAGGTTCAATCCCTGCTTGGGGAATTAAAATCCCACATGCTGCACAGTGAGGCCAAAAGAAATAAAATATAAAGTTGTTTCTGGCAAACCACACAGGAAAAAAAGCACCGCTTTGGAGTTACAATCCCACCTCGGGTTACCGGTGTCACTGAGAGGGCTTTAAAACATCTGCTTTACTCACAGGAGACCCTAAGCTGCAGGGAGCCTCACACACTTGGATTTTGTTCTCGAGATCCAGACCTTTTTCCACTGACCGACTTCCCCATGCCTGTGGAGTTCAAACAGAAAAGAGGGGCCAAAGGACAGGACCCCGGGAGAGGGAAGGAAGCTGGGGCCTTTCACATTTGCAGCCAAGCCATAGCCAATATATATTTAATGTATAAAAGTAAACCCTTACAATGTGAAGTAAAGAAAAGTCTCCAAAGGAAAAAAACACCACTTCCCCAGCGAGGAGGAACGCAGACAGAGGCCTCGTTTTTTTCTTTTCTTTTACGTCCCTGTCACATCTGTCATCCCTGCAGTAAAAGGAATCGGGCTTGGAGGTCAGAAGAGCTGCAGTTAACTCTTGACTGACCATGGAATTTTTGGCAGAAACTGATGCTTGTGGCCTGTGATTTATTGACTGAAGCACTCCAGTCAATAACATTTCGAGACCCTGATGCAGGGAAAGATTGAGAGCAGGAGGAGAAGGGGGAGACAGGGGAAGAGACGGTTGGATGGCACCATCGACTCAGTGGACATGAATCTGGGCAAACTCCAGGAGACAGTGAAGGACAGAGGAGCCTGGTGGGCTGCAGTCCATGGGGTTGCAGAGAGTTGAACACAACGTAGCAACTGAACGGCAGCAACAACAAAAGGCAAGTTAACATGTCTCTAGTCAATAATGTGTTATGGCCAGCCCGAGTCTCTGTGTGACTCTGGACAGCTTCGGCAGCAGCTCTGGGCCCCAAAGACCTCATCGTGACCCCAAGGTTAACAACACCGGCCTTGGGGGACTGACCTGAACACAAGAGAAGTGCCCCTAAAGCAGAGGCTGGTCCAAGCAGGGGCTCAACAAATGAAGCTGGCATCTTGATGGTGGGAGGATGATGGCCAGCCTACTGCTCCCCTCCTCCTGGATCGCCATCCTCCCAGACACAAGCCTGCCTCCTTTTCCAACTGGCCGGCATGTTAACTTTGCAGCAATGACACGGAAAGTGTTAGTTGCTCAGTCGTATCTGACTCTTTGCAACCTCATGGATGCATGGGATTCTCCAGACAAGAATACTGGAATAGGACGCCATTTCCTTCTCCAGGGGATCTTCCTGAACCGAGGATCAAACCCAGGTCTCTTGAATTGCGGGCAGATCCTTTACCATCTGAGCCCTCATTGAGAACTTCCTATGTGCCAAGTGCTGTGCATTAAATGATCTCACTTAATCCTTATGAAGGTACTCATCATAGCTATTGATAATACCCAACTTTTCAGGTAAGGAAGCAGGTTCAGAGAGGTTGGTTAATGTATTAGAGTAGGCTGACTGCTGTCACAAATAACCCCAACACTTCAGTGACTTAACACGATGAAGGCTTCCCTCTCCTCCACGTTATTGTGGGCAGAGGGCATGGGGTGAGGGATTCACGAGACGTTGTTCAAGGACCCAGGCTCCTTCCATACTGTGACTCCACCAGCTCCTGTACCCATGTCCACCTCTGGCTTCTCCGCATCTAGCTGGTAGGCGAGGAGGAGAGAGTGAGAAAACCCACGTCTCTTACCTACCTCGACGCAAGGAGACACATGGCACTTCTGCTCTCACTCCACCAGGTAAAACTAATCCCTTTGCCCCACCAACATGCAATGGGCTGGGAAATACTGTACTGGTGCTCCCAGGAGGAAGAGAGCAGAGATAGATACTGACAAGCAAAAGTAGTTTCTACCACAAAGAACTCGCCTAAAGTCAGACAGTCGATGAGAACAGACATGAGATGTGACCCCCTCTATCATCTAGGGCAGTGCAGCAGTTTTAAAACAGAGCCCCCAAATTCTCTACCATTCCTCCAATCATGAGTTGACGTCAGTGCTAAATCTGGGCTATGTTAGTCCTCGGCCAATAGAATAGAGCAAAAATGACAATATAACTGTGTCCAGGCCCTCCAGACATCTACTTCCTACCTCCTGGGATGCTCACTCTGGGAACCCAGCTGCCGTGCTATAAGGAAGCCCAAACTAGTCTATTCAAGAGACCTCATAGAGGGCTTCCCTGGTGGTCCAGGGGTGAAGAATCCGCCTGCCAGGGCAGGGAACACAGGCTTGAGCCCTGGCCCAGGAGGATCCCCCATGCCTTGGAGTGACTAGACCCATGTGCCCCCGCTGCTGAGCCCACGTGCTGCAACTGCTGAAGCCTGTGTACCCAGAGCCTGCACTCTGCAACAAGAAAAGCCACTGCAAGGAAGAGCAGCCCCGCTTGCTGCAACTAAAGAAGCCCACATAGAAAAGAGGACCCAGTGCAGTCATAAAAACTGAACCAAAGTGATCGTACGGAGGAGTCACTTGCTCTGTGGGAGAGGTCCAGTCATCATCTAGAATCAGACTAGACGTGTGAGTGAAGATGCTACCTCTCTGACTGGTATGAGGTGGTCCCTCGTGGTAGCTTTGATTTTCATTTTCTCATAACTAGTGATGCTGAGCATCTTTTCATGTGCGTGTTGGCCATCTGTGTGTCTTCTTTGGAGAAATGAAATAGTACTGAGCCATAAAAAGGAAAGACACGATGCCATTTGTAGCACACTGATGCAACTAGAGATGATCACACTGAGTGAAGGAAGTCAGAAAAAGAAAGACAAACCCCACGTGACATCACTCACACGTGGAACCTGAACGCTGACACCGATGAGCCCACCTATGAAACAGAAACGGACTCACAGACAACAGACTGGAGGTTCCAAGGGGGAGTGGCAGGGGGAGAATCGATCAGGAGTTTGGGATTAGCAGATGCAAACTACTCTGTATAGAATGGATGGACACACAGGCCTATTGGAGTAGCACGGGCTTCCCTGGTGGCCCACCGAGCAGTAAACAGGTTCCATCCCTGGGTGGGAAGGAGCCCCTGGAGGAGGAAGTGGCAACCCAGCCCAGTATTCTTCTCTGGGAAATCCCATGGACAGAGGAGCCTGGCGGGCTACAGTCCGTGGGGTCACAAAGAGTCAGATGGGACAGAGTGACTCAGCACATATACCCTGTATAGCACAGGGAACTATATTCAATATCCTGTGATTCACCATTATGGAAAAAAAAATACAAAAAAGAATATATGCATATATGCATAACGGAATCCCTTTGCTGTGTAGTAGAAATTAACACAACATTGTAAGTCAACATTTTAAATGACTCACCCTCTGCTGCTAATCACTAAGCCCCACCAACCTCTGTGTACCGCTGTCCCTTCACTGCCAGGAAAACG
Organism: Ovis aries; assembly: GCF_016772045.2. NCBI lineage: Eukaryota > Metazoa > Chordata > Mammalia > Artiodactyla > Bovidae > Ovis > Ovis aries. The sequence goes on along the minus strand of NC_056071.1, from coordinate 13,679,901 downwards.
ATATTTGGTCCACACTGAAGCTGGGTGGCTCTGCAAATCCTAGAGGACCTTGTGGCTGTTCCAGTACGTCCTTGCTTATTTATTGTATATACACAAGTGTGTATCTGATAATCCTATACTCCTAATTTACCCCTCCACTTTCCCCTTGAGTAATCATCAACTTGTTTTCTATGTTTGTGGATTTGTTTCTGTTCTAAAAATAAGGTCATCTCTATCACTTTATGGATTACACAGATAAGTGATATCATTATTTGTCTTTGTCTGACTTACTTCACTTCCTATGATGATCTCTAGGGTCGTGCATTTTGCTTGTTGAATTTATTTTTATTGAAAATATACAGACATTGAATTCCACCATAGGTTAACTAGCTATTTGGTGTTAGTTCCAGCATTTGTATGTTATATATGTGGAAATACTGCTGAAATCCTAAAATCCGACGATATAAATGAACATGTACAGTACAATCACTTCTTTAATTTCACGTGCTTACACTCTATTGTTTTTTAAATGTTTATTTTTGAAGCACCAAAATAACTATTTTGTCATGTAACAGCTAAGCAGTATCCCTAGATAAAGAAAATGTATAAAACTGCAGCTTCTGTGGATGAGGGATGAGGCCAGAGTCCAGCTATTCAGCCTCCTCATCCCTCTCTCCTGATTTCCTGGCTTCTGCTGGAGACCCTGGGGCTCCATGGGACGCAGTCAGTTCAGTTCAGTTCAGTTCAGTCACTCAGTAGTGTCCAACTCTTTGCGACCCCAAGGACTGCAGCACACCAGGCCTCCCTGTCCACCACCAGCTCCCAGAGCTTGCTGAAACTCATATCCATTGAGTTGGTGATGCCATCCAACCATCTCATCCTCTGTTGTCCCCTTCTCCTCCCACCTTCAATCTTCCCCAGCATCAGGGGCTTTTCCAAGGAGTCAGCTCTTCACATCAGGTGGCCAAAGTACTGGAGTTTCAGCTTCAGCATCAGTCCTTCCAGTGAATATTCAGGACTGATTTCCTTTAGGATGGACTGATTGGATCTCCTTGAAGTCCAAGGGACTCTCAAGACCCTTCTCCAACACCACAGTTCAAAAGTATCAATTCTTTGGCGCTCAGCTTTCTTCACAGTCCAACTCTCACATCCATACATGGCTACTGGAAAAACCATAGCCTTGACTAGACGGACATTTGTTGGCAAAGTAATGTCTCTGCTTTTTTTTTTTTAATGTCTCTGCTTTATAATATGCTGTCTAGGTTGGTCATAACTTTTCTTCCAAGGAGTAAATGCCTTTTAATTTCATGGCTGCAGTCACCATCTGCAGTGATTTTGGAGCCCAAGAAAATAAAGTCTGTCACTGTTTCCACTGTTTCCCCATCTATTTGCCATGAGGGGATGGGACCAGATGCCATGATCTTAGTTTTCTGAATGTTGGGCTTTAAGCCAACTTTTTCACTCTCCTTTCACTCTCATCAAGAGGCTCTTTAGTTCTTCGGTTTCTGCCACAAGGGTGAATGCAATATTATTCAGAAATTAATCTGCATATTCAAGATCGAACACTAGAGGGCGCGCCGCTGAGTGTCTGCTGAGCTTTCCATTCATTATTCAGTTTGTGCCCAGGATGATAAAGATGCCTGTTGCAAACCCCTTTTTTTATTATTTATTTATTGGGAGGGGGAAGCTGCTCTGCCCAACAGACAGGATCTTAGTTCCCCGACCAGGGATAGAACCCAGGTCCCCTGTACTGCAAGGTGGAATCTTAACTACTGGATCCCGAGAGAAATCCCAGTAGCTAAAGAATCCATTTTCAGAACATAAAGTTTAATTTCTTTTGGAAATACAGGTCTCCATTGAAAAACACTGAAAAACAAAAGTTGTAGAATGCCTGGGAAAATTAAACATTTGAGTAAAACCATCCTTCAAGAGATCAGACTTCTGCAAACCTCAAATCAGAAAACAGCTTAAAAATATATTCAGTGAGAAAGCAATACACATGGGCCTTTATGAGGTATAAAACATGCACAAGCTCAGAGAATAATTTTTTAAAAAACATAATAAAATAATTATATTAAGTCTTCAAACATAATGACACCATCTCATTAAGCCTAAATCAATTTAAAGGTCAACAATGCGTAATCTAGGTAGGCATAAAATGTATTATGTCAATGATTAAACCATTCTCTCCTTTTTCTTATCTCTATCCTATTAACACTAAAAACACTAGAACCTGCTATATTTTATATGATAACGAACAAATTTAAAAGGTAGCAAATTTTCTTAAGGTTATTTCTGATTTTAAAAAAAAATAGTAATAATAACCCAAACTCCTCAGACACCTAATTCACTGACATTTTATCACATTCCACAGTGTGTATCCCAGGAGATCAGCATTGTAAGGAAAGGGCTGTAGGGAAGACTCTATGGGAATAAAGAGAAATAGTCCACGATAAAACATGCCAGTTACATAATAGCCAGGAACTACCCTAGACATGTTGTCAGTATTAAGGAGCTGAGCCTGTATGAGTCCCAGTGGAGAAAAATTCACTTAGCATTCAGCTATGCCAGGTCCCAGGAATACAGATGTGAACAAAACACCAAAAATCCCTGCCTGCATGGAACTTACATCCTCGTGAAGGTAGACAGTTAATTATTAAGTTGACTGCAAGCACGATGAAGATAAAGTAAATTAGGGGAGATGGTGAAAAGACTGTGAAGGGCTTCCCTGATGGTCCAGTGGTTAAGACTCTGTGCTCCCCATGCAGGGGGCCTGGGTTCGATCCCTGGTCAGGAAAATGCTGACCATGTGCTCCAACTAGGACCTGGTGCAGCCAGAAAAATAAGTATTTTTTTAAAAGACTGTGAGAGTAGGTAGGAGTGTTGGCATTTACAAGTTTAAATTGGGGGCCAGGACGGGGGAAGCCTATTCCAGGAAGAGAGAATGAAATGTAAATGGCCCCAAGGCAAGTGCAAGGAATAGGAAGAGGATCAGTTTGGCAAGAACAGAGTGATTAAAATGGAAAATCATGGGGACACCAAGTCAGAGGGATAAGACAGAGTCGGGTGGGGGATACAGTGAGGGCAGTGCAGCGGACTGCAAGGACTGAGGCTTTATTCTGAGGGAGACGGGCTGCCAGTGTTTGGCTTATAAGGAAAAGAATAGCATCATCAGACTTAATGTTCTAACGGGATGACTTAACTGAGGTGAGACAGGCTATAGGAGCAAGGGTACAAGAAAGCATATTTTAAAATACAGGCAAGAAATACTAGTGGCTGGGTAATAGCATGGTAACTCAGCATGATTTTAGACTATTCCTCCTGATGGTCACAAGTATACGCTCTGGCTGTTAATAAATACAGTTGTTTGAAGACACATTTGGAATGACCAGAAACAAACAGGAAAAGAAAAAGATTTGACATTTGGAAAAAAGGGAATCACATGAGGTGAGGTCCACGTGCATATGGCTCCTGCCTTTGCTCACTCCCCAGTCTGTCTGGCATGGCAGACAGAGTCAGGCCGAGCCTGGAGATTTGTTGGTCCGTGGAATCACGGAAGAAGTTCAAGGGCTGCAAAAGCAACTGGTTAGTGAATGGAAGAACTCACAGAATTCCACAAAATGGAGGAAGCCACAGAGGACGTAAACTCAAACTCTCCATTGAAACCCTTTTCAAATTATGGGCTGACCCCATAATGTGTAGGGCACATGTGTAGGGCAAGACTAAAAAGAGCCCAGGAGGAAACAGCTGGAAGAACTAAAGAGCCGAGCTGAGGTTTCAGCACATGCCTACTACAGGGAAAACTGTTTGTAGATCACGTCCTCCCAAGATAGAAGAGCTTTTCATCGAAACTTCATGAAGACCACACGTAGGAATAAAGACCACCTCCCAGGACAAAGGTATTCACTTGAAACGCAGTGGTAAAATTAAAACAGACCTCCCCTAACAAGTGCAAAATCAACCCTCCAAAAGATTCAGTTCAGTTCAGTTCAGTTGCTCTTAAAGTAATTGCCAGGCTGGATGAAGCACTAACTGAAATCAAGACTGCCAACAGAAATATCAATAACCTCAGATATGCAGAGGACACCACCCTTATGGCAGAAAATGAAGAGGAACTAAAGAGCCTCTTGATGAAGGTGAACCAGGAGAGTGAAAAAGCTGACTTAAAACTCAACATTCAAAAAACTTAAGATGATGGCATCTGGTCCCATCCCTTCGTGACAAATAGATGTGGAAACAATGGAAACAGTGACAGACTTTATTTTCTTGGGCTCCAAACTCACTGCAGATGGTGACTGCAGTCATGAAATTAAAAGATGCTTGCTCCTTAGAAGAAAAGTTATGACCAACCTAGACAGCATATTCAAAAGCAGAGACATTACTTTGCTAACAAATGTCCATCTAGTCAAAGCTATAGTTTTTCCAGTAGTCATATATGGATGTGAGAGTTGAACCATAAAGAAGGCTGAGCACCAAAGAACTGATACTTTTGAACTGTGGTGTTAGAGAAGACTCTTGAGAGTCCCTTGGACTGCAAGGAGATCCAACCAGTCCATCCTAAAGGAAATCAATCCTGAAAATTCATTAGAAGGAGTGATGCTGAAGGGAAGCTCCAATACCTTGGCCATCTGATGCAAAGAGTTGACTCCTTGGAAAAGACCTTGATGCTGGGAAACATTGGGGGCAGGAGGAGAAGTGGACGGCAGAGGATGAGATGGTTGGATGGCATCACTGACTCAATGGATATGAGTTTGAGTGAACTCCGGGAGCTGGTGATGGACAGGGAAGCCTGGCTGGCGTGCTGCAGTCCACGGGATCACAAAGAGTCGGATACAACTGAGTGACTGAACAACAATAACAAAGTAATTTCCCTGTCTTCTAAAACAAAACCCAACATTCTTCAAAGGCGGAAGACAGAGTTGAGATTCTCTACAGTACATCCTCCACAAAGTCCAGCATCAATAAGAAAAATTATTAGACAGGCGAAAACAAAAAAAAATGAGATATAATAATAAAATAAATAATAAAAATAAGAGATTTAATTAAATCTAAATAAGAAACTAATTCCAAGATGACTCAGAAGTTGGGATTAGTAGACAAGAACTTTAAATTAGCTACCATAATCGCTCCCTGGTGGTCCAGCGGTTGGGATTTGGCAGTTTCACGGCCATGACGAAGGTTTGATCCCCTCCCAGGTGGCACTAAGGGTAAAGAACCTGCCTGCCAATGTGAGGGACAGAAGAGACACAAGTTTGATCCCTGGGTCAGGGCGATTCTCTGGAGGAGAGAATGGCAACCCGCTCCAGTATTCTTGCCTGGACAGTTCCACAGACAGAGGAGCCTGGCGGGCTACAGTCCACAGGGTCGCAAAAAGTCAGATACAACTAAAGCAACCTAGTACACATAAATATGTTCAAAGACTTAAAGAACAATATGATCACGATGAATGGACAAATTAAAATATGAGCAAAGAAATGGAAAATCTAAAAAGCAACCAAATGAAAATTCTAGAACTGAAAAACGCAAAATCTGAAATTGAAAAAACAGGAACCACTGAATAGTTTCCGTGTAGACTGGCTATAACGGAAGGAATCATCATGATCCTGAAAATCAGTCAACAGGAATCACACAAGCCACAGTTTGAGAGTATTCACCAAGTTCCCAGAATCAGAACCAGTGGAGAATTTAATCGTCATGACCATTCCTAGGTCTAAAGAGGCGAGGGGATGGGGTATCAGACCCAGAGAGGGCTGTAGGAGGAATGCCAGCACTCTCCTGCCCCTGATCTTTTCCCACACCTTCCAGTGGTCCAACCAAGCAGAAGCTCAGGGGCATGGGAGTCAGCTGGTTCCATGTGCAAAAATGCCAGGGCCAAAGCAGGCTGGGGGAAACGGAGGCTGGATCTAGAGGGAAAACAGGGAATATCTAGATCACACATCTAAATATATCCCAGTAGATTTAAAAGACAAAGGAAGACTTCCCTGGTGGTCTAGTGGCTAAGAATCCACCTGCCAATGCAGGGGACAGGAGTTCAATCCCTGGTCCAGGAAGACCCCACATGCCACAGGCAACTAAGTCTGTGTGCCACCGCTATTGATCACTCGCTCTAGAGCCCTTGAGCCCCAACTCCTGACGCCCACGAGCCCTGGAGCTCGCGCTCTGCAACAAGAGAAACCATCGCAATGGGAAGCCCAAGCATGGCAACTAGAGAGCCGCCCCCTGCTCGCCACAACTAGAGAGAAGTCTGCTCAGAGCAACAAAGACTCAGCACAGCCAAACATTAAAAAAGATTTAATTAATTTTAAAACAATAAATAAAAGCCAAAAAAAGAAACACTCCAGCATAAATCCTAGGTCACTTACAAAGGAATAAAACTCACACTGCCCAGAGTTCCCTGGTGGTGCAGAGGTTAAAAGCGTCTGCCTGCAATGTGGGAGACGTGGGTTCAATCCCTGGGTCGGGAAGATCCCCTGGAGAAGGAAATGGCAACCCACTCCAGTATTCTTGCCTGGAGAATCCCATGGATGGAGGAGCCTGGCAGGCTACAGTCCACGGGTCTCAAAAAGTAGGACACGACTGAGTGACTTCACCTTCACTTTCCTGCAGCAATAGCAGGAAGTCCCAAAAGACAATACAGTAATATCTTCTCAATTTTTAGCAGCAAGGGTGCAAACATTTTTCAACCTAGGTAAAAGGTTTTTCATGTGTAAAGGCAGCAGAAAGTTATTCTCAGATGTCTAAGGATTAAAAAACATATCCTGCATGTTGCTTTGTGAAAAAGTTACTTGGCCAACTAAGGCCAAGTGTGTGTATATATATATATATATATATGTATGTGTATGTATATATATATATGTGTGTGTGTGTGTGTGTGTATACACTAAGGCCAGCTGAAAGAAAAGTCAAAATTAAGAACTCAAAAACAGAATTTGTGGTATAAAATTATTTCTGTAATGATTCAATTACACAAGGAAGGGCTTATGCATTAAAATTATCTTTTTCTTTTTTAATTTACAGTTGAACAACATAAGACAGATGATGTATGCATCAAATCCACAGCCTGCTCCCAGGATGCGAGGGAAGAGTGAGAGGCTTAGAATCTGCACGGAGACAGGAAGTTTGAAGAAATGGTCCAATGTTATGTAGGATCTTCCTTGCCTCTGCTGGACACCAGACTCACCATCCCATTAGATTATGTCCTATTGGATGGAATCTGGAGCTTGGGGCAAGGCTTGGCCCTGCGTGCTTTACTCAAGTGTTTCCATTCTGGATCCAATCCTCCTCCACTGCTATATCCTTCACCCTGCAAAGCATCCACTATCTGATTTGATTCCCTGAAACATTCAACTTACTGTCTTTCCCACGACTTTCTGAAAATGGCTAACCTTCTCAGAGGACTGAGACACAGGGCAAAGAATCACTGAATAGTCTTCACAAAAACCTAGTGCTAATAAGGAATCGCATGATAGCTAATTTCATTGTAAAGTAACTTGAGAAATTATTTTTCTCATTGAGTGAAGGAAAAAAAAATCTGGTAGAATATATGTCAGACCAGTAACAAAGATTATCTCTCAGTTCAGTTCAGTCGCTCAGTCGTGTCCAACTCTCTGTGACCCCATGAATCACAGCACGCCAGGCCTCCCTGTCCATCACCAACTCCTGGAGTTCACTCAAACTCATGTCCATCAAGTCGGTGATGCCATCCAGCCATCTCATCCTCTGTCGTTCCCTTCTCCTCCTGCCCCCAATCCCTCCCAGCATCAGAGTCTTTTCCAATGAGTCAACTCTTCGCATGAGGTGGCCAAAGTACTGGAGTTTCAGCTTCAGCATCATTCCTTCCAAAGAACATCCAGGACTGATCTCCTTTAAAATGGACTGGTTGGATCTCCTTGCAGTCCAAGGGACTCTCAAGAGTCTTCTCCAACACCACAGTTCAAAAGCATCAATTCTTCGGCACTCAGCCTTCTTCACAGTCCAACTCTCACATCCATACATGACTACTGGAAAAACCATAGCCCTGACTAGACAGACCTTTGTTGGCAAAGTAATGCCTCTGCTTTTCAATATGCTATCTAGGTTGGTCATAACTTTTCTTCCAAGGAGTAAGAGTCTTTTAATTTCATGGCTGCAATCACCATCTGCAGTGATTTTGGAGCCCAAACAAATAAAGTCTGACACTGTTTCCCATCTATTTCCCATGAAGTGATGGGACCAGATGCCATGATCTTCGTTTTCTGAATGTTGAGCTTTAAGCCAACTTTTTCACTCTCCACTTTCACTTTCATCAAGAGGCTTTTTAGTTCCTCTTCACTTTCTGCCATCAGGGTGGTGTCATCTGCATATCTGAGGTTATTGATATTTCTCCCGGCAATCTTGATTCCAGCTTGTGCTTCTTCCAGTCCAGCATTTCTCGTGATGTACTCTGCATATAAGTTAAATAAGCAGGGTGAGAATATACAGCCTTGACATACTCCTTTTCTTATTTGGAACCAGTCTGTTGTTCCATGTCCAGTTCTAACTGTTGCTTCCTGACCTGCATATAGGTTTCTCAAGAGGCAGGTCACGTGGTCTGGTATTCCCATCTCTCTCAGAATTTTCCACAGTTTATTGTGATCCACACAGTCAAAGGCTTTGGCATAGTCAATAAAGCAAAAGTATATGTTTTTCTGGAACTCTTGCTTTTCCCATGATCCAGCGGATGTTGGCAATTTGATCTCTGGTTCCTCTGCCTTTTCTAAAACCAGCTTGAACATCTGGAAGTTCACAGTTCACATATTGCTGAAGCCTGGCTTGGAGAATTCTGAGCGTTACTTTACTAGCATGTGAGATGAGTACAGTTGTGCGGTAGTCTGAGCATTGTTTGGCATTGCCTTTCTTTGGGATTGGAATGAAAATTGACCTTTTCCAGTCCTGTGGCCACTGCTGAGTTTTCCAAATTTGCTGGCATATTGAGTGCAGCACTTTCACAGCATCATCTTTCAGGATTTGAAATACCTAGGGGTTGGATTGTGGCCAATTTGGACTTTCTACATTAACAACAGCAATTCTATAATTTTTAAAAAAATTTTTACAACAATCATGCTATATACTTAAACTAGAAAAGTATTTAAAGAAATCATTTTAAAATAAAATAAAGTTCTCTGTGCTGTACAGTATTTTTAATCATTTCAGTCGTGTCCGACTCTTTGCAACCCATGGACTGTAGCCCTCAGGCTCCTTGATTCATGGGATTCTCCAGGCAAGAATATTGGAGTGGGTAGCCATTCCTTGTCTTGTCTTATGATGTCTTCATCTCATTTTAGAATCATAGAAAGAATCTGAATAATTTTCCCTTATGCCCTTGGGAATGGTTTCCACTCAGTGAAACAGGCTTCCCTGGTGGCTCAGATGGTAAAGCATCTGCCTGCAATGCAGGAGACCTGGGTTCACTCCCTGGATTGGGAAGATCCCCTGCAGAAGGGAAAGGCTACCCACTCCAGTATTCTGGCCTGGAGAATTCCATGGACAGAGGAACCTGGTGGGCTACAGCCCATGGGGTCACAAAGAATTGGACAGATTGAGTGACTTGAAAAAAAAGGAGTTCACCAGTGAAGCCTTTGAAGCCTTCAATGCCTGGGCCTCTCTTTGTGGGAAGTTCTCTGATTATTAATCTCTTCACTTGTTATAGGTATATTCAGATTATAGGTATATTTCAGATTTTCTACTTCTTGTCAGTTTTAGTGGTTTTTAATCTTACTAAGAATTTTCCCAATTCATCTGCTGCTGCTGTTGCTAAGTCGCTTCATCCGTGTCCGACTCTGTGCGACCCCATAGACTGCAGCCCTCCAGGCTCCCCTGTCCCTGGAATTCTCCAGGCAAGAACACTGGAGTGGGTTGCCATTTCCTTCTCCAATGCATGAAAGTGAAAAGTGAAAGTGAAGTCACTCAGTCGTGTCTGACTCTTCGCTACCCCATGGACTACAGCCTACCAGGCTCCTCCGTCCATGGGATTTTCCAGGCAAGAGTACCGGAGTGGGTCACCTTTGCCCTCTCACCCAATTCATCTAGTTTATCTAATTTATAGGGATACAATTGTTCATAGTACCTCCTTTCAGATTCACTTTTTATTTCTGTAAGATCACTCGTAACATGTCTTCTTTCTTTCCTGATTCTAGTAATTTGAGGTCTTTCTCCTTTTTTTTTTTTAATCAATCTCGCTATAGGTTTGTGGATTTCATAATTATATTAATGAGATTAGAAATCAACATTTTCACTCCATGGGAAACAGGCCCAAGGGTAAAACCTAAGAAGTCACCTAAAAGCCTCAGGATGATCTGTTTGTACCGTAAGTGTCAGTATTAACACATTATTCATTTTTACTTTGCCACTGAAAAGGGTTAGGAACGATGAAAGAGCCTGAACAGTAGTATAGAATATGGTACCTCTCAGACGGTGGCATCTAAGGGCCATTCCCCACAAAGGTAACCAGAGACCATGCAGAAGTTCCTGGTTCTAGGTCTGCGGAAGGACATGTCAGGGACAGCCGTGCAGAACGCAGGGAGCCTCTCCAAGAAAAATGGGGTCATTTCAAAGGGACACAAAAGCCAACATAAAGGGTCCTCATTGGCTATAGATGGTACAATGTGAATATCAAAGGCCTCAAGGGCTTTACGTGAATCAACTCAGTTGATCCTTACATCAACCCTGCGAGTTATCTCCAGACTAGAGACAGAGAAAGTGAAACACAGAAAGAGGTTAAAAGTCACTTGGCCCCGCGACCCGCAACTACCGAGCCCAATTGCCGCAAGTACTGAAGCCCACCCCTAGACTCCCGAGCTCCGCAGCAAGAGAAGCCAGGGACTCCCTGTGGTCGGCTGGTTAAGAGTCTGCCTGCCAGCGCAGGGGGCATGGATCTGATCCCCGCTCCCGGAAGACTCCACGTGCCGCAGAGCAACTGAGCCCGTGCACCGCAACTGCTGAGCCTGCCTGCGCCCTCAAGTCCCAGCTCCACAAGAAAGGGCGCCACAGTGAGAAGCCCGAGCTCCCCAACTAGAAAGCAGACCCCACGAGCTGCAACCAGAGGAAGCCCACATACAGCAGCAAAGACCCAGCGCAGCCAAAAATATAGATAAATAATAAATCAATAGAAATTTAAAAAAACACAGAGAGAAGCCACTGCGATGAGAAGCCGGCACACCACAACTAGAGAGAGTAGCCGGCTCTCTGCAACTACAGAAAAGGCCCACCTGCAGCAATGAAGACCCAGCACAGCCAAAATAAGTTATATATATATGTTTAAGAAAAAAAGGATTACTGTTTAAAAAAACAAAAGGTCACTTGGCCCCTTTCTCACTGTTAGGAAGCGGTGGACCTTAGCTCAAACCCAGGTCCCCAACCTCAGAATGTGTACCTAACCTCCATTTTTATCTGCCTGTCAATAGTTATTATTTTATCATCAGAAAAAGAAAGTGCTGTTTTTAAACTCTCTTATCATACACTTACTCTATAGGTTTTCTAGAGTTGAAATTAAGAAACGTGCTGACATTTCAGCTTTTGAACTTGGCTCTTTGGGTGAAATGCCTCATACCAATGGGAGAGGCAGAGCATTCTGGAAGATCACGGCTCTCACACTCTTTGGCTTGGTAGGCAGAGCTGGGCTCCCACTCCGAAGTGCTGCCTGGAGGTTGCCCAGTTCTGTGCGGGAGGCTTTTAAATAGATAGATATATCAAGTGTCAGATATTCAATCCATGGCAGCTCTTATTAATACGAAAATCCCATTTGCAAAGGGCTTTTTCTACCCCCATTGAATTGGCCCAGTAAAGTAATCCTGTTGAAAACAAAGACCTGTCTCCAGAAGCCCAGGAGGAGTTGCATGTTATTTGCATAGATTTGCATATCAATTCATAGCGGGTGGAACTCCTCATTAAGGGGTGGATTATCCCAGGCACCTGAAATCCTAGGAAGAAAATATTTTTCAACTAATCAATTCAGTAGATTAGAAGTAGCCTCTCTTTCCCTGCTACCAACCTCTCACCTCCAAAAAATAATAGTAGTTAAGTCTTCATCCAAACCCAGGTTTTCCATGGAAACTCTCTGGGAGTCGGTAGCTGGATGGCCATTGGATGAGGATTCTGAAGGAAGGAAGTGAGAAACACACTTCAGGCCAGGAGTCAGTTCAGATCCAAAGTCAGCATCCTTCTCTGAGACTCAGAGCCTGCAAAGGAAGCCCAGACCAAGAGCAGGAGCCTCAGGCTTCTCCACGCCATCTCTTCTCTAGTGCTCCCTCTCAATTGCCTCCTCTGATTCCCCTCTGCCTGCATCCAAAATTCCTTTAGTTCCACCCTTCCTCTCCCTCACATCCTTCCCCTCATCTTCAGCGTCCCCCTCTGGCTCCTCAAGAATTAAAGAGGGGAGGCTTAGTTCTATACCTTCTTTCCTCCAAAAGAGTTACTGAAAGATAGCGTCTGTGGCTAATTCAGAATACAAATTTAGATTCTTTTTGGCTCGCATCGTATTTGACATAGAAATTTTTGATTCAGTAATTACTTATGAATAAAAAGAAAAGTTAGGAATATAATAGATATTCCTTTCAAGAAGTATGTGAAGAGCCTGATGCGAAGAGCCGACTCATTGGAAAAGAGCCTGATGTTGGGAAAGATTAAAGGCAGGAGGAGAAGGGGCTACAGAGGATGAGATGGTTGGATGCATCACCAAGTCAATGGACATGAGTTTGTGCAAGCTCCGGGAGTTGGTGATGGACAGGGAAGTCTGGAGTACTGCAGTTCATGGGGTCACAAAGAGTCGCACACGACTTAGCAGCAACTGAACAACAACTTTCAAGAAAATAACTAATGCTAATCATGAAGATTAAAATCTAAGTGGCTGGGATCATATTGAATCTGCACAGCAAATCATGGATATTGGACATCTTAACACTATTGGCTGAGACTATACTGCACAGAACAATCAAGAAATGTTACCTGTTTGGGTTGCCAAGTGTTGCATAAAAAACTACTGTATTGGACTTCCCTGGTGGTCCAGTGGTTAAGAATCCGGCTGCCAATATAAGGGACATAGGTTCAATCCCTGGTCCAGGAAGATCCCACATGCCAAGGAGCAACTAAGCCCGCAATACCACAACTACTGAGGTCCACACATTTAGAGCCTGTGCTCCCCAAATGAAGCCACTGCAATGAGAAGCCCAAACACCACCGTGAAGACCCCGTGCAGCCAAATAAATAACTACACCATGACTTAACTGGCATAAAACAAGCGCTCTGCCTGCTCTAGATTCTGTGAGTTGGGAACTCAGAGAGGGCTCCGCTGGTGGCCTTTCTGCTCCACACAACATCTCCCAGGGTCATCCACTCAGCTGAATTCAGCTGGGTCTGAACTGGAGGGGAGTTTTCAAGGCCTCACTCCTCCGTGTTTTTTCACGTGGCCCCTCTCTTTTCACACGGCTAGCTTGGGCTTCCTCACAGCATGCTGGTCTCAAGGTATTCGGACTTTTTACAGTTTGATTCAAAAGGCGGCATTCTGAATGAGACTTCAAAAGAAAGCATGCCAACAATGAGGGCAGGAGCCAGTCTCTGAAGGCCTCGTCTCCGAAGCGACACAGGACCACTTTCATTGCCGTCAGTCGGCCGAAATGAGTCCCCAAGCCAGCACAGATTCAAAGAGCAGGGAAAGAGGCTCTCCCTGTTGACGGGAGAGCGGCAAAGAATGCGCGTCCATCTTCTCAAGCCATCTCACCGCTGCTTGGCAGTGGTGTCCATGTCAGTGCTTGAACTGTGTGACCATCTTCTAAAGCTTTTTCCGTGGCCCTGGGAGTTCTCTCCAACCTGAGATCACAGGCCTTTCCGAAACACTGACTTAAACATGTCATCCTCTCTCTCTCTAAAATTCCTCTAGGACCCCACTGACTTTGGGAGAGAAAAACCTTTCATAAATTGCTGTGCTCTACAGATTAACAAGCAGGCTTCCCTGGCGGCTCAGCAGTAAAGAATCTACCTGCCAATGCAGGGGAGGTGGGTTCGACCCCTGGGTGGAGAAGATCCCCTGGAGAAGGAAATGGCAACCTACTCCAGTATTTGTAGTCGCTGTTGTTCAGTAGCTCGGTCAGGTCCAACTCTACAACCCCCCAGACTGTAGGCCGCCTCTGTCCATGGGATTCTTCAGGCAAGAATACTAGAGTGGGTTGCCATTTCCTTCTTCAAGGGATCTTCACGACACAGGGATCGAAGCTCAGTCTCCTGCTTGGCAGGTGGATTCTTTACCACTGAGCCACCCGGGGTATTCTTGCCTTGAAAATCCCATGGACAGAGGAGCCTGGCGTGCTGCAGTCCATGGGGTTGCAAAAAGTCAGACACAACTGAGTGACTAAATAGTAACAAAAATGGCCTAACACACACTCACACCTATTTCCTCTCACAGACAACTCTCACACATACAAGCACACAATGTACAAACTCAAACACATACATGCTGGTGACTGCCGACCTCCCAGAAGGACCACCAGAACAGTTTGGCATCACACAGCCGCGACCTCTTCCTGACCACAGTCACAGACAGCCTCTCCAGCCTGACCAACCCCAGGAGGCTCTCAGAACGGGGAGACCAGGGCAGATGCGAACATGGTTTTGGTGTCTGAGCTCAACTGGTTCAAGACTGAGCACAGGGACTTTCCTGATGGTCCAGTGGCTAAGACTGCACTCCCAACGCAGGGGGCCTGGGTTCGACCCCGGTCAGGGAGCTAGATCCCACATGCTGCAACTAAGAAAAAAGAAAAATTGCACATGCTGTACCAAAGATCAAAGGTCCCGGGTCTGTCCTGCAACTAAGAGCTGGTGCAGCCAAATAAGTAAATAAATAAATAATTTTTTAAAATAAAGACTGAGCAGAGTTCATGAAGTTATAGTTTAGGACTGGTGGCCGTAGGAAGGCAAGGGCCCTAGAGCAAGTGTCTGTTAGTAAACAGCTGTTTGGCTAGTGGTGGTTTTGCCCAGGTGAGCCGCCAGTTGTTCTGAGAATGGGGCTATGTGCCCGAATGCACAAGCCCTTATTTGAATAAAGTAGTTTTTAGGGACTTCCAAAGCAAACAGTGAAATATTGAATGGCTTACAGTGCTTTCTTCCTGGGTAAGACCTTTCTGGGATGCACAGCCATCTTGTTGACACAGCTGGCTCCTGTCTCTCATCCTGAGCGTGCACCCACGCGCATCTCAGGCCTGAGCACACAGTCAGACGCTGAGTGGTCCTGCTCTCCGTCTGGCTTCGCATTTGCACGTCCTCACCCTCTTTCCTAGCAAAGTTTACTTTCTCTCTTCATAAGTGTCATGTGTGCTCATCACTGGGAAGTTTGAAAAGACAAAACAGCTAGAAATCATAGTGTCCACACTATGGGGTTAATGGACAGAGATGCCGTTGGATCAGCGTCCTAGGGCTGCCGGTAACAAACTGCCACGAACTGGGGGACTTTAATGTATTCTCTCACAGTTCTGGAGGCCCAAAGTCTGAAGTCAAGGTGTTGGCAGAGTTCTAAGAGAATTTGTTCCATGCTTCTCTTGCAGTTTCTGGTGGATCCCAGAAACTCTTGGCAGTCCTTGGGTGGGGCTGTGTTAGCTCGTCTCTGCTCCACAAAAGCCTGGCCTTTTCTGTGTGTGTCTCTGTGTATATTTTCTCCTCTTCTTACAACACCAATCCCTGGATTTATGCCCCACCTTAAATCCATGATAATCTAATCTCCAAATCCTTAAACTCAATTACATTTGAAAAAACTCTTAGTATGGTGGCTCAGAGGTTAAAGCGTCTGCCTGCAATGTGGGAGACCTGGGTTCGATCCCTGGGTCGGGAAGATCCCCTGGAGAAGGAAACGGCAACCCACTCCAGTATTCTTGCCTGGAGAATCCCATGGACGGAGGAGCCTGGTAGGCTACAGTCCGTGGGGTTGCAAAGAGTCGGACACGACTGAGCGACTTCACTTTCTTTCTTTCACTATCCAAGTAAAGTGAACACCATTCTAAGTTTCCAGTGGACGTGAGTTTTAGGAGGCCACTATTTATCCACTATATGGGTATAAGAGACCTAAATTTTCACCTACCATATCAGGAAGCTAACAGATAATGTCTAAAATCAATAAACCAAGAAATGGTGACCTAAGCATGCTATTGTGAGGAGGGGTGGGAAGAATTAAAGGCTTGGACGGTGTTCCTAAGGAGAGGAGGGAGAAGTTGGAAGGAGGACACTCTTTTTCACACTTTTGTTTTGGCTGCGCTGAGTCCCATTGCTGGGAGGGCTCAGCAGTTGTGGCCACAGGCTCAGTTGCTCTGCAGCCTGTGAGATCTTCCTGGAGGGGACTGAAACCATGGCCCCTGAACTGGCAGGGGGGCCGCCTGCTCTAACGACCAGGGAAGTCCTTTCCAGTACTTCTTGACTCTAAATTATCAAATTCCTTTTTTTTGGAAAACCCAAAACTGAGAAGAAAATGTGCTTTTTCACCCATGTGCCTTTTCTTCCTTATGCTTTTCTGTGCTTATCTAGGAAAAAAAAATATTATTTCAAAATGAATGAAAATTCTTTTTACCCAGTGGTATTATTATAATAACTATAGTTAGCATGTTGGTGTATATATACTCTCTCCAAATTTTCTAGGTTGCTCAGACTATGCAATAGTGAAACCAGTTTAGTTCCACCTCATTTCATAATATAAACATATCTCCATATGACCTTTGCATTTTAATGAACATTAGTTTTATGGCTATGCAAAATCCATTACTTACTTTAATCAGTCCCTATTTTTTCACATTATTAATAACAGTGAAATATATATGTATCTTTGAGCAGTTTTTTGTTGTATTCAAATGACTTCCTTGAAATATATTGCATTTTCTAGAAGGTTCTATCACAGGGGCATGGCTGTTTTGAAAATTTGGGATATATTTGCTGAAGTATTAATACATTTTAGGGGAGAAAGAGTTAACAGCTCATATAAAATACTGGTCTTTCTTCTCTTCTCAGGGAAAGCCTCTATTATAGGCTTTTTATTTATTTATTTTTAGTTGAAGGATAATTGCCTTACAGTATAGTGTTGGTGTCTATCAAACATCAGCATGAATCAGGCATAGACTTACCCATGTCCCCCCACCTGAACACTCTGTATTATAGGATAGTGAGTGGCTTGGTCGGCTGCCCCTCAGTTTTACTTACAGTCCCAAAGTAGGGGACTCTGATTACTCTCAGGGTTTGCTATAAAGCAGACAAACTGTCCTCCAGTGCTCACCGCCAGCCAGCCAACAGAGGGAGAAAACTGAAGTCCTGTGGACGGATCTCCATCCACTTTTTGATTTCGGTTTCCTTCTGTTCTTTTTGGCCACTTTTTTACTTTCTGTCATTACAAAATGCTCCAGGATCATCTTATAATTTCCCTACCACAATCCTAGAATCAATGGTATTTCCAAGGGACCCTAGTCCCTTTTATTAGGAAATGGGATTGAGAAACTAAGATGCAGGCTTTGAGAGTGCTTTGTTACTGGGGTGCCACTCTTACAGGCCCTCTCTGCAGAAAGAGCTAGGAAGCATGTGTGTCCATGCCACCTTCTGCCATTAAACCAGTTTATGGGGTTTTTTGCTTTCCACTGACAAACTTTGGGTGCTGAGGAAGACATCAGGGCTAGAACCACCCTGAATTTTCTCTATGCAAGAAAGCAATGTGCTAGGGGAAAAAGGGACTCCAGCCATTTTTTGTTGCATGCACTACTAGGGGAGGTTTGCTGGATAAAATACAAGTCCCCCAGTCAAAGTGGCATTTTTGGATAAATGACAAATACATTTTTAGTGTAAGGATGTCCCCTGCCAAGATTCTTTATCTGAAATTCCAATATGCCTGGAGTCTTGTATTTTTATTGGTCAGTTCTGGCAGCTGCACAGTGGGGCAGAGTTGAAGCGGGGGTTACAGGAACTTGGCTAGAGGAAGCACCAACACATGAGACAAGAACAAAGACCAGAGTTCCTGCCCAACCTCTGTACCTGCTCCCAACAGAGCCTGTCGTATAAAGGGCGTCATCAGCCAAGAAAAATCTATAAACAACTCCAAGGTTAATAAACTCGGTATACCTAGGTGCCCTTCAAAAGACAGCTCAAATGTCACACCCTCTTTGAAGTTTCTTTAACTCTGCCCCATGCCAAACAAACCATGACTTGGCTGTGTTCTCCAAAGCCCCACGCCCATGGTCCTATAGAGGCCTGAGCAATCTAAAGAAGAGCCAGGCATTGTTCTTGCAACATCCAGGCAGTTGCTCGGCACGTCTCTGAGCTCGCTGTGCACACAGCCCTCACTCTGTCCATCTCTGTAGAAGCAGTATCTACCATAGCTCCAGGAAGAGTCTGCGGAGGCTCTATCAATATTTGCTCAATGAACAAGCAAACAAATGAACAAACGCTCCCATTTTAGAGATGGAGGAAACAAGACCCAGGGAAATTCAATTCAAGCCCACACATTCTGTTTGTGTGTGTGTGTGTTTCTATTTTAACGAGTCCACTATGAACAAGAATGACAAACGATGTTTCAGAAGGTGGAGGGGAGGGCCCTGACATATTCTGAAGGGCAGAGACGTCCGCGATGAAGAACACTGAGCCCTGCCCTTCCTAGCCTGGGGCCAACATGGTATGGAAGGTGGCAGGCCAACGGCTGCCTTTTGGACTGAAGTCAAAAGCTCCACATTCCATTTCAACTCTGACCTTGGACAATCACTTTGCCTCGGTTTTCTCCTCTGCAAACTGCCAGGAATGATCTAAACTAAGCAATCTCTGCAGTGCTTTGAGCTGATTTCTCTGTCCATTCACCAACTAGGATTTGTTGAGCCCCTTCTGTGGTACCCTTCTGAGGCTACAAATTGAAATGCGATCCCTGTCCTCAGGGAACTGCAAAGGCAGAGAAGTGGAACTAGGTGGGCTGAAGTACAGTTGGCACCATGGTATTAAAAGCAGTGCCCTCGGGGTACTCTTTCTACCCCCGTCTGATGCCTCTGTCAGAAGCTTTCTCTATCTCCTTTATACTTTAATAAAACTTTATTGCACAAAAAAAAATTAAAAAAAAATAAAATAAAAGCAGTGCCCTCCACTTATTCGGCGTGCACACTCACCAAGTGCCAGCCACAGCACCAATTCCCACTGTCGCCTTGTGACTAATCCCCATTTAGGGAGGCAGCATGACTTGCTCAAGATCACTTAGCTAGTCAGTGCTAGAGCTGCCACTGAAACAGGTTTGTCTGACTCAGAAAACTAGCACTCATAACCAGGCGGCTATGCTGCTTCCCTGATAAAGGTATATGAAAAGAACAACAGAAGGGGAACTTCCCTGGTGGTCCAGTAGTTAAGAATCCTCCTTCCGATGCTGGGGACATGGGTTCAATCCCTGGTTGGGGAGCCAAGATCGCACACAGGCAACTAAGCCCATGCGCCATAACTAGAAAAAGTCCACACCACACCTAAGACCCAGCACAGCCAAAAAAAAAAAGAAGAAGAAGAAGAACAGAAAGTGCAAAGTAGGGCATAGGGAAACTTTCTTAAGGCCTTTCTAACTATGACACAAAATCCAGGAACCATTAAATAACAATTTAAATAATTTACTCAGTCATGTCCGACTCTTTGCGACCCCATGGACTGCAGCATGCCAGGCTTCCCTGTCCATCACCAACTCCTGCAGCTTGCTCAAACTCATGCCCATCAAGTCGGTGATGCCATCCAACCATCTCATCTCATCTCACCTTCTGTCATCCCCTTCTCCTTCCCCCTTCAGTCTTTCCCAGCATCAGGGTCTTTTCCAAGGAGTCAGTTCTTCGCATCAGGTGGCCGTTGCACTGGAGCTTCAGCTTCAGCATCAGTCCTTCCAATGAATGTTCAGGACTGAATTCCTTTAAGATGAACTGGTTTGATCTCCTTGCAGCCCAAGGGACTCTTGAGAGTCTTCTCCAACACCACAGTTCAAAAGCATCAGTTCTTCAGTGTTGAGCTTTCTTTACAGTCCAACTCTCACATCCATACATGACTACTGGAAAAACCATAGCTTCGACTAGATGGGCCTTTGTTGGCAAAGCAGAATCTCTGCTTTTTAATATGCTGTCTAGGTTGGTCATAGCTTTTCTTCCAAGGAGCAAGTGTCTTTTAATTTCATGGCTGCAGTACCATCTGCAGTGATTTTGGAGCCCCCCAAAATAAAGTCTGTCACTGTTTCCATTGTTTCCCCAACTATTTGCCTTGAAGTGATGAATTTAAATAACAATAATAGGTATCAAACATAGAATTTACTATGTTATGTAGAAAGCATTGTTAAGAACACTTTAAATATATTAAGCATTTAATCTTCACAGAAACTGGTTGAATAGTATTTGGCACATCCATATAATGGAATACTTTGCCCTCTAAAAAGATTATGGAAGCACTTTACAGATTGAGGCAAGACAATTTCAAGATATGTAAAGATTAAAAAGCCATATACGGTCGGTACTACGATCCCCATTTCAAAGAGGAAGGAGACGAAGCACAGAGAATCAAGCGTCCCAAGCCACACCGCCTGTTTATGGGCAGAGTCGGAACCTGAAGCTAGACAGTGAGGCGCAAGAACCTGTGCTCTGATCTATTACACTACATTGTCAAAAGTCAAACGTAAAAACGACAAACTGTAAGAAAAAAACTTTGAAACTCATATCACGAAGAGCTAATCTCCTTAATATGTTAAGAGTTCCCTCTAAGAAAAAGGCCAACAATACCACAGAAAAATAGGCAAAGCCTCTGAACAGATGGTGGTGGCGATGGTTTAGTTGCTAAGTCGTGTCCAACTCTTGCGACTCCATGGACTGCTGCCCGCCAGGCTCCTCTGTCCACGGGATTCTCCAGGCAAGAATCCTGGAGTGGGCTGCCATTTCCTTCTCCAGGGGATCTTTCCAACTCAGGAATTGAACCCGGGCCGGGTTTAATTGCAGGCAGATGATTTACCCACTGAGCTATGAGGGAAGCCCTTCTGAATACTAAAATTAAATACATACAAGAAAAATGCAGATTGTAACCCTGCCGAGATACCATTTCTCACAGACCAATTTGGCACAAACCCAAAAGTTTGACAAGAAACTCCATGAGGCTGTGAGAGACGGCTTCGCATTCTTTACTGAGCAGGTGCAAATCAGCTCAAGATCTACGGACGGCACTTTAAAATGACAAACCTACACACCTGGCAAAGCTACACCTAGAAATTATTCTCCAGATAACTCAAACGTGCAGAATGGCATTAAGTTAAGGCTCATCTCTGCAACCTTCTTTGTGGTGGTAAAGTCTTGAAAACAATCTAAACGCCCGTCAACAGAAGCTGCTGAATACATTTGGCACATTCGTATAATGGAATACTTTGCACTTTAAAAAGACTGAGGAAGCACTCTACAGATGGACATGAGACAACATCAAGATTCACGAAGGAAAAAAGGTGCAGAGCAGTGTGTGTGATACATTATTCTCTTGGGTATATTATATATTCTTTTGTGTAAAAAGAAAAGGGAAAGGAATAGTCCTTGTATTGACTTGTACACACATTAACAAATATCTCTGGGGCAACACAGGAAGAGGGCAGATGGAGAGCAACAATGGGAAAGAGAGCTTCCTTTATACCTTTGCATTTTTGAGGCTTAAACCACATACTTGCATTAGGTGTTTTTAAATTTTTTAAAATAATTTTAATTTTTTAATTTTTGAATGTGCTGGGTCTTCATGGCAGCCTTGTGCTTTCTCTAGTTGTGGGAGAGGGGGGCTACTCTCTAATTGTGGTACATGGACTTCCATTTTGGTTGCCTCTCGTTGCGGAGCACAGACAGGCCCGAGGTTCCTGGGCTTCAGCACGTGTGGTTTTGGTGGCCTCTCGTTGCGGAGCACAGACAGGCCCGAGGTTCCTGGGCTTCAGCACGTGTGGTTTTGGTGGCCTCTCGTTGCGGAGCACAGACAGGCCCGAGGTTCCTGGGCTTCAGCACGTGTGGTGTGCGGGCTCGGTAGCTCTGGCTCCCAGGCTCTAGAGCACAGGCTCAGCAGTTGTGGAGCACGGGCTTAGTTGTTCTGCGGTATGTGGGATCTTCCTGGACCAGGGATCGAACCCATGTCTCCTACACTGGCAGGCAGATTCTTTACCACTGAGCCACCAGGGAAGCCCTTATTTTTTTATTTAAACAAAGACTATTTAAGTGAAAACAGAAAGGCCTTTCAGAGAAGGAGTCATTTTCGAACTCTCTGGCTCCAAGATCACAACTCAATATTCCTGCAATGAGATAGACTCTTCATGAACCCATTGGGGCTAACACCAAAAAATAAAAGGATATTAAAAGATCCCCATGGGTCCAGCGAGATTCTTTCATTCTAAAGCACTCACACAGCTCATACTGCCTTTCCCCATTATGCTCCTGAGGCTCATTCAAAGCTAAGACTCAGGCACCACTGACATCTGGTAACATAGGTAACCGTGGGCAACCAGGCTTCCCTCGTGGTTGTCATGGCAATGGTGATGTTCCTACAGTTGGGTTTTCATTGTGAGGTAATTATCAGGCCTTGTGATGGGCTCCTCCACATTTGCCGCTATTTCCAGCAATGACGGTTATGAATGAGCTTAAATGAGATGCAGTTTCAATCGAACTGTTAATAGATGCTGTGAATTGAGTCAGATTTACATATCCTTCCATCAAGGTGGGCAAACCTTGTGAACTGTTTGATTAGCACAGTTCAGAGATGGGGAGCCACCTGCACAGCAGCCATCAAGCCGCTGGAGGGCCAGAGACCCACCACGTTCTAACCCAAGAAGGGCAGTCCTTTCTCTTCCCTCCTTTCCTCCCCACCCACCACAAGTCACAGGAGCAGACGCAGCAGGCTCTTGGTTTCAACAGAACTTTGTTAAACCCCCGCATGCATGCTCAGTCGCTCAGTCATGTCCAACTCTTTGTGACCCCATGGACTGTAGTCCACCAGCCTCCTCTCTCCATGGGATTTCCCAGGCAAGCATACTGGCATGGGTTGCCATTTCCTCCTCCAGGGGGTCTTCCTGATCCAGGGATAGAACCGCACGTCTCTTGCACTGGCAGGCAGATTCTTTACCACTGAGCCACCTGGGAAGCGTTGCTCGATCCATAGCCCTATATAATCAGCCCCACTTTACACTGGAAAAAAATCTCAAGTTTCTGCTGTGCAGAGTGTCTCCCCTAGAAAGTGATGGACCCAGGGTCATCACCACATCTCAGAGCTCCTTCCACTTTAACTACCTCACTCAGGGGCTGGGATGACAATTTTCTTTGTGTTTGAAACGTGAAACCAAGTTTCACAAAGTTCATGTGTCTTAGTGGAAAGAACAGGTGCTTCTGCATCTATAGGCTAAATAGCAGTAGGAAGTGGCTGGATCCTGGATGCCAAAGATCCCAAGTGTCTCTGACAAGCTCCCAGTGACTCTTAACCCCATGCAGACCTATAACGCCCTGATTTGAGTGGACACATTATACTCATTGTTGACTGAAAACAATTGCACAATCTAAAAGCTGAGAACTATGCTTTATTTGGTGGACTTGGTAGGGACTTAATTCTGGGATGCACACAGCATCTGAGGGACTGTTCCAAAGAGGTAAGGGAGGAGCCAGAATATAGAGGAGCTTTTGCAAAACAAAGGAGCAAGCAAATGGGGCTTCCCTTCTCAGTGGTAAAGAACCCACCTGCCAACGTAAGACACACGAGTCCAACCCCTGATCTGAAATGACCCCACATGCCTCAGAGCAGCTAGGTCCACGCGCCACAACTACTGGGCCCACACGCCCTAGACCCGTGCTCTGTGCTCTGCAACAAGAGAAGCCACCGCAAAGAGAAGCCCGCGCACCCCAGCTGCAAGGGAGCCCCCACTCACCGCAAATAGAGGAAAGCGTTCCTAGCAATGAAGACCCAGCCCGGCCAGAAACAAATGAAAAAATTTTGCTAGTGAACAAACAAAAAACTCGGGTAGACAAACATCAAAGATTACTGCTAATTAAAGAACAATCTCAAGTCAATGAACTTAGCACTTTATATATGGGAAGATGCAAGAGTTCGCGCTTAGCGAAATTAGTCCTTTGATATGCACCTCAGCTATCCAGGGCCGTATTCTGTTTTTCTCCATCCTGAATCCCCTCAGGGTACACCATCGAGGCAGCTGCAGTGGCTGATGATTTGATGGCAACAACTTCCTCTGTTTACTAATATGACAGGCGGCCACTCTTTGTCCACATCACTGACATTCAAACACATCACTACCCCTTCCTGCACTGTATCATTTGGTTCCTACACTATGTACTCTTTTAGAAGTGACTCCATTTTTACAGCCTGTCATTGAAATACAGTTAAAGGAAGTGTTAGGGGAAACCACTGGCTGAAACTGCCCACCCTGGCACCACTGTAACCATCTGCATGAGTTATTTTACTAGGAGGTGCTGGTGATGAACATGCAACTAACAAGCCCCCACCAATGGGAAGAATTCAGGAAAGGTCAAAAGGAGACAGGAGACACCAGCCCATGTGCCGCACCAGCCTCCCAGAATCCTTCTCATTGGATCCATCCTTCTCGATGCATGTACCACCAGGAAGGACCCGGGGTTAGAACGATGGGCCAGAGACAACCCAGAAACGAATCCCACCACCATAAAATCCAAGACTGCAGAGCAGTCCTCCTGGGTTCCCTCACCCTTCTGCTCGCCACATAGGTACCTCTTCCCAATAAAGCTACAGAACATCCCCCACAGCAACGAAGACCCAGCAGAGCCAAACACAAACAAAAGGATAAAGTCTTTTTAGAAATGGTTTAGTTGCTAAGTCGTGTCCGACCCTTGCAACCCCATGGACTGTAGCCTGTCAGGCTCCTCTGTTCATGGGGTTCTCCAGGAAGAACACTGGAGCGGGTTGCCATTTCCTTCTCCAGGGGATCTTCCTGACCCACGGATCGAACCCACGTCTCCTGCATTGGCAGACAGATTCTTTACTGCTGTGCCACCAGGGAAGCCCACTGGAGTGGTGACTTATGCCCTAATTTACTGCTCTTTCCTGCCTTCTGTCTTTGGACAGGTCAGGATTCCCCAAGCCTCACTGCTCCTCTACCCTCTTTGGAGAGAAGCAGGACAGAGAGATTCCTTTCCAGCTTCAGTCCCCGTGGCTCTGACCTGGCAGCGGTCAGTGGCCCTGGGCTGGCTCCCCTGATAACCTCTGCTGTGGCCAGTTGAGGCTCTCTCACCGGTGGCCTCGGGAGGTCCTCTGGTCCAGTGGTATTGACTCACGTGGCGGTTCTGGGAATGTCTGTGCCTGCCCCCTGTTGATGTGTGCATTTAAGATCTTTTGGGGAGGTTGTCATCATTCTTTCCTTTTTTTTTTAAGAGTTGAACATTTAATTAATTAACTAATTTTTGGCTGCACAGGGTCTTCATTGCGACTCGAGGGTCTAGTTGGTCTAAGGTTTGTGGGATCTTAGTTCCCCGACCAGGGATCCAAGCCGAGTGTCCCTGAAGGCAGATTCTCAACCACTGGACTACCTCTGTCATCATTTCTCCCCAAGGCTGTGCGCCCATCTCCTCTGCGTCTGGCCTCCTGCTTGGCTCCCTCAAGTCCAGTCTCTACACAGAAGCCAGAGCCCTCATAATACACAGGTGAGGTCGATGCTCTGCATAAACCTTTCAGAATGTTTACTTATTCTTACAGAATAAAGCATCCTCTTTTCAGCATGGTACCTGGCGTCTTTATGTCTGGCTTATCTCTCCATTCTCTTCACTAGTGCAGGTTTTTGATTTCTGACATCCTGAACTTCCTGCCTGGAATGTCCTCATGTCATGTCTGTGCTTGTTGAATTCCTTTTTGTCTGACGGGCTATAGTCCATGGGGTCGCAAAGAGTCGGACATGACTGAGCAACTAAACAACAATAACACACTGCTCTAATGACAGCACACTGCTCTGATGACAGCACACTGCTCTAATGACAGCACACTGCTCTAATGGTAACACACTGCTCTAATGGTAACACACTGCTCTAATGCTAACACACTGCTCTAATGGTAACACACTGCTCTAATGATAGCAGACTGCTCTAATAACACACTGCTCTGATGACAGCACACTGCTCTGATGATAGCACACTGCTCTGACGATAACACACTGCTCCGATGATAGCACACTGCTCCGATGGTAACACACTGCTCTAATGGTAACACTGCTCTGATGGTAACACACTGCTCCGATGATAACACACTGCTCCGATGATAGCACACTGCTCTGATTATAACACACTGCTCTAATGGTAACACACTGCTCCGATGATAGCACACTGCTCTGATGATAACACACTGCTCTAATGGTAACACACTGCTCTAATGATAACACACTGCTCTAATGGTAACACACTGCTCTAATGGTAACACACTGCTCCGATGATAACACACTGCTCTGATGATAGCACACTGCTCTGATGATAACACACTGCTCTAATGGTAACATACTGCTCTAATGATAGCAGACTGCTCTAATGATAACACACTGCTCTAATGGTAGCACACTGCTCTAATGGTAACACACTGCTCCGATGATAACACACTGCTCTGATGATAGCACACTGCTCTGATGATAACACACTGCTCTAATGGTAACACACTGCTCTAATGATAACACACTGCTCTGATGATAGCACACTGCTCTGATGATAACACACTGCTCTGACGATAGCACACTGCTCTGATGATAGCACACTGCTCTGATGATAGCACACTGCTCTGATTATAACACACCGCTCTAGCTTTCACAGTGCAGTCCCTGGAGTGGCCACATCAGTATCCCCTGGGAGCTGGTTAGAAATGCAAATTCTCAAGCCCACGGGAATCAGAAATCAGGGCTGGGGCCCCAGCAAGCGAGGCGATGCTGATACACGTTCAAGCTTAAACCCCTATAACGTAATTCAGCACGGGTGTCTTTTAAACAGCACGTTTCTAACTCCTCCACCCGACCTGCTGATTAAAGTTAATACTCTGACTCCTTTTTTCCCCATTTCTTTCTTAAATTTTAATATTGGAGGATAGTTGCTTTACAATGCTGTGTTAGTTTCAGATGTGCCGCAAACTGCATCAACTATATCCATTCTTTTTTATTTTTTTGGCCACGCCAGTCACTACGTGGGGGGATCCTAGTTTCCCATGCTGCGTGGCGTGCGGGATCTATCTTAGTTCTCAGACCAGGGATCAAACCCACATCACCGGACTGGAAGTCTTAACCACTGACCCACCAGCGAAGTCCCTATCCACTCTTTTTTCAGTTCTTTTCCCATGCAGGCCCTTACAGACCACTGAGTAGAATGCCCTGTGCCGTACAGTAGATCATTTTTAGTTATTACTTTGGCTCCTTTGGGCTTCCCTTGTGGCTCAGCTGGTAAAGAATCCACCAGCAATGTGGGAGACCTGGGTTCGATCCCTGGGTTGGGAAGATCCCTTAGTATTCTGGCCTGGAGAATTCCATGGACGCTGGGGTCCATGGGGTCACAAAGAGTCAGATGTGACTGAGCAACTTTCACTTTCTTCGGCTCCTTCACTAACTCCTTTGGCTCCTCAGTCAGTGCACAGTCTACTCAATAGATAGAAAATGTTATCAGATTTACCCACTCCTCCAAATTTACTTGCATAAACTTGTCAAGAACATAAAGCAAAGAACTACTGTTTTATGCACTTTACATATGTTCTCTCTTGTTTCAAAAAACATTGGAGGTAGATCTGTTCACCACAGATCTCAAAGGCAGTTTATGAAGATGTAAAAAAAAAAAAAAGAAAAAAAAACTTACTCCAAAAAGCTGTGAAACTTTGTAGAGTCTTGAAGGCCACAGTTGCCCAGGCCACAAAATCAAAAAGCCTAGGAAAGATATGTCAAGAAAGACCTGTGAACCATCCAGAAATACTGTATATCAAGTTGTCCTAGGGCCTTTAAAATGAGAGCCCTCGCCGGCCGCAACATAACCAGTTATTCACAGCGTTTGTCTGTGAATTCAGATGTGTTATTGAACCACAGGAGCCCCCAGAAGCCTCTCTGGCTACAAAATCCATCTTCTGCCACTGAAGGGAGCTTCGTTCAGTCCCTCCGCAGCCACTGCAACGACTGCAGTTTTCTTGCACGTACGTTCCGTGTAATAAATGACAGAAACACAGCAGTGGGCACAGCGGAAAACGCAGCCTCTCCAGCCTGGTGTTGAATTCCAGGTCTCCTCCTTAGCCTGAGACATTGGGAAGGCAGCTTACACGCCCTCTGCTGAAGAACCAGGCAGGCAGTGTCCTGAGTGCCCATTACGATACGGGAACGAGGCAAGTTCTCAGCTAGAATCCATTATTCATGCTTTGTGTCCCTTCCGGAGCACTGTCAAGGGCCGTCCAGAGAACGGGCCGACGGCAGAGTACCACCAGTCACCACTAGATGGCATCAACGGCGCCAAGTAATTGGTTATTAACGCCGGTCCTGTCGGTCGGTGCTGACACGTTCATTCTTTGGACAAGTGCGTATTCAGTGCCTGCTCTGTGCCTGGCGCCACAGGTAGGCTGCAGGGATCGGTGAAGGGCATCGGCCCTGTCTATGCACCTGATGGTCTTAAGTGAGGATACAGGCAGAGCATCACATAAAATAAAATAGCGCACCTATTACTCACACACAGTCAGTGCTGTGAGAGAGCACTGGGGAAGAACCAGCCTGGGGTAGGGTAAGCGTCCCTAAGAAAAGGATGGAGGAAAAGACGGAGGAGCCGAGATCCCAGGAAGAACAGCAGTTGGTAGGTGAGGGGTGGGAAGGCAGTGCTCAGGCAGAGGGGTGGGCCTGTCAACGACTCCTAATGAGCAGGACCGCAGTTAGGCCACTTGGCTGGAGCCCAAAGAGCAGGGCGGCAGGATGGGAGCTGCCCATACTGGAGGGACCGGCGGAAAGCAGGCCATGCAGGGCCTTGTTCTGCAAAGAGCAGCAGCAACCCACTGATGGGTTTTAAAGCCCAGGAGAGGAGAGAGCTGGGTGACCACGTTGTATCTGTACTTGACTCAGCAGGTAAAGAATCTGCCTGAACTGCAGGAGACCCAGGTTCAATCCCTGGGTCGGGAAGATCTCCTGGAGAAGGAAATGGCAACCCACTCCAGCATTCTTGGCGAGAAAATCCCATGGACAGAGGAGCCTGGCAGGTTACAGTCCATGGGGTCGCAAAGAGCTGGACACGACTGAGTGACTGAGCACGCACATGTCAGATTTGCATTCTGACAAGTGAACTGGGTCTGCCTGGGGATTCAGCTGAAGAGGGAGCCAAGTGGACGCCTGGAGAGCAGTTTGAGAACTACCACTGGAATCCAGGGAAGAAGGATTTGTCCTGGATCGGGGTAGGGACATGGAGATGAAGAGAAAGGATTGAGAGGCAGGGAAAGGAGAACTCAAAGGCTAGAGTTCGTGTAGGAAAGGAGGGTGCCAGAGATGCCCACCCAGTGTCTGGCTCAGACAGGCCAGCAAGTGGAAGGGAAAATGAAGGGAGAAGGGGTCTCAAATGGTAGCTGGGTAGCAGAGACAGTCCTGAGTGCACTTTTAGACATGCTGACCTTGCGGGGGTTTTGAGATATCCAAGCAGAAATTCTAGAAGGCAAAGGACACCGTGAGTCTAGAGTTCAAAGACAGAATCAAGTTAAGTCGGTTGGGCTGGGATGAGACCAGACCACCAGGGCATGAAGACAGGAAAAGAAGGCCACCCGGATGAGACCAACAGCCTGGGCACAGAAATCCAGCAACTGAACACGGAAAGATGGATATGCTGAGGGAGGCTTTAGAAATCTAACAGAGACTGGAACAGAAGTAGGGAAGATGTCAAGAGAATCGAAACATAAAAAGAGGAACTCCATGTTCCCAATGCAGGGGGCCTCGGTTCCATCCCTGGTCAGGGACCCAAGATCCCACATGCCGTCAGTGTGGCAAAAGTAATTAAATAAATAAACATTAAAACAGGCTTGCCTTGTGGAGTAAAGGATATGCAAAGTACCAGCACACAGTTCTCTTGTTTACTGGAATCTTAGTCCCTTCCCATTTATAGTCCCACTTGCCCTTCCACCCTAGGGGACAAAGGTTGCCTGACAGTGCAATTTTCTTTTCAGATTTGCTCTGTAAGACGGACTTTGCTGGTTTGTTCATTTTTTTTCATTTTGAAATATCTGAAAATTGCTGATGACTAGTTGAAAGTTTTGCACAATTCTTGGATTTAAGGACAAGACAGCTGAAAGGACTTCCCTTCCTGCAGACATACCTACCCGAAGCCATAGCCTGCTGGAGGGGTGGGGAGGGGGATAAATGGAGGAAGACAGGAGGTCTCCTGCAAGTGTACATTGATCCCACACAGCTCTGGCCAAGCTCTTAAGGTTCCAGGGTGCCTTCCTCCAGGCTACACGGGGCAGGGAGGGGGTGCCTGGCACCTCGGCTGAGAAGTAGCCTGCCCCAGTTTGAAGGTGCAGGCTCCCACTTGTCTTTCCTACCTCATCTGTTTCGCCCCTCTTCCATCGCTCCACCTTCCAACCACGTTAGCCTACAGCCCTCAGTCCCCAGCTGGACTCTGCGGTCATGTTTCTGCCCTTGACCATGCAGTGGCCCACACCTGGATACCCCTCCCAGCGTTGCCCTAGCAATCCTGCTTTTCCACTCACCGGATGGGTGCGATAAACAAGCTGCTTCACCTTCTAAGACCCTTTTCTAAGGGGATATGAATACCTTCCTCCTAGAGCTGGAGGATTAGGAGAGATGGCACAGAGAGAGGGCACTTAGCACCAAGAAACGGCTCGACAAAGATTTATTACTTGACACTTAAGAGACTCTACTGAAATGATCCTATTCCTGCATCTTTCCCTTGCTAGACTGTAGGCTCCCTGAGGACAGGCGATGCGGCTATTCATCCTCTTTGTATCTCTAATGTCTATCATAACATCTGGTACATAGCAGATGGAAGGACGTGCAAATGTGCAAGAATCATAGGAAGGTTTATTTCCTTTTTGTTTCAAAATACAGCTTCCTAAGACCCAGACCTACTGTGCAAGGGGTCCTGATTTGTACGCAGCAGGGACAGTCAAGGGATGAACTTCTGTGATGTTTATCAGTAGCGGCCCTTATCTCTAGCATGGATCTTTGCTAAATCCTATGTAAAATGCTACTTCAAAACCAGTCTTCTACTCTGTATTAGTTTCCTACGGCTGTGGTGACAATTTACCACAGACTGGGGGGCTTACAACAACAGAAAGTTGTTCTTTCTCAGTTCCAGAGGCTAGAACTCCAAAATTCAAGTGTTGGCAGAGCTGGGCTCTTTCTGAAGACTCAAAAGGAAAATCTGACACAGACATAAAGAAAAGATTTGTGGACATAGTGGGGGAAGAGGGTGGGACAAACTGAGAGAGCAGTACTGAAACATATATATTACTGTATGTAAAATAGATAGCCAGTGGGAATTGGCTCAAATCCTGTGCTCCGTGACAGCCTAGAGGGGTGGGATGGGCTGGGAGGGAGTTTCCGGAGGGAGGGGACATAGGAATTTTCTGAGGTATGGAAGAAATCAATGCAATATTGTAAAGTAGTGAAGTGAAGTCACTCAGTCGTGTCCGACTCTTGGCAACCCCATGGACTGTAGCCTACCAGGCTCCTCCCCTCCATGGGATTCTCCAGGCAAGAGTACTGGAGTGGGTTGCCATTTCCTAACTACCCTCCAATTAAAAGTAAATAATTTTTTTTAAAAAAGGAAAAGTTGTCCCACTCCTTTCCCTCTGCTTCTGGGGAAGATTAAATCTCCCCCCTCATCTCAGGATCCTTAACTTAATCACATCTGCAAAGCCTTTTATTGTTTTAAACAAGACGAAGTAACAGTCACAGATTCCAAGGATCAGGATGTCTTTTGAGGAGTGCTGTCATTCAGCCTCGCACACACCCAAACACCATCAGCATAGACTGAAGCAAATTTTTAAGTTTAGAATCCCATGCGATTCTAACCTAGATGTGAAAAACACTGAGATGGCCACTTACTATTGGTTTGTTGAATGAATGAATGAACAAATGGCTTCCTCTATTGTAGAAAATCCCCTCTTCTTCCATCCACCTCATTCCCTGACTTTAGATATAGCCCTCCAGGCAGAGACCCTCCTATCTATAATACTCCACTTCCAAAAAAGGTCTAAACACACACAGTTTTTGGAGTACTCAACTCCAGAAACACAGACACTCCCATCAGGAAGACTATGTCCCCACCCCCCCCCCCCCCCCCCCACCCCCGCTTCCCTTTTGTTCAGTGCAAGTTCCCTTTTGTTAAGGATACACGCTTCCTCAGGAGGGTCAGGAGGCTGCCCAGACTGTTCAGTTTCTCCTTTGTCCCAGGAAATAACTTCTGCAATACTGGACTGACCCAGAAAACCTCGTGATCCACCCTTTGTTTCTAGTTTGGTTTAAGAGACTATGGCTATTGAAACACTGGCCCCAAGACCACTAAGGGACTGCTGAGTCCAGGCACACTGTAACCCTGGGCAACCTGAGCGGGGCTAGGTACCCACTCTAGGGGTACCTACCTTCTCCCAGCAGCGATAGTGCGGTGGCGGGCTGTGGTGTGCTGATACATGTATAATAAGCAGTTCTCCAGCAAAAGCCTTGGATCTGTAGTGTCCACCTATTTCTGGGGAATAAATCATTGCATTGTCACCAAATTCAAGCTGCCAACATGATGTCACTGAAAGTGCACCTTCATCCCCACCGGGCAATCCCAGCATGTCACTGCAGCTCCCAGCCATGGGTTTACGGGAAACTGCAGTCTCCTCTCGGAGAAAAGTTGCAGGCCTAGGAGCTGGACAACGTAGCTTTTAGAGTATCACTGCACACACACCCATGCCCTCCTCCAGGGGCTCTTCCCCACCCAGGAATCAAACTTGTGTCTCTTAGGTCTCCTGCATTCTCAGGCAGGATCTAGCATCACCTGGGAAGCACTTAGAGAATCACTGCTGCTGCTAAGTCGCTTCAGTCGTGTCCAACTCTGTGCGACCCCATAGACAGCAGCCCACTAGGCTCCCCCGTCCCTGGGATTCTCCAGGCACGAACACTGGAGTGGGTTGCCATTTCCTTCTCCAATGCATGAAAGTGAAAAGTGAAAGTGAAGTTGCTCAGTAGTGCCAAACTCTTAGCGACCCCGTGGACTGCAGCCTACCTGGCTCCTCCGTCCACGGGATTTTTCCAGGCAAGAGTACTGGAGTGGGTTGCCATTGCCTTCTCCGTAGAGAATCACTACAGAGAGCCAATTTCCTAATTTCAGGGACCAAATGCCACTGCTAGGAGCAAGTGTCTACTCACACATCTTTACAAGCCCTTCCAACATTAAAGTTCTAGGCACCTGGCTTTCCAGGTGACACAGTGGTAAAGAATCTGCCTGCCAATGCAGGAGATGCAAGAGACACAGGTTCCATCCCTGGGTCAGGAAGACCCCCTGGAGTAGGAAATGGCAACCCACTTCAGTATTGTTGCCTGGAGAATCCCATGGACAGAGGAGCCTGGTGGGCTACCGTCCATGGGGATGCAAACAGTCGGTCACAACTGAGCATGCACGGAGGAACAGTTCAAACACTAACATCTTCCTCCTCTGAACTTTCATCAAGCTGTATTTCTACCTCTCTTTTTCAGGTAGAAACGCAGACATAGAGGACAGGCTTTGGGCGCAGCGAGGGAGGGGAGAGTGGGGTCAACTGAGAGAGCAGCACTGAAAAGGATACACTCTCTTGTGTGAAACAGACAGCTAGTGCGAAGCTGCTGCATCGCACCGGGAGCTCAACCCCGCGCTCTGTGACAACCTAGACGGGTGCGGTGCGGTGGGGCGGGGGTGGCCGAAGAGGGAGGGCCCATACACATACTTAGGGCTGGTTCATGTTGCTGTATGGCAGAGACAAACACAACACTGTAAACCAACTATCCTCCAATTTTAAAAAAACACTAGCAGAATAAAGGATCAATCTTCCAACCCCAGGATGTTTTTCATATAGTTTACATACAGATTCACGAAAAAGTAAAAAGCATTATTTATGCATAATTAATTGTAAGTGGAACCTAATAGATAAAATATACCGATAAAATTCTCCTCAGTGACTAGTCTTGGGAATAAGAGCGCTTTGCCATTGCTACTAAAAGAGCTCCAATCTCTTGGCAATTGTCAATTAATGATACATCAATACTCCTCAGAGTCTAGGTCCGTTTTATGGTTATTGTATAGCTGTTATTAGTAATCAAAATAAGAACAATTTCATGCACCAATGTGTCATGGATGTATGGACCAGTTACACACGGTCATTTTTCAAAGGTTAAAAATAGAAACTAAATTTCTAACTAATACCTCATTACTAATAACAAAACACCACCTCAAATTTATACAGAATTTTGTTTAAAAGTGCAGGTGTCATCAATAGATCACTGGAATTCAGTCAGATCTGAATGCCGATACTGATTTCCACTCTAATACTATTCTGAATACCAATTTTCCATTTATTTTGGAGTAAGATATAGATTCATATTGATGAAATAAAATTCATACCTTAAAGCAAGACAAGAACATTTAAATGTAAGTTTTTTTCCTCTGCCCGCTTGGGCCTCCTCCTCGAAGTGTATCAGTATATGACGTTCACTTGCATTAACCAGACATCCTTAGAAGATAACATTCCTTCTTCATCTCATGAAAGGTCATAATTCCCTATGAGATAACCATCTTTCTTAATCTGGTAAAGGGCCATACTGACCCACGACTCACTTTGTACACATAGATTGAGAGCTTGCAAACGGTCAATAACGATAGTCATTTGACAAATTATCCTTTTGCCTCAAAACTTACGTAACTGTGCTCCGACCTCTAACAGGTGGAACAGTCCTCCAGCTTTCTGAATGTCTTCCAGGTCGTAACCTTCAGGTTGGCGCAAATAAAATTTCTAGTTCTTTTTTACATCAACTACTGATTAATTTTTCATAAGCAATGTGGCAGACATTCAAAATTTACAAAGACTTACAGAAGAAAAAAAAAACCCAACAACTCTTCCCAACTCAGTCCTTCTGGCAAACCGCCTCCTTTCCTTGGATGTAAGGCACTACCAACAACTTCTTGATCTCCTCCTAGGGATATTTTATGCATACAAAGTACAAGCAAATCTAGTAGCACATGTAAGCTTATACCATTTTGCACAAATGTTCAACATTTTACACACAAGGGAAGTTTGCTGGTTCAGTCTCCTGTAAAACGGCGTGGGGAGGAATACATCACATAACTAGGAAAATGCCTAACCCTGGCACGGAGTTCGCACTAAAAATCACAGATTCTTTCCTTACCCTTAAAAAGGCTACGAGGGAAGGTACTTTTAGGGTGCCTCGGAATCACTAAGTGCTTGTTAATTATAGATCGCCACCCTCTAGGGGTTTCCAATTCAGCAGGTCTGGTAGACATTTGCCTTTCCAGCTAAGCCCACAGTTGCTGTAGATACTACTGTTCAGAGCCATCTGACCATCTAAAGGCTTAGTGGGAACTAAGACGGCCCAGCTTACAACGCAGGTTCTGCCTCTGGACCAAATTACTCTCCCTGGGCTTCAATTCTCTATTTTCTTTTTAATACAATTCTCATCTCAAAGGCTGCTGAGCAGGTTAAGATACAGCAGATGCAGGAGCCTTTGTCAAGACAAACGCTCAAGAACCGTAACGTGAAAGCAACCTGGGGCCGGGGGGGGGGGGGGGTTAAAGTGAAGACAGCCGGGAGCACCGGAATCGGGGCGCCCGAGCCCGCACGTGGCTCCCCATCCCGCGTCCGGGAGCCCGCGGGGCGGTGCACGCGCTCGGGGCGGACCCCGCTGGGACTCAGTGCGCCGACGGAGGGCAGAAGCCGCTTCGGAAAAGCGAGGGGGGAGGGTCCGGTTTCAAAGTCCTGAAACACAGGACACCGCGTGCCAAAACCTCGTGGCTGCGGCCGCACCAGCTTACAGTTTAAACTGCGTGTAAAGATGCCCGGGACCCACGCGAAAGCCCTTGGGGACGGGCCCTCCCCGGGCCGGGCGCATCGGGAGCCCTGCCCCCGGGACGCGCCGCGGCGCACATACGTGCGACGGGCCGGGAAGGGAATGGCGAGGGCCGGGTCGGGCGGGGCGGCACGGCGCGGCGCGCAACCGGCCGCCAGGGGGCAGCCGCGCGTCTGCGGGCCGCGGCCGGCTGGAACCGGTCTGGCCGGAAGTTGGGGCGGTGCCTCGGCTTCCGCTGAGAGAAAGTGCCACGTGGCCGGCCGGGAGGGAGGCAAACAGCAAGATGGCGGCGGCAGGGGGTGGGGTCCGCTGGGATACCCTGAGACCATGGGTCCCGCAAAGGGCGGCGTCCGCGGGGTGGGGTGGGCGAAATGGTGCCTGGTCCCTCCGTTCGAGCGTCTGGGGTGGTCGCCCGCCCGGACGTAGACGGGGGCGTGGGCCCAGCGCACACTCTGCGCCAGCTCGACCAGAGTCACCGCCGCGCGTTCTCATGAACCCGCCGGCCAGCTTATCATTCGCGGCCCGTTTCCATTTGTCCCCTCGTTTGTCGCTCCCTGCCAACAAGGACGGCAGAAACGCCTTTCTCCGGGCATTTTCGCCCTTTGATTAAGTGCGGCACATCGAGCCAGGGAGTCCTAGTTGAATCAAAACGCCTTCTCTTTGCTACCATTTTCGGTTACCGTTTCCTGCCTTTGTTGAGAGGCTTAGCACCGCTTCCCTTCTGATGGAGGCAAAAAAAAAAAAAAAACCCTAGATAATCTGGACTTTTAAGTAGATTCCCGACCCTGTCCAGTCGTGGTGGGAGTTTGACTTGTACACACAGGAGCTGCTCTGGGGTCGCCAGTGTGTGGCAGAGTTCGAAGTTCTGTTACATGTCACCTTGTACGTGTTTTCAGAAATAAAAAATGTTGGTGTGGATGGTTGCAGATTACAAGGTGCAGGAAATAAAGCAAAATCAACGAGCATTGGGTGGCCTTTCCATAAAGGCCCGCAGTTTCCCCTTAGTTGTCCAAGGATCTAGAAATGGAATACGGAGTCTTTCTACCTCTGCGTGGCCAACGGTTCGGCTCCGTTTTCTTTCTTCATCCAGTTTCGTTTTACTTGAGTTTGACGCAGCAGACCAAGTGTGGGTAAAAATAGTTAACACTGCCATTCGGCTTGTGGTGGTATATTTAGAATAAAGGAGAGACGTCAGTCCTTGTTTTTGAAATAAGTCTCGTTGTTGAGAGTTAAGGTTCAGATTCTCGCTAATTTATGAGACTGTCGACAAGTTGAAGCGACTGGTTTTGTTTTTAAATAATGGAACTCGTCTCCCAAAGGTTTGGGAGTTTAAAGAAAATTTTCTGAATGTAAAAAGGGCCCTGGTGCACTGACAAAGCAGAAGAACACTAATTTCTCTATGAAGATGCCCTAACAGTTTCCTCAGTCTGGTGGGGATTTAAAAACTTGGGCTGTGATCAAAACTGCGTTGCTGTTACGTGATAGACTAGAAACAGTATAATGGGGTCGGGCCGGGAAAAGGGGGTGGGGGGATTAAAACACAGCTTAGTATATTTTAAGGCTTAAATGCGGATTTTGTTTTTTTTTTAAACCCAGAGATTTGAGAGAATCTCTCTTCACCCACTCCTGTTTTGTAACGGCGCCTTCAGAGATGTCACTTCGGCCTTGTCCATCACTTGGCAGAAGGGGCTGGAAGAAGTTTTTAAAGGATCTTTTTACCTGGAGGGGTTAGAACCGGCCCTTCCCTGAGCCTGGGAAAAGAATGCAAATTCTTCAGAGCAAATCCTTCCTTTGTTCAACTAAAGGAGGCTGCCTCCTCTTTCTCCTTTTGTAGTTACAGACACAAACTTGGGCAACTTTTTCTGCAAATGCCCCTGTTACTCAGGAGCACAAGAATTTGCATCCTGGGCCTTCAGTTGTTTGCCTCCAGAATTTCACTAGCACTGCCTTCCTGTTAAAAGGAGAAAATGTATTTTAAATTTTTAAATATTTCATAATAGCAAATTTGATTTTTTTTTTAAAGGAAATTAAAAGAACCTGTAGCCTAGCAATTCAGAGATAACTTGTTCTTGTAGGCACAGAAGTTTGTTTGGGGGGATTATATTTGTACACCTTGGTACCTTCTTCACTTGACTTTTTCAGATACGTTTTTAGTTTCTATTACTTAAATTTTGTTTGACACAATATAAATAATACAGACGAACACAAAGAAAAAAATCACTCAGAATGCCGTTATCAAGGAAGAACCACTATTAAACAGCTTGTCTTTAGTTGTCCTAAAAGAGCACTACACCTAGTTTGTAACTGATGTTTAGCATTTTGTCACTCAGACGTGTTGGACTCTTTTCGACCCTGTGGACTGTAGCCCTCCAGGCTTCTCTGTCCCTGGGATTCTCCAGGCAAAAATACTGCAGTGGGTAGCCATTAGCCACTTGTAGTGTATGTTTTCTAAGGTCAAGTAAGAATCTTTGTGATTTTTAGAGCCTGCATGATATACTGTCAGTTCAATATACCA
Organism: Ovis aries; assembly: GCF_016772045.2. Lineage (NCBI taxonomy): Eukaryota > Metazoa > Chordata > Mammalia > Artiodactyla > Bovidae > Ovis > Ovis aries. The sequence goes on along the minus strand of NC_056071.1, from coordinate 13,641,367 downwards.
CAATTAACACCCAGCCTTTCTTTCTCTTACTACTGAACACCAAATTTGTCGTTTTTTGCTCTTATAAAAAACTCTGGCATGAGTACTTTTGTACAAAAAGCTCTTCCTATATTTCTGTAGAATACAGCTCACAATGAATCTGAGCTTTTTAAGGTGGATTGATACATATTTGACTCACCAAATTGTTGAGTCCATGGTGATTCATCTTGGCCCTTCAAATGACTGCATCAGCATTCCAGCTGAGGTGAGATCCCTCTTACTTTACTTCGTTTACCGTCACTTTTCTAAATTTTAAATTATAAATCATATATTCTTAGTATATTTTTCTCAATTTTTAAAAAATTGAAGTATACTTGAGTTACATTGCTGTGCTTTGTGTATTACTTTTGATATGAAGATGTGTCTAAGAACTGTCAGAGATGGATATTTAACCTTAAGTTAAATATTTAAAAGGAACCCTTTCACTGTCAAATATTAACAATACAGAAACCTCTTTTCCTTTTAGCAAGCTTTTTTCCTGTGTATAGATATAGTACAAAAAAACCTAATTGTTGACATTTTCTTTCCAACGTGCAGCAAGTATAAAAACTTTGTAGCTCTCTAACAGACTTATGAACACAGCTTTGGGGGGAGGAAGGAGGGGGGGTACATATGGAGAGAGTAACATGAAAACATCACTGCCATATGTAAACTAGATAGCCAATGGGAATTTGCTGTATGATTCAGGGAATGAAAATGTGAGAACCTAGAGGCGTGGGATGGGGAGGGAGGTGGGAAGCGACATAGGTAAACCCATCAGCTGACGTTTGGAGATGCATGTTGATGTTTGGTAGAAACCAACACAATAGTAAAGCAGTTACCCTTCAGTTAAAATAATTTTTTAAAAAAACTTTGTAGCTCTCCAAAACTGTCTAGTATAAATGAACTTTGGGGGTGGGTTTTTTGCAGGGTAAAAGTGTCTCTAAATCATCTATCATCATTTAATTCGCCAGTTTCAATTGTTTTATTGTGAGTATGCTACTAAGACGATCCATCCACAGGACAGGAGAGACAGCTCTGTTCAAACCAAGCTGACCAATTAATTCTGTTTCTGCTCTACATGAGTGTAATGGTACTTGGAGACGCCTTACCAGGGAACCATTTCATAGCCTATTCCTCCAAAATTAAACTCTGTTTGCCGGAATCTTCTCTCTGAAAATGATTTAGCAAACACAGAGAAGTAAAATGAAAAAACAGCAGCAACACATGAATGATGGAGCAGTAGCAGCAGCCATTCCGTGGACATGTTAAAATCACCGCAGAAAAATGTGACTCCCCCCTTTCCTGGGGTAATGTTAGTTCTGATCACCACCTATAGTTTTTTGTTTTGGTTTGGCCACAGCATGTGGAATCTTGGTTCACTGATTGGGGATCAAACCTGGGTCTCCTGCACTGGAAGCACAAGTCTCTGCCACCTATACTTTAAAACAACACTATGAAGAAAAAAATAATAATAATAATAAAACAACACTATGTGTTAGCCTCTCAGTCGTGTCCAACTCTTTGCGACCCCATAGACTGTAGCCCACCAGGCTCCTCTGTCCATGGAATTTCCCAGGCAAGATACTAGAGAGGGTTGCCATTTCCTACTCCAGGGGATCTTTCCAGACCCAGGCCTGCATCTTTTGTGTCTCCTCATTGGATTCTTCACATCTGTGCCATCTTTAAATGAAGTCCTTCTAATTAATATACTTGAAATAAGAAACATTTCATTCAAATGGAGAACATCATTTAAGAATATTCAAAAGGGTTTGGGGGTTCAAGAGCTACTGTATATAGTAATCATTATTATTCTGTAATAGACTTGCTTTTAGTGACAGTACCCCAGTGCTGAGGCTTGTCTCTGGAAATACAGCATTTGAGGCCAGTTACTAAATAGTCTAACCGTACAGATAGACAGCAGTAAGCATGAAAAGATTTTTTTTTAATAGCTACACCAGCATTGTGCATTAAAATATATATATTATCAAAGATTCATTCATTGTCATCCTCTCAAAACAGCTCTAGATTTGTTTATCATTTAGATTTCATAGCTGATACCTAAGTCAGTAAATGGATGAGTATGTTTCATTTTAGTTCTTAATTTGAGGGACATTGACTTTGAACAGCTTTTGAAAGCTATAACACTTAGAAACTTGTCTCCTAAGAGCTGAAGTTTAAAAATCTACTGATATAAATGAAGAACTTGGGCGAGAAGAAAAATTATTTTATATTTCCAGAGCCTTTGAAAACATCAAGATTCCATTCTCAGCAGGAGAAGAAAAGTTCTTGCAAATTTACCCCTTAACTCAGCACTACCGGAAATCAAAGCGGGAATCTCGGTTGTCTCCTGTCCTAGAATGTCTTGGCTGCTGTGTTGGCAAGTTGTGGGCACGTTCCAACAGGATCAGGGCCCTTGAGGTCTCAGCATCACTATCTTTTAGTCTTGCTAGTTGCCCCTTCTTCCCCATAACAAATACCCCTAATGCCCTGCCCTGCCCTGCCCTCATCCTTTGAAGGTCCCTTGGAGCAGCAATTAGAAACTAGGGCTTGAGAGTCAGAGGAAATCAGATTTGGTTTCTAGATACATCATTTACTAACTCTGTGATCCCTGGCAGGTTAACATCTCTGGGCCTCAGTATCTCACCCAAGATACTGGGGATATCTCTCTCTTTGTTGTGAGGATGGTAGAGTGGACAGTATGTAATGCTTAGCACATTGTGTGTGTGTGTGCACACGCATGCACGCACGCATTCAGTCACTCAATCATGTCTGACTCTGAGACGCCCATGGACTGTAGCCTCAGGCTCCTCTGTCCATGAAATTTTTCAGACAGGAATACTGGAGTAGTTGCCATTTTCTACTCCAGAGGATCTTCCCAATCCAGGGATCAACCTGCATCTCTTGTGTCTCCTACGTTGGCAGGTAGATTCTTTACCATTGTGCCATCTGGGAAGCCCTGCTTAGCATATTGCCTGGCACAAATAATCTCTCAATGGATGGGTGGTGGTGTTAACACTTCTACTTCCTTAATCTGCTTTTTACCTGTGCTTGGTTCCTCATTCTCCTTTGGTTAGTTGACTCCTCTTGGGTCTCCACCCCTCCAGCCTAGATCCCTGAGCTGCTGGCTATTCCTTGTCTCATCTTCTCTTTAAACATGCTCTTTGCTCTCTTATCTGCCTCGTAAACGCCTCCTCATTCATCAAAACTCAAACCTTACTATCCGGATGATGACAGTATAAATTGGTATAACTTCTTTGGAGGGAAATTTTTGCAAAAATCATCAGAATTCAAATGCACCAACTTACAGATCCAGGAATTCTACTTCTAGGAATGTATCTTATGAATAATCTCACACATGGACAAAAAAGAAATATATACAAAGATAGCAAGACTGTAAAATCTTACATGTCCAATGGAACGCTAGTATAAAATTTTTTATTTATCCCTACAATGAAATAGGGCTATTAAGAATAAATAAATGAGCAGTTCCATATGTACTGGCTTCCAAAACATATTGTTAAATGAAAAAATCAAGTTATAAAAAGCCTAGTAGAAAATGCCTCCGTTTGGCTGAAGAGGAAGGAGTGATACACTTATATTTACATTAATGGGATGGTGGTGGTGACCCCTGATGATCAGTCAAGGATCTAGATGAGATTTCCTTTTCACTGTATACTTTTTGCTCTTTTGGGAAAATGTCTTAACTATTTGCATAAAGTTTTAAATTTCTTTAAATTAAATATATATATATATATACCCTAACTCCAGCATCTCTTCATTTTGGGAAGACTTCCCAACCCTCTCCCACCCTTCCCAGGAAATTTCCACCTCCTTCCTACTTTCTCAGTTGCCTTGTGTTTTGAATGTAACTTTAAATCCCATTGTATTGAATGTAACTGTCCACGACTGGTTTCCCTCAAAACCCAGAGCATCTATCTAGAAAGTAAAACTGATACTCTTTTTTATGTTCTAAGAATCTAGCACAAGATGGTACACACACACAGTTTTTTTGGAAAGAATGAATTAAAAACATCTCCTATCAGTCTCTCCCACCACTGCCCTGATCCTATTCTGGTTGTCCACAAGAGAATCTGAGTTCTGTCTAGCGTATAATCTGGCCCATCCTTTATTATTGGGCATTCCCAGCAAACCCTCTTGTAGCTCCTTCTGTTGTTTAGTTGCTCAGTTGTGTTCAACTCTTGGGGGATTCACGGACTGTAACTGGCCAGGGGCCTCTGTCCATGGGATTTCGCAGGCTAGAATACTGGAGTGGGTTGCCATCTCCTCCTCCAGGGAATCTTCCTGACCTAGGGATCCAACCTGCATCTCCTGCATTGCAGGTGGATTCTTTACCACTGAGACACCAGGAAATCCTTGTAGCTCTTGCTACACCTAACTTTTTAGTTTTTTCAGTTGTTGTTAGTTTATCCTGTCTGGTTGGTATTTTGTTTTTCTTTTTTTAATGGACAATGTCTTCACACTCCTTGCCTTTACATATGTAGTTCCCTTAACGAATGTCCTTTCCTACTTCTCATTTAGTTACCTTCATTTAAATCACTTCCTCTTTGAAGCCTTCCTGTTTTTCTCCTGTCTTAGTCGATAAACTTAATGTTCCCATGAGTCTCTGATCAAACTTGTAATCCCTGGTATTTACTGCAGTTATTTTACATGTTAGTCCATCTGCCAAAAATATAGGATTTTTCAAAGACAGAGATCTTTACCTTGTTTATCTTACTCTTCCCAGAATTTATGCCTGGCACAAGGCAGGCACTCAATCAATACTGTTAGTTGGGTGAATGAACAAGGCAACAGTAAACGCACCTGGTATTTTGAAGGGCAGCATGTGGTGGCCATCTACAACTTATTCAGGGCGATATACTTGTATGCTGTTGTGTTACATTCACATCTCAGCCTGGCCCCTTGAGGCAGAACCTGTTGCATTAGAGTAATCCAGGTGGATAAATCTAATTACATGTGCCCTCTTTAAGGCCCTTAAAGCAGAATTGCTAGACTTAACAACTAATAATACAAGTCACTCAATGAAATTTGAATTTCCCAGAAACAACAAACAAGATTTTAATGTAAATGGATTCCAAATGTACTAAAAAAAAAAAAAAGTATTCATTGTTTATCAGAAATTTAAACGTGACTAAATGTTCTCCTGTATTTTGTCTGGCAGCCCTACCTCAAAAACCAAATTCCTAAACCTTGTCTTCCTGCATTCTAACTCAGTAATTCTTAGAAAATGTTACAAACTATGCAGTCTTATCATCTTTATTAAATGTAAGCAACCAAAATCTACCAACTCTGCTTACTAAAACTTAATGCATATTTAAACACTTTGTCTTCTTCCAAAACTTTTATATTTTAACCATTAGAGTTAGATTCTAATGTATATGAATTTAGCCTTTTAGCCACTTTAGAATTGGACCTGAGAGGGAAAATCCAGATGACTTTACATCTGAAGTCTCTCGCTGGCTCACTCTCTTTTTTTGTTGTTTTCCTCTCTATTCCGCAGGAAATTTTAAATAACAGGAGATTACCCCGGACTCCGTAGGGCGGTTAGGGAAGGCTCTCGGCCATTAGAAACCCTGCAGAGCTTTTTGGTCTGTAAAATACCACTTCCCTGCAGAGTTAAGGGAGTAGCCACACTACCCAGCATTGGCTCCTGCACTAACCAGCCCAGCAACCACTAAGTATTGTTACAGACTAGGCTTTCCACGAAAAGCCTATTTTAAAAATTAGAAGCTTCATCTAATCTGAAATGGGGGCATTTCCCGATTTCAGTTTCTTGGCATTGGTAAATATTCTGGCAGTGAAAAAAATTAAAGCACCAAACGCAGCTGCACCTATTTTTGTCTCAAAAGCACAATTCCCTTTACATCAAATCATATTCCCCTGCAGCTTCAACATGGATGCCAACTCTACACGACACAGCTTTTGGTTACACGTAATTAATTAGTTTTCTCTGTGGTTATGGAAAGAGAATGTCACAAGTATAGCCCTTTTTTAACATCCAAACTTGAAAATTACAAGCTAAACACCGTCCTGTGTGTCTAAACGCACGCAGCACACCTGCTTAGAACTCCAACGTCACAGCTCTGCGTTCTGAAAAACAAGAAAGGATCATCAAAAATTACTAGAAAGTTTCGACTGGAAAGTGAGGGATTAAAAAAAAAGACGTGTTAAAAAGGGGACAGGAGTGAAGACATGGCTTAACAGGGCCGCGAAGCAGAGAGAATAGGTCTGTTGGAAGTGGCAAATCACTCTGCCAGGGCCGTGGTAAGTCTGGAACATCACCTACACCTTCGTGAGAATCCACCCTGACTCCCACGCTACTGTCCGCAGTCAGAGCGTGAGGACAAGAGTAGAAGGTGGGTACTCTCACAACCCCGAAGACCACCGAGCAAACCGTCTGAAATGAACTGAAAAGAGTTAATGTGTCAAGAGCTTTACTTCTGGGAAGACCAACATCTCTGTTTCACCCAATTGAATGGCTTCTAGAAAATATTGCTTGTAAGGGGAATCGTTTCTGAGCCACAGACTGTATCTCAGATGTTCACGTTATAAAAATCAGAATTGTTATTTATTCTTTCATAAAAGTAAGCCAGAGATAAACTATCGCTTAACCTGAAAATCGGAAGAGCTTATAACATGGAGAAAGTTCTTTGACGACTAAGAGGCAGAAAAAAAAATCTCACTGATTATCTTTTATACTGTAAAAACCGATCTACAAAGAGAGGATAAATTTCCTGATGGCCGCTAAACCTATCCTGTTGCTTCTTACACGTTTCTTCTGGGTTTTGGTAGTTTTTAATAGTTAGAATTTGTCAATCCGTTTGTACAAAACGAGTTTTCCTTGCTTCAGAACCCAGTCATTTTTAAACTGGTTGACAGTCAATGTGACTATTTACGAAGTTGTTTCTTCGTCTCATTCCTGTGTGTTGGTAGCCCTTTCTGCACCAGAGTTCGATATATAAGATTTTTAGTTTTCTTTTCTTAACTTGATTAAGAAAATGCCTGTTCATTCCGACTTTACTTGCCTAAGTATAAACTAGTACTGGCCTGGAAATTGTGAACTGAATTTTACTACGTCTAGGAAGATTAAATGGAGACCCCCCCGCCCACTTCACACTGTAGCTTACAACGGAGATCAGCGACAGGGTTCCAAGCAATGTCCGGGCGCCTTTAAGAGGAAGCGCGGTAATTTTCCACCGCCCCACTGGCCCCGCCCACGCGGTAGGCGGCTGGGCGCGGCGAAGTGCGGCTGCGTGGCGCGGGCCTCCTGTTGCTTGGAAACCACCTCTTCCACCCTTGGAGCCCAAAGTCCTTTTGTTTCCAAGATGGCCTCTGAGTCCTGTCTTAAAGAGCCAGGTACAAAGCCAGTTGAACACCCTTGAGCTTAGCAGAAAGCAAGAGTCGTAATGGCTGGCTTTAGTAGTGTTCTGTGCCAATAGCCAATATTTATTTACTTTTATAACGTTAAAAAAATCCTTGTAGTTAGGTCGTCTGGATGGGAAAAAAAATCAGGGAGTGCCTCAGGGTGTGTGTTAAGTCAAGGACTAAGAGACGTGGTACCGCTTTTGGCTTCAAAGTCGGTGATACATTCGCTTCTTTTTATAAAAATTCTCGTTTTTCCTGTTAAACTAGCTCAGGAGGAAGTCTTTTTAAACTAGCTTAACCACAGAGACCATATAATTACAAGGAGCTCAATCAGGGTAGTAGCCCCTGGCTGTGTCACCTTCTCTTTAAAAATGTTTTTTCTATTTTTCTCTTTCTTGAGAAGTTAATGTATATTCAAACTAATGGTACTATTATAAGATTGTAAATTCCTCTGGAGATAAGTAACCGTGTTTTCCCCATTGCTTCCCTGGGGCCACAGATGGTATAGAATTTGCCTGCAATGAAGGAGACCTGGGAAGATCCCCTGGAGCAGGGAATGGCAACCCACTCCAGCATTCTTGCCTGGAGAATCCCGTGGACAGAGGACCCTGGCGGGCTACAGTTGAAGAGTCGCACAGAGTAGGACACGACTGAACGGCTAACACTTGACTTTGTATCCCAAAAGTGTTTCTGCCTATAACAAACCTTGAAATAATTCTAAAACTATGGAGCCTTTATACTTTGGAAAACACTGTTCTATGAAGCCGATTTCCCCATTTTGTCTCTCATTTTCAGGTGAGAAACTAAGTCACCAGGAGGTTAAGTGCCTGAAGCAGAGATGGAAGGGAGAGTCAAACCCCGACTTTCTAAGGAGAGCCTGTGCTAGCCTGCCATTGTGCTGTAGGGCTGTCTGTAAATACTGCCTAGAGTACACAGTATCTTCTAATTGTGGCTCTCTCAGAGAGGAGTGTGAAAATCTATTTCTCTGAAATCTGTTCTGCTTTGTCATGAACAGACTTTTCACATTTATATCAGGGCATTTAGATGCTTACCCATATCCTGAGCTGGAAAGACCCAAACTCAACCAACCTTGGTGGCAGGTGTTGAGGAAATATAATTAAAAACAAAATCTGCCAACCCCCAAAAAACTCCCCACAAAAGCAGAAGAGAAAGAAAGCTGCTTTACTACTGAATAAGCATTAAACCAAAATATGATGTGCATCACAGGTAATCCACTGAGAGACTGCAAAGATGGAAAGGAATTTCACTTTTACACAGTGAAGCGGACATACCCTATTATTAATACTATCTGTTCTCAAGATATACAGTAACTAGTAGGAGGGTTTGACAGTACCATTTGTCACGTATAGTTCATCCTAAATTCACCTTGGTAATTGATAGCTGCTATCTGTAGCAGTCAATTAGTTAATCCAAAGAAAAGACTTCTTACATATTTACGACAGGAGGTAAGTCAGAAACTTGGAAACAGGGACCTTCTGAAGTTAGACTCCTACTCTCCCAGGGAGAGTCGTTTTTCCAAAGCGAGGAAATAGGGATGTTATCTTTCTTGATGATTCCATTTCAAAGAGATAGCTCCCAGGTCTTTGAGAAAGGCATTCCTGTGTTGTAAAGCTGGCAAAGAGGCTTATTTAGCTTTTTAAAAGGTTTGTGTAATTCTTAAAGGGCCAGAGAAGGAATTTACAACCATAGAATTTCTAATGTAAATAGGGAAAGAAACAGGGTTGGGGGAGAGAGGTCTCTTTCCTTTTCAGGACTAGGGAGATTTCGTATTTAATTTAGATTTGTGTTGACCCTGACACTGGATACAGGGACAAAGGCCAGTTCTTCCAATCAGCGATTCAGCTTGCATTCAGATTTTGACTACAGGTCCATCCTTCCCACAGACATAATAGCCAAATAGCAGGAAATCGGGAGAACAGTATTTACCAAACGTTGAGGACTGAGTTTTCTATTCTAATTCAAAATCTCACATCCTGGTTTCTTGGAAATGACAGCTAATTCCTAGCAGACGCTGAGTGAATTTGCATGCTGTAGCAGTCAGAAGGACTTGTCCAAGAACTGCCAACCGGACAACTGGATTTGATGTTCTTTTGAGTTCAATATGGGATCTTTGGTCCTCTTGCAGTTGCCTGACAGGGAGGACCTCTTTTTACCACTCGGTCTCCTGAATCTCACACTTGTATCTTAGCTTCTTTAACAAAAGGCTCTGACTGCTTGTGGCCCCCACACCTTAGCATGTGCTAACACCTCAACCTGGACCGCCACCTTCCTCCACTGTTTCTACTAGCTTGGCTCAGCTAGCAATATAACTCACCTAGACTCACCTTCTCGGAGAAGGCAATGGCAACCCACTCCAGTACTCTTGCCTGGAAAATCCCACGGACAGAGGAGCCTGGTAGGCTGCAGTCCATGGGGTCGCTAAGATTCGGACACGACTGAGCGAATTCACTTTCACTTTTCACTTTCATGCACTGGAGAAGGAAATGGCAACCCACTCCAGTGTTCTTGCCCGGAGAATCCCAGGGATGGGGGGAGCCTGGTGGGCTGCCGTCTCTGGGGTCACACAGAGTCAGACACGACTGAAGCGACTTAGCAGCAGCAGCAGACTCACCTTCTGGAATTCTTCCCTGGCCCTCTTCCCTACCCACTCACCTTCCTCTGATTTAATTTCCCTGGGCTCCCAGAACTCTTGGTAATTTCTCCTGTCACAGCACACACACACACAGTACTCATATATAATGTATTTATCCATAAGCTTCATGAGAGCAGAGTTTTTTGCTTTTCTGTTTTTTAGATCTTTGTATTCCCAGCACCTCACAGCAGAATACCTAGATGAATAAGTCTGAGATCTCTAACGTGACCTACAGGCCTCACCCAGCCCACCAAATTAATTTTGTTTGGCTCTTTTCTCAAATTTGTTTTTTAAAATGTCAGGTCACATTTTAAAATCTGCATTTACATACAGATCAGGGTCTTTGACTTCTCTTGAATGATCTATGCCCCCAGGCCCCACCCCCAAACCTGTTTCCACGTGGCAGCAGGCACCTAGCGCAGAGATGGGCCCCTTTGACCAGACACCAGCGCTTCACTTTATTGCAGCCTTTGCCACTCCCTGTTGCTTCCTCTTTGAGGCTCCGTGTGAGGTATCATTTCTATTTAGTGTGCACTAATATTTTTGTTGCGGTTAACTCTCAGTACCAAAAGAGAGAACAAGGCTAAAGCATCTTTCAAGAATAGTGGGAGAGAGCTCATTCATTTCTTGGAAATGAAGAGTTGCTTTTGTGTTTCTAAGGCACATAAAATGTGTCTGTCTCCATTTTTCTCAAATTTACCTGCTTTGTTTATTTACATTATCTTCTTGGTTCCTATAGATAATTGAGTTTTTGACCCTGAGAATAGATACTCAAAAGCTGTTTGAGGAAAGAAAAACAAGCCATTAACTGCAAATGGTTAAAATTCCACACTTTTGAAGTCCAGCTACTTAAACCAACTTCCCAAACTACCACCTTTAGCCAATCTTTCAATATCACCCTGAACAGCTTTTTTAACATGTGTTGCCTTTTGGTTGGGTGTGCACATGACACTCAGATTCCTATAGCAACTGCCTTATCAAAAACCATGAGGAAAGTTCAGCTCTGTGCCCCTTGTCCTTAATGACTCAACAGGCATAGAATGCACACAACCAAAACAAGTTCAGTCTATGCAAGCAATTTTCCACACAGCACCTTATATATGATAGACAGTGTTTGATGCATAGAACTGAAAACTATTTTTTAAAACATAAAATGAAGAAATGGTTAGTCCTGTTGCTGTCAGTGATTATATCAAAGTGAGCATCTGAATAAATACAACCTTCCAAAAGATACATGCACCCCAATTTTCACAGCAGCACTGTTTACAATAACAAAAATATGGGAGCAACATCTGTGTCCATCAACCAATGACTAGATAAAGAAGATGTGGTATATTTATACAATGCAATATTGCTCAACTATAAAAAAATGAAATTTTGCCATTTGCAAGGACATAGATTTGGAGGGCACTATGCTGAGTGAAATAAGACAAAGACAAATACTGTATGATATCACTTATATGTGGAATCTAAAAAGAAGAAGTTAGTGAGTATAACAAGAAACAAATTTAGAAAACAAACTAGTGAGGAGAAGGGTGCAGGGGAAGGACATGATCAGGGTAAGGGATTAAGAGGTACAAACTACCATGTATAAAATGAATAGGCTACAAGGATATATTGTTCAGCACAGGGAAAATAACCAATATCTTATAATAGCTATAAATAGAATATAACCTTTAAGAATTGTGAATCACTGTTCATCTGAAGCATATAATACTGTAAATAAAAAAATAAATACTACATTTTCTCTCTCAACACTAGTGAGACGGGAAGTACTGATGCATGGACAAAGTAGAAGGATATTGTTCATTCTGTTTTGCATGAAATATACCAAGAAAACATTCAAAACACCTACCAAGAAAATTCATATTCAAGAAGTTATAACTGTTTTGAATCCCAGAGTTTTGTTTAATGGAGCTTCTGTTTTCAAGGAAAGGTTTGAAATTATTATTTCCTCCTAAATTCTCATAGCTTAGGGACTTCCCTGGTGGTCCAGGGGCTAAGACTCTGCTCTCCTAATGCAGGGAGCCTGAATTCAGTCCCTGGTCAGGGAACTAAGATCCCACATGCCCCAGCTAAGACCTGGTGACTAAGTCAAATAAGTAATTAACTAAATAAATATTTTAAAAATAAACTCTCATAGCTTAGAGTCACCTTATTTGAACAAGAATCCTGTCTGCTTTAGTGGGCTGGAAAATTTTTCTGTACATCTGGAATGTCCTATAATACTGAGTGTGGAGTGATGATGTGGAGTCAACACAAAGTGTTCCCTCTGCTCCGGATCTGCTCTGACATCATGAAATATATAGTTCACTCATCTGGCCCCTTCTTCTTGCCTGGGGTTTTAGAGTCATTAAATTACTGTTTTGCCTGGCCTTATTTATTAGTCCTTTCCAAATATGTAGAATTATTAAGGCAGGGGATTCCCTGGTGGTCCAGCGGTCAGGAATCTGTGCTTTCACTGCCACGGGCACCGGTTCAATCCTTGGCCTGGGAATTAAGATCCCACGTGCTGCAAGTTGCAGTTAATAAGAATTAATAGGGCCATCAGTTGGGGTAAGCTCAGTTAGGAAAAGCTCACAGTTAATTGTGCCATTGTTGTTCAATCACTGTCATGTCCGTCTCTTTGCAATCCCAAAGACTGTAGCATGCCAATAGTATGCTCCTCCATCCTCCACTGTCTCCTGGAATTTGCTCACATTCATGTCCATTGAGTTGGTGATACTGTCTTAACCATGTCATTTTCTGCCATCGCCTTCTCCTTTTGCTTTCCATCTTTTCCAGCATCAAGGTCTTTTCCAGTGGGTCAGCTCTTCGCATCAGGTAGCCAAAGTATTGCAGCTTCAGTTTCAGTCCTTCCAATGAATATTCAAGGCTGATTTCCTTTAGGATTGACTGGTTTGATCTCTTTGCAGTCCAAGGGAATCTCCAGTGACTTCTCCAGCATCACAATTTGAAAGCATCAATTCTTCAGTGCTCAGTCTTCTTTATGGTCCAGCTCTCACATCCATACATGATTACTGGAAAGATCATAGCTTTGACTATACAGACCTTTGTCAGCAAATTGATGTCTCTGCTTTTAATATGCTGTCTAGGTTGGTCATAGCTTTCCTTCCAAGGAGCAAGTGTTTTTAATTTCATGGCTGCAGTCACCATCCACAGTTAATTTTGGAGCCCAAGGAAAGGAAATCTGTCACTGCTTTCACTTTTCCCCCTTCTGTTAGCCATGAAGTGATGGGACCAAATGCCATGATCTTAATTTTTTTAATGTCGGATTTCAAGCCAGCTTTTTCACTCTCCTCTTTCACACTCATCAAGAGGCTTTAGTTTCTGCCATTAGAGTGGTATCATCTGCATATCTGAGTTGTTGATACTTCTCCGAGCAATGTTGATTTCAGCTTGTGATTCATCCAGCCTGGCATTTTGCATGATGTACTCAGTATAAAGTCAAATAAGCAAGGTAACAATATACAGTCTTGTCATACTCCGTTCTCAATTTTGAACCAGTCAGTTGTTCTGTGTCCATTTCTGTTTGTTCATGATCAACATACAGGTTTCTCAGGAGACAGGTAAGGTGGTCTGGTATTCCCATCTCTTGAAGAATTTTCCAGTTTGTTGTGATCCACACAGACAAAGGCTTTATCGTAGTCAATGAAGCAGAAGTAAATGTTTTTCTGGAATTCTCTTGCTTTCTCTATGATCCAATAAATGTTGGCAATTTGATCTCTGATTCCTCTGCCTCTTCGAAACCCAGCTTGTATGTCTGGAAGTTCTTGGTTCACGTACTGTTGAAGCCTAGCTTGAAGAATTTTGAGCATAACTTTGGTGGCATGTAAAATGAGCCCAATTGTAAACTGAACATTCTTTGACATTGCCTTTCTTTGGAATGAAAACTGACTTTTACCAGTCCTATGGCCACTGCCAAGTTTTCCAAATTTGCTGATATATTGAGTACAGCACTTTAATAGCATCATCTTTTAGGATTTTAAATAGCTCAGCTAGAATTCCATCACCTCTACTAGCTTTATTTGTAGTAATGCTTCCTTAAGGCCTGCTTGACCTCACACTTCAGGATTTCCGGCTCTAGGTGAGTGACCACACCCTTATCTGGGTCATTAAGACCTTTTATGCATTGTTCTTCTGTGTGTTCTTGCCACCTCTTCCTAATCTCTTTTGTTTCAGTTAGGTCCTTACTATTTCTGTCCTTTATTTTGCCCATCCTTGCATGAAATGTTCCCTTAATATCTCCAGTTTTCTTGAAGAGATCTGTAGTCTTTCCCATTCTGTTGTTTTCCTCTCTTTCTTTGCATTGTTCATTTAAGAAGGCCTTTTTATTTCACTTGCTATTCTCTGGAACTCTGCACTCCGTTGGGTGTATCTTTCCCTTTCTCCCTTACTTTGTGGTTCTCTTCTTTCCTCAGCTAATTGTAAAACCTCCTCTGACATACTCTGCCTTTAAACGTCCCCCTTACCCCCCGCCGTCAGTTTTCCTTTTAGGCACACTTACAAACAAGTCACGGAAATACAGTGAAGTTCTCAAGGGAAAGGTACATCAGGTAATTTTAGATCTATTAAACTCATGCTAAAGAGTTCTATGCAGGAGGAGAAAAAATTATGCAAATTGCTTTTCTTTTGCACTTGAGAAAAAACGATGACCCCACCACCCACTAGAAAGGACTTAAAAAAATCAAGTTAGAGTCCTGAGGCCAGTGTTTTCACGAAGAGACTCAGTAGGGTTCAGAAGATGGCTGTACCAATGAGAAAATGGAGATGTCTCCTCTCTCAGAGCTTAGAAGCTGTCCCCAAGTTTAAATTCCAGTCTCTGTTGAAATGAGACTGGTGACTCTTCCTTGGTGGCTCAGAAGGTAAAGAATCTGCCTGCCACGCAGGAGACCCAGGTTCTATCTCTAGGTCAAGAAGATCCCCTGGAGAAGGGAATGGCTATCCACGCCAGTATTCTTGCCTGGGAAATCCCACCCATGGACAGAGGAGCCTGGTCGGCTGCAGTGCTTGGGACTGCCAAGAGTCAGACATGGCTGAGTGGCTAACACACAGATGCACAGGTGTTGGTACAAGAACACAAGGGCTTCCCAGGTGGTACTAGTGGTGAAGAACCGGTCTGCCAGTCCAGAAGATACAAGACATATGGGTTTGATCCCTGAGTCAGGAAGCTCCCCTGGCAGAGGAAATGACAGCCACTCCAGAGGGTCGTGGTGGGCTACAGTCCATAGCGTCACAAAGAGTTGGATATGACTGAAGCGACTTAGCACAGACGCACATTCAAGGACCACACAACCTCTAGTAGGGAAGGAAGCTTATTGGTAAATAGATCAATTGTATGTGATATTAAACAGACTCATTCAGAGAACTACATTTACTTGTGAGAAACTGAAGCCTTGATTACTGCCATTTCTCTAAGCAAGCTGCAATAGTTGTGTCTTATCTACAAAAACAGAGAATACTTAAATACTTAATCTTTGCACGTTTTCGTTTGCTTCAAAAAAAGGGTATTGCAAATACTTTGGTCCATGACTTTAAATCTATTCGGGACTGTTCCTTTATTTGATGAGGAAAACACTCTGCTGCATGTTCACCTCCCAGTTCGAGTCAGAACCCAGTCGTGAGTCTACACAGGACTTCTCTCCTGTCCTTTCTGCATTTGTTTCTTTTTTTTTTTTTTTCCACATGTTCCATGTTTGAATAGTTTCCTTTAAACACTCAAGAATGTAGTTAAGTAGAAGAAAGAGGCCAAAGCAACAAGAGTTCAGAACTTGTTACCTATGACACACTTGCGGGGACGAGTGATGTGTGTGTGTTCGATCGTGTCTGAGTCTGCGACCCCATGGACTGTAGCCCACCAGGCTCCTCTGTCCATGGGATTTCCCAGGCAAGAATACTTAACTGTGTTGCCATTTCTTCCTTCAGGGCATCTTCCCAACCAAGGGATCAAACTTGTGTTTCTTTCGCCTTAAATGTGTGGTCTGTCTCTCAAGCTTTTGGACTGAGATGTCTCATGAAGGCAGAAGATCCCACAGCCCAGGAAAATCTACTGACCCAGTTTCCCAAGGAGAAAACTCACAGACATCAAGGAGGGGCTCCGTACATGAAAATGTGAGGTGAGGTGTGATGAATTCTACCCTTTTCTAGAACCAGGAGTGGAAGACTACAAGTCTTAAATTTCGCCACAGGAAAGGATCGGTCAGAATTTCCATATATACAAATCACGGGTAATGTAAGATCTAACACACAGGCCACAGGCTTAGGCAGGCTAGAAGTTTAAACTAAGTTTGCTTCATTTTGTAAGACTGTCACACAAGCTGTAAGTCAGAGGACCCCTGGCTCTGGGCCCCTTTCTGTTTGTGGACAGTAAATTTACATCCTTTGACCCCTGAAGACAAACTCAAAGCAGTAACCTTGGCTACCGTTGCTGCACATTTCCAGTTCTACGCTCAGTTTTAGAAAACGGGTTAGGGGGAAAGGGGGGCGAAAAAACCATTTCACTCTGCCTCAGTTATTGACACCGAGAAGGAAGCACTCCTCAGCCTGTTCAGAGGGGAAACAATGAGTCATTCATGCTGTCAGCCCAGGTGGTGCCTGAATTCCAGACAGGCCGCTGAGTTAACCCCTGCAGGCCTCCTCTCCACCCTGGGCTCCTTCCCCCCACCCCCCTGCCTACCCCGTGGCCTCCGGGGAAGAGGGGGCGGGCAAGGGGGCCGTGCTGGGAGGAAGTCCTAGCGGTAACCAAGGCACTGCCTCTGCAGCGTCAGTCCTGGGGGCCTCGAGCTGTTTCTCACCATGTGACTGGCTCCAGGAGAGGGTGGGGAAATGAAAACACTCTGCTGGGATATATTTAGTTGAAGTGCAGCTGGGGAAGCGCTTAAACAAGGGAGCTTTTGTCCTCATGCTGAAGTGTTTTTCTTAACTCCCCAAGGCTGAAAAACTTAAGCCACTGGACTGATTTTTCTCCCCACTCGATTTTCTCTTCTTTGGGGGATGTTCTTATGCTGAAAGTTTAGAATTAACCTGGGGTTTGCTGAGCAAATTTGATGCTGAACTGACACAAAAATCTCCACAGTTCAGAGATTAATTAAAATGTAGATAATTTCTGAGCACATTATATGTGGTTTGTGTGTGTGTGTGTTCATCGCTCAGTGGCATCCAACTCTACAGGCGCCATGGACTGTGGCCTGCCAGGTTCCTCCGTCCATGGGATTCGCCAGGCAAGAATGCTGGAGTGGGTTGCCATTTCCTTCATCCGGGGGATCTTCCTGACTCAGGGATCGAACCCGAATCTCCTGCATTGCAGGCAGATTCTTTACCATCTGAGCCACCAGGGAAGCTGGTACCTTCTTGCAATTAATTTACTGTTGATTCACCCTGGAAGTTAAGTATTTTCAGATGCCTTTACTGGACAATGTATGGAGTTAAAAATGTAATTAAGTTTTATAAACTGACAGAACCCTGTTTCACTTGATTCACATTCTCCAGGAATGAAAGATTTACTTCTGCACTGAGGAGCACAGCATCTTTGCAACAGATTACTGATGAGCCATGTTCATTGGTTCTTGTTCACGACCTCCTCCAAAAACCACTGAGACCTGCCACCTTGCTATGAGGTTTTTCAGCCACTATGTCAATGTTGTGTATCAGGGCACACTGTCTACTATTAAGAAGTAGCACAGGAAATATTTTACATGAAAATCCCATGTAAATCCCTGAATTTACATGAATCCAGGTCAGAAACTGCTGGTCAAGAAGCTCATGTTTTGGATTGATACAAGAGAGCCAGGTTGTATTAGTCAGCATTCTCTAGAGAAACAGAACCAATCGGGTGTGTGTATGAGTGTGAATGAAGAGAGAGAAAGAGACTGGTATTTTTGTTTGTTTCATGTCTTATTGACAAGAGGGGGAAAAAGGGTCACAGCGTTTCAGACTTTATTCAAAGACGCAAAGAGCACCAAAGGACACCCACAAGTGACAGGCATGGTCCCTAAGGGCCTGGCTCTAAGGCCAACCTGGAGGGTGTGGGTGACTTCTCAGCCCTTCCTCCCAGACTCTCTCTCTTCCTCCTCCATGCCTCACGGACACCCCTGAGATGGACACCCCTGAGTTCAGTTAAAACTGCAGAAGCGAAGTCGCTCTAGAGGAGGTTGGGCCCTGCCTGGCCGGTGTCGCCCACGTGGCAGGCCTGGGCAGCTGGGGAGTGGGGGGCACTGGTTGTGTGACCCCGCTCCCCCAGCCAGTGGCCAGGCCTCTCTCTGAAGTGGTCAGCCGGACTCTCCCAGAGAGAGACTGCTTTCAGGGAAAAATACACCAACTTGGTTCACAAAGGGCTTGGGTAAAATGCTTTCCCAGAAACCTTAAGAAACGAATCACTCTCAGATTCCTGGAGCACTGAGCAGCTGAAGCGGTCACTGGCTTGCCCGGAGGAGGGATCTTGGTGAAAGGCAGTCAGCTGGTTCCTCAGAGGGCTCAGCGAGGGGCTGGCGGTCTTTGCACAGACTCCACGGTGGACCCGTGAGAAGCACGATGAGGGAAATGGCACATCCAGAGGGGCCGGGCCCACGCTGCCCTCCAGCCTCCTCGCTCCTGCTTGCTGACTTGGGACCAGAGGCTGGTTTTTAGACGAGCCCCAGGAAAGCAGGTCTGCTTGGGCTTGAGGCCCCAGATGCCAAGGCTTCCTTCCTTTCAGTCTGAATGTGCTTATTCCCTTTGGCCAGAGTTCCTTTCCCATCATCCTCTGTCCTGCTCAGTCGACAGCAGCTTTTCCTTGACATGTTCAAATCTTTTTTTTCCCTCCCCCTAAAGATGTCAGGATGGACACCCTCCACCATTCTGCAGGGGTAACTGTTTATTGTAGGTAGCAGTTCCGCTAACACTTTATACCTGTAAAAATCCTGGGCACAGGCCAGACGTCCGTGGCACCGACGTCCATGTTCACGTTGAGGTGTAGACACGGCGAGTCAGCAGGAGCCCTGGACACACACTTCTCCCCTACTCTACACACAGACATGTGAGGGCAATGTGAGGTTCCTGTCTAGGTCACAGGCTGAAAGGACACTTGGCACAGTCGATAGTCATTTTCAAAAACCCTGACCCCAGACTCATGCGGTGAGCAGCTGAGCTGGTGGTGAGGGGCAAAGGGAACCTCAGCTTAGAAGGAGCCGTGGGCTTGCGGGGTCTTTCATGGACAAAGCACTCCCCACGGGCACCTCCCCTTCTCTGGACCACTTGCCACACTAGGAAAGTCAGCTGGAGAAAAGCCTGCATTCCCTGGCCACTTTGTGTTCCACGACTGCTCACCAAGATTCGAAAGCTCAGGGAGCAAGTCCAGTTACGAGCTCTGAGGCTCGGCCCCTCTGAGTGGAACAGTGTTGGATCCTCGACGCCTCGACACCCACAGAAGGACGTGGTGGTGAGGGTCCGGGTCAGGGGAGGGACGACTCAGCCCGCCCGGCAAGTGCACACACACTACGGCGAATGGTGTGGGCTCACCACCACTGCCGAGGTCAGAAACCAAGAAACACAAATATCACACTTTGGGTCAAAGCATTTTCAAGAAATGACCACAAAAACAGAGGCCACTTTTGATACTACAGGCTACCACATTTGGCAGCTTTCAGAGCAAACAGCTGTCTCCACCCCAAGCCATTAGAGGGTCCAAGATCCCTTTATCCTGGGCCCCAGTTTAAAAAGTCAGGGAAGGAAGATGGACCAACGGAGGGCAAGAAAAGGCTGAAGAAGCAGTTATACCAACACCGGCAGCGCCCACCAGTCTGGGTGTCTGCCTCCCTGCAGGAACCGCCTCCCTTGAACCTCTTCTTGGGGTGAGCTATCAGGGGGGCCCAGCTGCTGGAGACAAATGAGGCAAGCTGAACATGGGAGCCGCCGGTGGCCTCCGGCGCCACGACCCTCAGTCTCCAACCACAATCAGGGACATCCCATCCTCCCCTCAGAGGCTTTGTTCATAGGAATATGGAGGTATTCTGGTGACTCTGTCCTTCACGGAAACCTCAATTCAACAAGCCTAAACCAGATTCCCCTGTATCTGTTGCATTAGTCTGGCGTGTATGGGAGAGAAATGTAGTGTGACTAAGTGGCTGCCCACGTCCAATAGGGCACACTCAGGTGAAAACGTGGCACAGCTCAGGACAACCCTCTGACGTGTGCTCGGCCTTCCCAGAAGTACAGCCTCTCTAAGCACCTAGGCCTTCCTCTTCCCCTACCCCCATCCCTAGATAAACTCCATCTAGGAACCCAGCCCAGCCGCTCTTGTAAAGATAGCTTACAACACTGGCTAAGAAAACAAAAGCAAGTTTCTTAAAAAGGTATTGTGCAGACGGAAGCGGCATCTGTCTTCGGGTTCCTGTGGTTGGGGGTGGGGTTCCTTTGGTTTTGACCAGAACAATTCTCCGCTGGGGGGGCCAGGCTCAGCGTGGCTTTGCAGAAGCTCAGTTACTGTACAGGAGTGAGACTGAACTTCACAGAGGTGCTCAGGTGGGTCGCACTCACATCACTGAGGACTCCGGAGTTTACATCCGAGATCCTCTGTCCTGAAGAACTTCGTCTTCTCCCTCGGTTGGATGATAGTGCCGTTGGTCGAATTATTTAGTTCTCTGAAGACGACACAGAGGAATTCTGCCTGATCCTCGTTCCCATAAGGCAATGGGACCTCACTCCAGTACTCTTGCCTGGAAAATCCCATGGACAGAGGAGCCAGGTAGGCTGCAGTCCATGGGGTCGCTAAGAGTCGGACACGACTTCACTTTCACTTTCACTTTTCACTTTCATGCATTGGAGAACGAAATGGCAACCCACTCCAGTGTTCTTGCCTGGAGAATCCCAGGGACGGGGGAGCCTGGTGGGCCACTGTCTATGGGGTCGCACAGAGTCAGACACGACTGAACCGACTTAGCAGCAGCAGCAGCAGCATGCTGATTAGCTGTTGGAATTTCCAACCGTCGGACATAGTGGACACCATCCGCCTGAGCGCCTCCTCTTGGCATTGCAGGACTCTGTACACGTGCTTTGCCGGGCCCTGGGAAGCTCAGTTTTCCTTGTGGTATCCCCTCCTTGAAACCAGTCGCAAGAGGATGCACTGTTGTAAAACTCCGCTTCCTCCAGCCGCCTTTTCTGCCAACTCCTTCCTAACGATGAGCTTCCCGTGACGGGGGTAGTTTAGGACTGGACCCAAGTAGGTAGGGTCCCTGTCAGTCAGATTGGCCCCCCGTCTCGTCCTTGTCGGAGTCCAGCCCTGGGTCCTCCTGGCAGCAGAGGCGGCAGAGAAAAGACCTGGGTTCCAGGCCTAGGGTCTGCCTGGTGGTCACGGAGTAAGGTGCTGCCCACGTTCAGCCGGACCCTGCGGTCCGACCACCGCTGCCTGACCCGGCGGCCCGGGACCTGGCTCCAGCAGCTGCATGGCGGCCTGCCGTCGCCAGGTCCAACTGCAGCTCCGCCTTCATGGGCCGCCGCTGCCCGCGCACCGGAGACTGATTGATTGGGAACTGGCTCATGGACTCTTTGTGACCCCATGGACTGTAGCTGACCAGGCTCCTCCGTCCATGGGATTTTCCGGGCAAGAGTACTGGAGTGGGCTGCCATTTTCTTCTCCAGGATTATGGAGGTCAAGTCCAAAATCTGCAGGGTGAAATGACAGGCCGGACACCCAGGAAGAACCAGTGTTGCAGTTAAAACGCGTCAGCTGGCAGAATTTCCTCTTGTTCAGGGCAAGTCCACCTTTGTTCTGTTTCAGGCCTTCAACTGATTGGGTGAGGCCCATTCACAGTAATAGGACAATCTGCTTTACTCAAAGTTCACCAATTTAAATGTTAATCTCACCCAAAACTATCCTCACAGAACCATCCAGAATAATGTCTGACCCCATATCCCGACACTGTAGCCTAGCCAAGTTGATACATAAAATTAACCATCCCGTAGGCTAACACACGGAGGAGCCTGGTAGGCTGCAGTCCACAGGGTTGCTGAGAGTTGGACATGACTCAGTGACTTCACTTTCATTTTTCACTTTCATGCATTGGAGAACGAAATGGCAACCCACTCCAGTGTTCTTGCCTGGAGAATCCCAGGGACGGGGGAGCCTGGTGGGCTGCCGTCTATGGGGTCGCACAGAGTCGGACACGATTGAAGCAACTTAGCAGCAGCAGCAGCAGGCTAACACACGCATTTTGAAAAATTCACTTGTTATATTACAAGATTGCTTATCAGACTGAAGCTGTTGTAAGGGTATAAAATGCATAACGTAGAAAAAATAAAAATAAGTGCATAAGGTAGGATCCCCTGTTTTCAGGATCCTCCCTTTTGCTCTCTCTTCCGCCCTCTCTCTCTGGAGGCTTTCCTTGGGAACCCAGACAGTGTTGTGCAGAAGTGGAAGCCACAGAGAAGCCCCCAGCCAACACCAACCTTATCTCCCAGTCCCCAGGGCCTCCTGCTCCAGCCTTCAGTCTTCCAGCTGTGCCCAGACATCGTGGTGCCAGTTGCTCCCTGTCTCAATCTCTGACCCACAGAAACCATGAGAATTTTCTTTAAATTTAATGCTATTTCAAGCCACTAAATTTCAGGGTAACTTGCTACACAGTAATAGGTAACCAACATGTAAGATTATGGTTAACTTTGTAAGAAACTACCAAAATGTTTTCCAATATAATTTTAGCATTCTGCACTCCTACCAGCAGTATATGATGGTTCCAGGTGGCACAGAGGTAAAGAATCTGCCTGCCAATGCAAGAAATTCGAGAGATGTGAGTCTGATCCCTGGGTAAGGAAGACCCGCGCCCCCCCGATGCCAACACCCCGCCCCCTCCCCCACCCCCCGCCACAGTAGGATATGGCAACCCACTCCAGTACTCTTGCCTGGGAAATCCCTTGGACAGAGGAGCCTGGCGGGGTATACTCCATGGGGTCACAAAAAGTCAGACGCAACTGAGCATGCGCGCACACACACACACATATTTATCATCAGAGTCATCCTAGTGGATGTGAGGTTGTTGCTCGCTGTGATGTTAATTTGTATTTTCCTGAAAATGCCACAGCTGCTTTTGATCAGAAATATTATTACCCAGCTTAGAAACCATCCTCATTTACTATGCTGTTTCATAGCATTTACTATGCTTCCCTCGTGGCTCAGCAGTAAGGAATCTGCCTGTAAATGCAGGAGACTTGGATTCGATCCTCAGGTCCAGGAAGATCCCATTTGCCATGGAGCAACTAAGCCTGTGCACAACTATTGAGGCTGTGTTCTAGAGCCGGAGTGCTGAGCCCACATGCTGCAGCTGCTGAAGCCCAAACACTCTACAGCCTGCACTTTGCAGCAAGAGAGCAGCCCCTGCTCGCCACGACTAGAGAGATCCCCACACAGCAACGAAGACTCTGCACAGCCAAAAATAGGCAAATACAATTATTAAAAAAAAAATTTCTCCTCACTTCTTTCTAATTTTATACCCGAATGTAAGAAAATTTTTTGGCCTAAAGTTAACAGTATAAAATATTCTAGTCTGGGAGCTGGGAGATTGAGTTTTACTCCTGGCTTCGTCACTAATCAAGGGTCCCCACTTGGGCCAGTTCCTCTTTGGCCCACAGTTCCTCATTATTAAAAAAAAAGGTTGGGTTAAGACACTTTCTAGCTTAAAAATAACTTTATAGCAGGCACTATACTAAGCATTTTGCAAGTGTTAGCTTATTTGTGTATATATATATCTATATATATCTATATATATCTCAGAAAAGCCTTATGCTATATATAGGTGCTATCATTCCTCCCATTTTACAGATGAGTAAACTGAGATAAAGAGATGAAATAATTTTCCTAAAGTCACAAAACTGGAAAATGGCACAGCTATGATTTATATATTTAGGGCACACCACAAAGCATGCAAGATCTTAGTTCCCTGATCAGGGCTCGAACCTGTGTCCCCTGCAAGGGAAACACAGAATCTTAACCCCTGGACTATCAGGGAAGTCCCAAGTTGGTTTATCTATCTATCTATCTACCTACCTACCTATCTGCCTATCTATCTATCTATTTGTTGGCCAGTATAGCTGTGATTTAAACCCCAGCCGTCTGGCTCCAGAGGATATGGTGTTACTCAGCTAAACAGCATTTATAGAAAGCTTTTTTTTTTTCTTTTAGGAAAGTTTAATTTTGACAATGACTCTATGATATCATGATTTGCATTTTTCTCTCCACATCCTCACACTCCCTCCACTTAAAAAAAAAAAAAAAAACCCAAACTTTATTTATTTATTTCTTTGGCTGCACTGGGTTTTGGTTGCAGCATGTGGGATCTAGTTCCTTCACCAGGGAATGAACCTGGGTCTCCTGAATTAGGAGCGCACAGTCTCAGTCACTGGACCACCAGGGAGGTCCCCCTCCTACTTTTTGAATGAAAACACTGAGCCTCAAAAAATTTATCATGTCCCAAGTCCCACAGCCAGTCAGTGGCAGAGCCAGGATGGGATGCCCAGGAAGCTTGTCATCCAAGTCTGGGGTGATGTGTCCCTGGGGAGTGAGAGTTGCTTACCCCTGGGAATCTCGCCAAAGGCGAGAAACGCCTTCGGTGATCTGACATGACCACACCTTCCACTCCAAATTCCAGCCTGGCTGGTTTGCCCTTCTTTCTCTTCCTCTTCTCTCACCAGGCCAGTTGCATGGGAATCAGAAGAGCTACAAATGCCCAAGGGAGACTGCCCTGGGGCGCAGATGGGGTGGGGGTGGGGGCCCCAGAATTGTTAGGCTGCATGCTCCTGGGGTCTCCCCTGTAGGTCTTCACTGTGATGGGACCTGGTCTCTCCCCCTCCAGACCCAATGTTGAATTCATTGCCTGGGATTCACAGAAGAAAAGGGAGCTTGAGCAGACTGAATACTATCGTTCTGTTGCCTTGAGAGTCTAGTTTTGTTTCTACTTTTTCTAGGTAAGTTTTCTTTTTAATAGAAAATATACACATAATAAGAAGTCAACACAGAAAGCATATTGTAAGTAATGAATATGATTCTTCATTTTAACCCTGCCCCTGTCCTCAAACGCTATGCCAAACTTTCTTGTCCTTCCAGCCAAAGATATTCTGGCATATATAACTATATAACTATATATATATATATATACTAAACTTTTTGTTTCGTATTGGGGTAAAGCATCACTACGAACAAAGCTAGCGGAGGTGATGGAATTCCAGTAGAGCTATTTCAAATCCTGAAAGATGATGCTGTGAAAGTGCTGCACTCAATATGCCAGCAAATTTGGAAAACTCAGCAGTGGCCACAGAACTGGAAAATGTCAATTTTCATTCCAATCCCAAAGAAAGGCAATGCCAAAGAATGCTCAAACTACTGAACAATTGCACTCATCTCACACGCTAGTAAAGTAATGCTCAAAATTCTCCAAGCCAGGCTTCAGCAATATGTGAACCATGAACTTCCTGATGTTCAAGCTTGTTTTAGAAAAGGCAGAGGAACCAGAGATCAAATTGCCAACATCCGCTGCCAAAGCCTTTGACTGTGTGGGTCACAATAAACTGTGGAAAATTTTGAAAGAGATGGGAATCCCAGACCACCTAACCTGCCTCTTGAGAAATCTGTATGCAGGCCAGGAAGCAACAGTTAGAATTGGACATGGAACAACAGACTGGTTCCAAATAGGAAAAGGAGTACGTCAAGGCTGTATATTGTCACCCTGCTTATTTAACTTCTATGCAGAGTACATCATAAGAAACACTAGGCTGGAAGAAGCACAAGCTGGAATCAAGATTGCCGGGAGAAATATCAATAACCTCAGATATGCAGATGACACCACCCTTATGGCAGAAAGTGAAGAGAAACTAAAAATCCTCTTGATGCAAGTGAAAGAGGAGATTGAAGAAGTTGGCTTAAAGCTCAACATTCAGAAAACGAAGATCATGGCATCCGGTCCCATGACTCCATGGGAAATAGATGGAGAAACAGTAGAAACAGTGTCAGACTTTATTTTTGGGGGCTCCAAAATCACTCCAGATGGTGATTGCAGCCATCAAATTAAAAGACGCTTACTCCTTGGAAGAACAGTTATGACCAACCTAGATAGCATATTCAAAAGCAGAGACATTACTTTGCCGACTAAGGTCCATCTAGTCAAGGCTATGGTTTTTCCAGTAGTGAGAGTTGGATGTGAGAGTTGGACTGTGAAGAAAGCTGAGTGCCGAAGAATTGATGCTTTTGAACTGTGGTATTGGAGAAGACTCTTGAGAGTCCCTTGGACTGCCAGGAGATCCAACCAGTCCATTCTGAAGGAGATCAACCCTGGGATTTCTTTGGAAGGAATGATGCTAAAGCTGAAACTCCAGTACTTTGGCCACCTCATGTGAAGAGTTGACTCATTGGAAAAGACTTTGATGCTGGGAGGGATTGGGGGCAGGAGAAGAAGGGGACGACCGAGGATGAGATGGCTGGATGGCATCACTGACTCGATGGACGTGAGTCTGAGTGAACTCCAGGAGTTGGTGATGGACAGGGAGGCCTGGTGTGCTGCGATTCATGGGGTCACAAAGAGTCGGACACGACTGAGCAACTGAACTGAACTGAACTGAACTGAACTGATAGCCAATTAACAATGTTGTGATAGTTTTAGTTGAACAGCAATGGGACTCAGCCATCATATCATGAATCCATTCTCCCTTAAACTCCCCTCCCATCCAGGCTGCCATGTGCTCTACAGCAGGTCCTTGTTGATTATCTATTTTAAATATAGCAGTGTGTACAGACAGCCATAAGTTCATTCGTGGAGGTATATGTTTTTAACTGCATATACTATACCTACTGTTCTGTATCCTTTTATTTTTATTTCTAATGCTCAGAAAGTAGCTTGGAAAGTATTCCGTGTCAATGCCCAAAGCACGCGTTTGCTTCTTTGAAAAAACTGCATGGATTTCTGTTGTAGGGCTGAGTCATAATTTATCCAACCCGTCCCCTATGAGAGCGTTTGTTGTTGTTGTTCAGGCACTAAGTTGTGTCCAACTCTTTGCAACCCCCTGGACTGCAAAACCCCAGGCTCCTCTGTCCTCTACTGTCTCCTGGAGTTTGCTCAAATTCATGTGTATTGAATTGGTGATGCTGTCTAACCATGAAAGCCTTTAGGTTGCTTCTAATCAAGCTCTGACTAGCCAGCACGGTGAATCTGCTTGTGCTTTTGTTGCCAGGCCATGTGGGCCCCTCTGAGATCTTTAGGGAGAGAGAGAGGGCAGGAGGGGAGCTGATGGCACTCCCTCCCCCAGGCAACAAGGCACACAGAACTGCTGGAGTTTCCTCCCTCGGGTTGTAGTCAGAAGAGAATTCATACGGCTACAAGGAGGCATTGCACGGAAAAAACCATCCAGATGGCAGCTCAACTGATCTCTGAAATCTGGCAGCAGCAGCAATGAAAACATGCCACAACTTTTCCCAGCTATGTCTGGCCAGCATGCCACTGCCATCTTTTCCAGCAGGACCTGCAGTCCCGAGGACTGGGCTGATTCTATGACCCACGCAGCTGGAGGCGCTGCTTATGATTCAGGGTCCAGACAACAGAACAACAGGATGGGGTCTTCCCTAACTATGGTGGTGTCTCCGGATTCAGTTCAGTGCCCATATTCTCTCTGCTGCAATCAGAGCTTTGGGTAAGGCTGGTGGTTCCTCCTAGAAAAGCTGACAGCTGATGTCTGCTTCTGCTTGGTTTTGTTTGAAGATGCCTTGCTTGACTGCCAGCCGTGGGTGAGCCCCTCAGACGCCATCCCTGAGAAACACCACCCCCACCCCAAAATGCATTCGGCCAGGACAGAGGAGGAACAGCAAGTCTGGTCGATATTTTTAATACCGAGGCTACTGCCCTAACCCTTGTCACAACCAAAGTTAGTTAAAAGTGACCAACAGAAAGCCATTGATTGCCCCTCACCACCATTTCATTGTGAAAATTTCCAAACATAAAGACTCATTGAAAGAATTAGGCAGTGAACACACATCTATCTGCCACTTAGATTCTGCAGTTCACATTTTGCTGGATTTGCTTTCCGTACAATACACGCTTGCATCTCTCCAAGTCACTGATTTCTGCAGCTTTTTAAAATTAAATATTCAATTCATTTCCTTTTAAAACTTCAGAACTGGAAACACACACTGCCTTGTCTGGAGCTTCCCAGGTGGCTCACGGGGTTGGACATGACTTAGAGACTGAACAGCAGCAACAGAAGTGGCACGGTGGTAAAGAATCCCTCCACCAATGCAGGAGACACAGGAGACACAGGTTCAATCCCTGGGCTGGAAAGATCCCCTGGAGAAGGAAACGGCAGCCCATTCCAGTATTCCCGCCTGGGAAATCCCATGGACAGAGGAGCCTGGCGGGCTACAGTCCATGCGGTCACAAAGAAATGAGCACAACTTAGCAACTAAACAGCCAAGAATATATACCGCATGGGGCATATATGTATGTTGTGTAGGTAAGCAGAGATGAACGCACATATGTAATAATGGTGAATTTGTGCAGCTGTCTGCCAGGCATTGGGCAAAATGCCTTATGCGCTTATCTCATCCCATTCTTGTATCAGCCCTAGAAGATGGACTTTATCATTGGCTTCATTTGAGAAATATGGATGCTTGAGACTCAAATTGGTGAAGTCACTTCTGCAGGTGGCCCAGCTGGTGATGGGAGAGTCAGTTGCCTGCAGAGACCCCGTGCTCTGCTGCCCCCAGCATCTTGCCTGGTACAAACCTCATAACATGTGACTAAACAGGCCAGCTGCAGAGGGTTCTTGCAAAGTCAAAGAGAGAGAGCCATGTGAAAGTGCAAAAAACTACCACGTGCTTTAAAATGTTTGCTGAATGACTGAATGATCTCATCACATACTCATCATACACTTCAGCTGCTTTCTCTAAGCACTAACTCTGTGGATGCTTCCCTCTAAAGGGGATAAAAGATGAAAAATCTCCCGAATCCTGCAGTCTACAAATGTCAGGTTTAACACTGCTCTTTTTTGTGTTCTGATCTCATTGATACTACAGCAATGGAGGTGGAAGTGTTAGCTGTTCAGTCATGCCCAACTCTTTGCAACACCATGGACTGTAGCCCGCCAGGCTCCTCTGTCCATGGGATATTCCAGGGAAGAATACCGCCATTTCCTTCTCCAGTTGATCTTCCCAACCCAAGGATCAAACCTGCGTCTCCTATGTCTCCTGCATTATAGGTGGATTCTTTACCCCTGAGCCACCACAGTTATATTTTTGTCTGTGATCAAGCGGCAGGGCAGCAGATTACAAATGCCAGGGTCTAAGGGAAGCCCTTTTTTCTTCTGCCTGCTCCAACCTGGCATTGGAATTCTCCAGTGTGCCAAGGGCACCCCAACACCCAGGATGGCCCCAGAGAGGAGTACTGGGAGCCTCCTTACCCTGTGTGACTTTAATGAGGCCTCTCCATGGACTGCTTGCAGTGGGATGTTTTGTGTAGCTATTTTCTACCTTTGTGATTGACTTCCCTTTCAAAACTTGTAAAACAATACCCTGTGAATGTATCCATAACTACAATGATGATACAATAAAGCCAGATCATCTATGGAAAAATACTTTGAAAATTTCTTCAAAATTTTGATTCAAATGCAAGACTTAAAAAATCAACTGGAGAGCCAAAAAAAAAAAAGAGGGATCATCTCAATTATCCATCAGTGGCTGAATGGATAAACACAATGTGGTCTATACATACAATGGAGTATTACTCAGCCTTAAAAAGGAATGGTTTGACACATGATGGACCTTGAGGAGATTATGCGTGGTGGAATAGTCACAGAGGGACAAATGCTGTTTAATTCCACTTTACAGGAGGCATCTAGATTAGTCAAATTCATGAAGTTAGAAAGTAGGGTGGTGGTTGCTAGGGACTGGTGGGGAAAGGGCGCTATTTTTTAATAGGTACAGAGTTTCATTTTGGCAAGATGTTCTGAAGGTGGATGGTGTGAACTGGACATGTTATAATGGTTAAGATGGTCAACTTGGGATGTCCCTGGGGGTCCAGTGGTGCTTCCCGTGAAGAAGGTGTGGGTTCATCCTTGGTCCAGAAACTTAAGATCCCACATACCCCATGGTACAGTCAAACAGAAAAGGAAATGAAAAGCTCAACCCACAGACTTCTGCTTTCAGACAGGACCACAGGAAGCCAGTTCTTCCATTTTAAGGGATATGTGATGTTTTGAGAAAATCAGAGCACAAAATTCCAAGGTAAGTGTTTTCAGTTCGCCTCTGTAGTAGTAAACACGGTGTGTTACCATTCCTCCTTGTCGGGGGAGGGGGTGGGGGATGGGGAGGTGATGATTTAAAACACCAGCAAGTCTCTACAGTCTAATTTTTGTATCACAGCACACTGTGTCACTTTCCAGCTTTTCAGTTCCAAGACAAACTAATCTAGTTTTTATGCGTGTGTGTGTGTGTGTGTGTGTGTGTGTTTTAAAAGGCCAGCTCTTTTAGCATGTCACTGTAACTGGTTGTAATTTCCCTTTCTGTGTGTTCAGAATTGATGTAAAGGAGTAAAAGCCTTTCCGTTCCCTTCATTGCTTCTTTCCCTACAGTGAAATTTAACTTCACGTTACAACAACATTTCCGCAAGGAATGTCCCACCTGCAGATTTCCTGTACACGCTGACACCAGGTGACCTAACCACAGCCAACAGATGTCCTGTTTGCTGACTGTTGAACATTTCCATATGCAGCAGGGAAAAGGGGGTTATTGCAGTCAGGTTCTAGTCCGGCTCTAACCCTTCACAACTGCACAGCCTCATGCTTCCATCATTACAAAATGGGGATGAATTAGTACTTCCTTGGGATTGTAGAGAAGAAATGAAATGATAGCTATATATATATATATATATATATATTTTAATTGAAATATAGTTAATTTACAATGTTATGTTAGTTTCAGGTATAACAGCAAAGTGATTCAGATATATATATATATATATATATAGAGAGAGAGAGAGAGAGAGAGAGGATGCTGCTGCTGCTGCTGCTAAGTTGCTTCAGTCGTGTCCGACTCTGTGCGACCCCATAAATGGAAGCCCACAAGGCTCCCCCATCCCTGGGATTCTCTACGCAAGAACACTGGAGTGGGTTGCCATATGTAGAGAAAGAGAGAGGATAGATAGGTATAAACCTTTTCAGATTCTTTTCCCTTATAGGTTATTAGAAAATATTGAGTAGAATACCTAGGCCTGATTCATGTTGAAGTTTGACAGAAAAAAAACACAATTCTGTAAAGCAATTATCCTTTAATTAGAAAATACATAAAAGTATTCAGTATAGTTCCCTGTGCTACACAGTAGGTCCTTGTTGTTTATCTATTTTGTGTATAGTAGTGTGAATGTCGGAGAAGGCAATGGCAACCCACTCCAGTATTCTTGCCTGGAAAATCCCATAGACGGAGGAGCCTGGTAGGCTGCAGTCCATGGGGTCGCTAAGAGTCGGACGTGACTGACTTCACTTTCACTTTTCACTTTCATGCATTCGAGAAGGAAATGGCAACCCACTCCAGTGTTCTTGCCTGGAGAATCCCAGAGACAAGGGAGCCTGGTGGGCTGCCGTCTCTGGGGTCGCACAGAGTCGGACACGGCTGAAGCGATGTAGCAGCAGCAGCAGCAGCAGCAGCAGTGTGAATGTAATTCACACTTTAGGATTGTATTACAAGTTAATCACCAAAGGGATGTTGCCTAGAAGCTTAAATTATACATAATGGCCCATCTCTGGAAACCCTGCCTCCCAGATAATAAGCATTAAGCTAAACACCTTAGTTTAGCTCACAGGAAACATCCTGACTAGGCCCACCTGTTGTGGCTGCAGGAGAAGAAATTAGCACATCCCCTGTGAAGGCTGATGGGAACCAGGAAGTGTTTGACTTTACCCCTCCCTTTTTATTATAAAAGAAGCCTGAATTCTAACTCAGGCAAGATGGTTCTTTGCGGGGACACTAGCTCATCACCTTCTTGTTTGCTGGCGTTCCAAATAAAGTTGTTATTCCATGCCCCAACAACTTGTCTCTCAATTATTGGCCTTTCACATAATAAGCCGTATGGGATTTGACTGGGTAACGTTTATGTTAATCCCATGCTCCTAATTTATCCCTCCTCTGAGATGACAGCTATAAGTGTGAGCTCCTGCCTCTTCTTCCTTCTCTCATTCTCCCTTATTCTCTGAATTTCTTCACCTTGTCTCCTTTTTCTTTTCTCTTCCTCCTTTGCACTGCCTCTGTCCCCTCTTCCTCCTCTCTTTCTTCTTATCAAGGGAAGCCGCCCTGTTCCCTCTCCCCATGACAAGGCACATCCTTTCCATTTTACTGGGCTGCCTTTCTGGATTTCTGGCCTCAGGCTAGCGATTGACAATGTGTGATCTGTCAGTTGGTGCACTGGGATCTAGATTCATAGGCCACTGTTGCCAATATCTCAATCTTCATTCTTCAGTTTAATCAAAATTTCAGATTTCCCACCATCCAGGAAGTCTGCGGGTTTCCTTTCATTGAGCAGTCGTGCAGCAAAGTCCCCTTCCACTAGCTGGGAGAACTTGGCTCACTATTTTTCAAGGAGTTTGGTCTTCCTCCTTCTCCTGCTAATAGATCTTATTAGCAGGCACCTCTGCCTCCGATTTTGTGTTTTGTACTTCACTCATCAGAGTGATTCTGTGAATTTCAGAAACAAAACAAGCAGATCCTTTGTTCAAAATTTCCTTCATTCTCTCCTTCTCTTCCTCAGGCTCCCTCCCTGCCCCCCGCCGCAGCCCCACTTTGTATCAAATAGTAGTCACACCTTGTGGAACAGTCCTGAACTGTCTTATGCTATGCAATGCAGACAGTGCATTTTCTCATAATCTGGAGTTGCTGGCAGAGCAAAAGGAAACAAGAAACAAAAGCTGCATTTCAGGAACTTCATTTAGTGAAATACACTTCCTTGTGGTAGTTTGCCAGTGAATTTCCTCAGCTGCCAATGATATTTTGAAAGTATATGGGGGTGGGGTGGGGTAGTAAAGGGAATCACATCAATATACTAAGTCAGGTGCCAATTTCCAATGGTGTTGTCATTCATTCATGAAACTGTAGAAAAGAGATAAATTCACTGGTGAATGCAATGTATTACCCTTAACTACTCTGTTCCCTGGGCATCCCTTGTGGCTCAGCTGGTAAAGAATCTGCCTGCAATTCGGGAGACCTGGGTTTGATCCCTGGGTTGGGATGATCCCCTGAAGAAGGGAAAGGCCACCCCCTCCAGTGTTCTGGCCTGGAGAATTCTATGGGTTGTATAGTCCATGGCGTCACAAAGAGTCCGACACAACTGAGTAACCTTCACTTTCACTCTGTTCCCTGTGTCTCATATACAGGAGAAGAAAGGAAAAAGAAAACAAAACTGATGATAAAGGGATTGCTATAGATTACAAACACGCCCAAAGTATATTAAAACAAATGTAATCTCTTACAAATGCTCAAAATTGACCGTATATTAAAATGTTTTGTTTTTTGTAATAATTAAAACCTTGAGATTATATGTTTCCTTATTTGATATTGAGGGGTCTTTAATTCAGCTATTAAGATTACAGATAGCTACATGGGCCTTAAAAAGGCATTTTGCAGGGCTTCCCTTGTGGTCTAGTGGTTGCAAATCCGCCTCATAATGCAGGGGACCCCTGTTAGATCCCCTGTCGGGGAAGATCCCTTATGCTGCGGAACAACAAAGCCTGTGCACCGCAACTACTGAGCCGCAGTGCTGCAGCTACGGAAACCTGCATGCCCAGAGCCTGTGCTCCACCGCAACATGAAGCCTTCCTTTCCCAATCCAGATGCTATGAGCTAAATTTCCCCTTAAAAAAAAAAAAAAAAAGGCATTTTCCATTTCTCCATATAGAGTTTCATCAAAGAATTTCATCAATTATTTTTTCTTATTGGCAGATTAGCAAACTGTGGCTTAACAGATACATCTTAAAACATACAAGTCAGCATTAAAATAATACCCAGTGACTAGTCTTTTAAAAACGTATCATGTTAGCCATTTAAAAAATTTTTTTGTTGTTCAGTTGCTCTATCATGTCCGACTCTTTGTGACCTCATGGACTGCAGTACACCAGGCTTCCTTGTCTTTCACTATCTCCTGGAGCTTGCTCAAACTCATGTCCAGAGAGTCGGTGATGCCATCCAATTAACTTATTTATTTCTGTCTGCACTGGGTCTTGGGGGCTGTGCGCAGGCTTTCTCTGGTTGCAGGGAGCAGGGGCTACTCTTTAGTTGGCGTACCATAGACTTCTTAT
Organism: Ovis aries; assembly: GCF_016772045.2. Classification (NCBI taxonomy): domain Eukaryota; kingdom Metazoa; phylum Chordata; class Mammalia; order Artiodactyla; family Bovidae; genus Ovis; species Ovis aries. The sequence goes on along the minus strand of NC_056071.1, from coordinate 13,607,028 downwards.
TGCAATGGCTTCTCTTGTTGTGGAGCACAGGCTCTAGGGCGCAAGGGCTCAGCAGTTGTGGTATACAGGCTTAGTTGCCCCTTGGCATGTGGGATCTTCCTGGACCAGGGATTAAACCTGTGTTTTCTACATTGGCAGACAGATTCTTAATCACTGGACCACCATGTAAGTCCCAGAGTGATTGATTTTAACTTCTTCTCCCAGGGTCTTTGAGCACCAAATTATTTTCTGCTCAACAGGTATTTTTGAGCTCCCATTATGTACTCCAACCGTGCTATGCACTGTAGGAGAATAGAGAGAAAGAAAACACAGTCCTCTCCCTTGAAGAGCCTTTCACATTCAAGAAGATGAGACACCCAAGAAGTCTCTTGGAAACAGCTCAAGACGTCCCTATGAAAAATAAGATTAGCTACACAGCATGCACTTTCAAAACGTTGACAAAATCCATGGACGTATTGAAAATATTCAAGATGGTACAGGAGAGTACGGTGAAAAGTAGTTCAGCCTCCTACCCCTCACCCAACTGCTTTTCCAAAGGCAATCTCTGCAATGAGTCCCGTGTATAGCTTTCCAATGACAGCATAAACATTTTCAAGCAGTTATGTATAATAGCATATATCTATTTATTTACACAAATCCTACCCACTTTTTAAAAGAAGAGTAATCTAGAAAAGCTAGGCATTGTTTAGCAATCTCTGGAAATGATCATATAGTAGGAACTCAAATATTTCAATGACTAAATGAATGAATGAGTCCTCTTTGTCAGGACATTTTATTTCTTGCTATTTTATTTATTTTTGGCAACACCACATAGCAAATGGAATCGAACCCATGCCTCCCACAATGAAAGCGTAGAGTTTTAACCACTGGACCATCAAGGAAGTCCCATCTTGCTGTTGTAAATTATGCTGTGTGAAACACTTTTTCGGATTCAACTCTCAGTTAGGTAGACATTTCCAGAAAAGGAACTACTTGGTTAAATACTTTAGGTATTTCCTTTCCAATAGGCCATTTTCTCCCATCAGCACCATCATGGGTAGTTTCATTTTTCTTTGCTAGTCTGATAGATGTAAGTGTAATTTCATTGCTGCTTCTGTTTGCATTTCTTTGAATTAGTAGGGTTGGGCATTTTTTCCCCAAATGTTTGCCAGCCATTTCTAATCGTTTCAAACTGTTTTTGAATTTATCTGGTAGAAGACTCTTTCGCATTTACCTACTGGGGTTTTGCTTACTGAATGTTACAACCTTGTTAAATACTAAGACTACTAATCCTGTTCCATGTTATTAGTAAATAGGTCCCCTTATCTAGTGTTTGTCTTTTTTCCCCTTTAATTGGCTTATTTTTGGCTCAGAAGATGTACATTTATATTTGTTCAGTTCTCTCTATTGAGTCATCCATAATTCATTTCATTGCCTTTGAGGCTAGAATAACCTACTTAATGCATCTTTTCAAGAACTGTGTAGAAGTTGAAGGAAAGTCCATCTTATGCTTATAGCCTGTCAACAGGGGGATTTTCTAAGCATTTGTTTGTAGAGCTAAATTTAGAATTCATTCCATCTTTGGATCCCAGTTATGTGGACTTAAGAAAACATCTTAGACATCCTTCTTTTAGGGGTTTTGCCTTATTGGTGCAGCTTTCATGTGGAAAGCAAAGCATTTGGAGTCATCAAATGCCATTTTTCTTTCTCCTCTCTTTCCCTTCTACCCAGAGTGGAAAATTACTAAAGGCTTGGTTTCTAGCCTCTCAATTAGTTCATCTCAAGTCTTTCTTTCAAACTCATCCTCTTCTTGTGGCTACAACTAACAGTGAACCTGATCATATTAGTCAGGGTTCTTGAGAAATATAACCAATAGGATACACACAGACACACACATACAACCTCTCTCACATTAAAGCAATACCAGAGTGAAGTACAGAGAGAGAGATTTATTTTAAGGAATTGGCTCACATGACTGTGGGGGTTGGCAAGTCTGAAGTCCAAACAGCAGGCTGGAAATTCAGGCAGGATTTCCACATTATAGTCTTGAGGCAGAATTCCTTCTCTGGGAAACCTCAGATTTTGCTTTTAAGAGATTCAACTGATTAGATGAAGCATTATCGAGGGTAATTTTCTTTGCCTAAAGTTAACTGATTGTAAATGTTGATCACATTTACAAAGTATCTTCACAGCAACACCTACTTGAGTGTTTGACAGAACAACTAGGCACCGTAACCCAGCCAAGTTGACACATAAATTAACCTTCACCCTGATCTTCCCATTGGATTGGCTTTCTTTATATCATATACCTAGTCTTCTGTTCCTTTTCAGGTTTGTCTGTGAGTATGAGTAGCTTTTATTAAACACTGAGTATGTAGTCCACTTGGAGGAGGCAATGGCAACCCACTCCAGGCTTCTTGCCTAGGGAATCCCATGGACAGAGGAGCTTGGCGGGCTACAGTCCAGGGGTTGCAAAGAGTCAGGCACGACTGAAGTGACTTAGCACACACGCACGCATAGTCAGTGCACTAGCTTTTATTGAACTCTAAACATGCAGTCCACTGTGTGTGCTGTGTTCTTAGTTGCTCAGTCATGTCCAGCTCTTTGTGATGCCATAGACTCCACCATCCATGGGATTCTCCAGGCAAGAATCCTGGAGTGGGTTGCCGTGTCCTCCTCCAAGGAATCTTCTCAACCCAGGGATCGAACCCAGGTCTCCCGAATCGCAGGTGGATTCTGTACCATCCGAGCCACCAGGGAAGCAGTCCACCAGCTGTTGTTAGATGTGTCGTATGATTTTGACAGCACTCACTTGTGGGTACGATCATTGCCAAGTCGTTTCTGTCGTTGGTTCACTGGCTACGCAAATGTACTGCTCTAGAAGTAGAACTGCAGTGAAGCCCATCCTTGGAATTAGGAAGCCATCATGTGTATCTCTGACAGTATGGTTTTCGGAGAGTTTGAGATCTGATATGATATTTGATAAGAGGAATTGTTGATGGTGCATTAAATATCCCTTGTCTGGGAGTGGTGTGGAGGTCTGGGCTAAAAACATCAGCTTTGTCGAGCTTTGTCCCTTACTAGTGTTGGGAGAACAAAGCAAGGCCTGGGAAAGGGAGGACGGAGGCATTGGTTGGTCAGAGTGCCACTAAATCAGGAGAAGAATGTGGAACCAGATGTGAAAACCTGCAACTGCTCAGATACTGGGAGGAGGCCGGGTGGGAACCACCTAGCAAAGGGGATGGAGCTATGTGGGCAGCTGCTGCTCAGCTGGCAATGAAGCACAGCTGATGTACACGGCTTGGAGTTGTGGGAGGGAAAAAAGGACTTAACACCACCAGCACTGACGGTGGGGTGAGGACACAGTCTTGCATCCAGGTTCTCATCCAGACAGAAGAAATAAAGTTGAACCTGCTTCTTTCTCATAGGACAGGTCAGTCCTTGCCTTCCTGAAGACTCACAGTCTTGGAACTAAGAGCAGTAACAATCACTTTTCCTAAAAAACGAAGAATCTGAGGTCCAGAGAGGGTAAATCTCCCACAGTTCAGTTCAGTCACTCATCGTGTCTGACTCTTTGCGACCCCATGGACTGCAGCATGAAAGGCCTCCCTGTCCATCACTAACTCCCAGAGCTTACTCAAACTCATGCCCACTGAGTCAGTGATGCCATCCAACCATCTCATCCTCTGTTGTCCCCTTCTTCTCCTGCCTTCAATCTTTCGCAGCATCTTTCCCATAGATAGGACTGATTTCCTTTAGGATTGACTGGTTTGATTTTCTTGCAGTCCAAGGGACTCTCAAGAGTCTTCTCCAACACCACAGTTCAAAAGCATCAATTTTTCAGCTCTCAGCTTTCTTTATAGTCCAGATTTCTCACAAGGGGTTATTTATAACTGTATTCACATGTGTTATGAGTTGTGCCCTCTCCCCTCCAATTCATATGTTGAAATCCTAACCCCCGCCCCACCACCCGGTGCCTCAGAAAGTGACCTTACTTGGAAACTGGGTCAGAGACGTAATTTGTTAAGATGAGGTCATACTGAAGTCGAGTGGGCCACCAAAAATGGGGAAACTCTAAAGACACTGCATACAGGGAGCAGTCATGTGAAGATGATAGCGGAAAGCAGGGTGACGTTTCTCTTTTTTTTCCTAAATAAAATTCCCATTTAAAAAATAGTTTTATTTATTTAGTTATTATTTTTGACTGTGCTGGGTCTTTGCTGTGCAGTCTTCTCTCTAGTTGTGGGGAGCAGGGGCTACTCTCCAGCTGCAGTGCTTCTCACTGCGGTGACGTCTCTTGTTGTGGAGCACAGGCTCTAGGGCGCGTGGGCTCAGTACCTTCAGCTCCTGGGTTCCAGAGCACAGGCGCAGTAGTTGTGGTGCACAGTGGGATCTGCCCAGATCAGGGATCAAAATCGCGTCTCCTGTATTGGCAGGCAGATTCTTTGCCACTGAGCCACCAGGAAAGCCCAGTGTGTTGCTTCTATAAGCTAAGAAACACCAAAGGTTGCCAGCAGTCATCAGAAAGAGAAGACGCTGGAATGGATTCTTCTTCTTGGTCCTTAGAGGGAACCAAGCCTGCTAACATCTTGATCTCGAGCTTCTAACTTCCAGAATTGTGAGAGAATACATTTCTGTTGTTAAACCATCAGGTGGTTTGTTATCAGGTATGTTAATAGGTGTGTTATTACAACAGCCCTAGGAAATGAATACGACATGGAAGCACGTGTTACTTCATTTTTAGTTTAGACCTGAGCATGTGGTTGTATTCGTGGCTACAATTTATTACAGCAAAAGAATACGGAACAAAACCAGCAAAGGGAAAGACTCTCAACTCGGCTCAGGCCCAGTGTCACAAACAGCTCCTCTATCATAGATAGAAATCACTTCTACTCTGGGTTTGATTTGCTTGACTTCACCCTCTTGTATTGACGCGGCTCCATCTCTCTCAAGGCTCAGTGGCCTAAACAGCACACTCCGTTCCATCTTCCACCTCTCCTTTTCTCTCCCTTCCCTCCCATAATAAAAAGAGCCAAGTCTCATAGCAATGTAAGATACACCAGAAACTATTCTAAGGGTTTTGTATATCAACCCAGTTAATCTTCATAACAACCCAATAAGGTACATGTGTTGTCCTTGTTGTTCAGTCACTAAGTCATGTCTGATTCTTTGCAACCCCATGGACTGCAGCATGCCAGGCTTCCCTGTCCTCTACCATCGCCCAGAGTTTGTTCAAACTCATGTCCATTGAATCAGTGATGCCATCCAACCATCTCACTACCTCCATTTTAAACAGAGAAAACAGAGGAATAAGAGGTAAAGCACATTCTTAAGGTCTTACAACTAATAAGTGGCACAACTTCAATTCAAAACCCTGCGGTCTGGCCCCAGACCCAAGCTCTCAGCTCCGTAGGGCTGCCTCTCAGACTAACACACGCTGAGCTGCACACAGGCACATGCCCATGGCCCAAAGCTGAGCTGATTACAGACCTTCCAAACACAGTGAAAAACAGGAACACTAACAGAATCAAAGCCTGTCCTCTACTAGCTAAAACTCCACTTACAAGCATTTCCAAATTTCTTGAATGGCCATAGCTACTGTTCTCTGTAATGACACTATGAACCACAGAATACTGATGTGCTTTATGAACTCTTAAAAAAAAAAAGACGTGCATAATAGTACAACAACGTGTATGTAGTTAATGTCATTGAACTGTATAATTTAAAGTCATTAAGGTAATTCACTGGTGGTCCAGTGGTTAGGACTCCATACTTTCACTGCCAAGGGTCTGGGTTCAATCCCTGATCGGGGAACTAAGATTATGTAAGCCATGTGACTCAGTCAAAAATGAAATAGTAAAATAAAATAAGGTGACTAAGATGGTAAACTTTATGCTGTGTGTTATTTTACCACAATTGTTGAAAATGCAGATGTAGTTCTATATATTTTAGTGTGTTATGAATGACCCTTCCTTATGCATCAAAGGAGACTTTAGAGAGAAAGGTAATACTTTTATTTGGCCCTTCATGCTGATTCGAGGAAAAATGACGTATCTAGAGTCCAATTGCCACTTGAAGCCTGGTCATGAAGATCAGGTGACCATTTGCATAATTCTGGTTTGAAAACAGCATCAGTGCCCATAACATAGCATCATGATGTTTAATTGCCCTGTTACATATGGGAACAGCCACGTGATTCAGTTATCTGTATATTCTTCTTCATCTTCTTTTTCGTTATAGGCTATTACAGATCTTGAATATAGTTCCCTATAATATACAGTAGAATATAATATACAGTAGGTCCTTGTTGTTTTTCTATTTCATATTAGTAGCTTGTATCTGCCAGGAGGCTTCCCAAGCCTTTGGGGTAACCCCACATCCTCCCCAGTCGTGGAGATGTTTTCTCCTTCCAGAGCCAGGAGGGGGGTCCACTTCCATCCTCATCTGTGGTCTACGTTGACTCTCATCAGCTTGGGATATCCACTCTTTCGAATCTTCTTGATAGTCTGCTTCTTCTAGAGGTTTTTTTTTTTTTTTTTTTTTCTCGCAGACACAGAAAACAAACTTATGGTTACCAAAGGGGAAAGAAGGGTGGGATAAGTTAGCAACTGGGGATTACTAGATACAAACTGTGCGAGTGTGTGCTCAGTCGCGTCCCATTCTTTGCAACCTCATGGACTGTAGCCCGCCAGGCTCCTCTGTCCGTGGGATTCTCCAGACAAGAAGACTGGAGTAGGTTGCTATTTCCTCTTCCAGGGGATCTTCCTTGACCCAAGGATAGAACCCATATCTCTTGCCTCTCCTGCATTGGCAGGCAGATTCTTACCACTAGCACCACCTGGCAGATATAAGTTACTAATATGAAATTAGATAAACAACAAGGACCTACTGTAGAGCATAGAAAACTATATTCAAGATCTTTAACAGCCTATAATGAAAAAGAAGATGAAGAATATATAGATAACTGAATCACTTTGCTGTACACAGAAACTACTACAACATCATAAATCAGCTGTACTTCAACTTTTTTAAACAAAAAAAGCTTCTTTCTCTGTCCAAGGCTGTTGATTCTCAGCACCACAGTTTCAGTCCTACAGGGAACCTGCTCAGCCTCCCACCAGCACTTCTTCTATTTTATTTCCTTTTCAGATATTAAAAACTTTACCTCTGCTCTCAGAAACCAAGACCAAACAGGCCTTTACAGTCTCCAGGGCTCCCTTCTGCTTTTTCCTTGGAGGCCAGGGTTTTGTAGTTGTTCAGTTGCTAAGTCGTGTCTGACTCTGCAACCCCGTGGGCCGCAGCATGCCAGGCTCCTCTGTCTTCCACTATATCTCAGAGATTTCTCAAGCTCATATCCATTGAGCTGGTGATGCTATCCAACCATCTCATCCTCTGCCACCCGCTTCTCCTTTTGCCTTCGATCTTTCCCAGCATCAGGGTCTTTCTCAATGAGTCGGCTCTTTGAATCAGGTGGCCAAAGTATTGGAGCTTCAGCATCAGACCTTCCAATGAATATTCAGGGTTGATTTCCTTTAGGATTGACTGGTTTGATCTCCTTGCTGTCCAAGGGACTCTCAAGAGTCTTCTCCAGCACCACAGTTTGAAAGCACCAGCCTTCTTTTTGATCCAACTCTCACATCCATACATGACTACTGGAAAAACCATAACTTTGACTAGATGGACCTTTGTCAGCAAAGTGATATCTCTGCTTTTCAATATGCTCTCTAGTTTTGTCATAGCTTTCCTTCCAAGGAGCAAGCGTCTTTTAATTTCATGGTTGCAGTCGCCACATTGTTACTCAGCTGTGAATCAAGCCCATGAGTACAGCTATGGTCTTTATCCATAGTATTTACAACTAAATATTTAAACAGAGCGTGGAGTTCCTCAGTTGTTCTATACCAAGACTGAGGAGAAAGGAGTAAAGGACTCATTTCAGTAGCTTCTCTAAACTTTATTTTGTATGATGGTTGTACAAAGTTTTCTGTGCTAAAGCACATCCCTCCCCCCGTCTTTATTTATTTATGTAAATAGACTGAACTGGAGACTTCTGGTGAATAAGGGGTTAAGACTGCAGCCCGGTGGCATTTCAAGAAAGCAGTAAAATCTTCTCCTTGGCTGTGGCCTCCTGGGAGCCTTAATTTTTATGCAACCTCATGGTTTTTCCTTCTAAATTTCAGGCTTTTCCTTGCCTTTTTGGGTCTCCTCACTGTAACAACACCCTTCCCTGTAACCCTACCCATATTTCTTGAACTTTACATGTTTTCCCACTTTTGAGTACACTGGAAAATAACAGCTCCTAGAATCTTGTCCTTCTCTTCTTTTTCAGTTTTAAACCATATCTGTCAGAGCTGGGGAATTAATGCCTTCAACTTCACCTTTAAATGAGTCATGTCACATGTAACACTTTCTGACTTCCAAGTCTGAAGTGATGTAAACTGATTTTTTCTGCATATCTGCACACTTCGTGGTAGTATGCAGGATCTTTTTAGCTGTGTCGTGTGAAATCTAGTCCCCTGACCAGGGATCGAATCTGGGCCCCCTGTGCTGGGAATGCAGAGCCACTGGACCACCAGGGAAATAGAGCTGTGTTCATTTTTGAATGATATATACTGCACTCAGCATGAAGTAGGACTTGGCTGAAAGTCCTGCTTTTGAACAAAGCTAGTTACCTATTATATAGTTTGCTAGTTTTAAAAATCCTAGGCATTTGTTAGCTAATTAGAGGATTATACAGTGTACTTATTTTCTTCCTTCTTGATGCTTTGGGCATTTTTCCTTTATTACTGAGTGGCAAAGACAATGGAAACAAATCACCATTGATTCAGATGGCAGATGAAGAGCTTAGTAGGAAGGACAGAACAATGAATTTATTAAAAATCTCTGGTGGAGATCAGGAACATGATAAGCAATAATGAACCCCAAGTGTTGGCTTTTGGCTGGGGAGGGGCAAGCAGTTTTGGAATGTGGAATAGAAAACCATGTCAGGTGAGACATATAGATTTGTCCAGGGTTCTGACAAGAACAGGGGAACCAGAATGAAGCCTGCGCCCCTGGTCCCTGGAGGAGCAGCCGTTTCTTTACCTGTCTCAGGCTAGCTTTACGTTGATGCTTCTCTTTATCCCAGTTTGAATAGCTGCTATGTCGATGGACTAACTTTAACATGTATGACTTTTCAAAAGCATGGCATAGGGGGACTGATGGCAGCCCTGCTACTTTCTACAAGTAGGAGCATCCATCTCCTACCTCTGCTTGCCTAGGTCCTCACAGCTCAGGGTATAATGCCACTTCTCTAAGAAGCTCCCCCAGGCAGTCCCCACCATCTGTTCTCTCCTTCCCTGGACCTCATGAAGCCATTCTTATTTAGCCCCTCGTTTAGATCCTTAATCATATTCCGGCTTCCATGAGACACTGTCACTTCATAAATGTCCTTGCCACCTAACTTGGATGACAGCTTCTCAAGGGCAAGGCTTTTAGCGCCTGTGTGTGCTGCATTCTCGGTGTTCCTGCACAGGTCGGGGCTGCCGTGATGGCCTGGGAAGGAAAGCAGTTGCTCGTAAAGAGAGCAACGACAGGAAATGAATTTCCAGGGTAAAAAAAAATCAACACGAGAGGGTTGCAAAATATTACTTTAAGTGGTACCAATACATACAGTTTGACTATGTTCTCCTGGTATTAGGGGGTATTTTGGAACCTTGATTGACAAACTTTGAAAAAGCCTTGGGCATTTTAAGTAAAGCAGACAAGCAAAAACCAGACCTCCAAAAGTCAACTCTTCACTGCTACCTGATCTTACGTGCTTCTGCAAAAGAAAATAACTAAAATAAGAAGCAAGAAAAATGGCCTTTAGATTCTGAGAAGCTGGGGACTAACAGGAACGTCACAAGTTGTCAGATTCATTCATTATGCAGATAGGTGTAAAATGCTAATAATAAAAGACTACTGTACCTTCTCCACTTGACTAAGTCACTGAAATGAAAACCCAGGATTATTAGATGTCTAATTAACTGGATGGATCACAGGAAAATCTCATCCATAACAGTCAAAAGTTCTTCTGCTGGTTTTAAACAACTTCTAACTAGATAGCATATTGAAAAGCAGAGACATTACTTTGCCAACAAAAGCCCGTCTAGTCAACGCTATGGTTTTTCCAGTCGTCATGTATGGATGTGAGAGTTGGACTGTGAAGGAAGCTGAGCGCCAAAGAATTGATGCTTTTGAACTGTGGTGTTGGAGAAGACTCTTGAGAGTCCCTTGGACTGCAAGGAGATCCAACCAGTCCATTCTGAAGGAGATCAGTCCTGGGATTTCTTTGGAGGGAATGATTCTGAAGCTGAAACTTCAGTACTTTGGCCACCTCATGAGAAGAGTTGACTCGTTGGAAAAGACTCTGATGCTGGGAGGGATTGAGGGAAGGAGGAGAAGGGGACGACCGAGGATGAGATGGCTGGATGGCATCACGGACTCGATGGACGTAGGTCTGAGTGAACTCTGGGAGTTGGTGATGGACAGGGAGGCGTGGCGTGCTGGGATTCATGGGGTCGCAAAGAGTTGGACACGACTGAGCGACTGAACTGAACTGAACTGAATGTTCTTTCCTATTTAGTGCTGTATAGAAAAGGGAAACAATCTTATTACATAATTTCTCAGTAAGAGAAGCCATGTTTTCCTTGAGTGGGAAAAGAATCTTCTAAAGAGAAAAACAAAACAAGATAGAATTACCTCTGTATATAAAAGTTTACATAACAAAAGTACAAATGTGGTATGATAACAGTGATATGTTACCTGAAACAGGCATATTCATAGAGACCTAAGGTAGAATAGTGGTTACCGTGGGCTGGTGAGAGAAGAATGGAGGATTATTATTTAACAGGTACAGAGTTTCAGTTTGAGATGAGGAAACAATTCTGGTGATAAATAGAGGTGATGCTTATACAACATTGTGAAATATTTAATGCCACTGGATTGTACATTTCAAATGGTTAAAATGGTACATTTTATGTTATATACATTTTATCACAATAAAAAAACTTTAAAAAATAAATAGCAAGAGCAACAGTTTTTGATGAGACACTAATGAGATGTCGGAAATAAATTACATAAATGTGAAAATGTTAGTTGCTCAGTCGTGTCTGACTCTTTTTGACCCGGTGGACTGTAACCCACCAGTCTTCTCTGCCCATGGGATTCTCCAGGCAAGAATACTGGAGTGGGTAGCCATTCCTTTCTCCAGGGGATCTTCCCAACCCAGGGGTCGAGCCTGGGTCTCCTGCATTGCAGGCGGATTCTTTACCATCTGAGCCACCAGGGAAGTACAACTGTAGAGGAAACAAATAAATTAATGTTACAAAATTTTTTTAGGAGAATCCTTAATTTCTATTCCACAGTCCAGCCTTTAAGAACTTGATATATACAGTAAGTATAACTATTGTGCAGAAAATAGTGACACTGAAAAGCACAGAAGGTGTTAGCTGGTTCAAAGTTATGGTTGTTTCCTGTATATGAGTCTAGAGTCTGGAATCATGTGAGGCTTGAATTACGTCAGCTGCGTCCAAGTTCACTTTGTCAAGGATATGGATTGAGAATGGAAATTACATCCTATTCCTGGGTTCTGGAGAGGCAAAGCAGTAGTCAGGGTCTCTCTGTTAGCACAGACTTATCCCAGGGTAAGAAGAACCCAGAGGCCAAACAGATCTCAGTAATTTTGTTAGCTGCCGCGCAGTTTCTGAAGGTCACCATGCTATTTGACCTAGGAGGTCACAGATCAAACTGGATTGGCTAATCCCTGCTTAAAGAGCAAGCCTGAAGAAAAATGACTGGTAATTATTATCCCATTTTGTGTTCAGAGTAATTTTTTTTCCTACGTGTTCTCATCTGACCGTCATACTTAACTGCCCTGCAAAGAAAGTGGGGCAGATAGAATCATCTATATTATACGACTGAGGAAGTCATGAGGGTAAGGTCCAGGAAGTCCAAGTCTTGAGGCTTTTCATGGCTGTTTTTGGTCAGAACTGACGCCTTTTGGTTACCAGAATTCCTTTTCTGCAACTCTACCATCCACGTAGGACTGGGATTCAGGTGAACGCACTTGTCTCAGGCACAAAATTTAAGAGGTGCCAAATCAAGACAAATAATATTTTTATGTAATGTTTTTAAAGGAGAAAATTAATGCTAAAATGTCCCTGATGAACAAAATATCAAATATTTAAATCAAGACTGGCTATTTGCTGGGTCTTCCTTGGTGGTGCAGTGGTTAAGAATCCACCTTGTGATGTAGGGGCATCATCAGTTAGATCCCTGATCCGGGAAGATTCCCCATGCATGGGAGCAACTAAGCGTGAGAGCCACAACTACTAAGCCTGTGCGCTCTGGAATCTCTGCTTTGGGACAAGAGAAGCCATCACAATGAGACTCCCACACACCGCAGTTAGAGTAGCCTCTGCTCTCCACAAGTAGGGAACACCAGGAAGCAGCAACAAAGACTCAGCACAACCAGAAAAAAAGGAGGGGATGGGGGGATTTCCCTGGTGGTCCAGTGATTGAGACTCTGCACTTTCCACTGCAGGGCGGGATGGGTTAGGTCCCTGTTGGTTGAAGAACTGCTGCTGCTGCTGCTAAGTCGCTTCAGTCGTGTCCGACTCTGTGCGACCCCAGAGATGGCAGCCCACCAGGCTCCCCTGCCCCTGGGATTCTCCAGGCAAGAACACTGGAGTGGGTTGCCATTTCCTTCTCCAATGCATGAAAGTGAAAAGTGCAAGTGAAGTCACTCAGTCATGTCTGACTCTGCTACCCCGTGGACTGCAGCCTTCCAGGCTCCTCCGTCCATGGGATTTTCCAGACAAGAGTAGAACTAAGAACCGGTTATTTGCTTGTTCTCTGACGTCGAGTTACTGTGTAATGGGAATAGTTGTTCCCCATCAGCCTGAGGTTCCCAGGCCCCCTAGGCCACCTCATCCCCCTCCTGGGGTTTATGAGGGTTGATGATGCTGTGCAAACAGACAGGGCAATATGAGGCTTTCTACACAGTCATGGGTTATGTTTGGAGACAAGTATCAGAACCTGGCTGCAGAGAGCCAGGGAGCAGCCAGGGCCAGGTTGGATCCCACAGCTGAGGAGCCAAGGTCCCTGTGCTCTGCTTGCTCCTACATTGCCTCTGTCCACTCCCTCTCTTCCTAGTGCCTACATCTACGAAAGAGAAAAGACGATAAGGTATCACCCTACTGCACCCTGAAAATCAGAGCCCAGGTAAAGGCCCAAGGAGTTCTCAGGACAGAGTCATGTCTGGGTGGCTGGTCAGGGGCTATTGCATAAACATATCAGAGTTTCAGACAGTCTATCAGAGTGCCAGGGGCAAGATCTATTTTTGATCACTGACATACAGGGTGTGTCCTACTTTTAAGGAGCTCTAACTGGAGAAGGAAATGGCAACCTACTCCAGAATTCTTGCCTGGAGAATTTCATAGACAGAGGAGCCTGGTGGGCTGCAGTCCATGGGGTCGCAAAGAATCAGACATGACTGACTGACTAACTTTCATTTTTTCAATAAGTGGAAAACTATATTTACATAAGAAGTACATGAAATTGTGATGATTTACTTTGGCTAAATCATGTTGGCCCATTCAGTATAAAGTTCTCCTAATCTAGTTAATGGAATCTGATTACGGTTGGTGGGTATTTTAACAGAGCAAATCTTTCATCAGCTGTTATTTGAGCATCTGCAACTAGGCAGTAGTAAACAAAAGTCTAAGTCAAGGTCTCTGCTGTCAGCCAAAGCACATGGAGCCTGCTCAGGGAGATGTGATCCATATACCCAAGTAGACAAATATTAAGCTATGAAAGAGCCCGTTGAGTACAGAACAACATAGCCGTTGTTGTTTAGTCGCCAAGTCATGTCCCACTCTTTTGCAACCCCCATGGACTGTAGCCCACCAGGTTCCTCTGTCTATGGGATTTCCCAGGCAAGAATACCAGAGTGGGTTGCCATTTCTTCCTCCATGGGATCTTTCAAATCCAGGAATTGAACTCGAGTCTCGTGCATTGCACGTGGGCTGTTTACCATCTGAGCCACCAGGGAAGTAACATAGCCATTAACTCATGGAAATTCCAAGGTGGGAAAGTAGTTCACTTTGGAGGACAGAAGACAGAACAGTTCACATGAACTGGTTCAGTGGAACAAGCACAGCCCACTGTACTCTCAGGAGATATGGGCTGCTCCCACTGAAGGCTGGGCAAAGGTGAGGGGCAGGCAGAGGCTAGACAGAATCACAGGAGCGTGACATCAGCAGTCTGGCTGAGTAGCTGCTTTATGAAGCTGGCAAACCACCAATGTTATGCTTGAAAGTGGCTACAGGAAGATGACTGAGAAAGAACAAAGCAGGGCCGGTACATGTCAGGAAGGTCCAGGCTGAAGAGCTCCAGAGGTGAGAGGTTAGTGGGTGGTGCAGGAGGAAGGTCAAGGAGAGAAACACTTGAGACTGTATATCTGTAGGGAGAGAATGCTGGGATGGCATGACTTTACAGGGGCTCGACTTGTCTGTTTGTCTGATAGGCCCTCAGTCCTGCAGTCTTGGAGCCAACAGATAAAATACAACCACACTCTTAGAGTGTGATCCTTATAATAAAATCTGGAATATCTTTGGAAGGACATTGGGGAAACTAGTTGCATTAATTGCTTTCAGAGAGGAGCTCTGGGTAGAATAGGAAGAGAGAGGGGAGACTTTTCACTGTATACCCTTTGAACTTTGAACCAGGTGTTAACTCCAAATCTTTTTTTTTTTTAATTAAAAGATAAAATCCATGTGTGTTGGAAAAAAAAAGTGAAATAGGAACAAAAGTTTCTAGAGTACAATCTTCACAGGATCCTCCATCAAAAAAAAAAACAAATAAGCAGGGGCTTCCCTGGTGGTTCAATGGCTAAGACTCTGCACTCCCGATGCAAGGGGCCAGGGTCCAATCCCTGGTCAGAGAACTGGATTCCACATGCCGCCAACGGAAAGATCCTGCAGGCAGCAGGGAAGATCAAAGATCCCAACTAAGACCTGGCACAGCCAGAAAAAGAAAGCAAACTCCGGAAAATTTTAAACAGCCTTATTGAGGTGTAAAATTGACATACAATAAGCTGCACATATATAAAGCGTACGATTTGGTATGTTTCAGTGTGCATTTACATCTGCAGAACTATCAGCATGAAAGATATTCATTACCTTTAGAGATTTCCTCCCTCGTGCCTTTTGATGTCCCTGTTTTACATCCCGCCCCATCTTTCTCCCATCTCCAGGCAACCAGAGCACTGATCTACTTTCTATTAGTTTGCATTTTCTAGAGTTTTATATAAATGGACTCATATAGTATGTACTCTTTTTTTATTTTTTGGCTTATTTTCCTCAGGCAAAATTAATATTGAGATCAACCCTGTTGCTTGTATCGATAGCTTATTCATTAATAGTGATGGATTAGTATTCCTTTTTTCTTTTTTGGCTGTACCACGTGGCTTGTGGGATCTCACTTCCCTGACCAGGGATTGAACCTGGGCCCTAGGCAGTGAGAGCATGTACTCCTAACCTCTAGAGACTGTCTGGGAAGTCCTGAGTAGTATTCCCTTTCATAGACACGCACCTGGGTAAAAATCTAGGTGCAGGATCATATGTTAAGTATTTTGAACTGAACAAGAAATGGCCAATGTTTTCCAAAGGGGCTGTACCATTTGGCACTTTCAAAAGCAAAGCATGAGCGTGTTTTTTGGTTGTTCTGTATCCTCCCAAGCTGGCAGAGTTTTTTTATTTTCATTTTTCAGTTTTATTGAGATGTAGATGACATACAGCATTATATAAGTTAAAGATATACACCATAATGATTTGATTTTCATCCACCATAAAGTGATTATCGCAATAAGTTAAGTGACCATCTGTCATATCATATAGGTACAAAGTTAAAGAAAGAGGAAAAGTGTTTTTCTTGTGATGAGAACTCAGGATTTACTCTTTTACTAACTTTCATAAATATCATACAGTGGTATTAATTATATTTATCATATATATTATATCCTGCTGGGACAGTCTTTTAAACCCTCAAGTTCCTATTATGTACATAGTAATATCTCATTGTGTTTTCAATTTGAATTTCCCCAGTGACTAATGGTATTGAGCATCTTATTTTTTTTATTTGGCTTCACTGCTTGGCTTGCATAATCTTCATTCCCCAACCAGGGACTGAACTCAAGCCCTAGCAATGAACCACTGGACTGTCAGAGAATTCCCCTAGCATTATTTCATGTGTTTATTTACGATTTGTATATCTTCCTTGGTGAACTCTTTATGTATTTCACTCCCTTAAAAAATTGTATTGTTTGTTTTTTATTATGTTTATTTACTTTTCATTGATTGATGATTGGTTTACAATGTTGGTTTGATTTTTGTCATACGTCAACATGAATTAGCCATAGGTGTACGTATGTCCCCTCCCTTTTGCACCTCCCTCCCACCCCCTAGGTTATCACAGAGCCCCAGTTTGGGTTCCCTGAGTCATACGGCACATTCCCATTGGCTACCTATTCACATATGTTGGTGTAAACGCTTCCGCGCTGCTCTGTCCATTCACCCCACCCCCACCCTCCTCCCCCTTGTCTATGTCTGTGTCTCCACGGGTGCCCTGCGAATAGGTTCATAGTACTATCTTTCTAGATTCCATATGTATGTGTTGATATATGACATAAAATGTTTCTAGTTTATTATTATTTAATGTTGAGAGTTCTTTATACATTCTTTATATAATTCATCCGTGATTTGCAGATACTCTGTCCCTGTTTGTGGCTCTTCATTTTCTTAACAGTTTCAAGGAGATATTTCTAATGTTGCGCAGTTAGGTTATGAACTGCTCCTTTTATGGCTCATGTTCTCTTCTCTCTGGCACTCTGCCCTGGTAACTCCAGCCACCTTGCCCTCCCTGGACTTCCTGGACTGCCAGCCGGTCTCCTCAGCTCAGGGAGACGGCAGCGTTCTGCCTAGGTTTCCTCTCTCAGTACTGAGGCTTGGAGACAGGATTGCAATCCAGGCAGTAAGCGGGGCTAACAGCAGTGCTTATCACATTTGTTTCTTGCGCTCAGGAATCATGGTCCTTTGTTAGCTGATGCCTGATGTCTTTAAGTATCCTTGCATTTTTCTTGCCTTTTGTTTGTTTCAGGCAGGCGTGTAAATCTGGTTCCTCAGGCTCTATCTTGGCTGGGAAGCACAAGTTCCCTCACACTCTGCTTGAAAGTTTGATAGAATTCAACTTAAGATACATGTTTATTTGGCTGCTCTGGGTCCTAGGTGTGGCACATTGGATCTTCGCCGTAGCATTTGGGATCTTTAGTTGTGGCGTATGGACTCTTAGTTGCAGCATGTGGGATCTAGTTCTCTGACCAGGGATCGAACTGGGGCCCCCTGTATTGGGAGTGTGTTGTCTTAGCCACTGGACCCCCAGGGAAGTCCCTGAACAGTTATCACTTAACTTGGAAAGCCTGAGTTGTAGGCACTCACCTATCATGGGATATTGGCAGAGTTAGATGAAGGCTCCCAGGAGATAGCAAAGAGTCATATCTGCAGGTTGTAGTCTGACTGAGGCTTCCCTGGGAATTTACGAGAACCTCACCTAGGCAACATCAGGAGTGAATCCTGGAGAAGACATGCTGCAGCACGGTGGGGGGATTGACAGGACAAGAGTAGGAGGCAAGTGTTAGACTTGTGGCAGTTATGTGGTTGGGGAGTACGCTGCTCCGTTTTAATCTGCTTCTCACCTTGGTCTAGCAGTAGGTCAAAGCATCTGTGGAGGAAGAAGTGAGTCCTCAGCTGATCTAGATGGCGTGGCGTAATGGGGGAGAGAGGAATTTTATCAATACCTGGTCCAGATAGGTCACGTCCAGATTATAAGCTAGGTCACAGGTGTGATCCCTGAGTTAGGAAGATCCCCTGGAGGAGGAAAGGGCAACCCACTTCAATATTTTTGCCTGGAGAATCCCATGGACAGAGGAGCCTGGGAGGCTTCAGTCCATGGGGATCATAAAGAGTCAGACAAGACTGAACGACTGAGCAGGAAAGCAGGTTCACCTGGGTATTCAGTCCTCAGGCACAAAGGAAGGAGCCAGAGGAGGCAGATCCTGATGAAGCTATCCTGGAGTCTGTCTCTTGGGTTACGCTGCTCCAGTTCTGCCTGGTGGCTGTCTGGAGCAGACGCAACAGCCTGCGATCTCCCTGAACCGTCCACCTGAGGACTCTGTTTGCCCACCTTCTGCAATAGATCTCCTCTGTCCTCTGATTATGACTTCTTCTTCCTTGGTTTGCTCCCTTGCAGGATCCATTCTCCAACAGCTCCTTGAGAAAGCATTCATGGGAGGTAAACTCTTTGAGATTTTGCATGAAAGTTGTCTTCATTTTACCTTCTAGATACTTTGGCTAGGTGTAGAATTTGAAGTTGAAAATCATTTTTCCCTTAGTGTTTTGAAGATGTTGCTTCACTAACATGCTTTTTTTTTTTTTCCCTGGCCATGCCTGGCACATGGGATCGTAGTTCCCAGACCAGGCATTGAACCTGCATCCCCCGCCTTGAAAGCTCAGAGTCTTAATCACTGGACTGCCAGGCAAGCCCCTTCACTAACTTCTTGATTCCAGTGATGTTATTGAGAAGCCTGAAACTACTGATTCCTGGTCCTTTGTATGTGACCTTCCCCCCTTGAAGCTTGTAGAATCTTCCTTTGACTTCTATGTCCTGGAATTTCACAATGATGAGACTCAGTATCTACTTCATCTATGGGTCTTGCTGCTTGATCACTCTTTTCCACCTAGAAATGGTGTTCTTCAACTTTGGAACATCTTGAATTATTTAGTTGATGATTCTTTCCAATTCATTACCTTTGTTTCCTTTTTCTGGAGTTTCTATTATTCAAATGATGAACCTACATGCTGCTGCTGCTGCCAAGTCACGTCAGTTGTGTCTGACTCTGTGCGACCTCATAGATGGCAGCCCACCAGGCTCCCCCTGTCCCTGGGATTCTCCAGGCAAGAACCCTGGAGTGGGCTGCCTACGTGAGTTATCCTCTAATTTTGTCTCCTAGTATCCATTTCTGTCCTTCGTACTTTGTTTTCTCTGAGTTTTCTCCAATTTTATTATTCTTTTTATTGAGTTTTCCATTTCTGTCACTATGTTTCTTTGAATTATTTCTTTATATGGCATCCTTTCCTTGTTTCATGGATCCAATATCATCTCTTTTCCTTTCGAAATACTAATGATGATTAAGAAATTTTATTTTTTAATATTCTTTCCCTTCATGGCCTGTTTTTCCTTCAAGTTACTTTTTTTTTTTTATTCCTCTTGGTTTTGGTCCTTATCTTTCATGTGAGAAACTTTTGTTAGTTGTTTGGCATTAACTATTTACTATTAACTATTACTCCTTATCAAGAGTAGAGTCTGAAAGGGTGACTGGAAGCTCCGACTGTAAGATTGGGTGTTATTGTATCTCAGCCAAGGTTTTCCTCAAGAAACAGCCCAAGACTTACACACAGGGGAGTGACGAAGTGACCCAAAGAAGCAGGAGTGGGGACGGTGGGAGGGAAAATGGCAGCGCACAGTATCAGCGTCAGACACGTGCCGCAGCGACCCGTGCTCTGTTTCACAGTATCTTCTGAGTCCCGTAGAATGAGTCTCAGCTGTCCAGTCAGGGGACCAAAGTCTTCGAAGGTATCCCCACAGGTATTATCTTCCCTAGCTTTCTGGCTTCACATTCCTCTGTGCTGATGCAGAGTGATTCTATTGACCCAGAGTCGTCAAAGCAGCTTTGAGACAGAAAGCAAATTCAGGGACGAGATAGGTCTAGATAGAGATATTATAGGGAACTGGCTCAGGTGATTATGCCGAGAAATCTCACGATGTGTCATTTGCAAACTGGAGGCCAGAACAACCAGCTGTGTAATTCTAGTCCAGGAACCGGGGGAGCCAATGGTGTAAGTTCCAGTCTAGAGCGTAGGACAAGACAAGTGAAAAAAAAAAAAAAATTAGGCAGAGAGAGCAAATTCTCTTGTCTGCTTTTTTGTTCAAACTCTCAACAGATTGGATGAGGCCCAGTATCTGCTCTGCTTCCCTGGTGGCAGAGCAGTAAAGAATTCACCTTTCATGTAGGAGACGCTTGAGATGTGGGTTTGATCCCTGGGTGGGGAAGATCCCCTGAAGGAGGAAATGGCAACCGCTCCAGTATTCTTGCCTGGGAAATCCCAAGGACAGAGGAAACTGGAGGGCTACCATCTACAGGGTCACCAAGAGTCAGACACGACTGAGCATCCACGCAGTATCTGCTCAGTCTACCAGTTCAAATGGTAATCTCATCCAGGAGTATTAATTAATATCTGGGCATCTTGTGACTAGTCAAACTGACACAGGAAACTATCATATTTGCTTGGGAACCTGTATGGAGCTTGATGGAACAGTGGCTGTGACTTTGGGTAAAATAACAGCTGAGGTCAAGAGGACTAGGAAGCAGTGCACAAAAGGTATCTGATACATTGATCCTGAGCTTTACTGAAGGGTGACCATTGTTAGGAGTTAGGAATGCCCCCTGTGGGCCTTCCTCATAAACCTATTAGATTCCTCAAAAAGAGTCTTCCAATCTTGTACCCAAAGGTAAATGTCATGTTGCCAGCATTCTGAGAGCCAAATTGGGATTGTGGGTGTGCCCAGTCATGTCTGAATCTTGGCAACACGATGGACTGTAGCCAACCAGGCTCCTCCGTCCATGAGATTTCCTGGGAAAGAATACTGGAGTGTGTTGCCATTTCCTTCTTCAGGGCATTGTCCCAATGCAGGGATCAAACCCCTCCGGCCTGGCAAGCGGATTCTTTACGACTGAGCCCTTGGGTCAAGACAACCGGAATTATCTCACTTGCTAGCATCTGGCCTCCAGATCTCCTGATTTTCAGTGTGGTAGCTAGGCCCTCCGTGTGCCTAGCATCCTTCAGACTAGAGACTCTCTCTTCAGAATAATCTCCAATCTCCTGCTGGGATAGGATCTAACTGCTTCTCAAACTGCTGTCACTCAGCTCTCTTTATTTTACCCTTCCCTTTCCCACTAAGTCCCAGTGATCCCCAGTTCTGGTTTCTGAGCCTGCTGAGTGTAAGTTGGGCTGGATCTTAGCTTTCTCAGGCCTGCTTAATTTTAAGAAAACCCTCATTCATCTATTTTCCAGCTTTGGAAATTGCGTTGCTCTCTTGTGTTCTTTCCCTGATGAGTTTATGGAAAGAAGGAAGGAAAGAAAGGGAAAAGAAAAGCTGTTTAATGCAGTTTGGGGATGGAGCAAAATTAGCTGCATGCATGCTGTCTGCCATGTTAGCTTGGAACTGGCTACACACGTCTCCTTCCTTTGTGTCCGTCTGCTTTAATTTACATGTCACCTCCTCAGAGAGGTCTTCCCTGACCACTCAACCTGTGGTTAGGCCTTCCGTCAACATACCTAACTGATGACTACTTGGTAGTTTCTTATGTACAGACTTCTGCCCCATTAGAATATACGCTCCCTGAGAACAGGAACCCCAGTCTACGAAGCATCCTCAGCTTCTAAAATAGTACCTGGTGGGACTTCCCTGGTGGTCCAGTGGTTAAGAATCTGCCTTGTAATGCAGGGGACATAGGTTGGATTCCTGATTGGGGAACTAGGATCCCACATGATGCAGAGCAACCGGGCCTGCAGAACCACAACGCAGCTATGGAGCCTGAGCCCTCAGAAGCCCCAGTGCCACAACTAGAGAAGGCATGCGCCACAGTGAGCATCCTGTGTGCTGCAGCTAAGACCTGGCACAACTAAATAAATGAACATTTTTAAAAAAAGGAATAATGTTTAAAAAAAAAAATAGTACCTGGTACATGGAAGAAACAAGAACTGTGTTTGGAAACCTTTTGAGTATCCGAGTTTCAAGCCTGCATGTGATGTACCCTGGGAAAAAGAAAGACCGCCGTGTGTGAAGAAGGAGCAGGGTGTATCCAGAAATAAGAGAGGCTGCATGTAAGTCACGTGAGTGTGAGCAGCAAGAGAAACTGCAAAGAGCAGGAGCAGAGCTGTGGAATCTGGAAAAGCCTGTAGTTGAAAACTCTGCCTCTGACATCAAGGTCATCCTAGGTTTTGATTGAGCCTCTGTGATGATTTGGGCTGACCCTAAAAGGGAGACACCCCAGGAAGCGGTGGATGTGTGGGACAGGACACAAGGCGGGAAGCATGTCTGGCTGGCTCTTCTTTAATGGCCACCAGAGGAGAGGAGGGCAGAAACGGGAAATTAGGCTCGTAGAGCTGCAGGCACGCAAGGGAGCAGCTCTGTCCTGCAGTGCGAGGCCACAGCCCATGGGGACCAGGAGCTGCTGCCCATCTTATGTGCCAGGGACCCTTATCATCAGCCAGGGACACTCCAGGGGCCGTTCACATCTCTGGAGGTCCTGAGTGTTGTGTGCCCTTTATTTCATTTAAAAAAAACATCAAAAAAGGTACAGGTGTTTGGTGCAGCCAATGCAGATGACATATACACACATTTTTTAAAAAGATTTTTTGGATGTGGGCCATTTTCAAAGTCTTTATTGAATCTGTTACAGTATTGGTTCTGCTTTGTGTTTTAGTGCTTTGCCTGCGAGGCAAGGGGAATCACAGCTCCCAGACCAGGGAATGAACCCACACCCCTGCATTGGGAGGCGAAGTCTTAACCACTGGATGCCAGGGAAGTCCCCACAAAAACACTTTTTTAAGTTACCTTTCTAACAGTGGCAGCTTTTAGCCCAGGAGATCGAGTTCTTTCCCTTTTCTTTCTTCATTAAAAGGGTAATACCTTCACATGGTTCAAAATTCAAACGTCACGAAAGGATATAGAGTACAAAATGCCCTTCCCACTTGATTCTCCACCTTCCTCTCAGGTCTCCTCAGAGGTGACCAGTGTAAACAGATCCTTGCATCCGTCCAGAAATATTCTCTGCCCATCCAAGTTTTTTTTTTTTTTTTTGACAAGATTAAATAGGAACAGATCTACTTAGAGCACACGGAGAGGCCTTTCCTCTGAGTAAGTCAGGGCTAAGGGCTGGGTTCTTCATTTTCACTGGTAAACAGAGACAGTAGTAATAGGAGCCTGCAGGGGCTGGGGAGGGAGTGACCTCCTGTGGGTTCACTGGCAGATCACTTAGCACGAGAGGGACTGTGGTGGAAGTGGACTGTGGTTGGCCACGTGTCAAGTGCTCTTTTTAGGACAGAGCTAGTCTAGCTCCGGTGGGTTTTCTTGGTGTCTTAGTGGGAAAAATTGAGGGCAGGAGGAGAAGGGGACGGCAGAGGGTGAGATGGTTGGATGGCATCCCCGACTTGATGGACATGAGTTTGAGTGGACTCTGGGAGTTTGTGATGGACAGGGAGGCCTGGCATGCTGCAGTTCATGGGGTCGCAAAGAGTCGGACACGACTGAGCGACGGAACTGAACTGAATTAGTGACAGAGAATCAGCCTGCCAATGCTGGAGACACAGGTTCGATTCCTGGGTTGGAAGATCCCCTGGAGAAGGAAATGGCAACCCACTCCAGTATTTTTGCCTGGAAGAATCCCATGGACAGAGGAGCCTGGCAGGCTACAGTCCATGGGGTTGCGAAGGGTCGGACACAACTTAGCAACTAAACCATCATCATCAGTCTAGCTTTAAAGAGGATAGCTAAAGGCACAGTGTTGATATAGCAAAAGAAATCATGACTGTCATATGTGAGGTGATAGGGAAAACATTTCCATTGGGTAGATAAGGGCCTTCTCTGAAGAAGACGTTGTATGGAATGTAAACTTGGAAGAAGAAAGCTATAAGCCACCCAAGATGTATCTTCTTAAAAAGAAAGTCACTCCACAATTGAACCGTGAGGATCCACAATTGAACAAGGAGTAAAACAGGAGAGCTAGAGGGACTTCCCTGGTGCTCCAGTCGTTATGAATCTGCCTACCAACATAGGGTTCCAATCCTGCTTCTGGAAGATTCCACACGCCGTGGAGCAACTAAGGTGTGTGTGCATGCTAAGTCGCTTCAGTCGCGTCTGACTCTTTGCAAACCTATGGACTGTGGCCGACCAGGCTCCTCCGTTCATGGGATTCTCCAGGCAAGAATATGGGAGTGGGTTACCATGTCCTCCTCCAGGGTATCTTTACGACCCAGGGATTGAACCGGAGTCTCTTACGTCTCCTACACTGGCAAGCAACTAAAGCCCAGGTGCCACGACTACTTAAGCCCATGTGCCTAAAGTGGTGTTCACTGCAACAGGAGAAGTAACCACAATGAGAAGCTCTGAGCACTGCAACCGGAGAGTAGTTCCTGGTTGCTGCAACTACAGAAAGCCCACACATAGCAATGAAGACCCAGCACAGCCAAAAACAAAACAAACGAACAAAACCAGAACTAGAGAGCTAGAGTTCCCAGGTAGCATGCCAGGCGATTAATAGCAGTAGGGTGGAGGATGGGGACCAGGTCTGGGGATTAAGTTAAAATGGATCTGACATCTCCCAATTGGAGGGACGCCTGATTCTGAAGGTGCAACCCTTCAATGAAGTAGGGGAGAGAGCACCTGGCAAATCAGACAGTTCCCACAATGGGAGATCCAACTGAACCCATCTGGCAAGGGGGCAGTCTTGGCCAAAAGCTGGGAGAGGCAAAAGGGAATGGGTCTGGAGTCAGACTACTGGGCTCAATGCTGATTCTAATATTTCTTAGCAGTGTGGACCTGAGCAAGTTAAACTCCTTGCGTCTCAGTTTCCTAACAGAGATAATACACAGTGATAATAACAGCCTCTCATAGGGGTGCTGTGTGATCACCTAAATCAACCTCCAATGAGGGCTTAGAACAATGCCTGGTGCATAGCTTACTCAATGTTTTTCAGTCATACCTATTTTTAATAAGGACCTGTTCAGGCCAGTTTTGCTGGCAGAGAAGTACTCCGTGATGAACCAGGACAAGCAGAATCAAAGATGGATTTCAGGTAGGGCTAGGAGGGAAAAGGTTGGGAGATGAACAAAGAACACACAAGGACAAATCAGGAAGGAGGAAGACAAAAAGTTCAGGGTGGGGCTATTTTAGAGAACACAGCCTGCAGTAGGTCTACAATGTTCAAAGTTAGATTGTGTAAAGGAATATCTCTTGGAAATTAAATGGAGAAAAGCTGAATTTCAGTTAAAGAAGCATTCCTTTTGTGTTCACTTAGAGCTCCAATTACACTGTTAAGGAGAATGGCCAGTTTGCACAGAAGGAACCCTAAGATCTATATAAAGTTAGGAGATTTGAGTTCTAGCCCTAGTTCTGTCCTAAGTAGCTGATGTACTTAATGAACTAACAACTGTATTGTTTTGAAAAGAAGGGGCCAGACCTAGTTCCTAGGCCTCATGAATATTTCACATTTTCTGATTCTAATTCAAGAAAAGAACACAGGGTCTTAAGAGAATTTCAGAGTTGCCCACCTTTCCCCAAGACTCCTTCCCTCAAATAAATCCGTTAAGACTAAGAGCGGCTAGTGTTCCTTCCCTTTTTCCCAGGTTCCTTGCCAAAAGGAGCAAGACTTCTAAAATGCTGGCATTGGGAGAGAGCCACTACTTTTCCTTTTCCCATCCATTTCAGGAAAGTTTAGGTTTTCAGTTATTCCTCGGTCTGCCAAGAGTTGCTTCCGGATTTAAGTAGGAAGAAGTAAGGGGAGAGGGGGGCGGGGAAAGATTTACTTAAAGGAAGTGAAGCTTGTTTTGCCTGTGTTCTGGGAGAAGGTGGTTGGCAGGTAGACCGTGACTGTTCAGCTTCAAACTATCGCTTTAACAAACACTCCCTGAAGGGTGGAATCTGGTCCAGCCAGAATTAAGAGATACTGATTCACAAGGCCGAGGGACAATGTGCATAATAATACACTTTCATAAACGGTCAACAAGAAGCTTACAAACTCTCAAATAAGTGGCATCTCAATTAGGATGCTTGGCTAGGGGGATGTGCTGGTTGAAAAATCACTTGGCTCTAATTCTTTGACCTTTAGGGAACGCTGGGTTGTTTAGAAGACAAATCTTGAGTTCTACAGTTGAGGAGAAATGGCTGTTGCCCAAGGGCTATGAACCTGCATCTTGTTTGCCCGTCATCCTGTCAGTCATTTTCCTTTTTTTTTAAATTAAAAAAAAAAAGACAAAAATCTGAAGTCAAAAACACCGAATTCCAAGTTTTTTCCAAGGGCGAAGTCCCCATCTCTAGGACACTGTACTAATAATACTGGCCTAGCCTATTCCGCGCCTGGGACCCCCCTAGCCTTCTCCAAGGGGTCCGCACTGCGGGGCGCAAACCAACAAACCAGCTCCAAACCAAATGTTCCATCGTCAGCCAATCGCTGGCTGGGACCCCTCAAGAAAACCCGAGACACCTACAGAAGGTGAGTGGCATTAAGGCCAGCCTATCCAAGGGGAGGCAGCTGAAGGGGTGGGGTCAGAATTAGCCAATAGTTTCCAAGTGGTTGTTGTTAGGCGGGAGGAAGACGCCTGCGAGCGTGCGTGAGGCCTCTCCCCGGGAAGGGGGTGGCAGGAAGCTCGAGGAGCCAATGGCCGCGACGGGCGGGCGGTGGCGCGCATGCGTACTGCTTACCTGGGGCTGCGGGCGGGAGGCGGGGAGAATGGGGGAGGGGAGCGGGCAGGAACGCGGCGGAGCTGCTGCCGCCGCCGCAGCAGCCGCCGCCGCAGCGAAGAGGCCATGTTGTGTGGTGTGTGGGGCGGGGGGGAGGAGGAGGAGGGAGTAGAGCCGAGAGAGGAGACGGGAGAGAGACACCACACACACACGGCACAAGATGGCCGGAGAGGCAGCAGCACCCCGAGCTGTCAGGCGTTCCGCCGCGGCCGCGGAGCCCGCCGGCCGGCGAGGACCTCCTCCCGGGCGGCCCGCAGACCCGCGGGAGCAAAGCGGCTGTGGCTGGGGGGCGAGGCGGGCCGCGCGCCGGGCTGGGAGCCCGCGGCAGAGGCGCCCGGGGCGGCCGGGCCCACGACGCGGAGAGCGTCGCTGCGGCAGCGGCCGCCGAGGCTCCCCGGGGCCCCGGCGGCCCGACCCGTACGGGCGGGAGGCTCGGGCGGGCGCCCTGGCGCGGGAGTCGGGTGCAGGCGACCAGGAGGGGTCGGCCGCGGCGTTCGGACCCGGTGAGTGGCTCCCCGGCTCCTTTTATTGTCCTTTGTCCTTGGGAGGAAAAGCAAAATGTCCTTGAGCTCGCGAGCAGGAGGGGGCGGCGGGCAGGGCCTCGCGGGCCGGCTCTCCCCCGGCGGCGCCGCTCGCTGGCTCTCCGGGCGGGAAGCGCCGCGGGGCCGGGGGCTGGGGGCGCGGGCCCCCGCTGCAGACCCCGCGGCGGGCGGGGGGCCTGCTCGCTGCCCGGACCGGCCCCGCGGGGAAAGGGGCGGCGGCGGCGACCGTGCGAGGAGAGCCCCCGTCTGTCCTGGTGAGTTATTTTGATATTTAGGGTAAGGAAAAAAGAATCCCCTTTTCATGTCCTTCCAACTGGGGAGTTTTTTTTTAACCCCTTTCCCGTGAGGTGGGAACACATCTTCGTGGTCGAATTTAAAAGAACAATGGAACCCTGACTACGTTTCAACAAAAAATAAAAACTTGTGTTTTTTTTTTTTTCCTTTTGGGTGTTGGCTTTTAACTCTTTCCAAGCCGATTTTGAAAACGGCTGCAGTGTTACAGATGAAAAGGTAGTTGCTGCTTGTTCAACCCTTTATAGACGTTAAGGTTGTCTTTTTAAAAATGCAAGTTGGAGGAGTGCTTCTGGTATTTCAAAAATTAAGAAGCCAAGTTTACTATGTCGTCAGGGCTGATTAATGGAAATAGATTAAAATTACGGTGCTAGACGATGACGTTTGATTAAGGTAGTTTATTTTACTGAGTAATTACGCCAAGATTGTTTGACATTCTGTTGTTTGAACAATGATTAAATCTACTGTTGGGGTACTTTTAAAAAGGTCATAAGGAGCCGTTATACCACACCTGAATGTTAGGAGATACTTGGGTCAGTTCCTAGACTTTTGAAAGTTTAAGTTCGTCGTTTGATTATTTTAAAAAATGATATATATCCTCACAAGCTGTGGTCGACAAAACTTTTGCAAAGGAATATTCAGACACCAAATCCCTTTGTGAAGTTACTTTCTTGTAGTGTAAATATTGAAGTAGGATTGCTCGGTAATGGGCGATGAAGAGGAGCCATATTTGTTGCATGCATAAAAATCCAGTTATGCTCAAAATGGAACAGTATTTTAATAGTGTATTATGTTGTTTTAAAAATTTGTAGAGTCCCCTGTACAATCTAGAAATTTGAAACATTGTCTGAGAGGGAATTTAAGTTTAGTGATTTGAAGAACAAACCACAAATGCACAAACCTTTGTGTATTTTAGAATATATTTGTCTTCGTCCTGCGGTAGGTCGTGTGTTGCTGTGGAGGTGAAGATCTACGTAAAAATAGTGTTGGGCAGATTTACGTAGTACTTGTAAAATCACAGGTACTGTTGTATTTTTTAATGTTTTTGAGGGTATTTTTGTTAGTGAAATTGTTTTATTTTCCGAATAGCATTCATATACTGCTACACGTTACATCAGTTGCGCATATCTTGATTTTACAGACTGTTGTTTTAACCGTTTTGGTTTTTCAAACCAACGTTTTTTGAAATTTTTGAACACTGCAAGTCGTTTTATATTAATATTCTGAATCTAGTTTTTCAGAATCCTCTAATTAGCAAAATGCAAAATAATTGCTAGTTGTTTAACCTCATAAGATCTTTTTACATGAGAAATGGGGGAAGGGAGACTGAAAATGTTAGAGACCTCAGTTTGAAATTGGATAAAGATCATAGATAGTACATGTTTTAGATTTGCTTTAAAGACAAAGCTAATATCCCACTTGGTGAGATCAAATAACTTGTGGTTTAAAAATTTAGAGTAACCAGTAGCCATTTTAACTTCACTTATTTCTCCTGGAGTTAATTTTTAATTGGTCGTTTCTTGTAAAAGGTGGTTCTAGATAGTAAAGAAAATTTAAGATTATTTCAATCTTTACAAATGGTAAACTTCTTTGTTTTTCTGTATTGGTTGGCATAAAAGAAAAATAAAAATGAAAACAAGGTCATAATCTTAAACCTTGCCAAAGATGAGAATTTTTTTTTTAATCTCAATGCCTTATCTATAATATTTATGTATGCACCCAAAAGATGAGGAAAACAAAGAGTGATAGATACTATGATAAATAACTGCAACCTTAAATGTACAGGTAGCATGTTGATAAGCCATCTTCTTGAATTTATCCAGTGATCATGTCTCTGGAATATTTTCTCATTGTTTCATCACACTGAAACTTTGGCCAAGAATTGTTCAAAAATCACAACACTGATATTATCTTTTCTTTTTTTTTAAGGTAACTTACAAGATTAAAATTAAATTTGGTTGAGGATGATTCTGAACAAATACGCTGTTTTATTTGAGGTAAGAATGGGTAAATTTTACTACTTTGACATAAAAGTAAGCTTATTAGGTTTTTATTTTCTTTGTTAATTTATATTTTTGATACTGATTATGAGTAAGTATCTGAAATAATTTTACAGAATCTTTAAACCTTTTCATTGAGAAGTATTATGTGCATAGCTATTGTAACTTAATGTGCCTTTTGAATAGTTTAAAATATTGAAGGTCCTTTAAGCCTTTGTTTAATTTTGGGACCAAGAAAAAGACTGATTATACTTTGAGGAAAACCATAAACCAAAGATATGCTTTTTCTTTTTTGCTGCCTAATATACTGTGCAAACAGTTTTAATCTTTTAATATTAAATAAGTTCATTGGAAAATTCAATGTAGTTACTTTTCATATTAACATTTTAGGGGAGAATGTTTTAAAAATTAGAGTTTTGTGAGCATAGATTTTAGTTTTTGTTTCTTTCATGAAATAAGAACTTTAAAAACATGTATTCCTACTTGGCTTTTGGTGGTTCCATCAATGAATTGTTTAGAATATTGTTTTCTTCCCCCCCCCAAAAGGTATGCCATTTTGAAGACTGAGACCGTGGAATTTTATCCTTGAGGATAAATCTTTGTGATAGTCTCTGTTTTGTATAGCAAGTAAGTAAATGTTTTTACCCAACATATGAAGTCTTAATAGCTACCAACATTTGAATAGGAAAATATCAGTAAAGGTTGTCAATGTGACATAAATTGTAGACTTAGTCTCGAAAAAGGGATGAGAAAAAGCCCGTCAAATACATTTCCTTATATCAAAGCAGTTTTGTGCTAATGTTAAAACAGTTGGTACATGTAATTTATATCAGCTGTGAGACATTCAGTACTTTTCAATTAAATGGTGATTTAGATTTATGGTTAAATCAGAAGTTGAGTCATCATCTTTACAATCTGAAATGTACATTCTTCAGCCATTTTTTTGGTGATACGGATTATGTTTTAGAAATGGCGTAGAATTTTTGTATCTGCAGATCTTACAATTCTTAAAAGAACTGCATTTCAAAAATTAAGTAGACCCTTTCATAGTCTAGTTATTATTTAGTGGATTTAAAATAGTCATTTTACCTATTTTTGTGAGTCTGTCTTCCCAAGCAGGTAGAAAAATAAGTTATTTTACAGGAAACTAAAATGATGTGACTATAGAGACTTGTTACCTATAGCTTAGTAAGTCTTTAGAGCTTGAAAGGAAGGAATAATTTAACGTGTATATGATATTTTGATATCCTAAAATTAGATACATGAATTAAAAAAATATGTACAGAGTTTTCAGGAATAATTTCTTACTCCTTAACACTGAATGTGGAGATTAATGTCAAGTGATGTTAGCAAGGGATTTATCAGAGGAAATATGGAATATAATGAGATACCTTGGGAAATTTTAAGGATAGTCAAATAACCAATTAATTTATATAAGGACGGGTTTGCATTTTTTCTTATAATTCTTGTGGATAATTTATCGTTGGTGTTAGCTTATTCTGTTGATTCGAATAGATGATACAGGTAATATTTTTATTTCTTTTAGCTTAATTTTTGCTTTTTGGTCCTTTTGCAGTTTGGTCAAATCTGTGTTTATTACAATGTATGAAAGAAAGCAAATGTTAGACCTTTAACAGTAATGTTTTAAAGATGTCATATATGTAGAGTCAAGGCATCTTTCTACCCAAGCGTCTTTAATACAAATATCAAAGTTAGGGGTTCCTTCTTGTAAATGATAGGATGTTATTTTGGCATTCAGATGTGCTTGGACACTGTTGTAAAAATTGAAAATTGAGCTTCTTAAGACACAAATGTATGTGAAGTTTAGGGTAAGTTTAAGTAGAAATTGGCAGTGACTAATAATAGACTACCAAAGTTGTAATTTGAATCCATAAAATTAAAAAAAAAAGACTTTCAGATTAAAATGTTAAATGGAGGTTTTAATTTTTTTGTCTAGTATTAATCATTATAAAAATACTTTAAATGATATAGAAATTCCTAAATTAACATGGTGGAGTTCAGTTTTCCTTTTTATCACCAACAAAATGAAAGATTTTAATAAGTCACATTTTAAAAAGATCTGCGTGTCCTTTGACCTTCATAATAATACGGTCAGTGTTTTGAAATCTGCTGCTGAGCCAGGTTTGTAAAATTGGCCATATTTCTGGTAGACAAAAAGAATGAATACGTGAGAGCAAATAAAACCAAAGATTCCATTCTTTTAAGTTACTATATTTCATCAAAAATTTTTTAGTTTATTACTATTTTCTGTTTGAGTCAAAGTTACAAATACTTAAATATTTGTTTTATTTTAACATTTTGAATTCTTGAATCAAAATAACCTGATCAGGTTTGAGATTGAATTCCATTGTGTTTATCATTGTGGCAACAACTGTTTAAAAAATTCCCTGGTGTTCCACAGATAATGAAGGAAGCCATGCCCATAGTTAACAAAAGGCTTTCATGAACTACTGCATTATAATTAGAGGCTAGATTATATGAAATAGGTAATTTTGAATATAAATTTTCTTTCAAGCTTAGTTTACTATTGTTCACAGTTTCTTGATTATTTAAAAATTTGGACTGTGGACAACCAATTAAATTGCTTTGTTTACTCTGATTTTCTTCTTTGTTGAGAGGAAAAAAAGATAACTTGGGGATATCTCCATCTTCTCCATTAATGAGAGGTGTGTGAAAGAATGGAAAGAATAACTGATTCAGCAGAGAGGAGACCCAGCTTCTTATGTGAATTAGTTCTGTAATCTTGACATTCACTGTGGGCTTTAGTCTTCCTCATTTGTATAAAATATTTGGAGTTTTCCAGTCTCACACCAGTTTGCTCTTAAATTGTGCGGTAAAAATAATAGTGTTTCTAAGGCTCTTAAACTGGAGAGCAGTTTTTATAATTTTTGCATTGCAAATTGTAGATGTTATTTTGTGTTGAAGTTATTTGAATAACTTGAGACCTGGGCCAGTAGTATACTTGACTTTCCTAATTTTGATGGTGGTTTTGTCCCTAAATTGTGTCTGACTCTTTTCGACCCCATGGACTATAGCCTGCTAGGCTCCTCTGTTCATGAGGTTTCCCAGGCAAGAATTCTGGATCGGGTTGCCATTTCCTTCTCTAGGGGATCTTCCCGACCCAGGAACCTGCGTCTCCGGCATTGGCAAGAGGATTCTTGACCATTGAGCCACCAGGGAAGCTGTTTCTTAATTTTAGGGGTTCTAAACTATTAATAAATAGTATAAATGCAGACATAATGGAGAAGTGTCTTTAAAAAAATAGAGATTTAGAATGCTGCAATGAAAGCGTTTTGAATTTTTTCCTAATTATTTCATTAAATAATTTAAAGATTAATGTATTAAATGTAATATTTGCAGCTGACCATCATTATTATAAAGCTTACATGCTTGGCATAACCTATATAATTTCTCTGAATACAACTGTATTTCAGAGATAAATATTCTCTTTCTCAGCTACCTTTCCCTTCCAGGTTAAGTGGCTCAGCACACTTAATTGTCAAATTGACTGTTATTTCTGAATATAATTAACCATGACAATTTAAATTCAAGGATATTCTGAACTTTACAAATAAAAACTGTGATTTGAATGTTTATATAACTTCCAAGAAGCATGTTTACTCCAACAATTTGATTTATACATTGTGTGAAGCTGGATAATCCACTGTTTTGGAAAACAAGCCTTCTTTTCTTTGAGTTATTTGAAATTGAATATTTCCCAAACAAGCAATTATATCCTTAATATATATTACAGAGTAGTCAAAATCATTTTAATTTAGGTTATCAAGCAAAATATTTTGCTTAACTTTAATGGTTTATGAGCTGTGAGAGTTCTTATGACTTGATGACTTTACCACTAGTACCTTATTTTTGTGAAAAATTTCTTACATTTGACAGTGTTCTCAAGTTTTATTCTTAAGATCTTAGATGGTTTTGAGGACTTCAAAAGATGACAATCAAATGTAAGGAAAGCACAGATGGCCTAGTGTTAATGTAAGACTACACTAAAGTCATCTTTGCGTTCTATTATAGAATGATCAGCAATCATAATATACCTTTAATTTCATATTAAATGAGGATCCTTGTTACTGCAACATATTAAAGATAGGAATATGAGCAAAATTATCAAAGTTGGTAGTCTGCTTAAGGTGAACTTAGCTTGTGTTAGTGGCTCAGTTGTGTCTGACTCTGCAACCCCATGGACTGTAGACCGCCAGGCTACACCGTCTATGAAATTCTCCAGGCAAGAATACTGGTGTGGATTGCCATTCCCTTTTCCAGGGGATCTTTCCAACCCAGGGATCATTCCCAGGTCTCCGTGTAAAGGAAGGCTTTGTTAGGTTTTGGAAAGGAGATTGAGTGGTTGATTACATTAGTGTCAGTACTTTTTGTTTGTTGTGGTGCAAAGTGTGATCCAGCTTCTCATCTGAATTTCATGGAGTGAGCACTCTGAACCACATACTTGTACTGGTAGAGAGCTTTTCTTAAATAAGCTGATGAGTTTTCCTCAGACATTTCTTTCATGGATATTCCCTTAAGTCATTCCTGCCCTGCTCAGGGACTAAATCAACTTATTTTACTTGATTGATTTAGGATTTATCTTTGTTCAGTAACTGCTGCCTTTATATACTGCTACTGCTAAGTCACTTCAGTCGTGTCTGACTCTGTGCGACCCCATAGACGGCAGCCCACCAGGCTCCCCCCATCCCTGGGATTCTCCAGGCAAGAACACTGGAGTGGGTTGCCATTTCCTTCTCCAATGCATGAAAGTGAAAAGTGAAAGTGAAGTCTCTCAGTTGTGTCCAACCCTCAGCGACCCCATGGACTGCAGCTTTCCAGGCTCCTCCGTCCATGGGATTTTCCAGGCAAGAGTACTGGAGTGGGTGGGGTGCCATTGCCTTCTCCGGCCTTCTTTATATAAGGTCAGGTTAAATTTGGAAGCTTATAATGCTGTGTTTCTTGTTAATTGCTTCATTTTATTAACTTGTTAGGAGGAAATTTTAGCACCTTGATCTTAGAAAAATTTTTGAAGCAGATGTTTGCAATATTTCTTGGATATGAATAGTCAAAATGATTAGTGAGTTTTGGTAAAGTTATCAGGAACTTGCTTTATAATTTGAAAATTGGAAACCTTGGTCTTGGAAAACATTTAGGTAGTTTAGTTGTTGCTTAAATCTTAAACTTTATTTTACTTTCTAAAAATTCTTAAATTGGTACTTTTTCATAATTGAAGTTTTAAACAAAGCATTTTGGATAGTTCTTGCCATTGTTTTGATTATTATAATCATACTTTGGCACAGGAGTGACGGGAAAAAGTATATACCTGTATTCTCAAAAATTTACTTGAGATAGAGAAACATTGTCTTCCATGTTGGTGAAGTATTTCAGTCTAACCAGTGAAAAGTATGGGTATGGTATTCTTATCAAGCCGCATACTTTAGAGAGGGTTAGTGTTGATGCTGGGAAAAATTGAGGGCAAGAAGAGAAGGGGGTGACTGGATGAGATGGTTGGATGGTATTACCAACTCAGTGGACATGAGTTTGAGCAAACTCAGAGTGATGGTGATAGACAGAGAAGCCTGGCATGCTGCAGTTCATGGGTTCAGGGTCCAGCAAGACTTACTGATTGAACAAGTGCTGAGTAGGTCCATTTAACTAGTAGTAAAGAAAAGTTGGAAATTATGCTTAAGATTTCTATCCAAGAATAGTGTTGATTAAGGCTCATGATGCTATAGTAATACTGAAGACTGAGAAGCGTGGCCCTGCCAGGTTGGAAGTGGAAGTTTTCCTTTAGAAATGTTGAAAGCAGGTTAGATGAAGGACCAGAAGGTAAAGTACTTCTGTTGAGGAGTAAGGTTGGCTCTGTTAAACAGCTATTTTAACAACCATGACTGCCTGTTAGGGAGCCCAAATTTTTACCTAGGAAGTTCTTGGGGACTGAGAGTTAACATGTGTTTTTATGGTAACATTCTACAGATGAAGTTCTGAGCATTCAGATTAAAGATTCTCTGGATTAGAACTTTTGATCTTTTGGAACTGTCTTTATAAATACATATCTGGTAATTGATTCTGATAAGATGTTGAAATTTCCAAATCTATTTTTGTGTTTCTGTACATAAAATTATATTCCTTTTGCTTTCTGCAGGAGTATGAATCCTGAGGCTGAATTACCTAAGGGGCCTCTACACCGAAGTGAAATAGATGTTGGTGGAAGCATTTAGTAAGTTTTTACTCAATTTACATGTTTAATCTGTTCTTTAAGTTTAAATATGACTTTGGAAATTTTAAGTAAATGAGTCTATAAAAACAGGGATTTAGTGAGGTTCAAAACAGTACAAAAATAAACCCATATGGTGAGATGTGTACCAGGTTTATTAAAATCTTACTACTTTACTCCAACCTTTTATTATTTTCTGCCTTTTTAACTTAGGTTCAGGCAAAGTTTAAATGGCAAGAAATCATATTTGAATATGCTTTTAATACTATACCTAGGACTTCTGATGGTCCAGTGGTGAAGACTGGGCTTCCACTGCAGCATGCAAGGGTTTGATGCCTGGTCAAGGAAATAAGAGGCCACATGCACAGTGCAGCCAAAATAAAACCTGCACCGTAGATCTAGGTGTTTGTAAATTGCCCTCTGTTTTTATGAATAAAATTTTATTAGAACACAGCTGTGCTGTTTCATTTACACATATTCTGTGTCTACTTTATTGAGAGCTACTGAGTAGAGAGTAGTTGTAGCTAATGGCCACAAACCACTGAATACTTAGTATCTTGTCCTGTAAGGAAACCTAGCTTATTCTGGATCCTTGTTTTTTGTCAGCTTTACATATATAGAACTCAGAAGCCCTTGAATTCTCTTGGTAATAGAGCATACTTTTTACTGGATTTCATTGTTACGAATTCAAATAAATGAAGTAATCATGAGCTTTCCTTAAACTTGAAAGCCCAACAAAAAGTTCTTTTTACACTGGGTTATTGCCTTGATAGTGTAGAAGGTTTGGTTACTACTATGGAATTTCTAACTCACCATCTGAGAAATAGTGGGGAAAGAGTGGTGGGACTGTATAAATGAATTTGGATGAATTCTCAAATGGATATGTTTATTTTTGACAAAACTTTTTAGTATGATAATTATTTAGTAATTGTTTTATTAAAAGGTTGTTGAATCACATTTGCATATCTAGATTCTATATGATAATCTGTTTCTCATTATTGTTTGAACCTCTATTATATAAATGGTGACTAGGACCTGTAAAATAGTGAAAATTTTTTTTTAATGGGGGGTGGTGAGGACAAAGATGAAAACTTACCTAATGTAGTATAATTTATTGACTTCATGGCTTCTATTTTAATTGCCTGGCACATAGTGGGTGCTCAGTAAATACTTGTTAATTTAATGTATATAGTTGCTGTTAAACATTTGTCAACTAGTGTTTTGAGTCTAAACTAAAAATGAAGGGAGATTCATTAAGTTTATAATGCTTTAAATAGTAACTTTTAGATATGCTTTGAATACTAAACTTTGACTCAGTAAAAGCTTAAAACTTACAAGAAACCACAACTTTCAATCTTTGATGAACATGTAGTCAACTTTTAAAGTAATAGGGATGATGGGGAAGATCTGATAATAAAACTTTTAATTTTCTTAGCCCTCATAGTTGAACAGCATAGTTAACACTGAACAACAGCTGGCTGCTTTTGTTTCTTGAATGTCCACCTTATTTAGGACCCAGACTTGTTAATGTATTTTAATCCTATTGAGGAGTCCAGCTGTTTTTGGTAATAAGACAGAATATGTGAATTCACTATTAAACATTTTCAAATTTAAAGGCTGTGCAAAGAAGATTGAAATTATGACATAAGTACCAAGAAGATTAATTATGTGATGATAATGATCAATTTCTCCTTCTTACTGTAATTTTGTACCAATTTGTCCTACTATTTTGCATTAAGTCTTTGAATTTTAACAAATTGTAGCATTTATTAGAACCACTTGTTTAAAAAATTGAGTCATTCATCATTTTCCTTGTGCTCTTCCATGTCCCCCACATGTTTTGTTACTTTTAAAATGGGGATTTGCTAAGAAGTAGAGGTAAGGAAATGGTTTATTTTAGGGGAACCTCTCTTAAAACACATCAGTAATGAATCACTTGCTTGCATTTCAACTAACAACTCATTTCACAGTATCCCAATGTTTTTTTAAACAAATCTACTGAATTAGAATTTAAAACTTTCTTGTTCAATATTATGTTTTTAATTTCTGGCTGTACAGTACTTGGGGATTTTAAGAGGCACCCCACTCCAGTACTCTTGCCTGGAGGATTCCATGGGTAGAGGAGCCTGGTGGGCTGCAGTCCATGGGGTCGCTAAGAGTTGGACATGACTGAGCGACTTCACTTTCACTTTTCACTTTCATGCATTGGAGAAGGAAATGGCAGCCCACTCCAGTGTTCTTACTTGGAGAATCCCAGGGATGGGGGAGCCTGGTGGGCTTCCATCTATGGGGTTGCACAGAGTTGGACACAACTGAAGCAGCTTAGCAGCAGTAGCAGCAGTACTACCTTCTCACCATAAAAGTTTGTCTAGAACTGACTTAGAACAAGCAATTTAAAACAAACAAAAAAAGGTGTAAGTGACCATGATTGTGGGAAAATTCTCTTAACTTTTCATAGTATTAGCTTGAAGCTAGTATGTTTGATGATGGAATTCTGGATCAAACCATCATCTCTTCAGTATGTTTGCAGTAATCCACAAATTGCTGAAAAGATATGGAGTAGTAGAGCTTTAATACTAAACCCTATTCAGTTTTCTGTACTGATGTTATTTTAATGCAACATTAGCATTGTGTTAGTCACTCAGTCATGTTGGACTCTTTGTGATCCAATGGACTGTAGCCCACCAGGCTCCTCTGTCCGTGAGATTCTCCAAGCCAGAATACCTAAGTGGGTTGCCATTTCCTTTTCCAAATGTGGCATTAAATTCTCTTTAAAGCAGAAATTGTTTTTGTCTTTTAAATAGTTGACCCCAGGACCCTATAGGTTTTACAGAGATACCATGACTGTTGGAATATAAATTGTTTGATTCATTAAGGTTAGTCTGTAGGTCCTCAGGTACTTTGGTTACTCTGGTATATTGGAGTAATAACTAATATTTATTGAGGTCTTTCTATATGCCAGGTAATGTAAAAGCTATAAATGTTAATCTTCACCACTACTGCTACATAAGGTAGGTACTACTGTTACTTCTGTTTTACAGATGAAGAACTGAATTTAGTTACCAGTGAAATTTCCAGGCTCAACTCATGCATACCTTTTCACTTTTTTAACTTTACTTATTTTCAAATTTAATTTTTGTAAGAAATTGAAATTCCTTGAAATCCTTGACTATTCTTTTAAGTGCTTTGAATGCTTGACTTAGCTCTTTTGCTTATTAACAGAATGCTCACTCTGGGTTTTGATTGGCTTCATAGGAATGCAGATTGATCATGGCTTTTCTAGTACCAATCTTTTTCTTCATCCCACTCACCTCCCCCCCCACCCCCCCGCTTTTTACCATCTTAAATATGATGATAGTATATTTTTTAATCTCTATTTTTGTCACACAAGATGATGCATTCTGTTATTTAATTTTGATATGATTTTAATATCATTTGGCTTCCTTGTGAATCTTTATGGTTTTAATTTTTTTTAATAAGGCTTTAATATTTTACATAGTGTCAGGAATGGATTTTGCCTCTTGCCTTGTGGCAGGAGAGTATGAAGCACTGAGTTTGTCACTTAGCCCACTAGATTGAATAAATTGCACCTATTGCTATTGTAATGATTGTAACTTGATATCAATGCATTAATGTCACTGTTCATCATAATAGTATTTACATTCCAAACTTCATTTAGAGCTTGATCCTTCATTGTAACAGTTTGAGAAATTGGTTTATAATTAACTAATCAAGAGGAATGAAGGTTTTCATCTTTTTACTTTAATATAGAGATATATGTCCCTTAATTTTAAGGAATGAACAATTCAAGTGGAAGCTATTTTACTGATCTGGGAAATAAATGAGTTATTTTTAGTTTTCCTTTTAGGCTGGAGAGATATCGGCAAAAACA
Source organism: Ovis aries (assembly GCF_016772045.2). Taxonomy (NCBI): domain Eukaryota; kingdom Metazoa; phylum Chordata; class Mammalia; order Artiodactyla; family Bovidae; genus Ovis; species Ovis aries. The sequence continues at coordinate 13,567,431 of NC_056071.1, read as the reverse complement.
TTTGGGAGAAATATCTTTCGTTTGGTGGTTATTGATATTGTGACACTCATTTTCAGTATCTGTTTAATGAGTGGTGATATCTCTTGGTTAATCATGTGATTTATTCAGTAGATTTTTGTACTGTATATAGTAGACAACAGCAACAATGAATCCTTACAGTTTTGGAATGAATGTATTAACTACCTAATGAGCAAAAAACGCCCTTGTATTTAATAAATTCCAAGTCAGTCATCCAGACTTTATTGCTATAAATTTAGTTTGAGAGCTGCAAAATGTATAGAGAAGATTAGAGTTAAAGCTTATTTTTCTAGCTGTGTTTGATCATGATGAATTCGGGCCATTTATTTAATGGTAAAATCCCCTGACTTCCCTTAATTCCTTTAGTTCAAATTATTTAAGCAATTATTTTTTTTTAATGAGGAATATTTGATGTTTTTGAAATGATAATTTTATTTTGTATTGAATTTGAAATCTGATACATCAAATAAGACAGGCAGACACTCTGCATTTTGATCATTTTGTTTTCTAGTGAATGTGTTTCCTGCATTCTCATGTATGTAGCTCAAGATTATCCGTGTCCATTTGTGTTACCTTTGCAAAATTAAGATCTGTTGCACCAGACAACTGCTATGATCCACTGCTTTGGTTTTTTTCCTTTTTTTAATTCTTTAAGATTCTTTTCCATATTTAGTTTTATTTGAAGAAGCTTGGAAAGTTTTCTGCATTGAGATTTAGAATCCATAGTGTTGCTGTACTTTAGCTTTCCAGAATTGTTGGATTTGAATTTTTGTTTCCATTTCTCATGTAGATATATAACAACATTTAACTATTGAAAATGTGACTCTTCACTGCCACATTTTTATGGTTACTCTGTATCTGTGACAGTAAAGGAATTTTGTTACTGGTGTGCTGTTTTTGCCATCCTTCTCTCAAGGAGAAGTTGTCTGTGCAGCACGTGCAACTTAATATAATACAATTTTAGAGTTTAAAGTTGTTACAAAATTATTAAAGCATTATGTATGGTAAGCTTATCTTCAAGGTGGGTAGATGTTGTCTGTTTGAAGGAATATGATTGTTGATATTCCAACAGCATTTTTTTTTTTCTTTTAATGTTTCCATCAAGCACCCAGTCAGCTTGAAGAGTCTCAAATGGACCCTACCACTGAGAAATCAAGATGGCAGTCCACTATGGGGAATTGAGAAAAATGGATTAATACAAGAGTGCTGTGATATTATACAACCAAGACAGGGTTCTTTTAACATGGATTTCATGAAATGAATGAAGATATAGGTTTCTTAACAGCACAAATGGACAGTGAATTTCACTTTCTAGAGACTTTTTGTATCGTTAATATTTTTGACATTTGGAGAAAAAGATGGCACATTATTAACAGATGATAGTTTGTATGCCTGGAATTTTTTCAGTTTGATTTGTATGAGTATGACCTTGTGGAATGTTAACTTTAATAAAATTTCTAACACTTTAAAATTTCTCAGTTTGGGTTTTTTGTTTTTTTTTTTTAAGCTCATGTTTCATTAAATACTCAGTGTCGCCTTAAATAACACTTTGACCTTTACATTTGCCCAGCAGTCAAGTGTACTGAATAAAGCTGGTAAAATGGAAATGGTGTGCTGGAAAATATTTCACTTGGTTGATTAAGATTTGTCTTTTTACAAAGTTGTGGAAATTTATTTGTGCCTTAAAAAATGGTTGTTCAGGTAAAATACTATTTTATATTTTCTTAAAGCATCTTGCTTAACCAGTGGGACAAGGATATTTGATTTGCTGTGAGACTTTAATGAACTTAAAAAAAAATGCCTTTTGCTTCAAAATTCAGCATGAATGATAGAGTATTTTTCTGAATTAGTATGTTTTGATGGAAATGGTCCCTTTACCTATGCTTATTAAATATTATAAATAAAACATCTTGTAGAATATCTGAATATTTAAACTGAATCTTCCTTTTGGCTTAATGGTTAATATTAGGTGAAGAGGTGTTGGATTTATAGGAAGGTCCTTAGGGTATTCTCAGAAGAACTTAACATTTTGGTGTCAATAATGTCTACAATAGATTTTATAAGATAAGGTTGCTTATACTATGTCATTGATAACTTTTGTTTGAATTCTGGGTGAATGCTGCAGTTTCATCCATCGATAATCACTTAAAATTATTTTCAGTTACTATCATGGGATGTGGCAGACTTGGATGAATGAGTTGTTGATTATATTTTCCCATTATATAGAGAACAAATGATAGTTCAGCTTTTGTTTTGGTGAGAAAATGTTAATCACACCATGTTTGTAATTAATGTCAAATACCAGGATACACAAGTCAGTGATCAATGGAAATGTTGTATTCATTCTCATTGGCTGATTTGAGTTGGTTGGTTTATATAGATCAAAAGTGGAATTTTGGATTTTGATTTTGGTACAAAATTATCTTTTGTAGAAAGTGTGGAATTGAGACTGGGTTTTGGTTATGGATTTTACATTTACCCGGGTGCAAATTATTGCTTTTGTTGAGTATAAATCTAAAGTTGGCTTCTCAGTGAGGGAAGGGTGTTGTTCTGGCAGATAACGTTGAATAGGAAAGTTGATTATTTTTGGATGTGTAAATGTTTTCTTGGGGTGCTTGTTGAGAAAGTTGAATAATTCGGTTTTGGCATTAGTGATTTTGTTTCTGTAGATGTCATGGTTTTGATATGTAGGAGAGTTTGCCCTGTGATGTTACTTTGGTAACTTTTCCATCAGATATGACAGATTGTTACTAGTTTATCATTGTTGAAATGGGTATATACTTAGGATTTGATTTGGAATACAAGGGGATGGTTGAAATACATGTGTCGGTTTTGGAGGTGGAGTTTCTTGGGTTTGTTTTTTCATTGGTAGTTTCATGCTCTTGAATTTAATAACATTGTTTTTGCCTGAATCAGCATGGTATGAGAATTTTTGGGGTATGGTTTTGGCAAGGTTGTATAATGGGTTAAAGAATCTTGTGAAAATACAAAGAAAAGTTGAGATTTTTGAATAAAAACTAGTTGCATTAATTTTTGCCCTAATGCAACTGAACACTAGGGAGGCGCTCTTGTGCCCCTTCCTTTCAGATGGGATGGAAAATTCCCCCTTAAATTTATCCTGAGATAATTTTTAGGCTTCATAAGGAAGGCAAAACTTGAATTTTAATTTATGAAATTGAGGTTTGGCTTTTATTTAGAAACCATTTTACCATGGTGGGGGTAGTTTTTAAAAAGATTAGTACTTAAGCTGAGCTTTATATTCTCCTAAGAATTATCCCTTTTTCAAAATGGCTTGATAAAACACCACTTCCTGTCCAGAGAGGAAGTTATTTTAGCTCAAGGACTGAAATATTTAGCAGATCTTTAGACAAAAGGAACAAATTACATTTCTCTCTGGCTTAAAAAGGGTGTTTGAGCCAGAGGGGGTTAAGAAACCCTCCCCCCTCCGCCTGATGGGGTGGTCTGGAGGGGCAGGGAGGGGTGGGGGTAGGGGTCCTTAGGCTCCCTGGGATGGAGGATCTTTTTTTTTTTTTTTTGGTGGAGATGAAGGGGTGGGTCTATGGTACATCACCTGAGTTGTGGGGTAAATGTAGAGAGTGTCAATCAAAGGCAGAGCTCAGAGCTGGGAAGGAGGCTCTAGATGGCGGCTGTGCCTTAGAGAGAGCGCGCTCAGCTCCCTGCCTTCGCCTCACTTTACGCAACTTTCCCTAACTTTCGGGCAGCCTCAGGGGGCCCCCGCAGCCCCCTGCCTCTCCTAGTGACTTACTGGGGTCGATTCGAACCTTTTTTAGGGAGAAAAGCAGCTTTTGGGAGCTTTCTTTTCGTGCCTTGTTGGAAAGAAGCAGCCGTACTGAGAGCCCAGGTCGTTGTTTTTTCCAGCTTAGAAGCCATGGCGCACCTCCATTTTTGTGCGCTCTCCTAATGAGGTTTTTTTTCTTCCGGACCCGTTTCAGGATTAATTGTTGCTTTATTTTTTTGAACAGTTAACATATTTGAGGATTATATTATTTATTTTTTGCTTTTTAACGGAGAATTTCGTTTTTATTTTTAATTATTTGGGATCTGATATTTTTCTACTACTAGATAGGACTCTTGCTTTGGACCTACTACATGGATCAGGTAAGTTCACGATCATTAGTGGTAATTTAAAAGATTCACATGTTTAAGTTTGCTCTATTTTCTGTAAATATGTGAAATTCCTGGATGACGCAATAAGATACAGAGATTGTTATTTGTATCCAGTGTGTTACTTTGAGAAACTTTCCTTATTGATAGTGATGATTCCCTCTGTTCGGTTTATCATGTTTTTTCTTTTTTAAAGGAAAAAATAGAAATACTTTGTTTTTTGGTGCTTACCGCCGTTGTGTTATAACAATATCGTTACATAGTCAGGACTTTGTTCCTGATAATAAAGCCATCGATAGAAGCTGGGACCTTACCTTTCTTTCAACTTTTGACAGTAAATACCTGGGCACAGGACTTCAAAGCAAACACAGATTCCCCCTCCCCCTTAATATTTAAGACTTAAAAGATGATGAGAAATAAGGACAAAAGCCAAGAGGAGGACAGTTCGCTACACAGCAATGCATCGAGGTATGAGCTATCAACTTTCTTCCTTTTTTCTTTTTTTTGGGGAAACCTCAGCTTACATTGTTTACCTTGACAGACAAGGATAGCTGTCTGTTTTATTTTAAGTATTTTACTAATTTGAGTTCGTTTTTTAAAGCGTGACCTTGAGATTGCTAATATGCCACACCCTAATTTTTTGGTAGCAATTTATGAAAGTTAAGTTGTGACTTAAGGCCTCTTACAGCAGTCAAAAGGTAAGGTACCTTTATTCAAGGGGGCCTTTCCTGCAAACCACAGGTTTTTTGACAGTAAATTTCAGTTTTTAGGTTTTCGTGCTGTGGGAAAATGACCTTGTCGGTTTAGCCATTGCTGCATTGCACCATTTTACATACAAGGCAAATTTTTTCTTTGAAGAATCTAGGATACCCAAACTAGTAACTGAAGGCCATAGAGGAGCCTTGTGGTAGTAAATTATAGTAAATAGACATTTGAGAAAGTTATATGAATGAAAAAATGTACATTTTAAAATGAAATTGCAAAAAGGACCCTTTGACTGATGCCTCTCAGTTTATATTTTTATTTGACTCTGTGTTTCTTTTGATACTGTTGACATTTTAGGAAATTTTGATAAGATTTAATCAAAACCTTTACTCTCGATGGTTACAGTTCCTGCATTTATGAAATCAAACCTGTGATCACAGAAATCTTGGAGCACGATTAATATGCTTCTGTTTTGTGTGTGTTACTGTGATTCTAATTGTTTATTTTATATTTAAAATACTTTAAGGTTTGCATTTGTATGCTTATATTTAGACAATTTTCTCTGGTTGGTAGATGTAGTATTTTATCCTCGAATTTTAGTTGTAGCTGCTTTAAATTTATTGATTTATTTCTACAGAGTCGTCTGGAATGCTTTATCTTCTGAAGCTTACAAATGTTACTGTTTGTTCAAATCATGATTTGTTTCACATTTGTTGGAGTTCACCATATTAGTGACTAAGTAATAAAGCCTCTAAGATATTTTGTTGTACGAAAATCTTCTAAGATGTTTTGTTGTATCATCTGTATATTAATTTTCTAAAATATGTATGAATACATTTCTTGATGTGTGTTCTATGAACTGTCACATTACAGATTTTAAATTAATGCATTTAACAAGAATCTGATTGGTTTATATGAATTTTTTCCCTCCCCAGTTTGCTTTTACTTTTATAATTTTTTATAAACAATATATATTACTAGGTGAGTGATTTGAAAGTTTTGAACATGGTTTATTTCTAATGTTGAATTCTTATTTGTGTTATAAGACTTAAAATATTTTCACCCTTGCTTTGAAAAATACCTTTCCAAATTCTTTTGCAAATTGAATTGTCACACAGTTTGGATTGCTGTCTTTGAAATTGAATTACCCGTGTAATTATCTAGGCAAGATTTAGGACAGAAAACTACTGATTCTAAACTGATTTTTCTGAAAAGTGATGGTGACTTGAAGACATAGGAATCCCCAGGAATCTTTGACAAATTATTAAAGATTCAATACCTAAAATTGGTACTCCCTTGAGTGTATGATTTGCATATCTCACATGGGTTTTGGCTTTCTCATGCAAGGTTTGTGGTTAACGTCATTGATCAGACTCTGCTTTCTAATTTAAAAAAATTAAGTGGTTTAGTTATTCTTTGAATAATTTACTCTGACCTGGAAAATGACATGCAGGTTGCCATGTATTTTTCTTCTGGTTATGGGGTTGCAGCTTAACTAGTAGCATGCACTGTACTTTTGAATGTTTTGTCAAGTATATTTTAATTCATACACCTGATGAGTGTCAAATATTTGAGACACCTTGAAAAGAAGATGGAGTTTTAAATTACTGCTCCCCCTAAATTGCATACTAATACATGTACATAATTATGACATCACTTCCTTTAAAAACTGTAAAGCCAAGAGAATGTTAGTGATGTTTTATTGTAGTAAATTGTTATTTTTAAGTGAGCTAAAACTGACTTACCATAGCTAGTACTTGGTTCCTTAATGCTTCAGAATTTCTCCATAAGGACCTAGTTTCAATGGCACAAAGTCTAGTGTTTGGGGAATATTAGAAAAATCACTTTTGCAGCCTGAGCCATCAGAGGAAGGGAGGAGTTTGCAGGTCAAGTAAACTTTTTGGTCTGTGAAATTACTTTAGGACCTGGGAGAATTGAATGTGATCTGGTATTTTCCTGTTTTTGGAAATAATAGCAATACTTAATAGTCATTATGTAAGTTTGTTACTCTTTTGAAGTTAATGCTTAAGTATAATGTTACACTCTATATCATGGTTTTTGAAGGTTAAAAGTTCACTTTCAAAAATGTTTTGATTTGGTATCTAAGTTTTAAGTATTTGGAACAAAGTTTTAGGGATGAACAGAGAAATGAGGATCACACACTTCGTTCGCAGTGGGGGTGACTTCAGTAATACCAAATAATGGGAAGGGAAGGGAAAGTGAGTGCAAGTGTGCACAAAGAGCTCTGTGTTCTAGGACGCTGCGTTTTGATTTTATCATAAAAGTTTATTAAAATTTATCTCCAAACCCTCTGCCTTTGAACCAGATTTACTTTGATAAGCTGAGCTGCGGGCAAAATCTGCTTTTTAAATCAGCCTTTTAGTTGTTACTCTTAAAAGGCTGGTGATGGTTAGAAATTGGCATAATGCAGTTGCTTGTGAACTGAAACAGGGAGTTTTTTAAGTGGCAGCCATTTTATGATGATGATAATTCTTAAGAGTCGGGATTTTTTTGAGAAGACTGAAACTAAAGCAAATTGAAACCCGAATTACCAAAACATCTGCCCTTCTCCCCCCTTTTCGTTTTTTGGTACTGAAATAAAGGGCAGCTTGGTAGTTAGCGCAGGCAGCAGCTCTGAGTCCCTGGCATCTTGGTGCAGGTCCAGCTCAGTCACAAAATGGCTGTTCCTTTGTGCCGCAGCGCTGACAGACATACTGCATTGCACTGTGTACTCGCCAAACAGCAGGAAGTTGCCGTGCGGAGTTCAAAGGCCGGCCGGCGCCGGCGCCGACTGCTGATTGGCTGTGCGCGCGCCTGGCAACAGCGGGTCAACAGCGGCGGCCTTCGGGCAGGCTCCGCCCCGTGACGTCAGGTCCCTCGCCACAGGGAGGAGCGTACGCAATGACGTTAGGTTGCGTGCGCAGCCTGGGTCGTTCTTTTTCGCGGAACCAGCCGCCAGCTGAGGGGCACGGGGGGTGGGGAGGGGCAGGGACGCTGGCTGGGACTTTCCGGTGGGCGGCCTTTCCCGGCGACGTCCTCCGCCCTGTCCGTGGCTGTCTCCACCCTGCGGCGTGTGTTCTTTGCCCAACCCTAGGAATGGTTTTCCTGATTTAGAAGCGGCTTCTGCTTTTGTAGAAAGTGAAGGGCCTGCGTGTTTCACAATTTTCGTTTTCCTTTCTCATATCCTGGAGGGTTTTTTCCCCTCTTTTTTTGGTGTATGTTTCTTGTGAAATTAGTGAGTTTGTAACCATTGACCAAAAGCGTTTCACTGTTGAGATATTTTTATTTTAATGGAAAGTTGTTAATGGTGTTACAGCTGCTGTTTAACACATGGCTCATAAACAAAGGGAAGATTATTTGAACTTGTCCCCGTGCATTTTTACTTGGTACCAAACATTTTCTCAATTGACATTTGATGGAGAAAAACTCAGGTCAGTATGTGCAAAGTGATTTATTGTTAAGGGATAATTAGGAAATTGTAAAACTATTAGTCTACTAATATTAGGTTAAGAAACGAATATATCAATAGCCATTCATTACTATAAACAAATGTTAGGAGACAAGTCTTTGTAAGTGTTGGAGCACTTGCTAAAGAATAGTGACTCCCGGAGCATGTGCAATAGTGGAATTCCTTGGTAAAATCTTCTGGAAATTTTACCAGTCCTGGTAAACTTCTTAAAATATTACAATGATGCTCATGGTCTGCCTTGTTAGCAACCCTTGCAAGGATTTCTGGTTAAAAAAATAATCATAGCTTACCAACCATGACTATAGTTTGGTCACAAGTAATGAATTTAAGCACAGAGGAAAGACAGTATTGGTCTGTAGTCAGTACTGTAATCGTACCCCGGTGTATAGTTTTTTCCCCAAGCTTTTGGGTGTGTTTTAACAGTAAGTGGAATATCAGATTGTTGGCAATAGTTAAGATTTTTTTTTATAGAATAAAATATGATTTCCACAGAGGTGGAACTCCTGAGTGCAGGTAGAAATGTTTATCTGGGCATATCGTGAATTTCTTCTGAATCAAGTTTGTAGAGTAAAATTTACTACATTATTAGTTGGTTTTGTAGGTTCGCATAGTCTTGGTTCTTCAGGAGGAATTGTTGAAACTTTCAGGTGAAATTGAGTTTTCAGTTTGTTTTATAAACTTGTTCATCAAATATTCTGTAAATGATACTTCAGTTATATGCTCAAATATATATGATGAAAATTTTAACAGCCTTAGGGACAAGTACTTAGAATTTGAAGATCATTAACATAACTGAACTGAACTGACTGAACATATTAGCAACTTAAGGTGAATATAAGGCAAGAAGAAAGGTTTGTTCTTCCTATATTTTGTGATTGAATTCTGGTTACATTAAAATTTTGTTTGCTAAATGTCCTAAATTAAAAGAGAAGTAACACTGCAGTTGTGTTCTAGGATGTAAACTGCTCTGTAGTAGATATCATAGACATTACTGTGTGAATTAAAATGAATATTATGATATATCCTTAATCTCTGAACTGTGTGCATGCTACTTGGAGCCGATTAACTTACTGAAGAAGCGGAGTATTAGGTCTCTTCATTGCGCTTTCTATGGATTTTCCTCCTGTGTGCAGAATGTCATGAAATGGCAAGAAAAGTGCTGGTTAATCTTTTTTTTCTTTCTTTTAGATTCTTGTCTTGAAAACCTGCAGTTTCCATTTGATATTTGGCTTTTTGGAGTGTAACATCTTTAATAAAGGTTAAGCAATTGCAGGAAGGTGGGCAAACTATTTCATGAGGAACTTTAGTTATAAAAATTTTTAGCAAGTTTTTTGAGAGGTGAATCTGGAAGTTCAGTTGTATTTTACTCGACAGTATGTGAAACTCACAGATTTCATAATTGGTTGGGTTACTTACCTCCTTCCATATGCAGTTAAACCCCTGACAATTGTGAGACGCACCTCCTAAAACCACCTGTTTCTAGACTCCTGTCCTTTCACACATAAAATGTAGCATAGCCGGCTTGTTCCTGACGTAAATATTAAGTGACTCCTCTGTGTGACATCTGGTCATTTTATTCTGGATCAGAGCATCAATTTTTTAAGGGTTTTTTTTTGGGGGGGGGGGGAGTCTTAAAACTTGGTTGGATTTCTTGAAGAGGTTTCCTTTAGGGAAGAAACAGTGTTTTGTTTTTTAATCACTCGAGAGTAATTTTGTACACAATTAAAAACAACTGTGTTGCTTTACTTATGCTGGTGTTTGTTACTATAGCTGACTACTTCCCTCCTGCATTTCAGCCTGACTGCACATTGAATTCGAGTTCATACCTCACCAAAACTGCCTGTTACTACCTCTTTGGAACTTGAGTGTTATTAGTATAAAGCCGAAACAACAAAAGTTGACACAGTTCAGTAAATGCCAGTGAGTGTCCTCTGTTATCAGTGATTTAGCAGTATTGGAGCAGGTATTTTATATTTGTTTTATAACTGGAGGTTTATACGTTTTAACTAGCTTCATTTAACTCCCTGTCCCCCGCCCCCCGACTCCTCACTCCCCTCCCCCTGAACCATTCCCAAACCCTGCCTCTGGCTCTCAAATCTCATCTCTATTTCTATCATTTACTTTATTTTTGAAATATAATTGACGTACAGCATTATGTTAAGATGCTTGGCTAAGGTCACCTTTTTTGTTATTTTAGTGATAACTTTGGAGAGACCCCACAGTTTAGGGGGGGTCTCCTCTTTATGAGGAGAATGTTGCAGAAGAGTGATGAGGCATCGCTGTAATGATAGTTGTGGTTTTATACCTATGTCAGTTCTGATGAGTCACTTTGTGATTTGTGGCGTCTTTAGCAGTCCTCCTCCGCCTGGCCTGGTGAGGGCTGGGTGCAGTGATGGCAGTAACTCAGCATTGAGGGTCTCCAGGGGGTGCTAGTGGTGAAGAGCCCGCCTGCCATGCAGGAGACAGGCGCAGGCTCCATCCCTGGGTGGGGAGGAGCCCCTGGAGGAGGGCATGGCAGCCCGCTCCAGTATGCTTGCCTGGAGAGTCCTCTGGACAGAGGGGCCTGGGGGCTACAGTCCATAGGGCCACAAAGAGTCAGACACGACAGAGCACACAGACATGGTGCAGCCTTTACTTTAGTACAGACAACTCTTCTCAGTTTAGGCCAGTGAAGTACATTGCTGGAATTTTCCGATTTTTAAAGTGTGGATACGGGACCTCCCTGGCGGTTCCAGTTCGGCTGCTGGGGATGTGAGTTCAGCTTCTGTCAAGGAACTAAGATCCCACATGCCTTGCAGTGCAGCAAAAAAATAAAAAATAAAAAAAAAAAAGTGGATAATGACAGTCTTCATTGGGTTACAAAGATTAAATTATGTAATGCTTATAAAGTGCTTAGCAGAGACACTGTTAGGTTGAAAGTACTCAATAACTGCAAGCTGCTAGTAACACTATTCTCATGTTTCATCTTTCCTTTTCAGTACTTTCTAAGTTCCTCTTTAAGAGCCAGGTTGCCCCTGAGGCTGGTGGCCAGGCCTCCCACAGGCGTCAGTTTAGGCCAGTTAGAGAGGTTAAGATGATTTTAGAAGACAAGATTTCTCTTAGTTAGTTGAAACTTTGGGTGTATTTTGTAGTTAATCCTGAGTTTTTTTTTTTTTTCTTTTTCCTGAGAAACCCAGCCTTCTGAAGGGAGCATGTGAGCCTCTCTGGACTAGACCAGCTCGTGTTGAGTCATAGTCCTCTTGGCAGTCACTCTGAGTAGAAGCCTTGTCTCCTCCTCCCTGGGCTGGTGTTCATTGCCCTGGTCTCCCCTCTGCCTTGTCTCCATCTCAGGCTCTGCCAGAGGGAATGATTCATACCAAGGTGCAGTGCTGTTTGGATATAAATGCCACTGCTATAATATTTACAACAAATACCGAATTGGCTGTAGGTTGCTTTTACTCGTCCGTCTTCCCCGTAGTGGCGTTTATTTAACTTACTGTAATGTGCAGTGTCCAGTTTATTCTGTTACACCTGTAGTCTCATGATTTGCGTTTCGCGTTTCCACTGCTTCCTTCATTTCCTTTACTTTTGGTTTATGACTTTGTTGAGTTCTGTTTTGTTTGTTTGTTTGTTTGTTTCTACATCGGACCTTGGAGAGCTTCTAAAAATACCGATGTCCAGCCCAGCCCTTGTGATTCGGTTTTAAAAGCTTTCCATGTGTTTCAGATTTGCCTGTGTTTCCATACATTGACGTGTTTCCCCATGTGTTTCAAATCTTCCGATGGAGCACTTGTTATATTCTTTTATAACCCTTCATCTCTCCATTGCCTGTCCTGGTTTCTCAGTTCCCTTTTTAGGGCAACTGGCAGTTGGTCTGGAAACAGTGGGGGATGGGGAGCTAATAAGGAGGTGTGGTGTATGGAAGAGGGAAAGTTTCAACGGCATGTCAGATCCTGCTGTAGCATACCTTTAAACTGTTTATAGTGTTGGGTTTTTTTCCCTTGTCCCCAGTTGCTTTAAACTCTAGCTCTGTCTCTTCCTTACTGTGATTGTCTTCTTAAACCCTCGTGTTCAGTTGCTCAGTTACGTCCTATCCTTGCAGCCCCATGGACTGCAGCACGCTAGGCTTCCCGGAGCTTGCCCATCGAGTCGGTGATGCCATCCAGCCGTCTCATCCTCTGTCGTCCTCTTCCCCTGCTATCAGTGTTTCTCAGCATCAGGGTCTTTTCCACTGAGTTGGCTCTTTGTATCAGATGGCCATAGTGTTGGAGCTTCAGCATCAGTCCTTTCAATGAATATGCAGGGTTGATTTCCTTTAGGATTGACTAGTTTGATCTCCTTGCAGCCCAAGGGACTCTCGAGACCCTTTTAGAGACCTCTAAAAGTTTGGATTCCATAATTGACTTTGAATGCAGTTACATTCCATTCAGAATTCCTTCCCTCCGCCAGCTGAGGAAAGGTAGCTTAGGGCTGGAGCAGTTGCCCTGGGTTGTCCTGTGAAGCAGTTATTTACGGTGATATTTGTCACCCATTGGTGGGTTGTGAATTGTAACCAGCATTAAAAATGGAATGAGAAAGTAGGATATAAAAATAAACCTCAAGGTATTGCATATATGAGTTATTTCTCCGTCCAGCCATGGCTGGTAATCTTTCATTCTGGATTTTTATCTTGAAGGAAAATAACATGTGGTGAACATTTTATAAGAAAAGACCGGAGTCGATTTACATTGAGGAGTTTCGAATGTGTATTTTGTTTAGCGTGAAGGTTCGTGTAGCAGGTTTGCCAGTGACCTCCTTCCGCTAGCTTTCCCAGGTCTGCCGTCCCCAGAGCTTGCCTTTGAACTTCTGTGGGTGGTCCTGCATCCTGCTGAGCTTTTTTATACTAAACATGTCATCCCTTTCCTTCAGTTGGGTTGTATACTTAGCTAGAGGGTTTGTAGTTACTTCTCAGATTCGTTTTTGCTGGCTCTGCTTACAGTGTTACACTTAGGTTAAATATCAAACCAATAGATCTGATTGTTGCGAGGCGCTTCATTGACTTGTGTTGATTTACTCTGGAGAGGTCCAGTGATTGCTAACGATAGTGGCTGCCGTGAGCCTGCCGCTTGCTCTAAATGCTGGGTATGTGCTCATTTGAGCCGTCCGTCCTCCCATTCTGTCTGTGAGGTAGGTAAGATCGCCACTCCTCTGTTGTAGATGAGAAAACTGAGGCACAGGGGCGAGGAAAGGGTACACTTGGCTTCAGGTGCTGGCAGTTTGGCTCCAGGATGAATTATTGTAGATGGGTAAGCGGAAAGCCTGTAGGTGATTGAAAACGTAGAATAATTCTGTGTTCTGCTTACCTTAAACTTATTAAGAAACCAAAAGGTGAAAATCACCTTTTGATGACTGATGGTGTGACTGATGAAGAGACACATTGCTTTTCAAAAAGCCGTAAGGCCATACTTTTACGTGAAAGGAGTCGAGTTAAATTGTATCGTGATTGCCCTGGGGGTTAGTGGTGGGTGGGGAGAGGGAGCCCTGCTCTGGAACCTTGCCCTTGTCTGGGTTGACCTTCTCCAGCCACACGTGCTGCAGCCCACGGGGTCGCAAAGAGTTGGACACGACTGAGCGACTTCACTTGCATGCATTGGAGAAGGAAATGGCAACCCACTCCAGTGTTCTTGCCTGGAGAATCCCAGGGACAGAGGAGCCTGGTGGGTCGCAAAGAGTTGGACACGACTGAAGCGACTTAGCGGCAGCAGCAGCCCCACGTGCACTTTGAATTTGGCCAGTTTGTAGACATAGAGCTTCTCATTTTTGTCTTTTGCTGTTGATAAGCTTAAGTTCCCACTGTAGGCTTTGCATCAGAATCACTTGTGAATTCAAAACACCAAGGCTCATACCTGATTGGATTTTGGGAGGGCAGGGAGGGAAAAGGAGAGAGGGGAGGGGAGGGGAGGGGATGAAAGGGAGGGGAGGGAGGGGTCAGCTAATCAGAATTGTGCTCCAGGTGTGGCCTTGGGAAGGCCAGGGGTGAAACAGCTGTTCTGTGCTAGAGAAGTAGTTCCTGATGGTGGGTGTCAAAAGTCCACCCCAGTGTACATTGTTCGACCTCCGCATGGAGGCAGCATATGGCTGGTAAGTGGTCCTTTAGAGGGAAGTGGGTGGTGGGTCAACTTCTTGCAGTGCTCCTTTACTCTTGCCTGATTAAAAGGTCTGTTCCCTCTGAATTTAGCTTTATATAGGCATTTAAGTCCCCAAATCTACTTGATAAGAATCACCTGCATTGCTTGTTAAACATTCCCAGGCGTCTTGCCTGGAAGTTGTACCTCAGTCGTTCAGGGTTGTATGTGTGTTCAGTCACTTCAGTCTTGTCTGACTCTTTGTGACCCTGTGGACTCCCGGCCAGGCTTCCCTGTCCATGGCATTCTCCAGGCAAGAATACTGGAGTGAGTTGCCATGCCCTCCTCCAGGGGATCTTCCCCACCCAGGGATCGAACCCGTGTCTCTCTGTCTTCTGCATTGGCAGGCGGGTTCTCTACCACTAGCACCATCTGGGATGGTGCCCAGGAATCTGTGTTGACAACAGGCTCCCTTGATTTCTGCACGCAGGCAGGTTTGGGAAATAGGGGCTAATGGGACAGGATTTGGGGTCTGTTCTGTTTCTTTTTAGCTATTGAATTGACAGGACGCTCTGAGCTTGTTTCTTTGATAGAAGTTAGAATTAAATAATGCTTCAATAAGCTAGTTTTGAAATTAAGGACACCACCTCCCTGCACCCCTGCAAAACTTTGGCAGTGTCTGGAGGTGTTTTTGGTTGGGGTTGGACTGCGGTTGGCATCTAGTGGGTCGCAGCCAGGGATCCCGCTAAACATCCTACCATACATGAGATTGTCTTCTCCACCCCTCCCCAGTAGGGTTGTTTGGCCCAGAACAGTGATGGCGAGTGTGAGAAACCGGTCTAAAACAGTAAAGTTTTTGCCTCAAAAACTGTTGGCTGCTCTTACGAAAGTTGGGAGCCCTCACCTTTTCTGTGGACTAGTTCAGTGGCCTCACTTCCTGTGACAGTGTGGGCGTAAGTTAGCACGTTTACTACTGAGCTTAGCAGCCAGGACATTTAAATCTCCATTGAACTCTGGAGTTACTGTCTTATAAAAGTCTAAAACACAATTGCCTGAAAGTTATTAATAAGGAAAGAAGAGACTCCAAGGGCTGAAAGGAGCTCCTGGTCAAACAAGCTCGCCCAGCCTCAGGGTTTAAGTAGGGGTAAATACATCAGTTGATAGGGTGGGTTATGCCTTTGTTCAGTCACTAAGTCATGTCTGACTCTCTGCGACCCTGTGGACTACATAGCCCGCCAGGCTCCTGTGTCCATGGCATTTCCCAGGCAAGAATGCTGGAGTGGGTTGCCATTTCCTTCTCCAGGGATCTTGCTGACCCAGGGAATGAACCCTCGTCTCAGAGTTGGCAGGCGGAGCCACCAGAGAAACCCGTGGTGGTTTATAGGGCTAGTTTTACTTGCAACTGCCTTTCACTGCATGAAGGGTTGGTCTTCCGTGTTACCTGGGTAGAAAGCTTGCCTTTTGTGTCGTCCTTAGGGGATTATCAGATCTGGATTGGGATAGGTGTTTGTGAAATGGGCATTCAGTTTGTGCCTTACCCGGGCTGCTTGTTATAGTTCACTTTTCCCTGGTGACTTGCTTGCCTGGGTCCCACGTGTTTCATGCTGCTTTGACCTGCTGAGGGCCGCGCCAGTGTTTCCTGGTTACTGGGCAGCAGAAGCAGCGTGATAGAGACGGAGATGCCTTCTGCCTGGCACCAGCGGATAGTCCTAGAAGCGCGGCCACGAAAGGCAGATCCCCCCACCCCGGACCCTTCATAATTTTGGAAGCAAGAGGTGGTTACTGATAGGACTTAACCTTTTATCTTCTGAAACTATACACGGTGTTTTGGTGTGCATTTTGTCTCATATGGGTATTGGGTTGGCTGAAAAGTTGATTTGGCTTTTCCCAAACCTGAACATACTTTTGAGCCAACCCAGTACCTTTTTCTGAAAAGAGAATCCTCGTGTTCCCAGTGTTATATTCTCAAAGAATTGCTGAATCTGAGGATGATCTGCGTCAGAATACTGATTAGTTCTGGAATGTTAGAAACACAGCTCTTTTTTTGAAAAGTTCAGGAAAGTTCAAAGAATGAAATTAAAGTTTTAAATAAGATAGATACAGTTAAAGTTCTGTTTACCCCTTTCCTCTTGTCACTCTCGTGAACTTGGCATATGAAAAACTTGGCATTTTAAAAATTATGATTCGTGCAATATATTTTGTGTTAAAAAATATAGCCTTGAAATTGTCATATTTTTATGGATGACACATCCTTAGTCTTAACTGCTGTAGTTAATTGCATAGTTATGATTGAGTGACTGAACTGATGACTTTCATATTTTATCTTTGCATTTTCACACATGAACATGTAAGTAAATTCCTTTTTTAAAATCTTGTGAGCAGATCTCTGAATATTTTTATACTTTTCCACCTCTTGCACACATTTGATGATTTGTTTAGGTTATATACCGACTGATCGAATCACATGATTCATACGCATATTTTTTAGCTCAACTGGATAACACAAAGTAGGTTTCCAAAGCTTCTGCTGATTACTCTTCCAGTAATCATATATGAGTACTATTTTCCCTACTTTCTCATCATCCTTTAACGTTACCAGACTTTCTGATTTCTGCAGAGCAGATCAGTGTAAATTTAATGTTGTAATTATACTTCCCAAGTTACTAATGAGGCCTAATTACCTTTTTTTAAAAATGTTTACTGGCTTCTGCAGTTTGTTTTTTTGTTTGCATGTTCATTTCCTTTGCCCAGTTTTTAATTGGAATTTTCTTTGCTATGTAATTCTTCCTATGTTGTTTGTATAAATCCTTTGTTGTGTGTACATTGAAATTTCTCAGTCTCTTGTCTTTGAACTTGACTTAAAATATAAGCTTATTCTTCAGAATCATGAGACTTGAACCAGAGGTGGAGGACGTCTTAAAGATACGATTCAACGTATTAGAGGAACTGTATCTTATTACGAATAAGAAACTTGTGACTTAATGATCCTTGCCTTTCTATCCTCTTTATGACACAAAGTAGTGATTGAGAAGGACTTGTCTTGCACCGCCCCTGAAGTGGTTCTGGCCTGGATCTCTTGCTGGGTGGTTTAATAATCTCTGACTGATTATAACAGGGGCAGCAATGCCACTTAGAAGTTAGTACTGTGGGTTTTATAATTCAGATTGTGGGGATGGGGTTGACATAGACACATACTTGGGCGAGAACTCTTCTGTAAAATGAGGGTACGGATTAGTGGAGAATGCTAACCTGTGACACAGAAGTGCGAACCTGGGTCCTGCGCATCACAGGCAGGTGCTTTACCCTCTGAGCCACCGGGGAAGCCCCCGTACGTGCTAGTGATTTTATTATCGGCAGTGCATAGTCTGGAAGTAAGCTTTATGGGATTCCAGTGTAGATTGCTTTGTGTTTTTACTAGATTTTGCTTTCACCACCACCAGCCAGAAAAACAAGCTCTGCCATCGGCCATTTTGTAAGTTTAGGGAGAGAAACAGCCCAGCAGGCGCCGGAGCGGCAGTTCTCGGGCCGGCCTGCAGGCTTGCTCTTTAGTCGAGTGTCGCTGTGCTGCCCTCTTGTGGTCGTTTGCCAAAGTGGTGATTAAAAAGGGAACAGCTTGCTTTCACAAGCTGTTGTAAAGACACATTTAATCTGTTTTTGCCAGCTTGAAAGGGATTTTGAAGAGTTATCAAATCTTTTTTAGCAGTGAGTGACAGGAAGTGTTAAGCTTTTTTAAAAAGTATTTTTCTATTGGAGTCCAACAATTCCCGATTTTGACTTAAGTCCCCTTTGTTTATTTATACATTCTGTTTCCATTGTTGTGATTGTTCAATCAAAAATTACAAAACTTGTCTGCAACTTAGGTTTTGTGTAATTTTTAGGTAAACTTATTTTTCATGAGAATTCTGTATGTATGGTGGATAATCATTCTCAAATTCATTTTTCATTGCCTTATAGCTAGCTGTTAATGCCATTGGAACTCAGGTAATTTTATTACTTTAATTTAGGTGAAAGCTTAGTTAAAGGACTACTTACCCTCTAACTTGATTTGTCCTTTTTTCTAGCCTTGGGGACTTTGCACATCTCTTACTCTAAACATCTCAGGCTACAGTTTAATATTGATAGTATTTTGTATTATCATTAGGCATTAATAGTGAATCTTCATAATATTTCAGGAAATTTCATGTCCTTTGAATTAATAATTAGGTCGTCAGTATCTTAAATGTGGAGATATTTGTCGTTTTTTCCTAAATATTCTTTTTCTAATTCAATATTTAAGAACTTGTCCTCCTAGGAGTAGTATGCAAATTAATTGAGGTATATCTTTATTAAGGCTTATTTTTAAAAACTCCTCCCCCCGAATATTATTTTATGTTGATTAAATCTGACTTGTTTCAGAAACGATTAAAAAAAAAAACCCTTGGTCTTACTCTCATTCATAACTCTAGTTCATTTTCTGTACGATTGGGGATTCTTACACCCCTTGCCTTGAATTTGACTCTCGGTTGAATTTATTATGAACAATTTGAAAGACTAAAAAGATTGAAATGTAGTGAACGGCTATGACTCAACCACTCAGCCTCAGTCCTAAAACCTGTCCATATCATTTTCTGATTACATCTGCCTCCCTTTACTCCCAGAAGTAAATACAGTTGAAAATTCCTGTTTTCTCTTGGGTTTGACTTTCAGAGTTAACTGTTTTTGAGGGCTTCCTGTGTAGCTCAACTGGTAAGGAATCTGCCTGCAATGCAGGAGACCCCTGTTTGATTCCTAGGTCAGGAAGTTCCCCTGGAGAAGGCGTAGGCTACCGAGTCCAGTATTCTTGGGGGTCCCTGGTGGCTCAGCTGGTAAAAAATGCACCTGCAGTTCGGGAGACCTGGTTTCAATCCCTGGGTTGGGAAGAACCCCTGGAGGAGGGCATGGTAACTCCTGGAGAATACATCTGCCTCCCTTAACCCCCAGAAGTAAATACGGTTGTAAATTTGATGTTTTCTCTTGGATTTGACTTTCAGAGTTAACTCTTTTTATTTTTAAATTGCACAAGTAAGTTACAAAATCCACAAGGTACTTCAAATAACCCACCCCATAGAGTAAACCAGTGTTAGCAGTTTGGTGATTAAAATGATTTTATGCACGTAGCTATGTACTGATAGAAACATGGATGTGTTTTTTTACCTGAAAGGCGTTGTATGCCTGCTCACATTTCCAGAGGTCACTTTCCTACACAAACACAAACGCAGATGCACATGAGGCGTATATTCAGAAACAAGTTTTTATAGTGAACGAGTTGAAAATCTAAATATTTTGCTCAGGAATACAGAGATATGGAAGTATATCAATGATATTTGTAGCTTATTCATTAAGAGAACAGTTTAAAAATAACCTAAATGTCCCTTTAATAAGGGAACGATTTAAACATGTTTTCATCCTATGAGGCCATTCAAAGAGAAGGAGGTATTCATGGACACAGGTATACGCTGATGTGGGAACTGGTATTGAATTGTCTCCATCACGTTGGCAGTGACATAGGTTGCCAGAGGGCGCAGGCCTGAGATTACCTAGGGTGGAGACCCAGGCCAGGAGGACCAGAGCTGGCACTTTCTAACTGGTTACTTGTTTCTTCTCGCTTGCTGAGCACCTTCTGAGTGGTCACAGGTGGAGAATAAGTGAGTTAAGATGTGTTAGTCACCTGGACTAGTTAACTTGACTGTGCCAAGGACCCAGGAGTCAGTCAGTGCAGTGAGGCCTTGTAGGTACTGAGTCACTGTTACAGGGTTCAGGGTGATCGGCTGAGTCTCTAGGACTTTGAACTCTTGTGGTGAAATAAACCTTGAGCTTTTTAGAGCCACCCTTGAGGTGGAATTTCTGCCTCACTGCCCCCTAGCACTCTCATCCTCCGCATGAGGGTGCTCACGTAAGGTGCTCAGCATCTGCTCCACTCTGGGACAGATGTGAAGTCGCTCTCCCCTTTTGCTCCCTTTCCCAAGGCAGACTCTGTCCTCCCTGTGTCCTCACTGCTTCCTCTTGTCGACTGAAGCCCCTCTGACTGTATTTTGCTTGCTGTGGGTCACACGGGATATTTGGGCAATGCCCCTTCCCTGTGTACTGTCCTGTTCATTCTGTGGACACGGCTGTCAAATGGTAGCACCTCGTTTCTGGTGTGGAAGGGAATGGTGGTAGATAAAAAGCCTTGCTCTTTTTAAAATCCCTTTCTGGTTTTCCCGCCATGTGCCTTTTGTCTTCTGGTTGCTAGACCTGAGGTCCTTTGTGTTGGCATTACTGTAGGTTCTGGGTTGCTGCTTGCTTCCTCCTCTGCTCTGCCTCTCCTAAATGAATAGATAGGTTCTAAGCAGAAGAGCTGGGGGAGCTGTCCACCTTTTTTTTTTTTTTCTTTTTTTCCCTGTAGAGTCCATCAGATTTAGGTCTCTTCTCTTTATAGTATCCTCATTCCTGCCGCCGTGCCCCTGGCTCTCTTTTTAGCATTGAAGAACATGCCTTCTGTTTTATTTTTTGGTGTGACTTCTGCTGTCATTTACCTGTTGCTGTTGTGCTTTCCTGAGGGGGGCTTGGAATGATGAAGTTGGGGCTGTGTGGGAGTCCAGTGGCAGTCTTTACTGGACTAGACTCTTTGTTTATCCTTTTCTTCTAAGTCTGCAGGTCTGGGACTCACCTGCAGGAAATTTCAGGGCAGGAGTTCTGATTTGGGGTTACTGTGTATATGTTTTTAATTTGTGACTGTTTTTGAGAGCCATTGATTGGATAATTGCAACGATTGCATTTTTACTGTTTGAGTGACTCTGCCTTGGTTTTGTTTTGTTCTGTGTTGGTTGCTTTCTTTTTTGTTTGTTCCTTTTGTTTTGATTTTGTCTTTGTCTTGAGGAGGGAGGGGCTGAATAATAAACAAATAAGTGGATTCAGACAGATGTACCTGGTTTCAAACCCTACCTGTGTCATCTTGGAGAATTATTTAACTACTTTTATTTTATTTTTCAGGCCATGCAACAAAGTCTTTTATTATGTATAGGTTTTAAAAATTATTTTTGCAATATCTCCATACACAGGCAAAAAAAAAAATTGTTTAGCATATTGGAACTTGCAAACCTGATCACTGCATAGAGAAGGCAAAATCATCCCTATAGCACACTTAACCAGGAGGCCAGTTCATCTGCTAACCTCCAAGAACAGGGAGATGAGCGTGACAGACTGGCCCATCTGAACCTCCACTCACCAGCATTCGATAGCCCTTCTTCAGGCCCAGATCAGTAGCACATTTCTTGCCAACAGCCATCAAATGCGCAAGAAGACTTCGACCATCATCTGCTGCTGAAGTCTGGGATATATGTTTCCTGGGTATCACCAGAAAATGTGTAGGTGCTGAGGGGAAATGTCATGGAAGGCAATACACTGGTCATCCTCATAAATGATTTTGGCTGGAATTTCCTTGCGAATGATCTTCCCGAAGATGGTGTCGCCTCCAGGCCGGGCGACCTGAGCCATGGCGATCTCATCTGCCATCTCTGCCTCCCTCCTGTGCGGCCGGCTGGGGAGAAGGTCGGGAGGCAGGGAGCTTAACTACTTTAAAGCTTCAGTTTTTCTTCGTCTGAATGAAGGACGAAATAATATCCCCCGTTTTATTTTACTTTTTCAAAGAGCTAATCTATATAAATTACGTGGCATATGGCATCATACGAGTAAGTCAGGAAATGGTAGCTGTCAGGTGTCAGGGATGTTGAGAATGGCACTAGTGACATTATTTGCAAATAATATAAAAGTATGTTTGAAAATTTTGAACTTGTATTCCCAAGTTCCTATCTACTGTCATATTAATGCTAGGATTTTTTTTTTTAACCGATTTATGTGGCAGTTCTTAAATTTTTTTAAAATCTTTTTTTTTTTTTTTTTTTTTAATTAAGTCATTCAGCATCTGAAGAAGCTTCGGGTTCAGACTCAGGCAGCCAGTCGGAGAGTGAGCAGGGCAGCGATCCAGGAAGTGGCCATGGCAGTGAGTCAAATAGTAGTTCTGAATCTTCGGAGAGTCAGTCGGAGTCCGAGAGTGAATCGGCAGGTTCCAAGTCCCAGCCAGTCCTTCCAGAAGCCAAAGAGAAACCAGCCTCTAAGAAGGAACGGATAGCTGATGTGAAGAAGGTATCGGCCTTGCTGAACAGTACAAGTGTGCCGCGAGCCTGGACCAGAGAGCAGACCTCTGCGTTCTTGTGGGAAGCTCCTTAGTGTGTCTTGATAATGAAAATTCATCTGCAGCTGCCTTTTCTAGTAATACTCTCTGGATCTAAATGGGGACTGCTTTCTGCTCTCCTAGTTAGACACAGGGCTAAGAGGAAAATATTAATAATTACATGAACCATCATCATCTAGGGCAGAGAGACATTTTTGTTGTTTTGATTTTTAGCATTAAAAAAAGATGGTTAAATATATATATATATATATATATATATTTAGCACAATAGTGAGTAATACCAGAGAAAATCATTCACAGATGATTGTAAAATACAGTTGTAGTTTGATGGATGATTCCAGTCCAAGAATAAGGGGTGTTTTATTAAAGAATAGAAGGAGAAGTACTCCTCACAGAAAAGAAATTATCTTTACCTAGGCAATGTAGATATTCTTCGCCTAACAGAAGAATTTTTCCAGCAGAGAATGCAAAAAGGTAAAAAGTGAGTTGCATAGAATTTTCTCACTGATGTCCACACATTGGGATGCATTCCTTTGGGGAAAAATAATGACTTGGTCTAGGTAGTCCTGAGATGCGGCTGATCTTGTGAAATTCTAATTCGAGAGAATTAAGTTTAGAATCACTAAAAATATTTAAAGATTGCTTTTAGAAATTTAAAAATGTCTTATGCAGAAAGCTTTATGAGAAATCAGTTTTTCTTCTAAGATACAAATCTGTGTCTGCACACAAGAGACTTTCCCAGGAGCACAAACGATTTTAAATTGTCTGCAAGTTCCATAGACTAGCTTCAGCAATCCTGAAATTTTAAAAAAAAAAAGTGGCTTTTAACTGTCGGCAGAATTGAGATTAACTGTTATTTCAGTTTTTCTGTTCCCAGTATAGTCATCGCTTACGGTTAAATGGCCCTGAAGGATTGGTGGGAGGTTGGGGAATGCTGGTAGTGTTGTAGTGTTAGGGACAGGGAAACGAAAACTGTCCTTACTAGCTAACTCATCACCAGAGAAGGGACTTTCAGACACTCGGGCTGTGCTGTGTTGCCTCTCAGTATGTGGAGGCCCTTCACAAGGGACATTTCAGGTGGTGGCATCTCAGAGAGGCCCTGTGTGTGGAAGGTGCCACTCAGGGTATCTTCTCTGAGTGTCATTCAGCTCAGAAATTTGCCTGCAGAAGGCCTGTTTGGCCATCTTTTTCAACTTTATTCTGTACAGTGACGAGTTCCTTACTTGCAGAGAGTAAAGCAAGCTATAGAAACCACCGCCTGCACAGGGTGTTTAAAACTTTACTAAAGTCATGTTGACTGGGATTCTGGGAATCAACTGGAAGGCCAAATATATGTGTGTGTGTATAATATACATATGTGTATGAGAGAGACAGGACTAAGATTGCATGTCACCATGGAAGTACAGGTTTAGGCAGAAATATTAAGGTGATCACTTTTAAGAAGTTAATAGATACTGGATGGATGTACTAGCCAGTTAGAATGATTAGGTCATGACTTTACAAAAAGAACGCTCTTTGTTTTCTGTTCACTCTTCTCTTTCAAATGGTAGCTTTTATTGGAGGGTTGAATTAGGTATCACTAGCCCTCAAAAGGGAGAAGGCACTGGCGACCCACTCCAGTACTCTTGCCTAGAAAATCCCATGGACTGCAGTCCATGAGGTAGCTAAGGGTCGGCCATGACTGAGCAACTTCACTTTCACTTTTCAGTTTCATGCACTGGAGAAGGAAATGGCAACCCACTCCAGTGTTCTTGCCTGGAGAATCCCAGGGACAGGGGAGCCTGGTGGGCTGCCATCTCTGGGGTCGCAGAGTTGGACAAGACTGAGCGACTTAGCAGCAGCAGCAGCACCCCTCAAAAGGACAGATGGGAACACGATGATTTTAGGATGTACACATGACAGTGTATGTTGTAATAAAGTCCCAACAGGTGAGCCTGAATGCCTAATATTTTAAAATGGTAGAACTAATTAATGTATTACCATTTAAAGAATTCACCCAGTTAATAACCACTAATTCCTGTGGAGCCACTTCATAGCTGTCAGGTTCAAGAAAGGGTGGATGTGGGTTGATTGGCAGGGCTGGAGCAAAGCTCTTGCTGCCTCCCTTTCTCTGCCCCATTGGTTCGAGTTGTGGACATTCGCTGCCTTTTTTGCCTTTATTTCCTGCCACTGGATTGTTACTAATTCTTGGTTGGATCTTTTGTCCTCTGACTCATACTATTCTAAGGTTAGGGATTCTTCCCTTTTGTAAACTGAGGACACTGAGCTACATGGTTATATGGCTTCTCGTTCTGAAATGCCTGTTCCTAGAACACCATGCTTGTTACCTTTGGAGGGGTTGTTTTTCTTTGGCTTTCCTGGGGTATATATTTTTTTAAGGTACTGTTGACTATGTCCTCCCTTGACTTTGTGACATATTGTGTTCCTGAATCGTCTTTCATCATTTTTTGTCTTTTTAGGGGTCCAGTTTCCACACATTTCATGATGAGCCACAGCCTGAGGCTTCTCTTGCCTCACTCCAAATATTTTCATGACATTAGCTGCCTCCCGTATTTCAGTGGCAAATCCAGCCTTCTGATCTTGGCTTTCAAGCATCTCTTCTAAATGTTTAACTCTGTTGTGCATCTTCACTTCAGTGTTCCACAGTCTTTTAAATTCATTTTGCCTACAGGTGATTGATTTCATTAAAAGTACACACGACATGGGCTTCCCTCATAGCTCAGTTGGTAAAGAACCCTCCTGCGATGCAGGAGACCGAGGTTTGATTCCTGGGTTGGGAAGATCCCCTGGAGAAGGGAAAGGCTACCCACTCCAGTGTTCTGGCCTGCAGAATCCCATGGACTGTGTATATAGTCCAGGGGGTCGCAAACAGTCGGACACGACCGAATGACTTTCACTTCACTTCACTCACACATAACATACTTATCAGCCGTTACCTGCGGGAAGAAGAGAGAGACTGGGGGTTAGACGAATCCGGGGAGAAAACGGGGGGGGGGGGCGGGGGGGGCCTTTTGTATTTTTCCTTTTGAGTTGTTAATTTGAGTTTTTTAAAGTGAAAGAAGGATTATTTGGGGAGATAAACACTCCATAGAAAGAGTGTAGGCCATCTTGGAAGGCAGGAGAGGCCACAATCAGATCTTAAAGGCAAAGGGTTAAATACTGTTAGTGAAATGGAGTGTGCTGGAGCAAGGGTGCCAGTGGGTCTCATTCTGAGAACTCAAGCTGAATGTTCGAAATACTGAATTTTGACTGTTTCTGGCATCTTGCACATCCTGAGGAATTTTTAAATATATACAAGTAAACTGACTCGTACTTAACAGAAAGTTGGTGGTGGGGCTCTTTTTATTTTATTTGAGTTTCTCAGATGAGTCTTAGGCAGTCAAAGCTGAAATTGAAAGCATTAGGGACTTAAAATTAATAAGTAAGTATTTTTTAGTGGAAACAGTTGTTCTCTTATGTCTCCATAGTATTCAACTGTAAGTTTATATTTTGACAATGGATAAGCAACATACTTTCTAGTTTAATAGCCATGTAGTGAGGAAGAGGCATTGTCACAACTTTAATGAGTTCTAGGGTAATATGCTTTATTCTTTTTAAAGATGGTCCTTTATTGTCTCATTAAACAAAACAACCCCTTTGATATTTAGTTATTGGAGTTCACTTAAATTGAAATATATGTTCCGATAATGTAAATAGTAAATGGGGGTCAAGAAAAAAAGATTCATATGTAGTCTGTTAATCTTACAGATGTGGGAAGAATATCCTGATGTTTATGGGGTTAGGCGGTCAAACCGAAGCAGACAAGAACCGTCACGATTTAATATTAAGGAGGAGGTAAGAAAAAACAATGTTTTAAGGGGATAAGATCACACTCCTTATCTTACCTCATCGTTTCTGACTCTGGTTTGTATTACCATGAACTTCAGGCGTGGGAGTTAAGTGACCAGAAAGCAAGTTTTTTAAACCTAGTACAGCTGGAAAAGCCACGTGTGGCTTTAAAAAAAAACGACCAGAAAGATCATGTCATAGTGTGTGCTTTAGTATTGTATAAAACTGCTTTAGTAGAGTGTTATATAAAACTGCCCTTGAATTTTTGTCTGTTTGTTTCTCATATAGTGCAGTTGATTATTGCAAGAAGTTTACTGTTTCAAGCGTCGAGTTTGTAAATTCTAGATTTTGTTAACTGGGTCACTAAGCAAAGGTGACAGTCAGTGGAAGTCGTTTCAGATTTACTGCTGAGCAAGGGAGAGTGCTTAAGTAATTATTTTATTTTACCTAAACTGTTAAAATTTGGTTTCCGAGTTCATTTTTAATGTGCAGTATAAAATGTTGAATGCCTGTTTACTTTCTGATCAAACTTTCTGAGATTGAAAAGGTTGATTTTAAAAATTAGTGTATATATTGAATTTTGTTGTCTCTATAGAATCAGACCTTCCCTCAGTTTGTGTGAAGCTTTTGGGGAAAATCTCTGTTTTAACTCTGTGTTAGGTTTATAGACTACATTCTGAAGATGTGTTCTCTGGTCTCAGTGAAATGTCCCCTCTGCATTCTTTGGAGGACTTTGCTGTTGTTAACTATGTAGCACCCCACTGATAACAGTTAAATATTAGTAGCCAAAGGTTAATGAGTTTGGGGCAGTAAGTAGCCTTTAAAAGTGTGGTTGGCCATAACACATGCACAGCATGTATGGTGTTTTACTTTGAGTGACCTCTGAGCTGGTTAACCTTAGTTAGCTTTCTTTTCCCATGTTTGTTACAACCAAGCACATGGTGCGTATACCTTTTCCCTTTTGTATATAAATTAACACGTTGTTGGTAGGTCACAGGACCAACAGAAATTGGAATATTTTGCCGGATTTGTTTACCATGTGGGGAAAAGACTTGTTCAGACGTCCGTGACTAATCGCTTGCTCTGCCACTGTCAGCAAGAGTACAGCTGGCTCGCGATTGAACAAGCGCTTCATTGAGTCTGAAATGAAGCAGGTTCGTAGTCACCGCCTGTAAAGGCACACTAGACGTTGTGTGGCGTTTTCGTGCCAGACCTTCTATATCAGGACCCAGTATGGTCGCCATTCGACATGGGTCTTTTAAAATGTGCGTTAGTTAAAATTAGGTGAAATGAAAAGTCCATTCCTAAGTGACAGCAGCCACATTTCAGGGGCTCAGCCACGTGTGGCTGCTGGCTGCTCAGTGGGCCACTGTAGATACGGGATGTTTCCTTCATCACAAACTTTTATTAGACTATGTTCTTTCAGAAGTCAGGCTGAAAGAAATACTTCTTGGCGTTACAGGTAACTCAACAGTAAGAGACAAATTAATTTTCAAAACGAAAGAGTAAACAGCACCAAACAGAGGCTTGGGTGTCTCTCTGTCTGAAAGCTCGTATTGAGTAATGTTGCATTGAGTACATTGTGGAACCGGGGCTTGTGTTGTCCTGAGAACTGTGAACTAAAGTCTCTGATCTTTTCCCCCCTCACACCCTGAAGGCAAGTAGCGGGTCTGAGAGTGGGAGCCCAAAGAGAAGAGGCCAGAGGCAGCTGAAAAAACAGTAAGTCTCCCCTGGGGTGGTCCTCGCCTGGGGCGCTGGCGCGTGCGGCTGTCTGTGGGCCTGCCTGCCTTGTGTCTGCAGTGTGCCCTGGGCCCAGCGCCCGCTTCTGTCTCTTGCTGTCTTGACTTCCTGTCTCTCTGAGTCTGCTGCAACAGCAGTGGCTTTTGAAGTTTTTAGTTTTTCAAATGTTAAACGTTGGGCTGCTTTTCAGGGCACACCACAGCTATTCCATCTGATTTGCCCTATCGGCCCCATTATTATTTTTTTTCTTAAAAATGTGCACAAATCCCAAACATAGAGGCATTTGGTGTTCTGTTGCAGTTAAGCAAGGAGAACATTTAGATGGGCTGTGTTTCCTGTTCGTTTGTGCTGGTGTGATAAAGTTAATACTGATTGGACACCATTTTAATAGGAAATACCTTATTGTGTCCGTGTGGTTTCACTGTTGGCAGTTCCTAAGCAAGAAACTTTTAATTCATAAGGTTAATGTGAAATTCCTTTATGATATGGATTATATATTTGTTGTTATAAAACTTTAAAATTCCACTTATGGTAAAAATTTTTTTGACTTATTTTTTTTGAGAAATAATTAAATCTTTATGGGGTGGAATGTATGAATCCCTTTGACAAACAGAATTCTACAGCCTGTCTTCTCAGAAAAATACTCAAAACTCTGCACGCAAATTCAGGGGTTTCTCATGGTAAGCGGTTGTCCTTGGCTGTTGCTGAGAGTCCCAGTTATACCTTCTCTGTTTTAAAGTATTAGTAATCCTTAACTTGGGCTTCCCTAAAACCTCAGCTGGTAAAGAATCCGCCTGCAGTGCAGGAGACCCTAGTTCAATTCCTGGGTCAGGAAGATCCCCTGGAGAAGGGATAGGTGACCTGCTCCAGTATCCATGGGCTTCCCTGGGGGCTCAGACAGTGAAGAATCTGGAATCCACCTGCAATGTGGGAGACCTGGGTTTGAGCCCTGGGTTGGGAAGATCCCCTGGGGGAGGGCATGGCAACCCACTCCAGTATTTTGGCCTGGAGAGTTCCATGGACAGAGGAGCCTGTTGGGCTATACAATCCATTGGGTCGCAAAGAGTCAGACACGACTGAGTGACTAAGCACAGCATAATTCTTAAGTATTTGGCCTGAGGCACAGTAACGAGAGTCTTTAAATTTCCCCATCTCTAAAATAGGGTAATACTCTGGTAACTTAACACAGTTATTAGAAATTATGCTAAGAAAAGTCATAGTATTTAATTTTGCCCTTCCCAGAGGGCATACAATTTCCATTTGTGTTTTAAATATTTCATTAGAGTTGCAGAAATGATAACTGTAGGCAAGCTACTGCTTCATGGCAGCTCAGAAGGCTCTGGGCCTTCCCATCCCAGGGCCTGCTTAGGAGATCTCAGTTTCCCAGACTAAAGGCTTTGGAGGCTCCACCCTCTGGCTACATTTTGCTGGTCCATTGGCGGGAATCTAAATGTACTGTACTTGAAAGCCTGAACTCCTAATTTTTTTTTTGGGGGGGGGGGTGCCACTGTACATGTGGGATGTTAGTTCCCTGACCAGGGATTGAACCTGTCATCACTGGAGTGGGAGCGCAGAGTCTTGACCATTGAACCACCAGGGGAAGTCCCTGAACACCTCATTTATGTAGCTTTATTTGGGTGTGAGAATCCCTCCAGCTTTCAGCCCCTGTGTAATACATCAGACTTGCTATTTTGACTGATTTCTGTGTTTGCTTTTCCCTCTCCTTTCAATCCTGAGAGCTCTCCAAAGTAGGCAACTCTCAGAGGCCCTTGTGACCGTTCTTTGCCCGAGTAGAACCTTTCCACTCCTTGTCGGGAACGGGGAGAGGGGGTGTCTTCTGTGAGGCTGCTTGTCTACTTCTGGGCTCTTCCTTAGGAACTTAGCGTAAGCGGAGGTTCTCCTCATGCCTGTTTGTCTGGGCGCTGGGCTGGCCTCACGCTGTGCCCTCCTCTGGGCAGCTGGAGGGCACTGGGGTTTGTGGAGAGCTCTTCTGAGTCAGTTTAGTTAGTATTAGTAACATGGATTAGGGGAGGTCCTGCAGCTGCTGAGACTCAGGTCATGAGAGACTGCACTGCCAGCCCCTCTGTGATCTCAGCAAGGACGACAACCTAGCGTGTGCGCACATGGGCTTCAGAACTGAGCGAGGTGCGCTCAGAGGAGTGGACATTGGAATATTAGCACAGGGCAGTGTTTTTCCAGAGCACTGCAGGTTGTCTCGCAGGTTTCAAAGCTTTTAAAGGAACCATTTTTTAAACTTTTTTGGGGGGGATTAATTTCAGAGTTGAAAAATTTTAAGGGTAAGAGCAGCACGAGGAATGCCTGTATGCTGAGATTCACCGCTGTGTACCATTTTTGCCCCGTGTGCTTTATCATTGTGAGAGTTCTCTTTATATATATCTATGTATAACACAAGGCAATATTTTTCCTGAGCCATTTCAGACTAAGATTCATACAGCATGGTCTTTAACCGCTAAATACTAAGTGTGTATTTCCTAAGAATAAGGATATTCTCTTTTGTAAGCAAAATACAATGTTAAGGTAAACAGGTTTACCATCGCCACAATACCTCTGTCTAATTTGGACTCCAGTTTGGCCATTCAGCTCAACAGTCTCGTTTATAATTTTCCACCTGCAGTGCAGAGCCCAGTCTCAGGTCAAATGCTGTATCAGGTGTCAGCTCTCATTAGTCTGGGGCACCTTCAAACTTTCCCTGCTTTTGTGACACTGACGCTTTGAGGACTACAGCCTTAGAAGGACTAACTCTGCTGGAGTCATGTGAGTTAGCGTTTTAAAAGCTTAGAGGAGGAAAACATTTTTTTAATTAACTGGTAATTCTTTATGGTCCAACTCTCACATCCATACATGATTACTGGAAAAACCATAGCTTTGACTCCGTGGACCTTTGTTGTCAGAGAGGTGTCTCTGCTTTTTAATACTCTGTCTAGGTTTGTCATAGCTTTTCTTCCAAAGAGCAAGCATCTTTTAATTTCATGGCTGCAGTCACTGTCCGCAGTGATTTTGGAGCCCAAGAAAAAAAAATCTGTCGCTGCTTCCACCTTTTTCCCATCTATTTACCATGAAGTGATGGGACTGGATGCTATGATCTTGGCTTTTGAACGTTGAGTTTTAAGCCAGCTTTTTCACTCTCTTTACCTTCATTAAGAAGCGCTTTAGTTCCTTTTTGCTTTCTGCCATTGGAGTGGTATCATTTGCATATCTGAGGTTGTTGATATTTCTCCCAGCAGTCTTGATTCCAGCTTGTGATTAATCCGATCTGGCATTTCTCATGATGTACTCTGCAGAGAAGTTAAATAAGCAGGGTGACAACGTGTAACCAACATACTCCTTTCCCAAGTTTGAAGCAGTCCGTTGCTCCATGTCCAGTTCTAACTTGCTTCTTGACCTGCGTACAGGTTTCTCGGGAGGTAGGCAAGGCAGTCCTTATTCATGCTGTCCTAAGGTGTGGAATGTCGGGTAGGATTTCTGCTGACTCATTGCAGTCCCAGTAGTGTTCAGCGGCACTGAACAGTGGCCCTAGAGCCCTCTCTTCCACCTGGAATTAGCATGATTTTGCCTGTAGGCATTTGCAGTTGTTCTCCTGAGGTTATAGCTGAGGTTATAGCTGTCTCTTCCTGCCCAGCGCTGTAAAGTGGCAGTCTGCCACAGTCCCGTGACACGGCAGAAGAGAGTCCTTGGTAGAGCAGACTCACCCTCTTCAGTGAGACTTGCTTCTGAGCACCATCCTCTTTGGGAAAATTGACTGAAAATCAGTGATGCTGAAGCAGTTGGTTCCCTGTTTTCCTTATTTGCCTTCTAAAGTGGAGGAGAAAGGAGTTCGCATCTTTGAGCTCTTAAAGACAGTTAATTAGGAAGACTCAGTGGCTCTTGGCCAAATTTTAGGCTTATTTTATTTTAAAATGGCTTTTGTTCATTCCCTTTATAGTTTAGATTTGATTTTTCCCAGTAAAGAAAAAAGGAATCCATGTTTTCCCAGTAAAGAAGGAAAACCATTCCTAGTTAACTTGCATTCTGACTTTTTCCTATCTATCTATATGGCCTTGAGGCCTCAGTGGTCAAATCTTGGTATTTTTTTCCCCCAGTTCCCAAAATTTTGACCAAAGTTCCATTGATTCCCATTTAGGGAATCCCACTGGTGGCTTCTTAGAACTGGATCTGGCAATTCAAGTCTCCTTTAAGATGAAAAATATTTTAATCATGATCTCATACTTGAGACTTTTCTTTGCAGCCCAACTTGTATGGCTTAGTCAGGGAGTCTTCCTCATACAGTCTACATTATTTGAGAAGCCAGCAAACTCTAGGGTTGGACGTTGGTTTCAGCTGTTGGAGAGCCAGGGTTGGGGCAGTAATCTGTTAGTAATTGATTTTCACTTCACCTCTTATACAGAATTAACAGTACTGCTGGTCCTAACTTGTCCCCTCCCCCACCATTCTTGAAAATTAAAATGAAATTTAAAATAATCCACCGATTTCAGATACATATACACTCCTTTCAACCTTTTAAGCCTCTTAGCTGTTCAGCTCCTGGAATGGTCTCCAGTGGGTTCTGTTGAATGGGAATAGGACTTTGGACCAGTTGGTTGGCTAAGTTTTTGTACCTTCTTATATTGGAAGATTCGAAGTCCTCTTGGTTATCCGTACGTCTACAGATCTGCAGTTTAACTGGAAAACTCTCAACATCCATTCTCTCAGTGTCTGCTGCCACTTTAGTCTCTAAAATTGTTGAAGTGGACCTCGTTAGCTACTCTAACAGTCTCAGGTCCTGGCAGAGTTATGGAAATTACGAATAACACTTGATTGTAGATCTTTCTCATCTCATCTGCTCTCCGTTAGGTCTTTCGTGCATGTTCTTTCAAGCTTGTTTCCTGTGAAACCACTGCTCTCCAGTTTGTGTAAGCTCCTTCTAAGGGGTAAATAAACTGTTCTAGTCTTGGCCAAGGAAGGCTAGATCCTTAGGTGCCAGTCTCCCCATTGCTGGAGACATCTTTTTTCCTCCTGGCCATCACCATCTATTCCTTGGATCCTTTAGAACACGTTTATTGTATGAGGCTCTAGGAAAGGCGAATAAGGCGGGCGCCCAAAGTATGGTTTGGTTTAAAGAGGGAGGGATGGATATTAGGTGATAATCGCAGACCTTAATATTTTTCCAGTCACTGTCCATAAGCACCCTACCTGTCTGGCAGACTGATAGGATTCATTCTTTGTATCTTTATTTAACAAAGACATATCCCCACTTGCCTGCCTTTGTGCCAGTAGAACTTGAGTAATGTATGTGGAAGAGCTCTGTGACCTTTTCATGGAAGGCTTGAGAACATTTTCTTTCCTGGTGTTTCTGCTGAATCAAGTGTAGGACTGTTTAGAAAGGTTCTTCCACTATTACTTTGACTTATTTTCCCATGAAGAATTTTGACTTGACTTTGGAATTTGACAGCAGTTGTCTTTAACATAACCTCATTTTCTGTACAGAGACCCAGAGGCATGTGGTAGTTGTTGTCTTTAGAGAGAAACCTTAAACCCAGGTTCTTGCCTGTTGAGTGTTTTGTTTCCCTGGATGTCTCATGACCAGTTGCTATCATGCGCGCTCCTTCCTTCTTCGCTGCAGGTGGGCAGTGAGCTGAGCTCCTGTGATTTCTTTTTTGGTCTTCAAGTAAACTTCAGAAATTGCTGGGGGAGAGCAGGGCATCTATAGGGTATGGCTCTCCCGCGTCATCTGTTATCTTGATGAGCAGAAGAACACCTATATTTAGTGATTATTAACACTACTTCATTAGCTGGACAGGTTAATTAGTAGGTGGTAGGTTTATCATTAATAACATAATTTTAGGGATTGTTTAATCAACATATTCTGAAGACAGCTAGTGTAGTACTCAGAGAACTCTGTCAATAGTATCAGCATCATCTGAATTGGGTAACATTCAGATTTTTAGGCCTCCCATTAGACCTCCTGAATCAAAAACTGGCTGTGGCCCAAAAGACTCTTTCAGCAAATCATTTATATAGTTTAGATCCATGCTAAAATTTGAAAACCTCTGATCTAGTATATATTATAGCTTCAGTCTGGTCAATGATAATAGTAAATAAAAATATAATATTAGAGAATTGGCAACATTTTTTTTTTCAGAACAAATAGTTAAAAATACAGCCTTAGCTTCATCATTTATTTTGATACCAGATACAAAATAGGAATAGATATTGCACATAGCAGGAAGGAGCCCAACCAGAATTTAGAGCTGAAACAAATCTTTTAGCATAATATCTAAAATATACGCATTCTGCCTTTTTTGGCTCTTCTGCTTGAAATTGGTTTTGTCACATTCTTCAAGTGAAATGATCTTGAGGAACTCTTTTAGAAAAAAAAAAAAATTTTGCTTTGCTTTTGATCACAGAGAAAAATGGAAACGGGAGCTCTCAGAAGATGAACAGGAACAAGGCTCCAGTACAGAGAGTGAACCAGAGCACACAGTGAAAGCCAGAAGACCTGTCCCCAGAAGGTGCAGTGTGTGCTTGAGCGTCTCTGCCTCTGGCTGAGCTTGGTCTGTGTTAGGTTGAGGACGATGGTGCAGTGCTGGCACGAGGGCCGCGGTTGACGAGCTGCAGTGTGTTGCGACTCTGGATTCCAAATGCCTGATTAACCTCTTGCTCGTCTGCATCGTTAGCAAGTAATTAGATGACCGAGCTGCTGTGGATTTTGTGTGTCTGCGCGGTACACAGCTAGAGAGTGACTCTTGGTGTTTCATATTCCAGGTGGACTGGTTACGAGGAACAAATATATCTTCCACTTTTCAAAAAAGCTCTCTGTATTGACCAGGGTACAGGTTCTTTTGGGGAGGACTGATTTTTCCTACGTTTAATTGGCTGATTGAAACATACTTTACTGTTTATTACCCTGTTCGTACGATCTATATGACATTAAGCAAAGAAGCTGTCCAGAGATGGAAGTAGGTGGAGGTGGGAGGAAACTGGTAATTTCTGATCAGACAGATGGCAGCAAAGGCACTGGTGATGCAGGGAGGAAGGCAGGAGGCAGCGAGGCCCAGGAAGACTTTCTCCTTGCAGTGTTAGGAGGGGCTGGCGCATGTTGTCTTTGGGCCAAATCCCACTCCCCCCACTATTTTTATGTGGCCTGTGAGCTCAATATAGCTTGTTTTTTTAAAAGTTTTTTGATGTGGACCGGTTTTAAAGTCTTTATTGAATTTGTTACAACATTGCTTCTGCTTTATGCTTTGGTATCTTTTGACCACTAGGCATGTGGGATCCTAGCTCCCTGACCAGGGTTCTGCATTGGAAGGCAAAGTCCAACCTG
Organism: Ovis aries; assembly: GCF_016772045.2. NCBI lineage: Eukaryota > Metazoa > Chordata > Mammalia > Artiodactyla > Bovidae > Ovis > Ovis aries. Next base: position 13,531,951 of record NC_056071.1, on the reverse strand, counting down.
TGGACTACTGGAGAAGTCCCTCAGTATAGCTTCTGGTCAACATTTGTAGTTTTGTGATGTGGAACACTAAATTTGAATCCTAATTAAGTGAAATGCTCTCATCCCTTCAAAAAGAAATCTGTTTTTCTCGTTAGTAGATGTTGTATCACAAAAAATACACTTGATCATTATTATTTTATTTTGAAATTTTTCAGTAAAATATTTGTTGGAGTTTATTTTCTCTTGTTATGTACGTGCCTATGTGGTAGCCTCAGCTTTGCCTCTCGTCTGAGGAGTAAGAAATACTTATCCCCTGGCCATTTACAGCAGAAATCCTTGTCTGTCCATGGCTTAGGATGCTGTCCCTGCCCCCTCCCCCTCCACCCCTGTAGGGAGATGGATGAGTATTGTCTCCTTCCATCTGAGTCTCATTGCTCAGCCCTGGAGCCCACTCCAGGCCTGTCTTCTAGATTTTGCCTATCTTTTATTGACTCTCTGGCCACCTGTCTGTGCAGTGTTGGTTACGGCAAGTGTGAGAGAAAGAGATGGCTGTGATTGTGAGTTTCCGTCACCGTCTTACTCCTCTCACCTTTTCGCCGCTGCTGGAGTACTTGATTTCCTTGTGAGAGCTCCTAGTCTGTAGCTTTCAGTCTAGGCTGCAGGGGAGGTGCCGTCTGCAGAGGGCCGGCTCCTCAGCTGTGCCCGTGGTCTTGGCTGCAGGGGAGACGCCGCCTGCAGAGGGCCGGCTCCTCAGCTGTGCCCGGGTCTGTGGCAGGGCACAGTCTCTCAGGTGGTCTCCAAGGTGTCTTTTGTACATAGAAGAAAAAATATGTGTAGTTATTTCTTGTCCTTTACTTCTTTATACAGATGATAACATTCCATGCATCTCCTGCGTTTTTCTTTCATTATCTCTCTCGGAAATCTTTCCTTACCAACGTGCAGAAAAACTCCTCCCTCCATTGTTTTTCATGGTCCCATGGTATTCTGTTTTCAGACCCTGATGCTGGGAAAGATTGAAGGCAAAAGGAGAATGGGATGACAGAGGATGAGATGGTTAGATAGCATCACTAATTTAAGGGACATGAATTTGAGCAAACTCCGGGAGATACTGGAAGACAGAGGAGCCTGGTATGCTGCAGTCCATGGGTTGCAGAAAAGTCAGATGTAACTTAGTGGCTGAACAGCAATAACAAGGATTCTGTTTATTGAACTAGTTCCCATTTGATGACCGTTCAGTTTTTCTAATCTTTTGTTATTGCAAATAGCACGGTGAGTAGTTACTGTGCCTGTATCAGTTTATATCTGTTTGTATCTTTTACTTATTCCCAGAAGTAAAATGGTTACATTAGTAACTTTGGTAGGTATTTCCAAATTGCCCAGAAGAGAGCTGCCCTCAGCAACAGGCTGTGTGTGTGTCGTTGTGCCAGGTGGTGCTGAGGAGCAGTGGAGGGTCGTTGCCCGAGAACCCGCAGTGCGGTCCTCCCTTCATCCTTGCCAGGGATGGTCCCAGGAGCCTTGTGTGAAATAGATGCCAGGATCTGCGGATGCTCAGGCCCCTTCCTTGTGTGAAATGCCGTGCTGTCGTATTTCCGTGTAGACTGGGCCTCTCCTCCCGTGTGCTTCTAGTCATCCGTTGATCGCTTTTAATACCTGCTGCAGTGTTGACACTAGGTAAACCACTGCGAATGGCCAGCAGTTTCAAAATTTGCATTTGGGAACTTTGTGGACGTTTTCCCCCCAGATAAGGTTCTGATCCATGGCTGGTTAAGTCCGCGGGTGTGGAGCCTGCCGTTACAGTGGGCCGACGGTGTCTCCTGTAAATGGCTGGAGGGTCTCAGCAGTGGAGCCGTTTCCATGTTCCTAGTGGAGCGGGTTTCTCATGAACTAGAATCTCGTGGAACAGGGTCTAGGAATGTTCATGTATTAACATTCCCTTGGTTAATCTCTATGGTGAGCCCTGCTCTGGGAAGTACAGTTACATAGATTTGAAGTAGACACCAAATGATGAAATAAGGACTTGGCCATTTTTTCTTTTCTCACTTTAGAACAGTGCCCAAACCTCGTGTTAAAAAGCAACCTAAGACTCAGCGTGGAAAGAGGAAAAAGCAAGATTCTTCTGATGATGAGGATGAAGATGATGAAGCTCCCAAAAGGCAGACGCGCCGCAGAGCAGCTAAAAATGTGAGGTAGGTGATGTCCCGGAAGGGTTTCATTAGTGAGAGGAAGGGGCTAGAGCTTGCTTTTAATAAGTTCAGGATCAGGCATTTGACAGGTGAAAATAATGACCTGTGTCTTGAGATTGTATTCAGAAAGGTTCTTTCAAAAAGAATGGTCCTGGCCAATAGGAAAATGGAAATAATAGTGATAAATCATATCAAGCCTTCATCCCTATGAAGAGAACTACTTCAAGGTCACGTTTCCTTGAGTGGTAGTGACATTATCTTCATTTCATACCATTCTTTGGGACTTCCCTGTCAGTCCAGTGGTTGAGACTCCGTGCTTCTAATGCACGGGGTGAGGGTTTGATCCCTGGTTGGGGAAATAAGGTCCCACATGCCTTGTGGTTTGGCCAAGAAAATAACAAAAATAAAGGTAGAGCACTGTTTTTTAGGAAAGACATTTGGATTGCAGTCTTACTTTTGAATTGCACTTTCAATCAGATAAATTCCTTTGAGTTTCAGCTTATATAGTGTTGGGCTTCCCTTGTAGCTCAGCTGGTAAAGAATCTGCCTGCAATGCAGAAGATCTGGGTTTGATCCCTGGGTTGGGAAGATCCCCTGTTGAAGGAAAAGGCTACCCACTCCAGTGTTCTGGCCTGGAGAATTCCCTGGACTGTATAGTCCATGGGGTCGCAAATAGTCGGATACAACTGAGCGACTTTCACTTTCTTTATATAATGTTACTTGGATGTAATAATCTTAACAAGGTTATGATAGTGTATGAATAATTAATAGAAAATGAAATAAAGGAATAGATACAAAATACACATATTTTACTTTATGCCAGTCAGAGGGCATTTAATTTCATTTCAGAGGGTACATAGTTTTCTTTTGGTCTACTTAAAGATGGTGAAGCTGAATCCGGAAGTTGTTAATAACCTATGAAATGAATGCAGTTAATAATTTGAAAGCTAAGACTAGGCTTTGACTATATTAACGTGTAGCTTAGCACTTTTTCCTCCTACAGCTAGCTGTACTGCCTCCAGCATTGTGTTTTTCTCTTTTGTAACTCCCAGACCCTTTGTTGTTAATATAATATATGGTGGAAAGTTATGTTTTAATATTTTTAGTACCAGGAAGCATGGTCAGTGACTTGAAGACTTAAATTTCATATTCTTGTTATTGGGAGACAAAATGCAGGGTTGTTGCATTAATCTTAGAACCAGTTTTTTCATTAGGCAATTTTTTTCATCATGCATTTTCTTTTTTCTTGGTTGTTTCCTTGTTTATACATAATAATGATGTCGTTAAAAAATGAAAACATAAGAATGTCCTTGTAGTTTTCTGTGTCTTGCTTACAAAAATCACTTTAGTTAGTTTTTATTTTGAAATATGAGTTAGCCTTCCTTCCGCTATCTATGAACATGCAGTAATACTTTAAGCAGGAATGAAAAATGAACTTTGAGCCCACTTTATTGTGGCTGATCTGCAAAACACCATGTTGGAGCCAAAAGGGTTGTCCTAATGATCTTACGAATGGTGATTTTGGATCTGAAAAGATAGTTTCTTATTTATTCGGCATTATTCCTCATACAGTTATAAAGAAGACGATGACTTTGAGACTGACTCAGATGACCTCATTGAAATGACTGGAGAAGGAGTTGATGAACAGCAGGATAATAGTGAAACTATTGAAAAGGTCTTAGATTCAAGGCTGGGAAAGAAAGGAGGTATGCAAAGACAGTGCTTCATTCTTGCTATAGGTGGCAACAAGTGTTAGGGCAGGGAATGCAAATGCTTAAGTAGGAATGGATTTAAGGATGACCGTGGCCTCAAGGAACGGCTTGTTTTTCCGGCTCCCCCACTCCACCTGTGGCCAGGGCCCTGCCTGTGCCTCTGCTTTTAGCTCCTGAGCCCCTCCTGCTGCCCTTCTGTGTCTGCCTGAGTGCTGCTGCTCCCTTGTCCGTCTCCTTAGCCTGCTTCCTGCGTTGCTTCAGGGGCTTCTTGCCACCTTTGCGGCTAGACGTGGTTCCTGCTGCCACTTCCCTGCCATTGGAAGCTGGCAGATTACTTTTTCTCCCTGCTCAGAAGGCCCAAATTTTATGTATTTAGCCTGAGTTGGTAGGGACCAAAACAAAAGGATGTTGCTGTTCTGTGTTTATTGTGTTTGAACACAAAGATTTCTTTGATTTCACCAGCAAATTTTAGAATGTTTAAATGGGAAAAATTGGCTTTGCATCTTGAAAACATTTAAATTGCTGGGCATGTTCATTCTGTATTGCTTGTGAATTTCTGCATATTTGAAGATAAAGGATTTTGGTACTTTATCCGAAAAGAGACTCTTTAGACAACTGTGTATTTGGGAAGCTTTTCAGGGTCTGGTTTCATAGACCTCTTAAAATTTAACTGAATCTTTTTGCAGCCACTGGAGCTTCTACCACTGTATATGCAGTCGAAGCTAATGGAGACCCTAGTAGCGACTTTGACCCTGAAAAGGATGAAGGCGAAGTCCAGTACCTCATCAAGTGGAAGGGCTGGTCATATATCCACAGCACATGGGAGAGTGAAGAGTCTTTACAGCAACAGAAAGTGAAGGGTCTAAAAAAACTAGAGAACTTCAAGAAGAAAGAGGATGAAATCAAGCAATGGTACATTACCTTTCCTAGATAAAAGAAATGCGTTTGCAGCCTGCGGGAAGGGAGAGTTTTTAAACAGTGGAGAACGTGACTGTCTAGAATGTCAAATTCTGCCTCTGTCACCTGAATGAATGTGGAGGCATCCATGGCTACCTTTTTATGAAACTGTGACCTGAAGATAATACATATTTTTATGTATAGCCAGGAAGTCTGTAGAGTTTAATAATAACAACTAGTGTATGGGGCATTTTTCAGACCTGATCTTGTCGTCAGTCCTCACAGTAAGCCTGTGAGATTTTTACAGAGTGTTATTTGTTGGCAGAGTGAGCTACAGAGCAGCTCTGCGGGCCCCAGACTGGGACTCCTGCAGCCTGAGTCCAAGGCTTATGTCCTTAAGCACCTTGTTACTTTCTCTGGTTGTGCTGGCATAGCCTGGATGTCAGGAGTTTAGTGTTCTAGAACTCTCTGGGATATGGTATACTTAAAACTGATCTTGGTTTTACAGTTTACAGAAATGATGTGACAGGAATGTTCTGAAACTGTAATCACCTTGTGGTTTTTAGCTTACTTACAGCTTTGAACATGCCAAGTTGTACGAGAAACATGGGGCCACAATACCCACGCCCCTAAACTGATAATAAATAAGAAGTGTAAATCCCCCTGGAGACACACGCTTCAGCATCATGTGATCAGGTTATTCAGTGTTAAGGATGGGGACAAATGGGCTCCAATTCCTGCTTTATCACTGTGCAGAATGTGCTGTTTCAGTAAATCAGATACTTTTTTTCTTTGAGTCAAAAATGAAAATATATATCTCTGAGGTATGAGTAGTTTGTAAAACAATTATTAGAATTTTGAAAGTCCTTGAAAGTTATAGTAGTATTTAATTTCAAGTTGCTGGTGTTGTTTTATAAGTGAGAATAATTGGTTTTCTAAAAATGTCAACATTTAATCACTCCTAAAGTCCACCGTATATTAAAAAAAGACATCTTTTCTTATAAATCTGAGTTTTATTGGCCTTCTCTGTTAAGATATATGAATTTATCACAGATCACATAAATTCATCACACAAAATAGTTATTTTTAGGTTTCTTTGTAAACAGGCCACATCAGCAAGAACAACTGGTGTGTCCTTTAAGTCTGTGGTTTCAGTGTTTTCTACAAGTTTTACATGTTTTCCTTAAAATTTCTGGCCTAATTATTAGTACAAGATTACTAAAGGGACATATGAAAGTAAAGACTAAGCTTCCTTTCCTGTTCTGACTTTGCATTGATAGATGAGCATGGATTCTCCAGGTCTAATTAGTATGTGCTTTTCCTGTTTGACTTCTGGCCAGGTTAGGGAAGGTTTCTCCTGAAGATGTGGAATATTTCAACTGCCAACAAGAGCTGGCCTCGGAGCTGAACAAACAGTATCAGATCGTAGAAAGAGTAATAGGTAAGTACATGGAAACTCATTTAAGCAGTGTTGGAGTTCCAGGAATAAAGGAACTTTCTTTTTGGGGAGTAATGTATAGATATTAAAAAATGCATTTTTGCAGGTGTAATTTCGGAGAATAGTCAGATGCCTAGATTTATTTTGAAGGAAAAGCTAGTAAGACTTGCTGGTAGATTTGGAGATGGGGGAAGACAGAAGTGGCAAGGGTGGTGTCAGTATTCTTCGCCTGAGCAAACAGGAGGGTGGAGGCACCATTTACGGAAACAGCAAGGTTAAGGGAAGAGAAATTAAGAGCTCAGTTTGTCAGTTTGATACGCTTCACAGTCATCTAAGTGGGTAGTGTTGTGAAGGCTGTAGAGCATGAGCAGCTGGAGTTTAGAACTCAGTCTCAGCTGAAGATTGAAACTGGAGGATTTATCTGTGTGTAGATAGTACTTAAAGCCTAAGGTTTAATGAGAGCATCAAGAAATGTATACATGGTGAGAGCAGAAGTCTGAGGGCATTCCAGCTTTTGGAAGCCGCGAGGAAACCAGCAGAGGAGAGTGAGAAAGGCCCGCCAGTGAGGTGGCAGCCAGGGGATAGGCGTGCCAAGCACCAGGTGACCCGCGTGGCTCGGGCGGCAGGTGGGGTTGCCAGTCAGGGAGGACTGGGGCTTGGTCCTTCAGCTCAGCATTAGGCCTGGCCTGGGGGGATGACTGCGTGCGGTGGTGGGGCTGCAGGCGGGGGTGGGGAGACAGAGAAATGGGGCCAGACAGGGTTGTGAGAACAGCACAGCTGTCTCTTTATTTTTTTAGGATGTGAGATAGTAGAGTATATTTGTACTCTACCTCACAGGACCTGAAATGTCACTGTTTTCTTGGTCTTGGTGATAACTTACCTAATTTTCCATTTATTTAGCTGTGAAGACAAGCAAATCTACACTGGGTCAGACAGACTTTCCAGGTAAGTGAGAGATCTTGTTTATAAATACTGTCTAAGAGCAGCTCTTGTTTTGCCATGTGGTGTTGCCTTGGGTACACATAAAACAGAATGTCACCCCTCTCCTTTAATTGGCAGTTGCTGATCTGTAAATTTTTGTATGTGAAATAGCTCACAGCCGGAAGCCGGCCCCTTCCAACGAACCTGAGTATCTATGCAAGTGGATGGGACTGCCCTATTCAGAGTGCAGCTGGGAAGACGAAGCCCTGATCGGAAAGAAATTCCAGAGCTGTATTGACAGCTTCCACAGTCGCAACAACTCAAAAACCATCCCCACGAGAGAATGCAAGGTGTGCTGACTGGGCTTTTGAGTTTTCAGGGGAAAGGTGTATTGCTGAAAAGGTCTGGCCACACACATGCGTGTTGGGAAGAGAAAAGACTACAGAAGTAAAGACAGGTCTCGTGTTGAAGTGGAAGATGATGATCTAATCTTGGTATCGAAGGAAAACCATTAAAACAGGAGAGGAGGAGGATATGTTGTATAATGGCTTTACTGACTCATTTCATCTCATTATTTATACAGTTAGATATATCTAGTTCAGAGATATTGTGGAGACTCCTTGAAAGAAGTGACGGGAAAGGGAAGAGACTCTGAATTCTACAAAAGACAAGGATCTGTACAGGCTCTCTTATATGCTAGACTGGTTGTACAGATGCTTGTCTTTTGTTGGTATTTATTCCCTGTATAAAGTGAAATGCTTGGGTCCTCAGTAGTAAAAGTATATGTAAGACATGGCCTCTTTGTCCAAGAGGTTGTCTTCAGATTCATGGCACCAAACCTGTCCCTGTAAAAAGCAGTGTGTCACTGGAGGTCAGTGAGTGTGACAACGTCCAGAGGCAGAAGCCTGTGAGCCACAGGGATCGTTGAAGGGCTTTTAAAACTAGAGGAAGTTGTGGCCCTTGAAGTGCCCTACCCTTGACGGATAGGTTGGAGCTGGTTAGACAAGACAAAAGGGGGCCCAGGTTATTGCCCTCTTGTGAAAGATACTAAGAGAAAGATGTTCTTATAGTTGGGGAACCACCGGGCCTCAGGGTTGGAAGAGGGAGGTGATATTGACAAATTAAGTGTGTATGTATTGAATACCTTGAAGGATATGTTGACTTTATTCTGTAGGTATTGATAAGCCTACCCTCTTGAGCAGAGCAGCAGGCCAGAAACAGTATTTCATTTAGAAAGCTTAATCTAATGACTGTGTGTTGGAGACTCCAGAGTAAGTAGTTGTTAAAGCCAGAAGGTCCCACCAGGAAGATGTGGAATAAGCCCTTGAAGGGAGAGTTGGTCTGAGGATGAGGGAAGTAGCAGCGGTTGAAGGGTCAGACGGGAGAAGCTTTGTGGGGAGCCTTGACGGGAGTGGACAGCTGTAGGTGAGGCATCTGATTCTATTGACTGCCAGCTGCTCACAGAGGAGAGCTGAGACAAACACTAATTACCTTATCAAATACTTTAGTCGGATGACACTTCTTAATAGGGCACTCATTCCAGAGAGTGCTCATCTTCAGAGAAACGCTCCCTGCAAAAAAAGGCTTTTGTGGGCAAGTCACTTTGGGACACACTCCTGAATGAGCTGCTCCTGTAAGCTCACGGTGTCCGCAAACACGGTAGACTCTGAAAAGTCACGAGCCGTGGGACGTATGTAACTTTTAACCTAGTGTTTCCCAAACTGATTTGGCTGTAGAATCCACATTTTGTGCAAACCGTAGAGACATGGCTTTACTAGACTGCCAAGTCTTCACACCTCTGCGGGTGAGAGCAGCATCTTTTTCTTCAGAAAGCCAGACTTTCAGAGTTGGGGCTTGGGAGGTGGGCTGCGTTTCAGAATTTACAGACGCTGTTATGGTACCATAGACAGACTTTCCCAGAGGCATTGTGTTGTGCTGTTTATCGAGTAAGGTAACGCCGAAAGGAAAATAGGTGACTCACTGCCCCACTGCAGAGATGATGTAGAGTAAGTGCTATTTAATGATGTTCACAAACTTACTTCAGGAAAGAAGCGATAACTAACATAATCTCAGGCCGCAGTCTGGCTTTGGGGATGTAGACAACGATGCAGGAACTCGTGGTTGGTTGGGTGTGGTTGGTGATACAGATGTGAAATTTCAATTCTTATGCTTTAGTGTAGCATGCCGAAATCATGGCTAGCATTTTAACATATGAACAGAAAGAAAGTTTTCTTCACACCTGGTCTTTGTTCAATTCTGCATTTTAGGCCCTGAAGCAGAGACCACGATTTGTGGCTTTAAAGAAACAGCCGGCGTATTTAGGAGGAGAAAATCTGGAGCTCCGAGATTATCAGCTGGAAGGTCTCAACTGGCTTGCTCACTCCTGGTGCAAGTACGTAGAAGACTATGTCTGATGTTTTCTTTACTGTTTCTGGCTGTTTAAGATTGTGAGATGCAAAGAATTCCTCCTTCTTATTCCCTTCTTCAGGGACCTTCCCAACCGAGGGGTTGCACTTGGGTCTTCTGTGTTGCAGGCAGATTCTTTACCATCTGAGCCACCAGGGAAGCCCCACTGTATATTATTTTTCTTTGTCACTGTGTCGTGTCTGACTCTTTTGGGATACCATGGACTGTAGACCACCAGGCTCTTCTATCCATAGGATTTTCTAGAATACTGGAGTGGGTTGCCATTTCCTTCTCCCGGGGATCGTCCTGACCCAGAGATCGAACCCATGTCTCCTGGGTTGGCAAGTGGATTCTTACCACTGAGCACAAGGGAAGTCCATTGTATATTATAGAAAAAAAAAAAATCATATATGTGTGTGTGTGTGTGTGTATATATATATATATATGATTAAGAGAAATCACTTCTGGAAATTTTCCTGTGTGTGTCATTACCACTTTAGCCTGAAGTAAAAAGTACTTTGTTATTTAGTTATTGGGAGGGTAATAGCCAGTGACCTGTGTCATGCTATGTTATTCGTGAGCATAAATAGCAAGGTAATTTGCCCAAATTTTTGTTGTGGAAGGAATTATTCCAAGACGAGAGAAGATCTCTTAATTTACATACTGGTGCTAAAGAGTCTTATGATTCCCCCACTCCCCAGTTGCTATACAGGCCATCCCATTTAGAGAAAGTTTTCTGACAGTTGAAGTTGTGAGATTATCCTTCAGTTTTTGTTATAAGATTACCATAGTCTTGGGAAAAAAGAGAAATGAGACAATGAGGTTTAAAGGTACTTTGAGACTGTGCTCATGAATTTTACTCACCAAATTCAATTGCAGACTCAAGTATTCCCTAATTACTGTGCATGAGGAACCCATGTAGGCCTTGAGAATTTAATAGTGAACCAAGACAAGATAGGATGTCCCTGTCCTCATAGAACATACAGGGTGAAAAGTACCTTTTCTAACTCCCTCAAGGCGCTTTATTTGCACATATGTATTATATCCCTTGAAAAAGAGTCCAGAGTTTCCCCTCGTGTGTTTTCATCGTGCTTCTTCAGGGTCCATGATGCCCACTGAGGTTGTTGGTACGATGAAACCAAACTCACGGGACGGGAGCAGGTCATTCTGCCATTTTTCTAGATCTTTCAGTTGCACATCAAATCTGGGGCTGGTCACTCCACACTTACGAAGCCTGCCTGTGAGGCTCTCAACAACTTTTACAGCGCAGTGATCATGGATGATTCCAAATTTGCCAGCATAACCAGGCTTCATCATCACGGTTAGAAGCCTGACAGTGGCTTTGGAGCGTGGTCTGATAGGCGCCTGGCGTTTGCCTCTCTTCTCTCTGTTGGTGTTCCTGGGAGCGCCAGCCAGGACGCGCACGTGCAGCATCATGGTGGCACAGAGAGGTGGAGGAGGGAGGGGAAGCACCTTGTGTCTGTCTGTACATTCCTTCCCCAGATGTCAACTCTTAATTTCGTCAGTATTTGGTGGCAAAGCAAGAATTCTTATTTCAGAGTTAGATTACAGCTTGAAAGCAAAGACATGTGAGCTGCTTTTCTCAAAGCTGAAAAGATGGCTTTTCATTACAGAGATGCGTTTATGTGACTTTCCCAGTTGAGCCATCTGTTTTTTGTCTTGTTAAAATTTATGTAATATTTAACATTCAGTGTGAGAAACAAAGATCTTGAGGTTTGATTCCTTTGACTGAGAATGGAGGTCTGAGGTAGCTACTGTTCTCGATTGCTGGAAAATTATTTTTGTTTCAGAGAATAGTGAGATGTGACCTTCCTAAAGGACAATTATAAGCTAAGTGGAGCCTTAGAAGCTGTGTAACTAATCCTCTTGCTTTACACTTCAGGACTCAGGAGCCCTCGTCCAGAGTCACACCCTGTAGAGTCTTTAAACTCATTAATTCAGAATCTGCTGAAAAAGGCCCAGTTAGCTACTGGTCCCTGGTTGTGGGAACCTTACACTAAGTAACCTGCTGTTTTGGTCTAGTTCCAGAAAAACAGGTAGATCAAACCTCCTTTCATGTGTATAAATGGACAGTGGCAGTTTGCTAGGGACAGGAAATGCTGGAGAAAATTAACCCTGTTTCCTCCCCAGTGGTGTGAAAAGGTGAGAGAAATAAGAGGGAAATCACTCAAAGGAATGTCTTCTTGGTGAATTAAATGTCTTGTTTTTCTAATCAGTTAGTTTTCTTTAACATGAGTATTAGTTTTTGTTCTCTCTGGTCCACTGGTTAAGCGTGTATTGTACATATGTAAACCTCCTGTGGCCTGATTTTCAAGAACCTTTTTATATTTTCAACCTTATGGCATATTGCATCTCTGGTTTCCTACCAAATGGACTCTTTTCTATTTCCAGAACATACTTCCTAACTCTGGCTATTTTTTAAAGTTTAAATTAGCTCAAATTAGTGAAGTTTTTTCCTAGTATCTGGATAGTCCTTTCCTGTTAGCACCCTGTTGAAATCCTGCCTGTCTCCCAGAGCTGTGTTTCTCAGTGTGGTCCAAGGAGTATACCCATATTACAGTGTGTCCAGAAGTGCTTGTTAACAGTACAGAGTCCTGAGCCCTTTTCTAGATATTCAGGTTCAGCAGATCTGGGGTGGGATTCAGAGATCTGATCTGCAGCCTACCCCTGCTAGATACTAGCATGTTTAAAAGAAGCTCTGTGCACCTGCGGCAGAGTAGTGATTACAGCGTTAAACAGCCCAGTGGCAGGCAGTGGAATGGGTGGGCAGTCTGAACAAGGGCCCGTGACTGTCAGGCTGAAGGGCTCACCAGCAGTGGGGTAGCCCGTCTGCCTCTGCTGTCTGTATTGGTGGAGCCCAGGTCATGTGCTTTACACCACTATTACAAACCTGCCTTCTGTCATAAGAGGAAGATGGAAAAGACCAAAATGCAAGATAAAGGACATGATCTAAATGGCTCTTAGAGTAATCCAGACCTCGATTATACTTAGATTACTTGTTACCCTGCTGTCTTCTGATGCAGGAGACTTGCTTGCAGGGGAGAGGAAAGACATTGGAGGCTCAAAACCCATGTCTTGCTGAGGGATGTCGTGAGGCCTTGATGCCTCTGCTGTTTGTGCATGTACTGTTTTGTTTTTTGTATGTGAACTGATGATCTTTTTGTTTTTATCTTTTTCTTTCTGCAGAAGTAACAGTGTAATCCTTGCTGATGAAATGGGCCTAGGAAAGACCATCCAGACCATATCATTCCTCTCCTACCTGTTCCACCAACACCAGCTGTATGGCCCCTTTCTTATAGTCGTCCCTTTATCCACCCTCACCTCATGGCAGAGGGAGTTTGAAATCTGGGCACCAGAGATTAACGTAGTGGTTTACATAGGTGACCTGATGAGCAGAAATACGGTGTGTAAACAAAAAGAATTGGGATAGAATCTGTGTTATAAATGTATTTTGGAAATTGACCTAAAGCTATTATAGTCTTTAGTAAAATTGTGCTTCTGACACTGTGCTATGCCCCTGATACTGGGAGATTTCTGTATCACAAAAATACAATTCTGATAGTCTTAAAAACGTATGTTTACTTTGTAAAGAAAACAGCAATACATGAACGGGAATCTCTCCTAGTTGGATTGCAGTGTTAAGTTTTTCTTCTTTCTTTTCTGTGTACTTTCAAGACCACTTTATTTACAAAGGATTATGCGATAGAGTTTATGCCTTATGAAATGTTCATAGTATTTGACAGAGATATTACTGAAAATAATTTAGTTCTTAGAATTTGTTTCCTAACTTTTAAAAAATGGGACAGTTGTATAATTTATAAGAAAGGAGTAAAAGGACAGTGAGCTATTTCAGAGCAGCAGACATGAGAATTATTTGTCTGATATCAAAGTTAACTTGAACATTGGGAACTTGGAACACAGGGGCTTAAGTTTATCTTTGTTTGACAGATCTTTTTGTGATAATGAGTAACATTTTTTAAGGTACTATGTGCCTTAAAAGTTCTTATTCTGGAAGATCTCTAGATAAGTACCTCTGCTGGTACTTCATATATATTACCTATAATCCTTATGATAGTCTTTAAAGTAGATGATATTCTTTCTAATCAACTGATGAAGAAAATTGGCAGGTTAACACTTGTCCTCAGGCCAGCTGGACTGTGGCAGAGCTGGGGTTGGGACAAGGATGTGTCTAATCCCAGACCTGGGCTTTTTCACCATGGATGTATTTTGGAATAAACTGTTTCTAGGGAGTTGCTGATAATCCTCAAACCTTTTAGGGAGACGTTCTTACCATGTATTATCGTGCTAATTGAAGTTTATTTATATCAGATAGTTTCACTGAAATTGCCTAACCTAAACTCTGGCAGATTTCATTGGTCTAATTTTGAGTTTCTAAGTACATAATAGTTCCTCAGTTTGTTGATCCATCTGTTAACCATTAAAAAAGAAAATCTAGACTATAGAATTGCTTTAAACACCACTGCACTGAAAGGTGAGGACAAAGAAAAAGAACTCTAAATAACTGTGGGGTCAGGGACACTTTCTTTTCTTCCCAGTACTCCTCTTCTTTGTTCTTCCTTCCCGCTTGATGGTGATTTTCTCAAGCTCTCCTTGACCCATTTACATTGCTAACTTGATAACCAAACTGTAGGAGCTTTGTCATGGGCCATTGTGCTTGCTGGGTGTCCAGTTATGTACTTTATACTTTTGTATGAATGTGTTAGTTTTTATGTTTCTTTGCATTGATGTTATTTTCATTCTTATTAGGTTGTATTTTTATCCTGTAAGCCTCCCTTTCCTCCTTCTTCAGGGCCACATCTTACTGCTATATGATTAATGAAATTTCTGACCAAGTCAGAAGTTGGAATTTGTTTTATTTACTAATAAAAGTACGCCCTACCCAAAGAATAATCAAATTATATTTCCTTAAGAAAATTCTTATTCTGGAAGATCTCTAGATAAGTTCAAGTCACCAGGGTTTAATTGCTCATGAAATGCATTTTTTTCTCAAATGTATTGGGGCAGGGGAATATGGAGAGAAGACTGTTTGAATTCTGGCAATGAAGTTTTTGCTGCTCAGTAATAGATCTTTCAGTTCTAACTTGTATTGCTCTGTGCTTTGGTTGCTTAGATCAGTTTAGAATGTGTAAGGTGTTCATTAAGTTCTAATTAGATTTAATGTTTTGTTTGGCATATTTTGTTGCCTCTGTCATAAGACTTGGTGGTGATATAGAAAGCTTAAAATAGAAATTGTGTCTTAATTTCTATTTTCTCTTATAGATACGAGAATATGAATGGATTCACTCTCAGACGAAAAGGCTAAAGTTCAATGCACTTATAACAACATATGAGATCCTCTTAAAAGATAAGGTGTGTAATTGGTAACCCAGGAGTGTGGCTTGTCCAAATGGTGTGGTCTCTGCCTCCCCCTTGCCATGTTATTTTTCTGTTTTTATTTTAAAAAGCAAACAAACGAAGAACAGAAAATCCATGAAGAATGTTAAGTTTATATATATAAAAAAAACCCCTAGAACCTTACAGTTGAAGGCGACCTTGGGTCACCTAAGGCAATTGAATAAGACAGGATGAAAGGGTATTGAGGCCCATACCTGATAGGAGATTCTGGTCAGTCACTGGAAGCTGGTCTTGAGTACCTCTCAGGCGTTTGCCATCTTACTGTTAAGCATTTCTCCAGAACAGATGTTGTGAATGGTCTCTGTGAAGAGGACAGAAAAATGAAGCTCTCTAACTTTAACTCCTTTCTACCGTTACTATGAAATGGATGTGCCAAGTGACCCATTGATGATGATAGGTGTAAACAAGTTCAGCTTGTCTACCAGCTGTGCCTCGTAATGAGCTTGTGGCTCTTGGTGTTTCTGTGCTTCAGGGTTGGGATGGAGAAGAAGAATCTTAATTAAGGAGAGACTGCAAAATCATGAGTTTTTGTTTTTGTGTTTTTGCCCAGCATACCAGTTTTCATGTTTTTGCTTTGAGGCATGCAGCGATACCTAAAAGACCCCATGTAGGTTTTAGAGGATGACCTGCTCTTTTGAGTAAACACCAGTCTGGCAACTAACAGAATAAACAGAAGAGTCTTAAATACTTTTAAGTCAGTGAAGAATAAATGTTTCTGTGTAAACCTTTGTGATGGTATTTGTACAGAGATAATTAACACTTGAAAGCATTTTTAGGTTCCCTTCTGACCTGGTGGCTCGTTCTGTTTTGTTTTTACTTTAGACTGTGCTGGGCAGTATTAACTGGGCCTTTCTGGGAGTGGATGAAGCCCATCGGTTGAAGAATGATGACTCTTTATTGTATAAAACTCTGATTGATTTCAAGTCCAACCATAGGCTCCTGATTACGGGGACCCCTCTTCAGAATTCCCTCAAAGAGCTCTGGTCCTTGCTGCACTTTATTATGCCGGAGAAGTAAGCTCCTTCCTATGTATTTCAAAAGATGCTAGAATGTCTGAAATGCCAATGCTTTTTAATTTTTCTAGCAGACCTTAGGGAAAACAGATGGCATGGTTTGGGGAAAGCAAAGCATTGAACTGAGGCAGCAATAAAAGTGTGAAATGTTTTATATCAAATGATAGAAAGCTCAGAAATCAGTCTATTAAGGAAGAAAGCATATTGTCCACCAAGCATTTGAATTGTTTAATGCTTTGGAGGAAATAATTGATAAATAGAAAACATTTCAGACCTCCCTGTAGCTATAACATCATCAATATAATTGGAACGGACTATACAAAGGCTTCCCTGGTGGCTCAGACAGTAAAGCGTCTGCCTGCAATGTGGGAGACCCAGGTTCGATTCCTGGGTCGGGAAGATCCCCTGGAGAAGGAAATGGCAATCCACTCTAGCACTCTTGCCTGGAAAATCCCATGGACGGAGGAGCCTGATAGGCTACAGTCCATGGGGTTGCAAAGAGTTGGACACAACTGAGTGACTTCACTTTCACTTTCGTACAAGGTATACAATCTGATAATAAAATATCTTAAATCTAAACTTTTGATAATAAAAGCATCAACTTCGGATTTGTTACAGTTACCTATTTAAAGAATTGTGGGATGTTTTTACTGAAAATATTTTTGTGGGAGAGATGGTATGTACATTTCATAAAACTTAAAATTATCCATTGGTGTTTGATGATACTTCAAATCTAAATTGTTACCCTAATGTGGAATACCCTACTCAGCATCTGACATCTTCGAATTTTCCCCACCACTGATTGTGCTCCAGCCATTCTGGCTATCTTCTGGTTCCTTTAACAAGCCAAGCATTGCTATTCTTTTCTTTTTTTTTCTTTTTTATTTTATTTTATTATTGTTTTTAATTGATTGATGATTGGTTTACAGTGTTGGTTTGATTTTTGTTATATGTCAACATGAATTAGCCATAGGTGTACATATGCCCCCTCCCTCCCACCTCTCCCCGTTGCCCCCTCTAGGTTATCACAGAGTCCTAGTTCGGGTTCCCTGAGTCATACAGCACGTTCCCATTGGCCGTCTGTTTACGAATGTTGGCGTACATGCCTCCATGCTGCGCTCTCCATTCATCCCACCCTCTCCCACTTCTCCCCACCCTTGTCCATAAGTCTGTTGTCTGTGTCTGCCTCTCCATTGCTGCTCTGCGAACAGATGCATCAGTACCTTCCTTCTAGATGCCGTGGATACGTGTTAAGATACGATGTTTGTTTTTCTTTCTGGCTTGCTTCCCTCTGTGCAGTAGGCTCTAGGTTCATCCACCTCATCATCACTGACTCACATGCACCCCTCTTCATGGGCATTGTGTGAGTGTGCCGCAGCTGCTTTGTCCATCTGTCGGTGGACATCAGGGTTGCTTCTGTGTCTTGGCTATTGTAAGTAGTGCTGCAGTGGACACTGGGTACGTGTGTCTTTTCCAGTTTGGGGTTTCCTCGGTATATGCCTAGAAGTGATACTGCTGGTCACATGGTGGTTTTATTCCTAGTTTTTAAAGGAATCCTCACACTGTCTTCTATAGTGGCTGTGTCAGTTTACATCCCCACCAGCGGTGCGGGAATGTCCCCTTTTCTCCACAGCCTCTCCAGTACTTGTTTGTGGATTTTTTGATGATGGCCATTCTGTCTGTGGTGAGGTGAAACCTCCTTGTGGTTTTGATTTGCATTTCTCTAATAATGAGTGATGTTGAGCATCTCTTCCTACGTTTATTGGCCATTTGTATGTCTTCTTTGGAGAAATGTCTGTTCAGATCTTTCTGCCCACTTTTTGATTGGGTTGTTTGTTTTTCTGGTATTGAGTATTGTATGAGCTGCTTGTATATTTTGGAAATTAATTCTTTGTCAGTTGTTTCATTTGCTATTATTTTCTCCTATTCTGAAGGTTGTCTTTTCACTTTGATTATAGTTTCCTTTGCTGTGCAAAAGCTTTTAAGTCTAATTAGGTCCCACTTAATGATTTTGTTTTTATTTCCATGATTCTAGGAGGTGGGTCATAAAGGATCTTGCCATGATTTATGTCATACAGCGTTCCACCTATGTTTTCTTCTAAGAGTTTTACGGCTTCTGGTCTTACATTTAGGTCTTTGATCCATTTCAAGTTTATCTTTGTGTGTGGTGTTAGGAAGTGCTCTAATTTCATTTTTCTGCACATAGCTGTCCACTTCCAGCACCACTTGTTGAAGAAACTGGCCTTTTCCCATCGTATATTCTTGCCTCTTTTGTCAAAGATAACGTGCACATATACGGGTGGGTCCAAGCATTGCTATTCTTCTTGTCTGGAATGTTCTTTCTCCTCATCTTCAGATGAGAAGTAACTTATTAATATCTTTGCCTTAGCTTATATGACCAGCGAACCTGGAGTTCTTATTGGACATGCTTATCTTCCATACCCTGTTTGATTCAGAAGTAGCAGGGATCTTGTTTATTTATTCATCTGTGGCCCACAGACCTAGAATAGTACATGACATGCAGTGAACAGTTCAATTAAGAAT
Organism: Ovis aries; assembly: GCF_016772045.2. Lineage (NCBI taxonomy): Eukaryota > Metazoa > Chordata > Mammalia > Artiodactyla > Bovidae > Ovis > Ovis aries. Next base: position 13,513,422 of record NC_056071.1, on the reverse strand, counting down.
TGTCAAATTAATAGATAAATGCTCCACATTTTTTTTTTTTTTTAAATTTGGAGAAGACTTGAGTGCTTACTCTGTGCCATAAACTGAGCAAGGCATGTTTTGGATGGTGCAAGGAAGCAGCCTATTGGAATATAATGTATGTACCATAGAATGTGGTACGGGAGATGGTGAGGGACAGGGAGGCCTGGCGTGCTGCAGTCCATGGGGTTGCAAAGAGTCAGACACGACTGGATGACTGAACAGCAACAACCATAGAATGTACCATTTTAAGTATACAAACCAACTTTTTAAAGTAAATTTATAGAACTGTGCAGCCATCCCCACAGTCTACCTTTAGAATATGTTTCTCACTGCAAAAAATTCCTTCTTGCCTGTTTGTAGTTAATCTCTGCTTCAACTTCTAGCCTTAGGCAGTCACTAAACAGTTTTCATCTCTAGAGATGTACCTTTTCTAAAAATTTCATCTAAATTGAATCCTGATAAGTAATCTTTTGTTTTGGGCTTCTTTTACTTAGCATAATTATTTTGAGATTCGCCCATGTTATAGAATTTATTAGGAGTTATTCTCTTATTATGGAGTCATATTCCATTCTACACATATCCAGTCACCAGTTGATAGATGTTTGGGGCTATTTTGTTAATGACTGTATCCATGGGAGTGGAATTGCTGGGTTATTCATAAAGTATATTTTAACTTCTTAAGAAGCTACCGGCTGTTTTCCAAAGAGACTGTGCCATTTTACATTCCCATCAGAATGTTTGAAGTTTTTCATTTCTATCATCACTGATACTTGGGGTATTGTCAATCTTCTGGATTCTAGCCATTCTGGTGGGTAAATAGTGATATCTCATTGTGTTCTGACTTGCATTTCTATAATGGCTAATAATGCTGAACATCTTTTCATGTGTTCATTAGCCATTAGTGTATCTCTGGTGATATGTCTGTTCAGGCTTTCACCCGTTTTAAGTTAAATCGTTTGCCTTGTTCTCCTTTGTCCTTGGACATGGGGTATCTTGTTGTGTTCCAGCATGTTCCTGTGAATGGCTGTTCAGCAGCCAGTTGCGATTTTGGTGTTCTCTCTGAAAAAGACGAGTGCACATCCTTCTGCTGTGCCATGCGGCACCCTTCATGAGTTGAAGAGGTTTTTGATTTCTTACAAGTGGTCTAGACTGAAGTTCTTTACTAGACTGACATCTTCTCTTAAGTAAAGGCTGTAGTACCTCATTCGTCCAGTGTAGGTAGATGCCTTTTATTTCTTGCCTTATTGTATTGGCTAGAATTTCCCATGTTGAGCAGAATTGGTGGGAGTAGGATGTTACAGAATTTTTGTTAGGTGCCCTTCATTAGGCTGAGGAAATTTTCTTGGGTCCTAGTTTCTGAAGACTCCTTACAAACTCTTGAGTTGTGTTGGATTTTGCCGGGTGTTGCTCTTCTGCGCCTGTGGAGGTGACCGTACGGTGTTTGTTCTGTATTCTGCCCATGTGGTTATAGCATTAGTTACTTTCTAGATACCGCCAGCCTTTCATTCCTGGGATAAATCTGACTTGATCATAATGTTGAATCCTTTTTATATGTTTCTGGATTCAGTTTGCTAATACTTTGTTAAAGATTTTTCCGTTTTTGTTTCTGAGGTATCTAGTTTCTCTGGTTTGTTTTTTGTCTTAGTGATGTCTTTCTGGCTTTGATACCAGGATCTTAGAATGAATTGCACAGGATTCCCTCCTTGATTTTCTGAGACAGTTTGTTAAGGTTTGCATTACTTTAAAAAATATTTGACAGGACTTGCCACTGTTGCCTTGTGAGCTTTGGCTTTTCTTTGTGAGAAAATTTTTAATGACTATTTCCATTCCTAGTTAATAGATCTATTCAGGTTTTCTGTTTCATCTTGACTTTGTTTTGTTTTGTTAATTTGTGTCTAAGAATTAGTTTATTTCATCTAAATTGTTTAATTTGTTGGCATAAAGCTAGTATTTCCTCATAATCCTTTTAATTTTTCAAGGATCAATACTGATCTAAATAATACTTTGATTATGGTAGTTTGTGTCTTATAACTTGGCCTTTTTATAATAGGTAAAAGTTAACAATATTGGGGCTGTTTTCAAAGACACCAGCTTTGGACGTTATTGGTTTGTTTTGTCTTTTTCTATTTAGAATTTCCCTTATTTCCGCTCTCATTTTTACTACTGTCTCCCTGTGCTTTTCATTTAGTTTTCTTGTTTTCTCTTTTCTTGAGATGGAAGTTTAGGTTATTGATTTAAGACCTTTTCTTCACTTTCCCAGTATAGGTGCTTAAAGACATAGATTCCCTCCATGTACTGCTGTAGCTGCAGGCCATACATGTCCCTATCTTCTGTTTTTGCTTTAATTCATTTTCACCTGTTTTTGAATTGCTCTTTTGATTTCTTCTTTTGTGCATGGGTTTCTTTTTTTTTAAAGTGTGTTATTTTCCAAATGATTTGTAGTTTACTTCTGTCTTAGAGCACATGCTTTAAATGAATTATTTGTTATATAGTTTAGTATGTTTCTTTATTTTTGAGAATATCCCATGTATACTTGAAAAGAATGTTTATTCTGCTTTTGTTGGGTGGAATTCTGTGTCTGTTAAGTCACATTTGTTAAGTCTTCCTCCTGTATATCTTGCTGACTCTTGCTGACTCCATGTGTAGTTGTTCTATCAGTAATTGAGTGAAGTATTTTAATATTTAACTATAGTTGTTGAACGACCTACTTCTTTGAATTCTGTCAGTTTGGGGGTTCTGTTGTTAGATGTGTGCACATTTATGTTGCTGCTGCTGCTGCTAAGTCGCTTCAGTCGTGTCCCACTCTCTGTGACCCCATAAGATGGCAACCCACCAGGCTTTCCTATCCCTGGGATTCTCCAGGCAAGAACTCTGGAGTGGGTTGCCATTTCCTTCTCCAATGCATGAAAGTGAAAAGCGAAAGCGAAGTCACTCAGTTGTGTCCAACTCTTCGCGACCCCATGAACTACAGCCTACCGGGCTCCTCTGTCCATGGGATTTTCCAGGCAAGAGTACTGGAGTGGGGTGCCATTGCCTTCTCCCACATTTATGTTGGGTTGACTAAAAAGTTCACTTGAGTTTTCCCATAATGTCGTACAGGAAAATCTAAATGAACTTTTTGGCCAGACCAGTATTTGTTCTCTGCTCCTGATTTTTCTGCCTTGTTAACCGTCATAGCCAGCCCTCTTCACCTCCAGTGATACTGGTCGCTCTTCGGGTCTGTTCTGGTCTCTAGCTCCTCGCTCTCCTGGTAACTGTCTGCACAGCACACCATCGCCCATTGTTTGCCTTCATCCTGTTTCCTTCTTTGAGTCTGCAATGTGTCTCCTGCAGACAGCATGTAGTTGGATTTTCCTTTTTCTCTAGTAAGGTAGTGTCTGCCTTTTGATTGGAGTACTTAGTTCGTTCACATTTAATAGAATTATTGATATGGTTGGATTTATGTCTCTCATGTTTTCCCTCTATATGTCTTATTTCTTTTTGTTCCTTTGTTTCTTCTTTGCTGACGTCGTTTGTTGCAACAAATAGTTTTTTAGTGGTTGCTCCAAGGTTTTTAGTATACATCTTATCAAAATATTCTTAAAATTAATACTGATTTAATTCTGGTAAAATATAGCAACTTTTCTGCAGTATAGCTCTGTTTTCTCTTCCTTCCTTGTTGTAAACCCAAGAATACAGTGAATAAATTATTGCTTTATTCAGGCTTGTGTTTAAAGGAAATTAAGAAAATGTATTTACACAGTCTTACATATTTACCAGTTTACTTTATCATTTTTTAATGATCTTCATTTCTTCTTGTGTAGTGAAGTTGCCATCAGGTGTCAGTCAGGCCTGAAGGGCTCTTTTTAGTATTTCTTGTAAAGCAGGCCTTCTACCCACAAATTCTGTCTTCATTTTTCTGTGCTGTTCTCTTTTCACCTTTAGTTTGGAAGAATAGTTTAAGACTCCTCAGAAGACGGAGTAACTTGACTCCTCTGATTATGCTATTACTACAGCAGTTAGTAGAACAGGTTAGACTATTTCCTTTTTCTGCAGGCATCCTCACTACAGTATGCTTGTGAGAGTGGAGGCCCCTCTATACCCCTCCTTCCTCTGCCTTCTCTTGGAACAGGGTTTCTGAACCTCAGCACTGTTGACACTTTGGGCTGGATAATTCTTTTTTCACAAAGTGGGGGTTGGCTCTCCTTTGCATTTTATGGTGTTCAGCATCCGTGGCCACTGCCTACTCCATGCCAGGAGTGCCCCCCCCCTCCTCAGTTGTGACAACCAAAAATGTCTCCAGACGTTGCCGAGTGTCCCCCAGAGGGGTAAAGTCACCACCAGTTGAGAAGCACTACACGAGAGTTCCTGCTGTCTCCCTGCATTGCTCATTCTGCCGTCCTCCACCCTCCCTGCCCCGTCCCATTGCTGATCTTTCGCCTGTCCCACATGCTGCTCACCTGGATGCTCTGTTCCTCCCACAGAGCTCTGTAAGTCAGTATCAGTCACCTTTTTGAGGAGGGAGGCATTTTCCCCCTTCTCTTTTTAAACATTCTATTGTCCCTTCTGTAATGAATACCCTGTCTGTCATGTATTAGCAGAAGCCCATGTTTTTATACAGTGTGTTTTTCAAAATGTGCGTGCTATGAAACAGATGATGAATGAAAGTTTAGAAACAGTGGAGGTATCCCTTATTAGTTATCTTTGTTTCTGAAACGCATAGGAGAATTTTCAAGTGTATTTACTTTAGAGTTTTCATATTGTTTTCTTGTATCTGACTTTTGATATACTGTGTGTGTTTAGCCTCAGACTGTAGTGAGAATATGCCATCTTAGAGAGATGATGAAATTGTGTCTCGTATCATATGGTTAATAAGTGGATAGACTGAGATCGATGTGTCTCATATCATATGGTTAATAAGTGGATAGACTGAGATCAGTCTCTGGTCTTCTGTGACACGGGCCCATGTCCTTTAAACTTCAAATTCTAAAGAGAAATAGTGCATTCTTCATAGAACCATAGAGATGAAGTTGAAGCATTCTGCATAGAAGGAGCCTTGAGGCCTGTGGGAACTTACATGCTCATATTCTAGAGAAAGAAATGTGATGCTTAGTTTCCTCCCGTAAATGGCTAGCTAAGATTTGTCCTTTGTACTTGGCTAGTGAAGTGGATGGTAGGGATTTCGACTCCTAAATGGTCATCATTAATTTTTTGTTACTCTTAAGCAACTGCAGCATCCTACCCAGCATGGGCTACATTTTGGAAAAAAGTTTTATGTTTTTGTTTTTATAATTGAAGAGAGGAACTTTGAATTACTTTTTTCTACTAGAGGTGATCATTCAGTTAGTGTTTGCCAAAGTTTTCCATGTGGCCAGTTGGATAATTATTGGAGGATGGATTGGAGTTAAGAGATGCACGCTGTGTGTGTGTGTGTATCAGCAGGTGTATGTGCAAGAGAGCTTTTTCTCTTTGTAAAGTCTGTTTTTAAAACATTATTTTCAGACATTTAAAAAAATCATTTTTCACAAAGGTGCATGTATAAAAAGGAAATCCTTTAGTTAAGGAGTCTAGATTTTCCTTTATTTCTGTCTGAGCTTGCTGTGTTGACAACAAATTCTGTGAAGCACTTTTCCCCTACCCTTTGTGGTGGGTCCTGAGGGTCATTACGGCTCTCTGCAACCGTTTGTTCCTTTTAAGGAGGTGATCCACTGAAGAAATGTCATTGTACAGAAGAGAGGTTTACTCACATAACTTCGAAACTTTCCCTTCCTCAACTGTGATAGGCCATTGTTCACAGCATCCAAAAGTTAGTGTTCTTTTTAACCAAGTGTAATGGTATTTCCTTTGTGCAGAGTCATCCAATCACCTTTTCTGCATAGCGACTCTGACCAGGAGCCTACCCCTACTGTATGTGGTTACTACCCTTACTAGAGATATGTATCATTGAGCCACTGTGTTTGTATGTAGTGTTTTTGCAAAGTATGGGGCTTGCTTTTAAAGTGAGAAAGAGCTATGACTACATCAAAGAATTCAGCGTATACACATAGTCCTGTGCAAATGTGTCTTTCATACCCACACTACAAAATACCTCAGTTTGATAGAGTATTTTCAGAGGCTTTACCTCTCCGTGTTTTGCTGCTGCTGTTTTGCTTCTGCTGTCTAGTCCAGTCTGTGAATTTATTTTGCACTTTTCCTTTCACATATTTATCACAGGACTTCTAGTATACTATTCTCCCTACTTTGATTTAATTTTCTTCTTTGTTGTTCCTCACTAGAGTGAGCTTCTGTTTATCCAAAATCCCAAGGTCTGGAAAATGCAGAATTGCTTCTGCTTTGGTGAGAGGCATGTTTTAAATACAGAAGTTGATTAACAGAGGAATAGTTAAAATAGTGACTCTTTAGACTGTGATGTGGTATCATCATAAGTTCACCATGATGATGGTATACCTTTTATATCCATCGTATTACAAACTGACAGTTGTCCAGTGCGTGGACCAGCAAATTTTTCTTTAAGAACTTGGTAGTAAACATTTCAACTAGGCATGTGGTCTCTGTCACAACTACTCACCTGCTATATAGACAGAAAGCAGCCATAGGCAGTTTGTAAATAATTTAGTATATATCTAAGAAATAATATCTCATATTAACTCCTTTAATGCAGTAAGAATACACTAGGTGGATGAAAATATTTGTTGCCTAAAACAGTAGGACCAGTAAGTCTTGTTTTAAAAAAAAAGTTTATTATTTAAAAGTTTTTTAGACTAGTGTAGTTTTAATTATAATGTGTTATGTAAATTAAAACATTCTCTTGAAATTATTTATCTCCCAGCTCTTCAGAAAGTAGCCTAATGTATAGGAATGGGCTTTCATTTCCAGTTGCCTCATATATTTTGCATTGAGATGCTGTTGAGATAGCTCAGTTTTTACATTGTTCCTTTTAATCTTCTTATCAGTTTTAATTCTTCAATTTATTTTCATAGCAGTATGGCCAAATACAGTGTGCCTTTGGTGTGTTGAGGGAGAAGCTTTAATGGTATTCTCAGATCTCTACCTCTAAAGGTTGTTTTCTCTGCCTCTCTGAACATGGTGGTTTCAGGCATTACCAGGTGTCACTGGGCTTGAAACTGATGCTCCTGGTGCCCGATGACATGCTTGGCCATTCCTGAGATCAGAAGTGGCAGCAGACAGTTAACATCCTTGTGCCCAGTGGCAGAGCTGGCATTTGCTGTCTTTGGCTTTCTCTCTTATCAGAGATCTCATTACATGGTAGCTCTAGGTAGTGTCGAGTCCTGAATTTATAATTCCGGGACTTGACTGACCTCAGCACAGCAGGGCATCCTGGTGTTGGAAGGCAGACTGCAGACTGTGGGCAGGATCTCATCCACTGAGCTTCAGTCTGTACACAAAACTAAGCAGCTTCTTCCAAGTGCTTTGTTGGCTTTCATGTGGCAAGTCAGAGTATATTTTTCTAAGCCCCATGAAAGAAACTTCTTCAATTTTTATGTTTGAAAGAGCTTTCATCATAGTGTCCCATACTGAATTTCTGCCACAGGTCCTTTAGTGATCCAAAGATGGTTGAATTAATATTTACACAGGAGAAACTTTGATCTGTAGAGTTCAGGCAGAATTTGTTATGGGTGACATGTTTTTAAATTTCATTAATAAATTTTGTGCCTCCAAGTTCTGTTAGTATTAAATTTGTATCACTTACATCATTCTTCTTATCTAGGGGTTGTGTTGTTGATTGTCATTATGATCTATTAACTTTTAAATCTGTGGGCAGTAAGGATGACTGATGGAAACGATATAGTTTTTACATTTGGTGACAGCTCTGATATCACGACTAATTATTCTTTTGTCTCTGAATATTGTTTTCCCTGTAAATTGCAGCTTATTGAATGATAGCTTATGATTAATTTTCTGCCTAACATTTTATCACAATAACTTGTTACTTATGTACTAATTGCATGATTTACTGAAATACTTTGTGAACCCTGAATCCAGTCTCAGAATCGGAAACCTGCTGTTATCCAGTATAGACTTGCAAAATTGATTCAGTTGATTTTCCCTTGCCTTTTTGTTTTCCCTGCTCTTGTATTCAAGAGCTAATGAAAGATAAAATTTATTTATCCTTATAGGGAAGACTCATTTTTTTTTAACAGGTTTTCTAGTTGGTTCCTTAAAAAAGAAATTTTAATTGGGAAAAAATTTTTTTTTTTTCTTCTGTGTAATTGAGTAACACTGTTCTGTTTTATCTCTAGGTTTGAATTCTGGGAAGATTTTGAAGAAGACCATGGGAAAGGGAGAGAGAATGGCTATCAGAGTCTTCATAAGGTGCTAGAGCCTTTCCTTCTCCGGAGAGTGAAGAAAGATGTAGAGAAATCTCTTCCTGCCAAAGTGGAACAGATTCTCAGAGTAGAGATGTCAGCCCTTCAGAAACAGTATTACAAGTAAGTCATGGGCTGAGTCAGGCCCAAATGGGATTAAGATCAGTGCCAGGAAGACATGAGAGAGAGAACTGGCAGGTAAACTGCCTTTTTTAGTGAAGTCTCAACACAGATTTAAATAGCAGTTTATTTATGGTCGTATTTATAGCAGTTTATTTATGGTCGGAGAGAGGGAAATTCATTTTTAAGGAATTGGTCTGTTTACTGTTGTTGATGATTACTTACAACAGTTAGCAGAACTCCAAAGCTAAAACTGTCAGGTCTGGCCTGTTCAAAGACCAGCCTTCCCTTGTCTCCGCCATTCCAGTTTCTCTTCTCCTTAGGTAATGATTACTGTTATATTTAAAAGGCTTAACGTTTATCTTTTCCTTTATTTTTAATGTTTAAAATAGAAGCAGATACACGCTAGCTTCTTCTGGCCTTTCTCTTCTTGTACAGATGGTAGCACCCTGTGCATTTTTCTGTACCTTACTTTTTTCACTTAGTGATGCCAGACAGCTGTGCTGGGGACACTGCACAGTAGTGGACAAAGGCAGACAACCTTTCCTGTTTACAGCTGCATAGTGGGTCTGTGGGGAAGTTTGTTACTCGTCCCCTAGTGATAGCCATTTGGATAGTTCTGAATACCTGCCTTTTATAAATAGTGCTATAGTCTTTGAGCGTCCCTCTTTGAGATGGGTTCCTAAAACATGTGGTTGCTGAAAGTGTAAAGAAATTTCACAGTGTAGAAGAAAAGTGTTTCTCATAGTTTGGGGTTTGTGGTTAGAGCTTATTTGGATATGTGTGAATATTCATGCACTCCGTCCTCCCTTCTTTCCAAACTGAGAAAACACACTCATCATGAACACTGTATTCTGTAAAACTCCCTTTTACACAATTTAAATGGATATGTAGTTTCCGTTTTTGATATATCTCATTTATTTAAGTGATTTTCTAATTTGTGATAGCTTAATTTCTACTTTTATACTATATTAAAGACAGCTTCAGTGACAGTCATTGTTTATGTAAAATACATAAATGTAATATATGTTCTAGTGTCTATATATATATATATTTTTTTTTTTTGCCTTGGCTTTCTAAAATAGTATTTACTTTCAATTGGAGGATATTGTGTTTGTCTCTGCCATACATCAGTGTCAGTCAGTCATAGGTATACACGTGTCCCCTCTTGCATCTCCCTCCTGCCTCCCAGCCTGTCCCATCCCTGTAGGTTGTCCCAGAGCACCTTAATCATTGAGCTCCCTGCATCCCGCATCAGATTTTCTGTTGCCATCATCCTCTCTTGATATCCCTGTGCTCAGCCAGGGTGAAGACCGGATCGGATGTTGAGTGGCTTGACTCTGGAGATGTGTGAGGGCTCCTGCCTGGGTGGCAGGAGGCAGGAGATAGAGCGCCCTTCCTTGCCGTTTCAGTTCCCCTCCGCCCCCATGCCCTCAGCCATAGTGTCTCCTTTTATAATCTTCTGGTATACCCTGTTCTCTTTCGTTGCATCTGATAATATAATTATTGTCTTGACTTGCAGATGGATTCTGACCAGGAATTACAAGGCTCTTGCCAAAGGAACGAGAGGCAGCACATCTGGTTTCCTTAATATTGTGATGGAGCTGAAGAAATGCTGTAACCACTGTCACCTGATCAAACCCCCTGAGGAAAATGAAAGGGAGAACGGACAGGAGGTTCTTCTGGTGTGTGCCTGCCTTGTTTGTAATTAGTTTCTTATGGACAGTTTAATTTCTGTAGATGCTTTTACTCACAACGCTCCTTTTCCTCTTGATGGCTCTTCAAGGAGCATCAAAAGAAGCTTTAAAAACAGGTGAGGAAAACCAAATAGCTAGGAAAAGTCTGGAAAGTATATTGTCACAGATACCAGGTAAAGACCATTTCAGGGATTGCTTGTCAGCTAGATTGCAGAAGCCTTCCAGAAGCTTTAAGATGATTTTAAAAATATGAGCTCTTAGAGGTGAAGGGCAGATTGAAGTAGCCGGTTGATCATGATCGTGTCTTTTTGTTCTTCAGTCCCTGATCAGGAGCAGTGGGAAGCTGATTCTATTAGATAAACTGTTGACAAGACTTCGAGAAAGAGGAAACAGAGTCCTTATCTTCTCTCAGATGGTGAGGATGTTGGATATCCTGGCTGAGTACCTGACTATTAAGCACTACCCTTTCCAGGTAAGGATGCTTGGTACTTAGGGTCTCTCCCTTCCTCGCTCTCTCCCTCCCTCCCTCCCTCCCTCCTGGGTTGTATGCTTTGCTTGTTAAATTATCCTCAGGTAGAAAACAAAGAGTTTTCTTGTTTGAAACAAATTGAGATTAAGAGTCCAGGAGGGTCTTAATTTTACTTTTGTAAAATTAAAGGTTTTCGTCTTCATTCATTAATCTCCAATAAGATTAGGAGAAAAATAAGAAGGAAGAAGGAGTTTCTTTAGCATAGTATTTTTCTGCATGTTAGACAATAAAAAAACAAAAACTTATCTGTAATCTGTGTATAGGCATGTGTACAATTCATTTGGCCTAATATTTTTTAATGCTTTGATTTTTAAGACATTTAAGGCATGACTTATAATTATTAAATAAGTGTTTTCTCTAGTTTTAGATGGACTAATGCAGTTAGGCTGATACTGATGATACTTGAAGCTAGTGATTCTAAGAAGACCAAGCTTTAAAACTCAGTGCAGATGGTCTTTCAGAATACCCTGAAAGGCCTAGTTATATCCGTAATACCTGGTGTGGTCTTTCAGCAGCTGTCTTAGATACTGTGGTTATTATCAGAAATAGCACAGCAGAAAGAGTCAGTGATCTTTCAGTACATCTGATCCCCGGGTGCTGTCAGGTCTGGCTCATCCTTTGGCATCCAGTGAAATAAGGATATGTTACTTTTTCTCTAGGGAATGAGTAGTCTGGTGTCTGCTCAGGTTATCATGCCTAATGCCTTCGCTTACTGAGAATGCTGAAAAAAGGGCATTTGGGTTTTCTGATTTCAAAGCTTAGCTTTAGGTTAGGGCTGTCAGGTAGCCTTGGTAGTCAGAAAGAAGAAGGAGGGTTCCCACGTGTGATTCTGCCTGTGTTCAGGTGGCTCTGGGTTTGGTGGGCAGAGTGCTGAGCTGTGGGTCCTTCCAGACCCCGCCCTGCCCCGCCATTGATGACTGGCTAGCGGACAATATCTGTCTGGTCAGTTTTGCCCTCTGTAAAATGAGGTGGCTGGTCTCAAGTGGTGATTAGAGGGCAGCAATATGAAAATGATTTTAAAGAGTGAGAAATGCTTTATATACAGCGTACAGGCAGTAATTCTTCAGTATCCACCTATTATATGGTATGTCTACAGTGACATTGTTTTGGACCTAGAGTTGACATACGGTCTAATGTAAGAATTGTATGTGCTGGGAAATGCCAGAAGCTCTCTTGAGGATACATTTTGGCTGCTTGAACACTTTAGTTTTGGGGAAAGCTGGGGTATATGACCAGCTTAGTGTTTTCAATATTGTGGGGAAATGTCTTCCAAACAAAATTATGTAAAGGGTTTTTTGATGTATACAGCAGTTAGTAACAGGGCAGCTTTCAGCCATATTAACTTAGGAGCATCACTTTTCTGCAGGAGCTAATTGTGAGGTGACCAGCGGTAGTGTTTCCTAATTTCTTGAGTACCCACAGATGGAGAATCAGACAAAGCCTCTAAGCACAGCGCAGTTGCCGTCTTTCTCCTTATGTCCTAGCAGCGATTCTGATCCTTGGATGAGCCTAGGTGGCCCTCAGAACCAGGAGCTTCTGAGCTTGAGTGTGTAACCAGAGAGCTTGGGGCATGTTGGGGGTGCTGCTCAAGCATAGCCCCTGGACGGCACTTGGCCAGTGTGTTCTGGTTATTTTTACTCAGAGGGTGTTGGAGTGAGGAAGGTTCCAAGTCTTCTGTTCTATTTTGAGTGCAGCTGATTTTCCTACCTTGTGATTTTCTCGTGGTTTATTTTTACAGCGTCTGGATGGTTCCATCAAGGGAGAAATCCGAAAGCAGGCGCTGGACCACTTCAACGCAGATGGGTCTGAGGTACAGCATGCATGGCTTTGCTACCTGGGCAGTCTGGGCTCTGTATCAAGAGGGAAGCCTTTCTAGCTGAATGTACTCTGTTTCAGAAGCAGTTCACAGTGCAGCTCTCCTGCCTGATAAGAGAAATCACTGATGTAAAAGGCGCCTCTTAACTTGGTTGTTTGTCACCCTGGAAAAGCATATCTGTGCTTGTTTCTCTTCCCTGGGCTGAATTAATGGCAGAGTAGCTCTGATATCAACAGAGTGTACTCTGGTGCTCCCAGATGGCAAATTTCTGGGCCTAGAAGAAAAACAAGGCCAGGTTGCGGAGGGCTGACCAATAGGATTCACTTTGACATGTGTGCTAATTCAGAAGGTTCCGACCCATACTCTTGGTGACTTGAGTCTTAAAAAATATGTTTGTCGTGTCTCAGATTTGTTGGACCTTGGTAGGGATGTGGCTTAATTCCCTTGCTTGGGCTGATAGCAGCATCAGTTCATCTGCTAGGTGTTCAGCTTGAATTTGGCAATATGAAGTATTTTGTTTTTAAGGCATATGTGGAAGAGCCCTTGGGACAAGCTAGAAGCCTTGTAACCTTGTAATGTGTGCCTGTCAAGCTGTTAAATACCATGGGATTTGAGAGAAGGAGGGGGAAGAGGTTTAGCATAGGGGGCTGTAGTGGTGTGAGGAGGGGAGGAAGCCAAGGAGAGTGCTGGAGGTGGGACTAAGTGGTCTGTGGAGAGAACCTGGGAGCCTCTGAAGTCCAGGCGACTCTTCTGTGTAGAAAGACCGGACTTCACTTTGTGCTTTCTCATGAGCTTTAAGCACTGTGCCTGTCACTCCAAAATGGCAGGACTCCTGCCCTTCGAATTGCACACTGGCCCAGTTAGACTGTGGTATTCTGGCTTCTTCTCTAGCCTAAAATTTTAGTTTTCCTTGAGGAGTTTTAGACACTAATCTCTTTAGAACCAAGGCTCTGAATAGTCAAGGACAAGAGGAATTGAATTATTAAAAATATTGATAACCGTATAGTTCCCATTGCTCCTCCTAGTTCATCATCTGTGAACTTTCACATGGTTTCACTCCCCGCTTCGTAACCCTGCGGTGGGGACTTCACTGTAACAATCAGCACGCGGCCCTGAGCAAGCGTGCTGTTGGTGTCAGCTATTTTTATTATTCAGACTGTGTTGGGATTGGCTTTTCGTGCCCTACTCTTAGTTTGGAACTCAGTATGAGGAAATGTCTTATACTGCCCTGAGTCAGAAAAAACTAAAGTCGGTTTCCTCATAGTTCTCCACTCATCCCCCTGCCCCGTGGCGAGATACCATTTTCTGCAAACCTGAGTCTTTCTTAAATTAAAAAATTTATGTACTTTATTACTGGGAGGAAGGATTATATGCACATTTTGAAATTTCGCAAGTTGAAGAGTACAAAGAAGAAAAGCTGTACAAACTCCCATTCCAGCTTGCTGTTCATATCATTTGGGTCCATTTCATTCATCCCAGAGGAAACCCTTTATTTGTTTCTGTGTTTGCCCCAGTTGGAATCAGGCTGCATATAGTCTTGTCACCTTTCATTCAAAATTCTACTCTAAGCATTTTCTCCGTATCATTTAAAGATTTCAAAAATAATGGTTTCTCATATTTCTCATGCCTGTTCCCTCATTTATTTAACCATTTTATTGTTGTCTGATGTTTAGTTAAGAGGATGTGAGCATGTAAAAAGGTTTTTAGTGCCTTTTGCTCAATCACTTTTTCCAAACAATTTATATTCATACTTTTTTTTTTTTAATGTATTAATTTATTTCATTTTGCCTAGTCTTAGCTGAGGCATGTGGGATCTAGTTCCCTGACCAGGGATCGAACCCAGGCCCCCTGCTTTGGGAGCGTGGAGTCTTAGCCACTGGACCACCAGGGAAATCCCCATATTCATACTTTTATGTATGAATCCTTCTAATTTACCTCGCCCTTTAGTTTCATAGGTTTTAACCTTCACCTATTTGGTAATAGACATAACTAATATCTTACTATAATGCATACTACCTTTGATAAAGAATGACATTGAAAATAACTTTTTATGATCATTCAGAGCTCAGATTTTGTTTATGTCTTAAACGTCTTATTCTCAAGTGTTTACCTGTGGGCTTCGCTCTAGAGTGTGGAACTGCTGGGTATTTCTGCCAAGGATCACAGACTCAGTGCTTCAACACCCCTGGTGATCAGTTCTTCATTGGAACTGTTTAAAGTTCTTGTGAGACAGCTCTCTCTATTTTTAGTTTTACGACAGTGTTGGTGAATGATTTATTTAGATTGGGGAGACCCTTTCATTGTGTTTATGTATATGTATTAAACACAGCCATTTTATCAAAAGATAACTCAGAATTACCAGTGTTTGAGAGCCACTTTCTCGAGATGCAGCCAGGGGTGTGGTGCCTGCCTAGTCTCTGTTATGCGTTGCTACGGAAGCTGGGACGTGTCGGGGCCTGGCTCTTTGCCGTGTGCAGCTCTTAAGCTTGTCCTTCCCTGGTTTCCTTGGTGCATGTTGCGTGGTGGTTGAGGGTCCTGTGCTGCCCAGTGGCTCCGTCCTGTCACCTGTTGGTACAGTGTCTCTGTATTTGTCAGCAGCCTAATAAATGAATGGACGTTTGCTCAATAAAGTTTCCTTGCTTGTATGGACTGCCTGCCTTACATGGCATGACTCACCTCCACCCAGGAAATAAGTATGCAGGCGACTTACGGACGTGATCCATTGATAACTAAGTTTGTCTGGGTGCTGTTAACTGCTTGTATGCTAGTTTTAGTTGGGCAGGACCACTAATTCTTTTGCTCCTGCTGCCTTATCCATTTCTACTTGACTCCCTTAGCTCATTGCACCCTCTCTTACCTTTTAGTCAAGTGAGAACTCACTCTGCCATCAAGTCCCTGACATTCTCGTAGCCTCCGTAAAGGTTGTCCATCACGTCTCACTTTTCTTCACACCTGCAGGGGTCTCCAGGTGTGAGGGCTTGTTGGGCTGTGTGGCTGTTTCTGAGAGGCCACTGCATAAAGTAGTATATCGCATTGTGTACAGGACTTCTGTTTCCTGCTCTCGACAAGGGCTGGTGGCCTGGGAATCAATTTGGCTTCAGCGGACACAGTTGTCATCTTTGACTCTGACTGGAACCCCCAGAACGACTTGCAGGCACAAGCCCGAGCCCACAGAATCGGTCAGAAGAAGCAGGTCGGTGGGAAAGCCTTTGGATGTGGCTCGGAGGGGAGGTTGTTGTCTATGGGTAAATATCTATTTGTTAATTAGCTAGTAGAGAGACGCTGTCTTTGGGGCTGGGCTGAGATGAGATGAGCCTACACTTATGGACCAGTTCTTTTTCACCGTTTGTAAAGTGTATGACCAGTAACTTTCTGGCTTACTCAAAAGGTACATGATGAATAGACTTAGAATTGAGAATTTCTATTTTAGTATAGAAAAGTTGTGATATTCACATTGTTCAGCGCAGTCTACTTTGATTACACATGGTCAGTGTTAGTGCCGCCGTAAGCTGCACAAGTACACGCTTCTTTCCTTCAAGGATGAATTTCAAAGTCTGCTCCAGTATTAGCTACCATTTAAGTTTCATATATGGTTGGAGATTCAGTTTTGGTAAAACAGATAGCTCTTCAGCAGCATTTTTATCGTTAGGTCAAGGCTATAATAATAGTTTTTAGAGGCAATTTTCATTTAAGAATGTAACATGCTGCCCATAATAGAAGATATAATATATTATATATATATTAATGCTTAAGTTGTCTGCTTGGATCAGTGACTTACAAGTAGTAAGCCATAGCAGAGAACAGATTTTTTTTTTTTTCCCTCTCTTGGTTTTAGACAGAAATAACTTTCTATGTGTGTGAACAGGCATAAGCATAACATTGCCTTTTCCTGCAGGTAAATATTTACCGCTTGGTTACAAAGGGGACCGTGGAGGAAGAGATCATAGAACGGGCCAAAAAGAAGATGGTATTGGACCATCTGGTGATTCAGCGCATGGATACCACTGGCCGAACGGTTTTGGAAAACAATTCTGGGAGGTCCAAGTAAGTGCCAGAAAGGTGGGCGAGGTAGCAGACGTCAATTTTACATTGTCATTTTGTGTAATTCATTCATTCTTCTCGTGAAATGCTCTACAACAGACATTAATCCTTTGATTACCTGGAAAGGACCAAGCCAAAACGGCAGGATGACACCTTGATTTTATTTTGCTTTCCCTGTTTCTCCTTCCTCTTTTCTTTTCTTCTTTTTTTTTGGTGTATCAGCCCTCCTCATGTGCCTCTTGTCTTTCCTGCCCTCCTCTCTGGCCTTTTGCTTTTGGCTCTGCCTGTGCCGTACAACACAGCAGCAGCAGTGGCAGCTGTGTGCTTGCCATCAGGCTTTCGCTGTATTGCCTTGGACTTCTAAGCAGCGAGGCTGCAGCAGGTTGAACTGGCAGCTGTTCCTTATTATTGGTAAAAATGTTTGTGTGGAGATTGCCTTTCCTGTTGAAAGCAAAAGGGTATGATAGGAGAATAGTTAAGCTTCAGCTGGCTTTATCTGGAAGCACAGCAATTTCTCTTAGAGAGTTTACATTTTCACCAAACTGTTGAGTCTCATCTTCTGGGGCAGTCTTAGAGTTTGTGTTACAGGTTAAATCAAATGAGCCCTTTCTAATTAGGTGATGATGATTTTCCACTAAAAAGAAAACTAGGACAGAAAAAGCTTGTTCTTTTAGTTTGGACCAGAGAGGAGGTGTTTGAAAATTCTTGGTGAACAATAACTTACTGAATTAAAGGATGAAGAGAGAATTCCCTTCTTTCATGTTGCTAATTATCTTTCTTGCTTACCCATGTAAATATATGAACCTCCTGGAAAATAATTGCTGTCTTACTCTTTTGTTAAGTTTACCACTGCAGACTCATCCTGTGGATTAAAAACCATGAAATATTTGTGAGATCATTTTTCTTGTGGCAGAATTTTTGTTTTCACCAGTAGTTGGACCTCTTTAGGAAGAATAGATATTTAGAACTCAATAGAGGTTATTTGATGTCCCTAAGAGATTGCAACTACATTTTACTCCTACAGTTCAAATCCTTTTAATAAAGAAGAGCTGACAGCGATTTTGAAATTTGGAGCAGAGGATCTCTTCAAAGAGCTTGAAGGGGAAGAATCAGAGCCTCAGGTAATTAACGACAAGGGGAAAGAATGTCTTGATAAGTATCATCTGTGAGAGTCTAAATTTTTCTGGAAGCACATTCTGAGCCTGAGACTTTTCTAAAGAAAGAGTAGTTACTTGCGGAACACAGTTTCTCTTTTTCCTTATAAAGCTGAAAGTGCTTACAGAATTGAATGGGAAAGAATGAGAAAATCATGGAGGGTTTTGTCTTTGCTCTTTTTTATTCCAATTTTATTTTTTGTAATTTCTGAAGTGTCATCTTACGATTTGTATGAATAGTAGTTTTGAAACGTTGGATATAAAACATTATAAAAACTGTGGGTGTAAAAGAAAATGGAGTATCAGAGAAGAGGGCTGGTTTATTTGCTCCAGTATTCCCAGTGAATGCTGACCGCTGTTGCCTTTTTACCATGTGCTTTCAGGAAATGGATATAGATGAAATTTTGCGCTTGGCTGAAACCAGAGAGAATGAAGTCTCAACAAGTGCAACAGATGAACTTCTGTCACAATTTAAGGTATTAAAATCGTTGTCTGAGAAAGTCCTTGGTGTTGATTTGTGAACCAATAATAAGCAGTCCCTGTCAGTACTTTGTGCGTGCAAGACACTCTGTGCTTTTCTTTTTACCTGACTTGATTCATAGCCCTTAAAATCATTCTCTAGAGTTCCAAGTATGGTGTGAATATAGACCGTACAGTCCTTCCCATGGGGGTAACCACCGAAGTGGTCCATCTTGCCCAGAGTCAGTGGCTAGAAGAAAAATAGTTGGTGTGAGTAAGGCTGCAAACATGCTGTCAGTGGGACGGGTGGGGAACTAGATAATGTGGAGCTCTGGGAGAGACACTAATAGAATCATGACAGAGGTCAGAGGTGTGAAAATCGAAGGTGACAGTGGGGAAGCTCTTGATGACGTTGTGGCATTAGGGAAGTTGTGGGATGGTTGGTGGTATTTGATAGAAAATTAAATGAGATCAGGGCTAAATGCAAAAGCTGGATACCGGATGAGTAGGAGGTGACCGTATTGAATACAGACTTTATTAAAAAGCTTAGTAAGGAAAATAGTGAAAGTAATTTATAAGGATGGAAGGTTCAGGCAAGGTACGGTTTTTTTTAAAGGTGTTACCATGTTTCTAGGTTGAGGAAAGAGCTTGAGAATAGGAAAGCATTGAAGGTTCTAAGGAAAGAAGGATAATTTGGTTACACATTGCCCAGGAGGAGACTGGAAGGGATATAATCAAAAGCATAGATGGAAGAACTGGCCTTCGAAAGACAAAAGAAGAACCCACTTTGGGAAGGAGAGGGGAGGGAAGATGTAGATGCTCCAGTTGGTGACCTTACTTACCAGTAAGTGAGGTGTTTGCTGAGAAGTGGAGAAGTTTTGGGATGGCTCCATCCAGGGGCCAGGAGTTGCTGGGAGGAACTTGACAGGGACTAGAGCTGAATTTAGAAGGTGGGGCTTCATGTTAGAGCAAGTCAGCAGGATCAGATGACTCTCCAGCATTACTTGAGGTCAGAAAAACTGGATCAGTTGTTCATCCCAAGGTGGAAGATTGGCTTAGGAGGCACAGAAGAGTCATCAAAGTGGCGGAGAGTTGCCCAGATTCAAGTGAGAATGTGGTTGAGTGGATTCATCGTTGGTTGGTTCTGAGCATGTTAGTGAAGAGGGTAAGAGGTGACATGGATGATTATGTGTGGTAGACCCACTAGGACTGAGAAGTGTTGGGAGGAAGCAGTACTTTGTGATGAAGTCCAGGGTTGGCCACAGGTAGAAGTCATCTCAGTGGAAGAAAAAGAAAGGGGTTGAGTGGATCACAGAGCTCTAGGATCAGAGTTAATGTTGTCTTAAGGATGCAGAAGATGGAGGTGAATTGTTAGTGTTTCAGCTGGATTTCACTGCTGTGACTAATGCTCCCTTCTTAAAGAGAAGTAATCTTCATGATGGTGTCCTAGTCAAAATATTATATAATTATTTAGATCTGAAAATTGCTGCATATTACAGATTGATCAGAAGCCACATTATTGGTGACACTTGTCTTTCTAAAGCCCTTTTGGCCATTATGTTTCCGCATCAGGTTAGGTAGGATTCTGCTTAAGTAGGGACTCTGTATGTCTGGAGTGCGTCACTGAATTGACTTTCTTTTCCTAATAATTCTTTTTTGTTAAGCTAATTTAACATGTTGGAAACATAACAAACATTTTTTTGAGATATTTATGACTACAAGTTTCTTAGGTAATAATAACCAATCCTTAGAAAATTCTTGCTATACTGTAAGCACTGTTTTAAGTGCATTCTGTATATCAGTCTTCAGTTTTTACAACAATGTTATGTTCCAGTCACTGTTATCATCATTTATAGATGAGGAAACTGAGATACAAGGAGGCTAAGTAGATTTCCTAAAGTGACACATGTTTGGAGTTGTTATTACTTCTTTAGACAGGGATTCTGGCCTGTAGCGTCTGGCCCTTGACTGCTACACCACTCTTGGGAAAGTTAAATTCCCAGCTGCATGAACCAGTGATGTATCTGTAGTATTGGTCTTTGTATCAACTAATACCATTTTAAAAGTGAGATTTAAAGTAGTTACAAACAGTGGTTAACTTGAGAGATTAGTCAGATAATTCATTTTATGGAACAGAAAAATGTTAAATTTTAAATCTCAGAAATTATGCACCCTGGTTTTGTCCTGTAATATTAAAATTATGATTGTGAAGACATGATATCCATGTTGGGAGTTAGAGTTAATTTTGCCCAAAAGTTCTGATTTCAGTGTCAGCTCTTAAGTTATTTTGAAGAATGGAACCTCCTAAAACTCTTTAACTTCAGTCCAGTCCTAGGGGCTGCCCACTGCTGCTCAGAAGTGGCCAGAGTTGGTAGATGTTTCTCTGTAGCCATAGTCTAAGGCTTTCAAACGCATACATGCAGATGACTTTCTTTCTGGGATGCATATTATGTCTGTATAAATAGATACTAAATGTCTGGTATCAGGCTTTCCTGATAGCTCAGTTGGTAAAAAACCTGACTACAGTGCAGAAGACTGGGATTCGATCCCTGGGTCGGGAAGACCCCCTGGAGAAGGCAATGGCAACCCACTCCAGTATTGTTGCCTGAAAAATCCCGTGGACAGAGGAGCCTGGTGGTCTGCAGTCCACGGGGTCACAATAGTCGGACGTGACTTAGTGACCAGACTACAACATGAAGTAAATGGAATATTCTTCCAAGTTTGCTTAAAGTTTTGCGTTTTATGTTTTTGTTCCTGAGGCTAATGCAGTTTTAAGCATGTGAAATTATCAAATACCATTAGTTTCTATGCTTTTAATAAAAGTGAATAAGGTAACCAGTTGACTAGACAGTAGCTGCTGCTTTGAGTTGTGCTTTGTTTCAGATGAGCTCTATTCAGTGTCAGTTTACAGGGCACAGGCCTGTCAGTCCACACTGGGCTAACATTAGGAATTCGGATGTGATGATCTGTGTCTACTTTATTTTTGGCCACACAGCACAGCATGTGGGATCTTAGTTCCCTGACCAGTGATCAAACCGGTGTCCGCTGCAGTCTTGCCGTGGAAGCATGGAGTCCTAACCACTGGATCACCAGGGAACTCCCTGCAAATATTATCATCAAATAAATCTAGAAGTTCTAGTTAGTGTGTTAGAAAATGTGTATGATTTAATAGCACATCTTTTAATAAAACACAGAACAGTTTGTATCTTTTTATCTTTCTTTATTCTTTAGTAAAATTCCTGATGAACTTTAGAACTCGGCAAGTAGATTTTGTTGAGGGGATAAGGGAGAAATTAGTGGAAAACTGATTTTTTTGATTATGTAATATCGTAGGAGTCCTCTTATTCATAGCATTTTAGATTCAAAACACTGCCTGAGTTGGTGTTTCAGTAGATGGTGTTTGGGAAATAGTGAAATGTCAGTCAGACAGTGAAGTCCTTTTGTTGTAAGGTTGCCAACTTTGCAACGATGGAGGATGAAGAAGAGCTTGACGAGCGTCCTCACAAGGACTGGGATGAGATCATCCCAGAGGAGCAAAGGAAGAAAGTGGAGGAGGAAGAGCGGCAGAAGGAGCTGGAAGAGATTTACATGTTGCCTCGAATTCGGAGTTCCACTAAAAAGGTGATCGAGTGAGACAAAAGAGACGGAAGCGCTTCTGGCGTGCAGGGTTCCAGGGCAGAGTTTCGGGAACTTAGCAGAGGGAAGCAGAAGCGTGCGCAGGGCCCAGGAGCATACCTGGGAGATGTTCCATCTCTGCATCTTGGCCCTTTGAGAGATGGCTGAACATGATTTGAGTTTGCCAGAAGGTTGCATTTTGCACCTGAGACCAGAATGAGTAATTCTAACAGTTTGGTTCTGATGGTCAAGGCCTTCAGCTTTCAGAGTCAAATGTCTCTTCCTCTGTAAATGTTCGTTCATAGCACTTGATAAAAATACTTAGTAAGAGATTATATAAAGGTGCTTCAGTTACAGAGCACCATCATAGGCACTGTCTAATTTAATTTTTGCAAGAACATAGAAATAGATAAACTATGTTTTTATTACTCAATTTGTAGGTTTGCCTAAGATCCTAGTAAGTCAATATTAGCTAACAGTAGTTATCATTGAGTATTCACAGTGTACCAGGCATAATAAGTCAGTGCTTTTACACTGACTGACTCATTTAATTCATATGAAAACCCTATTTATAGGTGCTCTTATCCCCATTTTACAAATGGAAAACAAAGGCATGGAGAGGTAATTTGCCCAAGAAAGTAAACATGGACCTACAATCCAGATATTTTTATTCCAGTGTGCTTAGTGATGGCCAGATGACCAGAGGCAGTGTGGACCAGGGACGGTATGCCTCTGGCAGTGTGGATACACAAGCAGATCTCTCATCGCACGCTATCTGCCGCCTCCTTTCTTAGAGGCAGATTGACCTGCCTGATAAAATAGGAAGTTCCGAGCTTTAAGGAGTTAAGATGGGCTGGTCTTAGTCCTTAGATTACTTGGACCTGGCTTTTGCAACAGTGTACCTTTGCGTTTTCAGGCTCAGACAAATGACAGTGACTCTGATACTGAGTCTAAGAGACAGGCCCAGAGGTCCTCTGCCTCTGAGAGTGAGACGGATGACTCTGATGACGACAAGAAGCCCAAGCGCAGAGGGCGTCCCCGAAGTGTGCGGAAGGACCTGGTGGAGGGATTCACGGACGCTGAGATCCGGAGGTTGGTGGAGGCCCTGCTCTCCCTCCCCTCAGGTTTGGGTGGGCATGCTGTGAGCCTCAGGTGATGCATCCCTCACCTGGGTGACAAGGAGGGCGGAGGACAGCAGGGAGACAGGAGTCGTGCCCCAAGACTCCAGGGTGATTCTGCCTTCTCCAGGCTTTTCCTTAGTTGAGCTCTTTGTTTACTTCTTGTTCTCTGCTCGGAACATTTCATGATGAAGAAAGTCCAGCCAAGAGGAAAGAGGCTATTGGAGGTCACCTCTGGCTGGAACTTTTCTTTGTTTTTATTGAAGAATTGAGTACATACATGCATATTTAACAATGTATGTAGAAGAAATGGCATCATAGAAAAAATTAGAGGAGTACAGATAACCCCAGTTTGCTTTCTGTTAGTGTTAATGCTGGTATCCGTTTGGTTTGCTAACACACACAACATGTTGTTATGCACAGCATATTGTTCGGCAGCTTGCTTCTCGTCACTTTCAGTTTTAGGCATCTTTCTGTGTCGGTAGTTACTACACATTTGTTGGTGTCTGATTCACATTCCTCTGCCCTCCAGAAAAATCTGAAATTGTTGCATTCAAACCATTTCCCCCTAGTTTCTATGTTATCTTTTTAAACAGGTGAAGAAAGTAGAAACTCTGAAGATAGCTCGCTTTATGATCTAATCCATATTATTAACTTAACTATATCACGTAGTCCTTTTAGGTCAGTATTTGAAGCCATGAGGTTGTTTCCCACTAAATGTTACACCTGTTCTGTTCTTCTTTATTTACTATGGAAATACAAACACTGGTGAAACGTCAGCGCCCCTTCCGCTGGGTATCATCTTAACCGCTGCGCATCGGTAGTCTGTCTGGTGTGTGGCCCTGCTTCTCCCGTCGCCGGGCCTAGTGTCGCACAGAGAAGGCTGTATGTTGTGCTGTGGCTGAGTCGGCTGGGCTGACGGTGTCTGTTGGGCCTGTCGGTTTACCGCTGTTCGGCTCTTCTCTGCTCTTTGATCCTCTGCCTGGTTGTTCTGTTCATTATTGGGAACGGCGTGCTGGCATCTCGACTGTTGCCGGATTGTTTATTTTCCCTATTTTGTCAGTCACTGCGTCCTGCGTTCTGGGCCTCTGCTGTCAGGTGTGGATCCTTGATAATGTGCTGTGCTGAGGGACTGGCCCTTTCCTCATCAGAAAATGTCCTTCGTCTCCAGCAACAGTTTATGTCTGAAAGCTTCTGTCCTGGTTCAGTGCTCATGTAGATGCTCTGACTCTCTTGATATTGTATGTGTGGTATCTTTTTCCTTTTTTATTGCGATCTATTTGTATCTTTGAATCTAACTCTTACAGACTGTATCTAGTTAGATGATTTTTTAAAATTCATTCTACTGATTTCTTTGTTTTGATTGAAGTCTCTGAACCATTTACATTTAATGCAATTACTGATAAAATAGAGTTTATGTCTGCATTTTTCTGTTTGTTTTCTATGTCTTGTATCTTTTTTGTTTCGTTATTTCCCCCATTACTGCCCTCTTCTGTATTGCATGATTTTAGTATACTATTTTAATTTTCTTGTTTCTTTTACATTTTAAAAATTATTCTCTTAGTGGTTTCCCTGGAGATTATAGTTAATATTTTCAGTTTGGACTAATAGCAACTTAGTTTCAGTGGTATTCTAAAACTTGACTCCAGTCTAGGTACATTCCTTCTCCCTTTTTGTGCTTTTATTGTCAAACAGGTTTAAAATCATCCAGGAGAAGTAAAAAGTTACTGAAAAAAATACATACACACTGTCTTTTTTACTTACTCGGGTGTCCTCCTGAGGCTCTTGTTTGTTCGTGTGGATCTGAGTTATCGTTTCGTGTCTTTTCATTTCTGCCCCAAGTACTCTTCTTTAGTGTTTCTTTTAAGGGCAGGTCTGCAGCAACAAGTTGTGTCTTTATTTATTTGGGAATGTCTTAATTTCTCCTTTGTTTTTGCAGGATAGTCTTTATTCTTTTTCTCTTTCACATTGGCTAGTCTCAGTTGACTTACCTTTTCACTGATGTTTTTCTTCTATCCATTCACATCTACTCCTGTGATTTTTTTTTCATCTTAGTTATTGTCCTTTTCAACTCCAGTTTATATGTGACTCCTTTATATAATTTCCATCTCTGCTAATATTCTTCATTTAGTGATAACATCATTCTCAAATTTTCATTAAATTCTTCAGACATGGATTCTTTTAGTTCTTGTATATATTTACAATAGTTGATTAAATCCTTTGTCCATTAAGTTCAACTTTTGGATTTCCTAGAGACTATTTCCATTGAAAACTGCCTTCTTCCCCTGTACATGGATTATAGTTTCTTGTTTCCTATAACTTTTTGTTGAAAACTGGACATTTTAAGTAGTAAAATGCGGCTGGTCTGGACATCAGAATCCCCCTGCCAGCCAGTTTTCTGTGTTTGCTGTTTGCTGTTGTCGTCGTTTGCCTATTTAGTACCTTTTCGGGACTAGTTCTGTGAAGTCTCTGCTCATTTAGCTTAGAGCTCAGCTGATGATTGGGCAGAGACTTTCTTAAGCACCTGAAGGCTACCAAACAGTAAATCTCCAGCCTTTACTAGAGGACCCCTTGTGAATGCTGAGGCATGTGTTCATGCTCTGGCAGGCAGTGTACGACTTTGCCTTATCCTTCAGCTCGTGTTTGTGTGGAGCCTTGGACTGGTCAGAGGTGAGAGATTAACAGCTTCTCATGTCTTCACTGTGCCTGCACACAGCCCTAAACATGTGCAGCCTTCTAGATTCCCGGGAATAGGCCCAAGCTTTTCAAAGACACCTGTGAACATCTTTTCACCCCAGTTTTTCCATCGCGGTTTTTGACCAGCTTGTTCATCCTCAGCTTATAATGCTGCTTTCAGGCAGCCATGGTGTTAAACCTTTGTCTCTAATTAATTTTTGACTGATGAACTATGGACAGTGTCTTCACAAAGACCCAAGTCAGATGAAGACAAGCCTTAGAATGGAGTTTCTCAGAGTGCCGTCGGTCAGGCCAAATAGCACTGTGTTCTGGGGAAGGAGCTTCTGTGGAGCTCCAAGCCCATTCTACTCCCTGGAATGGCTGCTGGGTTGCTGTAGCTGGGAGAGTGGTTTTCAAGGCAGTCTTGGTGCTGGGGAGGAGGCACGGGAAATAGAGCAAGTCAGAACAGCAGAGAGCTCACCATTCATACTGATAGTCAGCTGTTTTCTTGAATATATGCTTATAAGTTAGCTGCAAGCCTTTGATTAATTTCCAGCATTCCAACAAAGTTGACTTGGACAGTTTTTGCCAGTGTTCTTCTTGCTTTTATGAAGGAGCAGATTTTCAGGGGTCCTTATTACTCCATCATTCCTAGAGTGCTTCTCTGTCTCACTATTATTTTGAAGTAGGCTCAAAGGACATATTATTTCAGATGTAAAATATTTCAGTATATGTCAAGAAAAAGAAATGTAGAGTTGAGGAATAACCCTCAGGCTTGCTTTCACATACAGTACTTTCCTAATCCTTATATCCATGCTGTTCCTTTTAATATTGTTTGTTAGCTATTGTCATGCTCATCACCACTGTTAAGAATTGCTACGCCTTCTCTTTTCATTTTTATCTCCACGGTATCTCTTTTCACTGTTAGCTAACCAGATAATTTGGCGTTTTACAGTGATGCCCTTCATATATTGTGAATCTTGCTTTTTTAGTGAAAGTGCTAGTGATTGGCTCTAGGGAGGCGAACAGATTACACATATATTGGCTTTTAGCGTAGTTTAGACTAGAGACTTGGGGAAGGGTGATTAGGTTTTAGGTTGGAGACACCGTTTGGCAGGAGTAAGAGTTTCAAAATAGTTTTGCCTAAAAAGTTTAAAATCATATATTTATTTTACTTTGCCTTATTGCAATAAGTACATGAGGCAGTCCTAAAACTCTTCTAGATGTTTTATTGACCAGAACATAATGGAAAATATTGAAGTATGGAATTGAAAGTGACAGCAGTGGACTGAATAGACCAGTAAAACTGTGTTGGATTTTATCATAAGAGTTGTGGTTATTAAATCATTTATTACCTATTACCTGTAAACTTGTACCTTCTAAAAATTACAGTGCTAGAGTTAAACCACCATACAGTTACATCCCTAAGCAGTTTCATGACCAGTCACTGAGAATAAAGTTGATCTTTGGTTTGAAAAGGTTTTTAGCACTCATTTTAAGTTGGCCATTTTCAAAGGCATTCAATATTCATTCGTTTAGTGGCAGTTGCAAGGATTGGGCAAAATCTCTTTTTGACTGTTCTTATGTTTTTGACCATTTTTATGGCTTGTATTTCATCACAGGATGTGTTTGCACCAGCCTAGCTGAAGTCTGCTTTTTAAACGTGATTTATTAATCATTTTCCTAGGTTCATCAAGGCGTATAAGAAGTTTGGTCTCCCTCTTGAACGGTAAGCTTAGTAACACAATAGTTTCTTATCCAACTCTTTTTCCCTTCTATTATGTAGCAGTTTCTTCTTTTGGTTCTATTTTCCATTTTTAAGGTCTGGCACCTTTTGACAGTCTGAGTTTTAGACATGACATGCTCTAGATGACTTGGAGATCAACAAGACGTGATGCAGATGTAGCTGCACTTTGCTTCTAGGAACACTGCAGTGAGTGGGAGTAGGCATGAGAAAGGAAAGTGAGCACGAAGAAACCAACTAGTGCTGATAGCTGCTGGGCTCCTCACCCGACGGCCGCTTAGTTAATAAAGAAAGCCGAGCCCTTTCCCCTGTTTTCTGAATTAGCCTGTTTTTGTGGACTCTTCCAAGTCAAATTCTTTATGATGGAAAGTGAGTAAGCTAGGCATAGTCACTGCTGGAGGGTTCTTGTTGGAGCCTTGGAGCAGTCAGTTGAGGAATGAAGAGAGGAGTGTCTTGGCAGGAGCAAGCTTATGCAAAACCAGGTGGTAGCTCACGTGGGCACAGGGCCTTGAGGTGTGTCCCGGTATTTGTCTCTCCTCAGGCTGGAGTGCATAGCACGCGATGCTGAGCTGGTAGATAAGTCTGTGGCGGATCTGAAGCGCTTGGGAGAACTGATTCACAACAGCTGTGTGTCAGCAATGCAGGAATATGAAGAGCAGCTGAAAGAAAATGCCAGCGAGGGTAAGTCAGCAGGTCTGCCTCAGAGATGGTCAGAGACCCGAATTGGAATCCCTGCTGCTCAGGGGTCTCTTCTCTGTTCTCTTTCTTCACACTTGTATCCTGTGCTTCCCTCCTTTTTTGAAGTGTGTATTCTCATCTGCCTTTATGTGAACTCAGTTGTTAGATCCCAAAGATTTACTCCCAAACGAAGCTGACTTGCCCAGGGTGCAGAGCACTGAACAAGCGGAATGATTTTTTAATGTTCTGTAGAAAGTTCACGTTGGTTTGAATGATGTAAAGATCTGAGGAGGTAAAGCCCGACTGGGCACATTTGTATTGCCGCTGCGAGTGAGTACATTACAGACCACCAGTAGGAATTATCTTGGATGCACATACAGGTGTTGTTTTATTGTGATAAAGGATTTAGAGAATTAATCCAAATAGACAAAGCAGTAGCTGAATATTGTAAAACTCTTTGTGAGAGTGAGACTTTCTTGGCACTAGAATTTGTTATAATTGAATTTGACTTGTAGCATGTTTTCTGTTACACACCCAAGGTACTTTTGCATGTCCTCTACAAGCAGGAGGTGTCAGGAGAGAGCTGAAGTCCTTGTTGTTAAAGGATGCCCTTATAGTTGAGCCTCAAAGAGATGAAGGTGTGGCCCTTCCAGTTCCCTGGACTGTGGTGTATCTGTGCAGTTGCCTCCAGTCTCATGTCTCCCTTCACTGAGGTGGCTCACAGGAGGCTCTGTCAGCTGTGATTAGGGGTTCACAAGTAGGAGGCGGCCAGTGGACCTGGAATCTTGGTCCTGATGGTTCTCAGCTGCAAGATCTGAGACAAGTGATAGCCTCAAGGGTCTGGGGCAGAATGGAGTAGTAGCCCCGAGTCAGCGGGCTTGGATGGCCACTAGAATAACTTCATACACGTGAAGTGCTTGTTATCACGTTTGCCTTGCAGTGCTAGCTGTTTCATCAAGTAGAGCGTTATCTGTGCTCCGAAATTTTCTTCTTATACTATTACTTAAAGTAATAGAATTTTAAAGTACCTTGAATATAGTCAAAAACATTTTTTAGGTGTAGTTTTTGGGTTTTTTCCCCCCATGAAAGAAAGAAAAACTTAACTTGAGTGGTATGGACAGTGATCCAAATTTGTGCTTTTATAGCACCCAGAATACATTCAAAAGTAAACCTTACCATTACAGTGTTTCTCTTTTTTCCTTGTAATTGGTTTAAATAAGTATTACACTCATATGGCTGAAAAATGAAAACCAACTATCCCTATTTCTTGTCTCTTTCTAGAAATGTAAAAAATATATATATCTTCAAAATAGGAATAGATACTATTTAAACACAGTTGGTGATGTAGCATGCATACTGTTTTGCCTTCCTTTGTCCACCTTATAGCATATTTGGGAATATTTCCTTGTGACAGGTGCCCCCTCGCCCACATAGGTCTTTTCTGTGCTTATTCACAGTCTGAATTGGATGGATTGCTTCCTCTGGGCATTGCTTAACTTGCTCCCATATACCTGTATTTTCTATAAGCTGGCATTCAGTGTATTCCTGCCTCCAGGTTTCCTGCATTGGCAGACGAATTCTTTACCCATACGCCACGAGGGAAGCCCCTTCCATATGCCTGTATTTTCTATAAACAGGCACTTAGTATATTCCTGAATCCAGTTTCCAATTCTTATGTAAGATTACTGATACCTCTTCTCTCAAGCCAAGAAATTTTTGTTCCTAGAAGTGTTAGCATAATCATGTATCTGTCTTACACATATTTCCAAGTATTAATAACCAGTTTTACTGTTTTTGGTGTTTTTTGGTTTGGATTTTTGTTTGTTTTGCTGTCTCTCAGCTTGCTTGGTCTTAGTTCCCTGGATTGAACCTGGGCCATGGCAGTGAAAGCCTTGGGCCCTAACCATTAGACTGCCAAGGAACTCCCCCAGTGTTACTGTTAACAGTAAGACTTCTCAGTGCAAAGCCTGATGCCTTTGCATTTCTTTTTGTCCTTAAAATACATGCATTAGCAATGTACAAAGTACCGTGTTTTAAGATTGTTTGAAATTGTTCTTTTCTCTGTGTGGTTATAACTTACGATAAGTCGTTCAGTATCTTCTGTTTACATTTCAGTTTCTAGGGACTGCTTTTCTTGTTTTTATGAAATGTTGTGTGTTTTAATTATGTAAACCCTTTGCCTGGCCCAAAGTCAGAACTGTAAAACAAGGAGCGCATGGAGAACCTTGCCTTCATCCCTGTCCCCAGGGCTGTCTTTTCTCTCACAGACAAGTGTCATTATCTCACGGATTTCGACTTTGGCCAGGTCTGTGGTTAGAGTTGACCTGCTTTGTTTTTGCCTCTAGGATCACTTTAACTTGAAACTTGAGCTCGGGATAACCTTTCCATGACTTATTTTGTTCATCCTTTCAAATGTGTTAGGTATTAACTTGATCTCAGGCTTCTATAGTCAAGAAGTTCATCTTAAAAAAATTTATTGATGAGTTAGAAAAACAAAAGAAACATATATTTAAGTGTTTATATTACTCCTTGAAAATCTTCTTTCATTAATTAATTTTAGAGCCAAAGTATAAAACAAAGAGGAAGATTAAAATACAATTATAAACACTGCTGGACTGAAAAATTCTAAATCTTAAAAAACCAAACTGTTTAGAGATTATTTCACAAACATTAATTGAGAAAATTTTTTTGCCTTATTGATTGTATCTTTGGATTAACAGTAAACCAGAGATATACATTGAGGGAATAAGAGAGCATTTAGGATTGTTCACCTACGTTTTCTGTGAAACGGTGAATTTTACGTAACATATGCAATTGATGTTCTTTAGGGAAAGGACCAGGGAAAAAGAGAGGCCCAACTATCAAGATATCTGGGGTTCAGGTTAATGTGAAATCTATTATCCAACATGAAGAAGAGTTTGAGATGCTGCATAAATCTATCCCTGTAGACCCTGAAGAAAAAAAAAAGTGAGTATAACATGTACCCACGCATGGGTGGTTGTGCCATTAGAAAACAGATGTGAGGTTACAGTGTAGTACTTTCATAGTCTTTTCTCTGATGTACTAGAACGCTTTGTGTTCACTTGTGTTTATTTCCAAATCGGAAAGGCCTCTCCTCTCACGTCCTCCTGCCTTGGAAATCTTTTCAGATATTGCTTATCCTGTCGTGTCAAAGCTGCACATTTTGATGTCGAGTGGGGGGTAGAGGACGACTCCCGTCTGTTGCTGGGAATTTATGAACATGGCTATGGAAACTGGGAGCTAATTAAAACGGACCCAGAGCTCAAGTTAACTGACAAAGTAAGTGACTGTCTGTGGTGCTGGAGATTTCTAGAAGATTTGTTGTGTATCTTTTTATCAATGACTTACTTTTAACTGTTTTCTGAGGGGTGGGGGATCAAATTGAAGATTAGTACAACAGTAAATTCCTGGGGTTTCTAGCCTTGAAAACATTACCGTCTTTAGTGGATTGTGGCACTATTTCAAAGCTGAAGATAATAGCCAGGTGAAATTTTGGGGAAATATATAGGAGAAATCTTAAAATTCTGATATTTATCGTAGGTTAGATCTCATTGCAACAAATACCAGGGTTGGATTATTAATAATAAAAGTATTCCTCAGCCTGAGTTGTTGGCACTTTCTTTAAAATGATATTGGATTAGTTCTCCGCCTGGAGAAAGAATGAGCCGTGCCTTGGTATTTTTTGTAATGGTGTTAAACACGGGCTGTACTTCTCCCACAAAATCAAGCCTCCCACCCTATCCGTTGCACATCAGGCTGCCTAGTAGTGAGGCCGTGCTCAGAGCTGTAAGCAGGGAAAGCTGACTGGCTCAAATTTTCGTAGGATGCGCTCCATGTTGGGCTCCCGGCAGGGCTTTTCCTGGCACGTCCCTCAGCGCTCATCCCAGGTGCGGTGTTCTCAGAGGGTGCTGGCACCCTGCCATAAGCACTGAGACCACATCCAGCCTGGCCAGGAGGCCCAGCTGCGTCCTGGCGTAGCTCAGTGCTCTCCGGCAATGCTCTAAGAAGCATTTTCAATCTAAAACGAAGCTTTAACCTAGCTCCAGGGATTCCCTGCTCCTGGAAGGAGGAAATCCACGACGGCTGGGATGCTCTAGCAGACGAAGCCAACAAGCCCCTCCTACCTGAGTTGTTCTACCCTGTTAACAGCACAGGTAGGAGCCAGTGGGAGAGCTGGATTTCTCCATCCCATTTTGTAAAATGAGAACGGCTCATAAGGGATGTTCAGTGACTGGGAGCCATGGACATGAGATAGGATCTGAGGCTTTTTCTGTGTTCTGGGTGGTTGGGGAGGGAAAGGATCGTTCAGCTGTTTGCCATCTCTGTTCATCCTGATCCACTAACCGGGCTGTGGGCCATGCCGGGTGCTTCTCTTCCTTTCCTGTTGAAGATTCTGCCCGTGGAGACAGATAAAAAGCCCCAGGGGAAGCAGCTGCAGACCCGAGCAGACTACTTGCTGAAGCTGCTCAGGAAGAGTCTGGAGAAGGAGGGCGCCGTGACGGGCGGGGAAGAGGTGAGTGCAGCTGCCGGCCATGCATCCCGTGGAGCCTGAGGCTCCTGCCCTGCAGGGTTAGGTGGGCAAGAGATGCCCCTTTGGCTGTGGCACAGAATGCTATCCTCTCCTTGTCAGCTTGTTCAGTGGTAATGGCTTGGTTGGTAATGGTAGGAGTGTTCGTGTAGTAATTGAATACCTAAACACCTTGGCATAAACCCATTCTCCTAGAATACTGCCTCAAAATAGTTCTCATCTCGCCCAGTGCCACTGGTCTAGATAGACTGTTGCTGTTGCTTTATGCCGTTTCCTTAATTTTGGAACATAGATCTTGTTACTGTCTGAATATCACTGAGTTTGCCTGTTGTTCCAGCTAACACTGGCTACATGTAGTCACAGGTCCCAGGGATAAAATGGGTAATTAGGATACACAGTTAATTCAGAAAGTGGACTTCAGTTGCAGTGACCTTCCCTGCTCAGTGAAAGATTTCAGCTGAGTTACTAATGGACTCCTCTGAGCTTTACCTTTTATTTCCTCAACTTGTCATTTCTCTTCAAGCCTAGAAAGATGCAAATCACAGTTAGGAGATAGTATAGGTTACAGCCAGTACCAGTAGCTTTTGTGTGTACACACTCCTTAAGTGCTCCCAGAGCTATGCCATTTGTGTTAATTTCCCTCCATGATAGATAAAGCAAATTTTAGAAAAAAAAAAAAAAAAACCCAATCCCATACTTTGTCCTTAACAAAGTCCCATTACATAAGTAATGTCATTCTTCACATAATATGTTGAGGATATTCTGTAAGTTAGGTTCGGGAGAGATAGATGAGACCATGTTTTTTACTTTTGGATAATACTATATCTGAGTAGATAAAGACACTTTCCTTATTTTTGGATACAGCATGCTTCTGCATTTTTTATGTTCCTATTATGATCTTTTGCATATTATCTTTCTTCGTATTTGTGCATAAGGTGTTTTTCCTTCTTTTGAATTTTGTCTTGAGATTGAATTCCAAACAATGGAGTCAGTGGGTTCACTAATATGGACAGTTTTGTGAGGCACAGGATGATTTTTTTTTTCTCCTTCAGATAAAATTGATTGTACTACCTTGAATTTTCTTTTGAGTTTCCTCTTTTGAATTTATGTGGCTGCTACTATTCAAAGAATCGTAATGTTATGTGGTCATGGTTTTGAGGGTCTTGATTTGTGGTTTTATCATCATTTTCTTCTCGTTTCCAGGCCAAATTAAAAAAGCGGAAGCCTCGAGTGAAAAAGGAAAACAAAGCACCGAGGCTGAAAGACGAGCATGGAATTGAGTTTTCATCTCCTCGACACTCAGACAATCCATCAGAAGAGGGAGAAGTGAAGGTGTGGGGCTGGGTTTCAGTTGAGACGATTTTCTAAGTTACATTTATTGTGCCAGCTGGTGTAAAACCATTTGAAGTGTGTTTGTTCTATATACCAGAGTAGGTAAAATGGAAATAGAAAATACATGTATCTTTGCTTAACCTGTTTTTCATGTAAAATCAGTGATTGAAATAATGAAAGCAAATAAAGGGAGCCACGAAATTTAGTGATGAATGGCAGCTGATGCCCAGCCTCACTGCTGGGGTGATGAGGAGTGGTGGAGACTGGTTGATCAGGGAGCGTGTGCCTCGTGCATAGGGGCATCTATGATGCAGTTCACGGTTGGGCCAAAAAAACTCTCCTGTGGTTCAGACTTGGCCCAGATCTGTTAGTTTGTAACCTCTGGTCTAAGGAAAGTGAAAAGTAACTTGGTAGCATTCAGCCTGTTGAATCAGGGACTGAAAACTATGGGATTTCATTTTGTTGCACTTTGAGGTTAGTTCCAGGAGGCTCAGCAGTGGGTACGTGAACTAGCATGGATTTGAGTCAAGCATACCTAAATTCAGATTCTAGCAACCTTACCAGTTACTACCTAGCAGTAATCTCTGGTCTTCAGTTTTTTCCATGGGAGCATCTGCCTCTCTAGGCTTCAGTTGAAGCAGATGGCTTTAAGGCTGTGTGCTTGAGAACATGCTTCTGTGGGTGCAGTGATGAACCATTGAGGGCAGTGCTTTTTAGTTGTTTTTTTCTAGAAAGTAAACGAGGAAATAAAAAGTTTGTGGCAAAAGCTCACAGCCCCATTTGTTTTCTAGGACGATGGCGTAGAAAAAAGTCCAACGAAAAAGAAACAGAAGAAGAAGGAGAACAAGGAGAACAAGGAGAAACAGACGAGCTCTAGGAAAGACAAGGAAGGCGACAAGGAAAGGAAGAGGTCGAAAGACAAGAAAGAGAAGGTACCGATGCCACTCTACTTCCTGAGGTGCCCGCAGCCTTTGGGGTTCCCTCCCAGAATTTAGAAGTAAACCGGGGTTTGAGGGCCCTGAAAGAATCGTCATTTCATGACTGTATCCCAGTCATGGGCTTCCTGTCGGGATGCCTGCAGAGAGGGGGCAGTGTGTGAGTTGTGATATTCTTCAATGGAGAAGCCTTTACTCGCTCTTTCATTACACATTTCAGAGAGCGTGTTAGAATGAGATGGGACAGGAAGTTACGGATACATGTTCTCAGACTCATGGTAGAAAAGCACCGACCATAGATGAATCTGAATACATGAAAGGTTTAGAGTTCAAACCAGACACTGTCAAGAGTAGAAATGGGTTAAAAGCCTTGGTATTGTGTAATCTTCATGTTTGGGGTTTTATGAAGTTCATTCCAAACCTAGAATTCTGTACAGTGTGGCATCTTGCTGACTTCTGATGAAGTTATTTTTCAATTAATCTTTAATCAAAACATGCAAATAACTGAATTCTACCAACCACTTATAAGTCTAACAGATTCCTTAATGAGGACATATGAAACTTTTTTAATTATATGCATATAAGAACAAATATAAAAATTTGTTTAAAATCAAATTTTTAGAAAAATTAGGCCAGGCTATTTGGATTGCCTTTTCTTCCCACATACCAGTATATCACAAATAGTTTTCCAAGTAAATAAATTAAAAAGTCATTTTTAGTAGATAAAGGAAGATTTTGTTTGATTATAACTTTTTGGAAGTAATTTAAGTTTCCCATATTGACATTGCTTTCAAATTTCTAATGTTATAAACTCTTGTTGTGACAGATGTCTTTCTTTGCATTTGTGCTTCTGCAGAAAGATAACCTTTAAAATGAAATATTGAAAAAATAGATGCACAGAAAACGATTTAACCAGCAACCATGTACCAGATATTGGTACCAGCAATAGATATTGGTACCAGCAACAGATTTTGCAGCTGTTGACATTTTTCTTGTTTACTTCAAGTGTTTTTTCCGGCTGCTATGTTTGGTGTTCCACACACCCATTACCAAGCACCCCTCAGTTAAAGTTCCCCTCTGTCCCTTCTCCCAGTTTCGTTACCCCCCTTTGTGACAGTACTCTGACATTGGTATGAAACTACCTTACCCATGTTTTTATACTTTTCCTACATATTATGTAATCGTAAGCAAAGCATAGTATTGTTTTATGTTTTTAAATGTTCATACCTAAAGTTAGTTTTTATTTGTATCTGTGTCTCCATCATTCTGCACCCTTTCATGGATAAACGAGCTTCATCCACCTGGATTCGTGTAAATTCAATCACTTAAACTATTTTAGTTACTTAGATTGAAGCATATGTTCATTCTTAAGCTGTTAATCAAGCTGCTTCTTGCTCCTCTGCTGGAGCTCTTCAATTTGCAGTCTTAACCTCTCGATGACATTTTTGTACATTTCATCGATTAGGGGATAGAAGCCAAAATAGCACTGCTGAAGCTGAAATTAAAGTCGGCTCTGCTTAGAGACAGGAGCGGGAATGATATATGATTAGGCTGTTAATTGAATGTGTTTGGCTTCATGATGCCTCGAAACTGAGGCCGTCTAGTGCACCCACTTACAGTGGCGTGACACAGCAAAGAAGCCCGAACTACAAGACAGGCGCACGCAAGTGACAGTGACCTTGTAACTCTTTTCCGAAAAGCCTAAAGGTGGTGATGCCAAGTCTTCAAGTAAATCCAAGCGCTCTCAGGGCCCTGTCCATATCACAGCAGGAAGCGAACCCATCCCCATTGGAGAGGATGAGGAGGATGACCTGGACCAGGAGACGTTCAGCATAGTAAGTCCTGACGTCGAGGGCCGGGGTCTGCAGCTGCCGTGCTCGCCACGCCTCTCCTGGCTCCTGCGGCCCAGCTCATTGTTCTCGTCAGCAGCGTGACTGAGACCAGGCTGGGGTCCTGGCCGTGTGAGCTGGAGCAGTGGCGAGCGTGGCCTGTCTCATAGGCTCCTGTGCTGTGGGGCAAGGAGCGGAGCCACGGCCTGGGGTGTGGTCCCAGCCGCGGCACACCGCCTCCTGAGAGACAGGGAAGCTGAGGGGAGCGTCGTGGACCGGGCCCTGCTCAGGATGGTGGCAGGCCCGCGCGTCCTTGGGGGCTTGCCCTCACCAGGGCTGCGGGTGTGCCCTTTATTAAGCTGCACTCGCCCCCTTCTCCTACCCTCTCGAGGCCTCTTCCTCTCCCAAACTTCCACACGTCACAGTTCACTTGGTGTAAGCGTATGTTCATTTAGTTTTGAAGAAAAAGTGGTCTTCCAACTCTCAGAATATTCCTGCTCTGGGGCAGCAGTGACCTCATCCTGTAAGAGTCTTCTCTCTTTTTACCCTTTTTTGTGTGTGTCTGTGTTCCCCAAAACCTATATGCATATGTGTATTTTTTTTTTTTCTCTTCACGCTTACCTTGTTAAATCTCTTTACTCTTCTTCCTGTGAGCTCTCTGAGGGAAAGTACTATGTCTTCTAAAGTACATGTAGATGATAGAAGTATCTCAGTAAGTGAGTAAATGAATTAATTACACAACCAGCTCTCTGATCTGTTTCTGGTTCTTCCTTAACCAAATATTTATAGGAGAAAATCATTAACTGATGCTTCTGTGGTAGCATACTATTTTAAAAATGGCTTTTACACAATATTGTAAATCAGCTGTTTATCGTTCTTGTTTAGTCGCTAAAGTCATCCCTGAATCTTTGCAACCCCTTGGACGGTAGCCCTCCAGGTTCCTCTGTCCTTGGGATTTCCCAGGCAAGAATATTAGAGTAGTTGCCATTTCCTTCTCCAGGGGATCTTCCTCATCCAGAGATCAAACTTGCGTTTCCTTCACTGGAAGGCAGATTCTTTACCACTGAGCTACAAAGGAAGCATCAATCAACTGTACCTGAATTAAAAAAAAAAAAGGAAATCGCATTTATATATTCCAGCTCATTTACTCTTGTTTTTATATTATGATATCTTTTAAACATGCAGAAAATTTTCAGAAATAATAATAGGCATTGATAGAGGTGCCATAAAGTCTTGTCAGGTCTGAATTTTTTAAGGCTCAGACTGTTAAGTTGAAGCTTCTGGCCCTGGTTTGTGTCCTCCCCGGAAGTGACCACAATTCTAAATTCGATGCGGTTCTCATGTGTCATCGTTCTCATGTGTGACTTCAGAGTCTTACTACTTAGTATCTTTAAAGACAGTAATGGCTCACATAATCAGCCAGGCGTTGGTAGTGTGCTTTCTGTGTATTTTCTCCATGACTACCTGTGAGGTAAGTACTATCTCTGTTTTACCCCTTAAAAAATAATGTGAGGAAAGTTAAGTACCTTGTCCTTTTTCACAGAGTTAAGAGGTAGAGCTAGGATCTGACCCAGGCGATTTGACCCAAGGGTGTGGGTTCTTCCCGTTACACTGCACATCCTCCCGAGTGTCCATAAACAGCATGAACTGCTGCTTCCCAGGTCTGGAACCTGCTGATAAATGCCACGGCGTGTATCTTGTACCTTGCTTCAGCATGCACACTTTTGAGATTTATTCACGTTAATTGTGTCTCTGATTTCAGTGTTTCCTATTACTGTTTTATGATTTCCACAATTCATTCTTTATCCTATTGATGGACATTGGGGTTTTCCAAATGTTCACCACTACAAATAGGCTGCAGTGAAATTGTAAATATGTCGTCATACGTGTGTGTAGTAGCTTCTCTAGTGTGTAGCTTGTGCAGAAAAGCTGGGTGTTTCTTTGGGTCTACACATCTCCTGCTTTATAGATTTGTAGAATTCATCTTCGAGGCAATCGTAAAGATTTGCTCTCTTTCTAATGATGAGTGAGTTCTAGGTGCTTCCCAGTCTTGGAAACACTTGGTGATTTCTGGCTTCTTGATTTCTGCTAATCTAAGAGGTGTAAAAACATTGGCTAGTGGTGGTGTTGAACATTCATTTTCATATTTGCCAGGTATTTGTGTTTCCAGTGACTTGCCCGTTCATATCTTTTGCCTATTGCAGATAACTTTTATGTCCGTGCCTTCTCCCCCGCCCCCCGCCCCAATACCTGAGCATTTGTATTTCTCAAAAAACTTCAAGATAATTCTGATATGCATCTGGATTTTTTAAAGTGATTACGGGCAGTCCTTTCCTTTTCTATAGGAATCTTGTTCATGATACTAATCTTCTGTGTGTTGCAGTCATTATAGGCATCTTCCAGTTTATTTTGTGTCCTTTTTAAAACTTTAAATATATACTGAGAAGCATATTTCAGGTATATGGCTGTGGAGATTATCACAGAGTGATGGGAGTGTGTTGGATTTTTGTGGTCATGCAGTTACATGGACATGTGCCTTACTAGCTCCTTATACTGGGTGCTTAGTGGCTGACAACCATGCCGTACAGGTCATAGAAATGCTCCTGACTTACTCTGTGATGATTTCCTCCTCAGTTCTTAGTTTTATCCTGGTCTTTGGACATTGGACTCTGGGAGTGGTCCCTGATACTATCTTGAATTGTTTCCACTTAGGCAATCCTATGTCTCTCGGGGATCTCCTTGGCTTTTTTCTGAGGGGAAATGCCATAATTTCTTTTGAGGCTTGCACTTCTCTTGCTATTTTATTTCCAAGCTCTTTTTCCCCCATGTATCTCTCCTAGATTTGTTTTCCATCATTCGTGTTCGATTTTTTTCAGATGGCTTGCTGCTCCCTGCTCCTGGGTTGTCTTCTTATGTTAAAGAGTAAGGACTGAGCTTCGGATTGGAACCTCTGAGCATGTGGGTGGCACTTGATCGGCTCTGAGAGTGTTCTTCGTAGGGTGATCTGGCTGGGCTGCTTCCTCAGAAAACTTCAGTGGGGTGGTCAGCATCTTTTGGTTCTTGCTCTTGGGTGGTCAGGTTTTAGGCACAAGAATCCTCCAATTCTCCTGATGGAGAATTAAGACCTGGCTTTCTTCATTCTGGAATCTGAGAGGCAAAAAAAAGCAAAAACCAAGCTGGTTGGTGGCTCATCTAATACGCAGATACTGCGCATGTGTTCCATATAGTGGTGTTCTCAGTGCAGCAGCCTTGCCTCTCAGCTGTGCCTGTCTAGCCCAGTCAAAGATGTGCGTGTCTATAATGAATCTGAGTATCTCTTCCTTTTAGGCAATCTTAAAAAAAAAAAAAAGATTCCTTGTTTTCAGCCTTCACCCCTACGGCCAGTGATACCTAGCAAGCCTTTGGGGGAGTAAGTTTGCAGCATAAATCGGGCTGGCTCTCAGCTCTCTATTAAGTATCTGTTAAGTGATTTCACTTGCTGTGATATCCCTTGTCTTTGTGGGCTTGTCTCTTCTGAAGTCAGTTCCTTTACTGTTGTGTTAGTGGATGGAGACAGGGAGAAAAAGTTTCTTGTGTTCAGTCCACTGTCTTTGTCTGGAAGCCTTTCCC
This sequence comes from Ovis aries, assembly GCF_016772045.2. Taxonomy (NCBI): domain Eukaryota; kingdom Metazoa; phylum Chordata; class Mammalia; order Artiodactyla; family Bovidae; genus Ovis; species Ovis aries. Next base: position 13,473,194 of record NC_056071.1, on the reverse strand, counting down.
TCAGTTTCTTGTAAGCCTGAAGGACTTGTAAATATCTCACCCTGCAGTTTTACGCAGTTTGTGGTGCCCGGTTTTCAGGTTAGGTCTGTAGTTCTGCTTCGCGTTTGATGTGCGTCACGAATGCCCCTCTGGCAGATGAGGAAGCAGCAGTGTTCTGGAGGCGAAGTAAGGTGTGGACGCCACTGCTCTGAGTGGTGGAGCCGAGACCAGAGCCTGAAGTTTTTCCGACTCGAACGTTTTTCCTTGTTGCCCTGCCTTTCTTTCCCTGCTTCTCCACAAGTGGTCATGTGGCCTGAGGGGGGCTGTGTGTTCTCTGGGAGTGCAGGGTGCAGCAGGCGGGGTGCGGAGGGCTTATGTCTCTCCTCCCTTGCAGTGCAAGGAGCGGATGCGGCCCGTGAAGAAGGCGCTGAAGCAGCTGGACAAGCCGGACAAGGGGCTCAGCGTGCAGGAGCAGCTGGAGCACACGCGGAGCTGCCTGCTGAAGATCGGGGACCGGATAGCCGAGTGCCTGAAAGCCTACTCGGACCAGGAGCACACGAAGCTGTGGAGGAGGTGAGCCGCCGTGGCCTCGCTTGCCCGCCGCGTTGCCTGCTCGGGCTTGGTGACAGAGTGTGTGTGTCAGGCATTCTGCTTCTGTTTTACACACCATGACACAGCCACCTAATGAAAAAATTCTTTCTCAGCAAAAGTCGACGGTTGGCAGCATGCCTGCAGACTTCAGTTTTCTTTTCCTGAAATAGCCTGTTCCTCTGAGACCAGTCTTGACTGGGTAGGATGGTGATATTATTTTATGAGAGAAATACTGTGATACTGGATTTGCTGGCCTGTCCTCGGAATAAAGACTCAGTCTTCGAACCTGGATGGGTTAGAAAGCATCTATAATTTCACTACTCTACCCATTTCAGGTTAATAGTCAGAGATAATATAACTTGTTGGGTAGTTCTGTATCAACTAATAAGAGGAGGCAAAAAACCACCAGAGCTGTGAGTTTTCTTCTCTCTAATATACTTGAAGAACTCGAGTAGTAATTTGGATTAATGCAGTTAATCCAGAACTTCAGTTTGTAAGGCATCCTGACTTACATAGATTCATTTATAATTCATTTCTGATGTTTATAAAACGTGCCTGCAATTTCTCAAAAAAAATTGTAATGTGAAGGCTCTTTCTGTATTCCACAGTTACACTGAACTCATGCTTCACAGTTAATTATCTTTGTGTAATATGCCTAACATCAGTGGATGGATTTTTGAGTGAAAAGGAGATTTAAGAAAACCTCTGTCATGATGCTATTCATAGCATGCTTCACAGCCATGAAAAAAGAACGTTTAAGTTTTGAAATGTGACTTGACTTTCCTCTTAGACTGTTCCCAGCTTCTGGATCCCTGTATCTAGCCATCTGGCTCTCTTTTTACCCAGCTTAACCCCTATTGAAAGATAACAAAAGCTCATCATCCCAGCATATAGTTCCATGAGGCTTGGCTGGATACTGGGCACTGTGGCCACTCTCTGTTCAGATGCGCTGGGTACTGTGGTCCTGGCCTGCTGTGGTTCATAAGTAATTCCTTGCCCACTCATGAGAAACTGTCCCTCATGAAGTGGTGCTTGGAAGATCAAGTCTAGTAGGAATTCGAAGAAGGTAGGAACCCGTGCAGAGGAGCAGTCAGGGAGGGAAGTCTTGCAAGGGGCAGGTAGGTAGACCGAGCCGGCGTGGGAGAGCAGAGCGGACCTGCTTAGAGGGGAGAGTTCTCAGGCTTCAACAAAGCCTTGAAAGTGGCTCTTAGGGTTTAAAGCAGATTGTTAAGATGACTGAAGTGCTGCTACAGAAGGCTTAAGAGAGAAAGGTAAATGCCTTTCCGAAGGCAGCCACAGGTTTACTGGTCAGGAGCGGGACAGGGTTCTCTGAGCGGCACTGCGTGGCATGGTGTGGCTGCTCTCCAGGACGCGTGCAAGGACGCGCGCCTTTCCTTCCAGTACAAGAAGGTACCTGTTTCTCCGTGTTCTCCACACTGCTTCTCCAGCCACTCCCCTGTTGACAGTCGTGCCATGCACAGTGGGATCGGAGCGGAGCAGTCATTTGGAGCTGTGAAGGCAGGGATGGCAGGCTGTGCTGGTGACAGCTGAGGGGAAGGGCGGGGCAGCAGTGCAGCGACGCCTGCCTGCACCCTGGTCCCTGCGGAGGTGGTGGTGATGCAGACTGCCTGAGGGCCCAGGGGGAGCAGAGGTGGGCGAGATATTAGGCCTGAGGCCATAGGTGTCAGGAAGGAAGTTAGAGGGGTTTTAGCTGCGAGAACTCTTGTCTCCAGATCCCTCAGTCCAATTCTGTTGACATTAATTAGCTTCTGAAGGTGTATTTGTTATTGATGCCAAGACCTGAAAGATTATTTCTGTTTTTTATATTTGGGAAGTATTCCAAGTATAACAAAATCAATTAACTTGCCATCCATAAAGAGAATGGTTATTTTTAAAATTTTATAATTTACCAGAAAAAATTTCTTTTTCTTTTTTTTTAGGAACCTATGGATTTTTGTTTCCAAGTTTACAGAATTTGATGCTCGAAAATTGCACAAGTTATATAAGATGGCTCATAAGAAAAGATCTCAAGAAGAAGAGGTAAAAATACAAATTTAAGCCTAATTCATACAAACAAGATAAAAACCAGTTCTGCCAAAAAATTCCCTCATTACTGTTTTTGCCTCAGGAGATGATGTAGGTTGTGGTCTGGAAAGGGCCCGGGGTCTCTGCTCTTACTTTACAGCTGGAGGCCTGGGCCCGGGGGAGTGGCTCGGCTCTTGCCTGCTGGGTTCTTCTGCTGTCTTAGCCGTGCAGTTTGTCCACACACTCCTCAAGTAGTCAGACTGTCGGCTGAGACCTGATGGGTGATCGCGCCAGTGTACAGGAGCCAGACAGGGCCGACATTCTGACGAGGGCCTGTTCCTCTGTGTTCCTGTGTCCTGGAGGTGTTTATTCCCCAGGCCCTTCCCTCCACAGGCACATGTCTTAACGGTGGTTTGTCAGTGTGGCTCCTGAAAGAGGACGTCGTGGGCAGCGCCTGCCTTTTCTCTTCTCTCTGGGCTGTTTGTCCTTGGTGTCCCTCTAGCGTTTGCACACAGGGTCCCAACCACTTGCATAAAGGAGCAGACACAAAAAGGTGCCCAGGACATGCTGCCCGGTAGCGGGGGATGGGCACGAAGATATTTGGCTGCTGCTGCAGGGCAGCGTTCCTTGTTCAAGTGTGTCCATTTGCAGATCTGCTGACTTGCCCTGTGGGCTCTCTCCCCAGTTAGCCACGTAGGGCCAGTCTAGGAATGCTCAGCACCTGCTTCACCACTCTGTGTGCTCCGTGGAGGCCTGCGGGCTGAAGGGCGCCCATCCTCTCCCGGGTCGTCAGCAGCCGGAGTCGTGCCAGGCGCAGGGTCGGTGCTCAGAAGTGTCCCCTGTTCCATGCACGTGTCCTGTGCCAGCACTGCTTTGCGCTGTGGAGCAGCACCATCAAGTGGTTTATAATTTAATTTCACATGGAAAAATATGTTAGAACAGTAATGTACAGGAATACTACAGTAATATTTTTGCTGAATGTTAGCGTGAACTTTATGCATTGTGAAAAGTCTTTGAAAGACTAGTCAGGAAAAGCCCCAGTACGGAATGAAATAGTTGGGCAAGGCACTTGAGGAAAGAGGGGAAGTTAGGATAAGTGGAAGTTGGACATAGGACGTAAAGGGTAAAGGCTTCATTAATCAGGTTATCAGACGTTAGATGAAGGTGATAATGAAACTAGTGGTCCTGCTAGTTGGGGTTATTGTGTGCGTTCACAGCCTTTCTGGAGGATGATTCAGTAAATTCACAGAAAGACTAGAACATGCAGTTCTTCTAAGAATTTAGTTGAAAGAGATAATTAGGGATTTAAGTATGTTTATGTGGAAATGACTTCATATATCCACATCAGGGACAATTCAGCCATAAGTATAATATTATAGTAATATTCAGCAAGTATTCACATAAGATTTTCACATAAGATTTTCACAGCACGTTAACTGGAAAAAGAATGTTGAGTGATACTTTTGTTTAAAAAACCGCGCACGCACACACAAGATGGGAGTTCCTCCTTTGTAGTCTTGCTTTCCATAGTTTCAGTTACCCACAGTCAGTCATGGTCTTAAAATATTAAGTAGAAATTCCAGATAAACAGTCTGTGAGTTGTAATTTACACACGGGTGTGAGTAGCGTGGTGGAATCCTGTGCCGTCTTGCTCCGTCCTGCCCGGGACGTGAACCATCCCTTTGTCCAGCACGCCCAGGCTACTCACTGCCTGTGTGTGACTTAATCGGTGGCCCTCTTGGCCGTCAGGTCGACTGTTAGGGCATTGCAGTGCTGTCTTCACGTAGCCCTTATTTTATTTGATGATAGCCACAAAGCCCAGGCGTGGTGATGCCGGCCGTTTGGGTGTCCTCTTACTGTGCCTTTCGTAAAGTGCCACAGGCGTGTGTGTGCTGGAGAGAACGCAGTGCACGCGAATTCAGCGCTGCCTTGAGCCTCAGGCCTTGGACCGCACCACCCAGGGGCTGGGGGACTACTGTGAACACCTGTGTAACCGCATCCTGGACCAAAGTATTAACAGCAGTTCCCTTGGCGCTGAGATTTTACGTCACCTCCCATTTCTTAGTTTTTCCTCACTATCTTTTCTGACGTTTTTATTTTGAATAGTTCATTTGTGTGGTAGAGACGTGATGTTACTTAGATAGATGTTTAGTGTGATGGCTTTGGCATGGGAACCAGTTTCCACTGGACCAGTCGGGGGTTGGTGGTTCTGGTTTCACATGGCCCAGGAGCAGCCTCCTGGAGGGCTGACAGCCTGGCACCTGTTCCTCAGCCCAGGCAGCGACAGCCAGCAGCCCAGCCCAGGTTCTGACAGCCGCAGGCCATGGGGACTGGCTTCCTTACAGTGAGGGGCTAGTAGATGCAGCAGGTGGAGCTCTGGGAGGGTTTCATGCGCTGGAGCTCAGAGGATTTATGAGCATTTTTTCCCTAAGGTATTAAGCAGCAGGGAATCCGAGAGGGACTTGTCAGAAATGAAGAGGGAAATGTTTAAAGGTGATGATGACCTTTATACTGTTCTTGGGAATTGCGCCTGGGATCCTGAGGGTCTTTGGTTTCCTTTGACTCTCCAGGAGCAGAAGAAGAAAGAGGATGTGGTTGGTGGTAAGAAACCATTTCGACCGGAGGCCTCGGGTTCCAGCCGTGACTCCCTGATGTCTCAGTCCCACACCCCGCACAACCTTCACCCGCAGAAGCCTCACTTGCCTGCCTCTCATGGCCCGCAGATGCACGGACACCCGAGAGACAACTACAGTCACCCCAACAAGAGACACTTCAGTAATGCAGGTGCGTCGTCAGAGAAGGTTTAAGAAGAGGTGACAAAAGAACTGTTTTCTTTTCCAGAGACAGGAGCCCGGCCTCTGTGCTTTATTCTTTCCTGTCACTTTATCGGCTTCCTTTTCTTCTCAGTGAAATGGTGCATGAAATAAAGATCTGAAAGACTTAACTCAACTTCAGGAAGAACAGAACCCACACAAGTACACAAAAGACAAATGGAGGGAAACAGTTTACATTGTATATGAGAGTTAAATGGAAAAACTGCTAATATTGAAAAACCGCTTATGAATCGATAACAGCCGGATGACCAAATACAAAAATGGGCAAAGGTTAGGAATGGAGAATTCATTTGGAAGAGGAGATTCAAATGGACTGTAGGACAAGATGAACAGTATCACCACTAAGGAAATGTACATTAAAGTAACAATAAGTTAACCCATTCAGATTAGCAAAAATTGCAGGGTGAAATTCACACAAATTCCTGAGTGTGACTTGCTACACCAGAGAATAGTCTGGAGTATCTAAATACAGAGGCCCATTTTCTGGGAGTCTGTCCTGTAGGAAAGCAAACACGTATGTGTATGATAAGGGTGCTGTTGTAGCCTTATAATGGCAAAAAGCTGGAAATAAATTGACTTCCTACTAATAGAAAGATAGTTAGATGAATAATAGGGCACTTATACTCTGTATTATTAGCAGTTGTTAAAAAAAAAATGAGTTGTTTTATAGAAAAAAGTCAAAATTGGAAGGAAAAAAAGCAGCAGCAAGAACCACAGAATCTCTGTGGCCTATATGTTTAGCTTTACTAACGTGAAAGTCACGTAATGTAAAGAGGTGTAACCATTTAAAATGAACAGTTTAGTGACACATAGAGCATTCACAGTGCTGTTGTGCAGCCACCGCCTCTGTCAAGTGCCAGAGCATTTCGGTCATCCCAGAGAGAAAGCACGCCTCATTTTGCCCTCTTCCTAGCTCACGACGACCACAGTCTCTGTGGATTTACTTACTCTGGATTCTCTGTGTTAAAAGCATCACGCAGACTCGTATAGTGTGTGTTGGACCGTCCACTAGGCATCTGGTTTTCAAGGTCTGTCCCTGTAGCATGCATCGGTACTTGATTCGTCTTTGTGACTGAGTAATACACCATTGTGCGGGTAGACTACAGTTTGTCCTTTCATTAGTTGATGGGCCTTTGGGTTTCTGCTTTTTGGCTGTTGTAAATTGTACTGCTGTGCACGTTTGTATGCAATTATTTGAGTGCCTGTTTTCAGTTATTTTAGATGTATAGCTAGGAATGTGGACTTGCTTGCTTATGTGATACTTCTGTGTTTTTAGCTTTTTGAGGAGCCACCAAGCTGTTTCCCGCCATAAATACTTGAATAATGTGTCTGCATAAGCATAGAGAAAGATGTGAAAGCACACACAGCAGCAATTACCTTAGGCCTGGTGGCCCAGACAGCAAAGAGTCTGCCTGCAATGCAGGAGACCCAGGTTTGATCCCTGGGTCAGAGTGATGCCCTGGAGAAGGAAATGGCAACCCACTCCAGTATTCTTGCTTGGTGAATCCCATGGACAGAGGAGCCGGGTGGGCTAGATAGAGTCCATGGGGTCCCAAAGAGTCAGACATGACTGAGCAATTAACACTTCCATTTCTTTGTTTTTTTTTTCTTCTAGGCTGGTAAAATGTGGGAGGATTGGAGGAAATTAATTTCTCCTTATCTGTTACTTCTCTGGTTACAATGCACATGAATTACTTTTAAAGAGAAAAGTAATAAGAAAGAAAAAAGCATATAAAACAAAATCTTAAAAAAATATAGGACATATCAGGGGGGCCCCCAAGCTCCAGGATCTAATGCCTGATGATCTGAGGTAGAGCTGATGTTAAAATAGAAATTAAGTGCACAATAAGTGTGATGTACTTGAATCATCCCAAAACCAAACCTTCTCCCCCGTCTATGGAAAAACTGTCTTCCACAAAACCAGTCCCTGGTGCCAAAAAGACTGGGAGCCTCTGGTATATATGGAAGCGTAGTATTACATTTTACAGAGTCAAATGTTCCATTATAATCAAAATGAAGTAAACTTTGATTTCATTGTAGTTTCTTTTTAAACTTCAGTGTTAGGATTTGCATTGACTTTCTTTCTTTAAAGTACATTCTCAGCGTCCAGTAACATTTTCAAGCCTTTAGAAAAATCCATGTTCTCCATCTTTTCTTCTTACTTGAAACACATTAATTGTAGATATTTAAAGATTCTTGTCCGCTAACTCTAATATCTGAATTACTGTGAGCCATCTTGTGTGTTTTCTTTTACCCCTTGGTTTTCAGTCGTACAGCCCTGTCATTTAGCGTGCCTAGTTATTTTTGATTGATTAATTGATTGATTAAATGGCAGGCACTGTGTTTTAAAAATTGTACAAGCTCTAGATGATATCACTTTGCCCCAGAGAGGATTACTCTTTTCTCCCCCATAACGCAGAGTGGGAGGTGATCCCTGCCGCCATTGAGTGACCTGGTCCTCCTCTGGTCCCCCGTTCTGGGGCTTGGCCCTCCGGGGTGTTCGGCAGGGGGCCTGCTGCACTCGCTGCCCCTCCCCGCTGGCCGCTGTTACACTCGGGTCTTGGTTTACCTGGCACTGGGCCGCCCTCAGCTGCTCCGCTAGTCAGAAAGCCTCTAGCTTAGCTTTTTAGCCTTCCGCTCCCTGCAGATTCAGCAAGCGTTGTAAGGGAAAACTGGCTGTGTGTTTGGAGTCCCTCAAGTCTCCAGTGTCCCTTTAGCGTAGAAAGACCACCAAGGGCTCTGCTGGTGGCTCTGTTTCTCCAGCAGTGGTTCTCTGCTGAGAAAAGCCCAGATATTCAGCTTCTTGCTCAGGCTCAGAATCACAGATCTCCCCAGTGCACTGCAGTGACTCCCGCAGAAGTCAACTCGCTACCTCTGGGTTTTAGCTCTTCGGAATCTTATCCCTTCTAGTCTTTATTGCTTGGGCTGCTCTTTGATGTCTTCAAGCAGATTGTTTTCTGTTTATCTGGCATTTTCTAATTGTTTTTGGCAGGGTGTAATTCTGCAGCTGTTAACTCTTCTAGAAGCAGAAGTTCCATATCTGTTCATCCTAAAAATCTTAGTTCAATTAATTGATCTCCATTTTATTGGTGGGATAAGGAATGACTATACAATAACATGGTTGGAAAATATTTCCATGTTCTTAGATGCAGTCTTATCAGTTTTACTGGGTTTCTTTTCCTCTTGGGATTAGACTGTGAGGTCACCGATTTTATATTCTGATTCTTAGAAAGAACCCTTCTTATTAAACTAACTCACAGTCTTTAAAACTTTGGATTTCTCACCCCTCTCCTTAATAGTCAGTACTTCCCAACCAGTGACCCTACGCCATGGAGGGTTCAAGGAAGAAAAGCAGTTTACTTTCTCTGGAAATAAATGACTTGGTTTGAGTTTTAAGCATCTCTACTATACCACATACCTTGACATCCTTTTGAAACCATCTATTTCAAAATAGAAGGTTTCATCTTCTATTTGAAGATGGCTTCAGATGATCCTTTCATGTTGTGAAGGTGTGTCTTTTTGTTGTTTGTTGGTTCTTTGGTTGAATAATCAAGGTTTTTACTTCTTGGTCCCCTGGCCTGCTCCACCCTCGGTCAGCAATGAATTTAAGCCACTGGTTGACTGTGTATTATTTTGCTGGTCTAAATTTCTAAGCCAAACAGGTTCCTTGATGGAATGATTCTTTGCCTTTGTAGAAAAACACTAGAAGGCCAACAGAATGAGTAGAGAGAGGTTTAGTTGGTGGCACATCTTTGATCTTAACAAATTGTAGCAGGAAGATGGGTGTTCCGTGAGGCCACAGAGTTCCTGCTGGTTAAGCCTCTGTGTTAGTTTCCTGAGATTGTTGTAACACAGTAGTGCAAACTAGGTGGTTTAAAAGAACAGAAGTGTGTTCTGTCAGTTTTGGAGGTGGAACTCTGAGATCGAGGTGGCAGCAGGGTGGGTTCCTTGTGTGCGGCCTGAGGGAGAGCCTGCTCGGCGCGCTCTCCCGGCCTGCGGCGCGGGCCAGCAGGCTGCGAGGGAGAGCCCGCTCGGCACACTGTCCCAGCCTGCGGCGTGGGCCAGCAGGCCGCGAGGGATAGCCTGCTCGGACGCTCTCCCGGCCTGCTGTGCGGGCCAGCAGGCCACGAGGGAGAGCCCGCTCGGCACACTCTCCCGGCCTGCCGTGCGGGCCAGCAGGCCGCGGGGCCTTGGCTTTGGCTGCCTTGCTCCAGTCTCTCTTCCTCTCTCCGAGGCCTTCCTCTACGTGTCTCTTTGTCCCAAACTGGATTTAGGGCCTGATGTAAATCCAAGATGATCTCCAGTCAGGATCCTTCATTATAACTCAGAGACCTGTTTTCAACTAAAGTCACACTGAGAGGCTCCAAGCGGCTCTATGTTTGGGGGACCACATTTCAACCCAGTTGAGCCTCCTTTCCTGGACTTCTGTGTTTTCACTGTCTTTTATGATTCATAAGTGTGATTCTTCACCTCAGGAAAAAAGAGAGACTTACAAAATGTCAAACAAACTGCAGTTTGGCTCCCATCTTGAGAGTTACAGAATCCAGAGTAGAGGAATCGCTTTTTACAGGAAGAATGCAAGGAAGTGGTGTAGGCTGAGGAAGAAGAGTAGCCTCGGTGGGTATGGTCTGGCAAGTGTCTGGGGGCCAAGCATAGCCGACGGTACCAGCAGGTAAATAAACCTTAGAGGTATAAACAGGAGGATTATCTGTGGCTGTGAAACTCAGCAGTGCCTTTTCCCAAATAATTGCTTGGTGTTGGGTTTTTGTTGTTGTTGGGTTTTGTTTGCTTTAGTGAGATCTCATTCTGAGCGTCTGCCCTGGATTGGAAGGTAAGCAGATTGAAAAGCAGTAAAAGGAAAAAAAAAGGGAAAAACAAAAAGCAGCAGTTTTTAAGATTGCAGAGGAGAAAGGTGTTAAATTTTCTTTTGCCTTAAATATGTTGGCAAAGAATGTTAGGACTCATTACTTGTTTGATAAGCAGCAGCACAGAGGCCAAGGAGGAGGAAATGGAACGTCTGTCTGCCGCCTGTGTCAGCCCTTTCCAATTTAAACTTAGTGAAATGCAGCCATTTCTGGCAGTCATGAGATGATTATTTTCTTGCAGATCGAGGCGACTGGCAGAGGGAGAGAAAGTTCAACTATGGTGGTGGCAATAGCAATCCGCCCTGGGGGAGCGACAGGCACCATCAGTATGAGCAGCACTGGTACAAGGAGCACCATTACGGGGACCGGCGGCACATGGACGCCCACCGCTCAGGGAGCTACCGCCCCAACAGCCTGTCGAGAAAGAGGCCTTACGACCAGTACTGCAGCGACCGAGACCACCGGGGGCACAGGGACTACTATGACCGGTGCGTGGGGGCCTCGGGCTCCAGGCCCTGGCCTCTGCCTGGCGCGTTAGCTCTAGAAGGGGAGGGACAAGCAGTGCACACTTAACGTTCTTCCCCGTCAGATGCTCATCCTTACTGTGCGCTGGCCCCAAGTCTGGTGCACTGGTCTGCCGTCCCGGCATCTTCAGAGTGCTGGTGAGAAATAACGACACAGCCAATGCTGAGTGCCGCAGGATGGATGGACGAAAGAAGGGGTTTTTCAGTTTTTCCTGAGGGCTGAGGAAGCGGGGAGGTTTGATTTGTGCTGTAAAGAGTCAGTTAAGCAGAGAGAGAGAAAGAATAGACGTCACAGGACCAGGGCAAGGATGGGCCCCTAGGATGGGGTGTCCACCCTGAAGATGACAGGTTGGGTGGTGGAGGGGCCTCGAATGCCACGTTACAGGTTTTAACGGGGCCAGGGAGCCACCTGTGGTTTCATCATCACACTTGTGTAGGAAGAGTTTGCTGCCTTCCTCTGAGAAAGTCTAGAGAATGGGTAGCCATAAAATAGTAGAACCAGCTGTCAGAATGGTGAAGGTGTGTACTAGGCTCTGGGTACCCCAAGTGGGACCCAGCCTGTGGTACGCCAGGAGCTGCAGCTCAAGGCTCAGAGCCTTTCCAAGGCATCCCTTCTCTGCAGCCATGATGTCATGTTATGATGAGCCAGCTTCTGTGAGAGTAGTTGTGGGAGTTGGGAAGGGCTAAAGAGGTTTTATCTCTCTTTAACTTCAGGACTTAGCTATATTTTAACTTCCTAGGAGCTTCAGGTTCCCCTAAGCTGAAGACAGGCTCTGGCTGCACCTTGAATTTAACGTAGGAAACGTTCATATGAACATCTCCATGTCACGTGTTGTTTTTGGAAGAGCTGGTGACCCCAGGCTGCTTTTAGGATAGCAGCTGTGGCTGAGCAGCAGCTGCCTCTGTTAGGCGGTCTGTGCCGCTCACCCCCACGCTTCTGCCTCCTCTTGTCTGGCTCCAGCGGGCATTTGCCCTGCATTTCTTATGCAGCTCTGCATTTCCATATTGCATCATTTTTCTTCTGCCTGAAGGACTTTTGTTTTAGCGTGGGTCTGCTGGTGATAAATTCTTTTAGCGTTTGTATGTCTGGAAAAGTTTTTATTTTGTCTTCACTTATCAGAAGTATTTTCTGCTGGGTAGACGTTTATAGATTGACAGGTATAAATTTATAGATTGACACTTTTTTTCAGTGCTTTAATGATGTTCGTCTGCTTTCTACTGGTGTCATTTCTGATGAAAATCTGCCATCTTTATTCCTCTTTGCATGATGCGTCTTTTTCTTCACCACTGGTTCCTAGCAATTTGATTATAGTGTGCCATGGTGTATTTTCCCTGATGTTGCTTGTGCTTGGGAATTCTTGGAGCTGCCCATTTATCATTTTATCAAGTTTGGAAATTTTTTTACGATTATTTCTTTGACTACTTTATTCTGTTCCTCACTCTTGTGAAGGTTCCAGTTCCACGTTTGTCTCACAGTTCACTGGTGCTCTGTTGTTTTTAGTTTTGTCTTCTCTGTTTCGTTTGGATAGTTTCTGTTCCTTTGTCTCCTTTTAATCATGTGTGTCGTTGACGTTTTGAAATCTGGTATACAATTTAAAAATGGTTTTCTATCCTTGTCTGCTAATTTTATTATTTGGGTCAGTTTCAATGGATTGATTTATTGCCTCCCCCTAGGTCTTATTTTCCTGGTTCTGTTCTTTTTCATATTCTTTTCCATTTTGATTTATTATAGAATATTGCATATAGCTCCTTGAGCTGTCCCGTAGGGCCTTGTTGCTTCTCTCTCATGCATATAGCAGTGTGCGTCTACTAATCCCACGCTCCCGATTCATCCCTCCCCGACACCCTTTCCCCTTTTGGTAACTGGAAGTGTTTCTGTATCTGAGCCTCTGTTCCGTAAATAAGTTTCTTTGAATCATTTTTTAAAATTCCACATGTAAACAAAGTGATACCATGTGATATCTTTCTCTTTCTGACTTCACTTCACTTATACTATTATCTAGGTTTATCCATATTGCAGCCAATGACATTACTTATTTTTTTATAGTGGAAATTAATATTCCATTGTATCTGTGCATCACATCTTTTTTATGCATTTATCTGTCCATGAACATTTGTTTCCGTGTCTTAACTATTACAAATAGTGCTGCTGCAAACATAGGGATGTGTGTATCTTTTCAAATTAGAGTTTTGTTCAGATATATGCCCAGGAGTGGGATTGCTGGATCATATGGCAACTGTTTTCAGCTTTTTAAGGAACCTCCATACTTTTTTCCATAGTGGCTCTATTTATTTATATTCCCACTAATAATGTAAAAAAGGGTGCCCTTTCTCCACACCCTCTCCGACAATTTGTTATTTGTGGACTTTCTAATGGCACCCATTCTGACCAGTGTAAGGTGATACATTGTAGTTCTGATTTGTGTTTCTCTAAGAGGAGAGTGAAAAAGTTGGCTTAAAGCTCAACATTCAGAAAACGAAGATCATGGCATCTGGTCCCATCACTTCATGGGAAATAGATGGAGAAACAGTGGAAACAGTGTCAGACTTTATTTTGGGGGGCTCCAAAATCACTGCAGATGGTGATTACAGCCATGAAATTAAAAGACGCTTACTCCTTGGAAGGAAAGTTATGACCAACCTAGATAGCATATTCAAAAGCAGAGACATTACTTTGCCAGCAAAGGTCCGTCTGGTCAGGGTTATGGTTTTTCCTGTGGTCATGTATGGATGCGAGAGTTGGACTGTGAAGAAGGCTGAGCGCTGAAGAATTGATGCTTTTGAACTGTGGTGTTGGAGAAGACTCTTGAGAGTCCCTTGGACTGCAAGGAGATCCAACCAGTCCATCCTAAAAGAGATCAGTCCTGGGTGTTCTTTGGAAGGAATAATGCTAAAGCTGAAACTCCAGTACTTTGGCCACCTCATTGGAAGAGTTGACTCATTGGAAAAGACCCTGATGCTGGGAGGGATTGGGGACAGGAGGAGAAGGGGATGACAGAGGATGAGATGGCTGAATGGCATCACCAACTCGATGGATATGAGTCTGAGTGAACTCCGGGAGTTGGTGATGGACAGGGAGGCCTGGCGTGCTGCGATGCTTGGGGTCGCAAAGAGTCACACACGACTGAGCGACTGAACTGTACTGAATAATTAGCAGCGTTAAGTATCTTTTCATCCATGTGTCTTCTTTGAAGAAATATCTACTTAAGTCTACCCATTTTTTAAGGTTTTGTTTTTTTTTTTAATATGGACCATTGTTTTAAAGTCTTCACTGAGTTTGTTGTGTCCTGGGTTTTTGGCCATGCAACACATGGGATCTTCGCTCCGCGACCAAGGACCGAATCTGCACTGCCTGCGCCGGAACATGAGCCTTAATTATTGGACCCCAAGGAAGTCCCTCTGCCCATCTTTCGACAGTTTGTTTTTTTTGCTACTGAGTTGTGTGAGCCGTTGGTATATTTTGGAGATTAAATCCTTGTTGGTGGCATTGTTTGCTGATAATTTTCTCCCATTCCATAGGTTGATTTTTGTTTTGTTTATGGTTTTCTTTGCTATCCAAGAACTTTTAAGTTTGATGAGGTCCCATTTGCTTATTGCATTTATTTCTCTACGCCTGATAATTTTTGATTAGGTACCTAGTTAAGTGCTGGATATTTTTGTCTTCCTATAAATGTTCTGGAGTTTTGCCCAGAAGCAGTTTAGTTACTTGGGAACAGTTTGATTCTTTAAGATCTTGCTGGTGGGACTTACGAGGCAGAACTGGAGCAGTGCTGGGGGTAGGACGCATGGTCTCCCCCGCTGAGGCGAGGCCCCTCATGCCGTTCAACCAGTGCCCCTTGGAGCGGAGGGTCGCAGTCTGGTTGGTGAGAAGCGAGCAGGCACTGCTCCAGCCCTGTGTGAGCACAGGGCGCGAGCATCTCTTGCCCTTCTCTGTCTTCCCTCCTGGCCCCTGGGTAGTTTTGTCAACACAGCCTGAGCCTTATCCAGCTAGATACCCAAGGGAGCACCTTTGCTGATCTTTGAGCTCCTTTCTCTGCAGAACTTTCTTCTCTTGCACTACACTTGAACTCCAGCTGCGTTGATGCCCTGCCCCATCTCGGGAAGCCTGGGCTTCTGCTGAGCTGGGTGCTTGTAAGACTCGCCTCATTTGTTTCTCATCCTGTAAGGAGTGCTCTTCTTTCTTTCCTGACGTCTGTCTGGTGTCTTGATAACCGTTGTCCACACATTTTGTCCCTTTCTGACTGTTTCAGCAGTAGGTATGGTCCTTGTTACTCCATCTTGGCTGGAACCTGGGCAGTCTGTCTCTCTTTCCCTCCCTCCCATCCTCTCCCCTCCTCCTTTTTTCATCCAGGTGAAACTCACATAACAGAAATCAGTCGTTTTACAGTGAACAGTTAGGGGGCATTTATTTAGCACAGTTACTGTGTTTTGCAGCCACCACCTCTGCCAAGTTCCCAGACACACTCATCACCTTAGAGACGTTCTGCCCGCTGAGCAGCCACTCCGTCCTTTCTCTGCCTGGCTCCTGGCAGCCACCAGCCTTCTGCATGCTGTTTCTGTGGACTTACTAGTCTGGGTAGTTTGCATAAATGGAATCATGCAATATATGGCCTTTTATGATTGGCATTTTCAGATGTTTAACATGATGCTTGAGAGATTCATTCACATTGAACCGTGTATAGTACTTCAGTTCTTTTCATGGGTGAGTGATACTCCACTGTATATATTAGGTTGATACAAAAGTAATTGTGGTTTCAGACTGTGAATTTTAAATCACTGTAACTAGGCTTAAACACATCTTTCTTGAAACAGGAACCATTACAATCAGCACATGTTTTCCAATGAGATATAAGTTTGTTTATTCCTGTAACATAAAAATCCGTGCTTTGGGCTTCAGTGAACTCTTGGAAAGCATTTTCTGCCTCCTGCTAGTTGTGGAAGCATTTTGCCTACAAAAAGTTGTTGAGATGTCTGAAGGAAGTGGCAGTCAGTTGGTGAGAGGTCAGGTGAATATGGCAGATGAGGCAGCATTTCATGGTCCATTGATTCAGCTTTTGAAGCATTGGTTGTGTGACCTGTGGTCAGGTGTTGTGGAGAAGAATCGTGCTCGTTTTTCTGTTGACCGATACCAGCCGCAAGTGTAGCAGTTTCTGGTGCATCTCACTGACTTGCTGAGCATACTTCTCAGCTGTCATGGTTTCGCCGGGGTTCAGAAGGCTCTAGTGGGTCAGACGGGCAGCAGCCCAGCAGACAGTGGCCGTGACCTCTTCTTGGTGCGGGTTTGGCTTGGCTCTCAGTCCAGCCCCTGAGCTGGTTGTCCCTGGCTGTCTTGTAAAATCCACTTTTCATCACACATCACAATCCGAGAAATGGATCGATGTTTTATAGAAAACAATGATTGTTTTGATTTGTGGTCAGCTCATGAGGCACCCACTTACTGAGCTTTTTCACTTTTCCAGTTTGCTTTAAATGCCGAATGACCACAGAATGGTCGATGCTAAGTTCTTTGGCATCTTCGTGTATAGTTACAAGAGGATCATCTGCAGTGATTGCTTTCAGTTGGTTGCCATCAGCTTCCAATGGCCGGCCGCTGCATTCTCATCTTTGAGGCTCTCGGCGCCTTTGCTAAGCATCTTGAGCCGCCGCTGCACTGCACATTCGTTAGCAGTTTCTGGGCCAGATGCGTTGTTGATGCGAATTGTCACTGCTGCTTTACGACCCATTTTGAACTCATTAAGAAAATCACTCGAATTTGCTTTCTAGTCTAACATCATTTCTGTAGTCTAAAATAAACAGAAATAGCAAGTAATGTGTTATTAGCAAAAGCCGTCATCTGAGAAATGCACATTAAAATGATGTATAACATAAACACATTTATTTAAGAATGTATTTCAACATCAAATGGCAGAGTTCAACAATGCAAAACCAGAGTTACTTTTGCGTCAACTGAATACATTCTCCATTTTGTGTATCCATTCATTCATTAATAGACATTTGAGTTTTTCTGCCTTTTGGTTATTGTGAATAGTGCTACTGTGAGCATGGTATTTAAGTGTTTGTTTGAATATCTGTTCTCAGTGCTTTGGGGTTATTTACCTAGGATTGGAGTTGTTAGTCATATGGTAGTTCTGTGTTTAACTTTTAAGGAAGCACCAAACGGTTTTCCACTAGAGCTGAACTATTTTACAGTCCCAACCAGCTATGTATGAGCATTGCAGTTTCCCCCCATTTTCACCAGCGTTTATTTTCAGCGTTTTGAAGGTAGCCATCCTGACGGCAGCTTTGACTTGCATTTGCCTGGTGATTAATGCTCATTAAAGATGTTGAGCACCTTCCTGTGTGCTTCGGAGTCGCCGTGCGTCTCCTTTAGAGAAGTGTCTGCTCTCTAAGTCCTTTGCCCATTGAGTTGGGGATTGTTGTCGGCTTTTACAGCTTCTCTGTTAACAGTATAACAAGCAGTTCGCCATAGTCCCCACTAAAAATCTTAATATTCTTCACATTGAGTCTGTTTGAAAGTAATTAACGCTGCACTTACTGTTGAATATCTAGGTTGCCTGAGTTTTTGCTCTTACTAATAACTTAGAAAGTAATTTCTGGGGCTCTTTTTCTCCTGGGCTGGTTGAGGAGCATGAAAGTGTTTGTAGCTCTTGCCAGTTTTCCTGAAGGGAATGTGAGTTTACAAAGCCATCAGTGAGTCAAGTTTGTGCTCGTTTCATTGCAGACTTGATGAGGCTCATGTCATTTCATGGGCTGTGTTTTGCCATAAGTATAAAGTAGCCCTTTGTTATTTAGTTTGGTTTTGGTTTTGAGTTCTAGTAATGTAAGTATGGCTCAGTCCCTGGAAGTGTCCTCCAGCATGAGGAAGAGCCAGTGGATGACGGAGGAGGCGTGGGAATCCAGCCTTTGTCTTCAGCTGACTCTTGTGTCTCTATTTCAGGCACCATCATGACTCTAAGCGGAGGCGATCTGATGAATTTAGGCCTCAAAATTACCACCAGCAGGATTTCCGACGAATGTCTGATCACCGGCCCCCTATGGGCTACCACGGCCAGGGGCCCTCGGACCATCACCGCTCTTTCCACACAGACAAACTGGGGGAGTATAAACAGCCCCTACCGCCGCTGCACCCCGCAGTCTCAGATCCTCGCTCACCCCCTTCTCAGAAATCTCCTCACGATTCCAAGTCACCCCTGGATCATCGGTCTCCTTTGGAGAGATCACTAGAACAGAAAAACAACCCAGATTATAACTGGAATGTTAGGAAAACATAAAGGACCGCTTGGAAAGCAGGGGAGCGCGAGCGTCATGGAGCACCTGGATGTCTTTGGTCTGATCCACAGGAGCCGGTCCCCCAGACCCGAGAGGGCGTTTCTGGACGCGGGGCTGCCGTCAGCCTGCTGCTGAGGGGTGCTCAGAGTGTGGGGGCCTTCGGCTCAGTCCAGCTTTGATCTGGGTCACCCCCTCCTGCACTTGGGCACCCATCGCATTCCGGCCTGGTCCTGGCCTCCCACTCGGATGGGTGCCAGGAGGAAGCGGTGATGGTTTTGTCTGCCAGCTTCACGGGCTGTTTCCCAGTGAAGGCAGGGGAGGTCTTAGAGTCGTGAATGTTTTGTCACCCTGGACCTCAGTGCCGGGCCAGGGAAGGCACGAGTGCATGAAGGCTGCTGGGACCCGCTGGACGCACGGGGTCTGGTGCACTCTGATGAGACGGATGCTGCTGATGGGGTGAGCGGACACGTGGGTGGGATCTCGCACCGCAGGACTTGCAGGGGAACAGGTACCCCCTCAGACGTGTCCTCAGAAGTGACACTCGAGCTTCACTGTGTGACAGCTGTGGTGTGGAGGGGCGGGGGGTGGGGAGCCACCTCCCCCACGGCCTCTTCTCCAGCAACACTAAATTTCCCCACACTGTGTCTCAGAGGTGTGGTCTCCTGCGTGGGCCTCCTTTACTCCAACCCCCAGCCCCACCCCTGTCCCCGGCCCCCGACCAGGGAAGATAGTAGTTTCAGGCTGCAGTGGGCGGGGGCTGGTTTGCCTGGGAGGCCTTGAGTGCAGGGTGGGGTGGCTCGGGAATCCACCAGAGATGACTGGAGAGGACGGGGAGGGAGCAGGCTTGTGTCTGGCTGGGTGCTGGCGGCACTGGGGCAGGACGCTGGGGAGGGGGGTGGATGGGTTTCCCAGCCTGGGGGTGGGGGGGTTGGTGGTGTGGTCCGTGCGGTGCTGGGTCGCCATCTGCAGCTCATCTTGGTTCCCTTTGCACAACCTGAGGAAGGAGAATTCATGGACTCACACGTCTGCCACTCGTGCGGTGGGTGGCCAGACACAATCAGTTACTCCCTGTGGTGAACATGCTGCACTGCTAGTTGGAGATCATTAGAACTGAGCTCCGTATCGTTTAGAATGAGGTCGAGCTGAGTCCAAACCTAAGTTCATTTTCCCCCCAAACTGGAAGCCTTCAAGGACAGGGTGACTGAGCTTAAGACAGGAAGAGCTGGACTGGAGGAGGGGCTGGGAGGCAGGCTAGCTGCAGCAACTAAGCAGCCTCAGCGCTCCTGCTTCTGGGGCCTTCCGTTCTGTTCACCTTCAATGGAACTCACCAGTAGAGTATGCAGAGGCCTTTCTAGACAGAGACAAAATAACTGACTTGAACGTGCAGTGAGCCTGTGAGTCTCCCGGCTCAGAGCTGGTGGAAACCCTTCCCTCGGTGTACACAGTCACGCTCCCCACACTAACTGCTCCTCTCCAGGGGACTTCCTGAGTCACCGTCACTCACTTGGCGGTTCCCGGGCAGCTCCACTCATGCCTTTGCTGTGGGCAGCTCTGGGGGGCTCTCGCGCTCTGCTCCCCAGAGCATCTTCGGCTCGCCTGTGCTGAGGTCCTCGTGAGAGTCTGGGTCCGCCCAGCTGGTGTGGGGAGCTCCGTGGGCTCAGCACCTCCTGGTCCATTTCTCCTCCTGGTACTAGGGTTCGTTCAGCCTGGGTTGTAGAGCGCGCACCCGGAGCACAGCCCGGGGGACCACAGCGGAGCCCCAGCCAGTCACCCAACCGGGGCCATGCCTGAGTGCTCTGTGGGGAGATAGGAAAGTGCGCCTCTGCTTGGGTTGGGTTCCTCCCTGCAGTACTGACACTCCCCGGGCCGGAGAGGAAGGGCAGGCCGGCTTGCAGGTCCCCAAGCCATCAACGGGCCATGGGGTCTGCAGAGCAGGCCCAGCTCGGCTTCCCTGTAGGAGGTCGGGTCGTGACCCTTTCAGTTAGAGGGGCCAGGGGAGGACTGGCAGGGCCTGCATTTCAGACCTCAAGGTTTTTGGGTTTTTTTCTTCTGAAATTGATAGGAGGTGTGAGTTATTCCCGAAGATGTCTCATCGTGAGGACAAAGGGGCCGCCGTTAGTCCACATTCAGGACCTCTAGTGCCATACGCTGCAGCAGAAGGCAGTGTCAGCCAGACCAGTGTTAAGTGGATTACAGAAAGCACGGTGTCCTCACAAAAGCATCTCTTTTAGGTGCCGGAGTGTGTTTGCAGAGTGGGTTGGGAGAAAGAAAGCATTTCCTCATTGTCGTCAGTATGAATACTGTATGCTTCTGTCAAAACCAGAAATTTGCACAGATAGGAATTCTCTCTCTCGTGGATGGGAGAAGCCGCCCCCGAGTCTCTGAGGATGGTTTTCCATGGAGACTGGCTCTGAAGGATGTAGTTACTAAGTAGAAAGGGCAAGGGGCCGAGGAAGAGGAGAGTTAGCACCACCGAGAACCTGACCAGGAGCACGGATTCATGTGTGTACCCTCGTCCCCGCAGAGGTCACGGTAACCCCAGACTGGCCCCCCATCAGCTGCTGCCCCGGGCTCCCCCCTGTTCAGCCATTCCTTGCTCACACCCTCCGATGGGAACCCAGGACGCCTCTCCCGTCATGCTGCAGACACTCTGACCTGATAGCTGAGGGCCGCATCAGGGCGCACGGTGCAAATGCAGCCCCGTTAGGAATTCACACAGCGACACGGAAATCCTACAGACCAAAACCCACTCCTCAGCGGGAGCGGTGGGCCCCCGGCTCGTCTAGGGGCGGCCGTGTTGGCGAGGAGAGCCAGGCCAGGGGTCCAGGCTGCTTTAGTCCATCTGCACCCCACTTGGTTGGGGACGGGTGATTTTTCTTTATTGTAAAATTGTGGACTTTTAAAACCTGTTGACTAAACAGTAATTAATTTATATTTGTGAAAAATGCCACTGTCCTAGTGATTTCTGATGTAAATAATGTTGTTTATATAGTATGTATTAAATTTTCCTACATTGTAAAACTGCTGTACTTTTGACTCTTATATATTAAAAAGTGTTACTGAGGATTTTTAGAATCAGGCGAACACGGTGCATTGCATTGGTGTGACCTATGACCGCACCTACCACCTCATCTCCCTTCCTCGGGTGCTGGGTCATTGGGATTCTTGGGCAGCTTCTGAAACAGAGCTTTCCCGCTCCCCGGGCCCCCGTTCTGTCGTTGGGTCCAGAACCTAACACTTCGTGCGGTTCTAGACTTCTCTCCAAGTAGCAGAGGCTGACAGTCCCCAGCCAGCCACTGCTGTCCTCTTGCCTTCCCTGCGCTCACCAGGGTCCATGTGGAGCAGCTGCCCTCCGAGTTCCAGCTGGGTCACACCGGGTGGGGGCCATCCCCGGGAGTCCCTGCAGCCCCCTGGAGGAAGCCAGACCGCCGGGTCTGAGCCAGCCTGCAGCCTCGAGGGTAGTTTTACAGTTGGGCCGTATATTCTTGAAGGAGGAAAGAGCACTTTATAATGGAAACACTGACACAAATGTTAACTCGAGTGATTTGGCGCAGGGGCCGGCTCAGCTCCTGCAAGGCCCAGACGGAGGGAGGGTGGCACGGCGTGGAGACCGTCTGCACAGGAGGCGGAGAGGCCTGCCAGACCCCAGGGGTTTCACCAACACTTGGTGACTTTGAAACCACACTTCACAAAGGTCTTCCATTAATTCTCAACCCCAGATAGGCCTGCGTGTCCACTTGGAGCCTGGGGGTGAACTCCTGTGGCACCCGCCCAGGACACACTGCTGCAGGGGGCCTCCCTTGCCCGGCTGCGTTGGGGTTCCAGCATAAGGAGTGGGAGTCAGAGACTCCAGGAAGAGCTCAGGGTTCTTCCTGACCATAAACTTAACTCTCAATTGTGTTGCAACTTACAGCTTGCCTGGAACCGCTATCGGAAACTTTAAGAACAAGTGCAATAATCAGCTTATGATTTACAATAGCAGCCGGGCTTCTAAACTGACCGCTGCCAAAAACGCCTGCCTTTTACTGGAAGGAGCAGGCTCGGGCCCCTCCCTGCTCCCTGGCAGGGCCCCCGCACGTCTGGCATCCGGGCAAGTCCTCCTCAATTAGCGCCAACAGAAAGGTCACTTAACTGAAACACAAGGCCCCACAGTTTGCCAGACCCGCAGCTCCGGGTTCCAACCTGCGGCTCTTAAAGGAGCAGGACCAGCTGTGCCTGAGGCAGTTCTTCCATCAGATTTTGAGGTTGGAGAACCACTGGGCTCACCTCCCAACCTGGATTTGTTTTGCTTTGTGCGGTGGGAGGAAGAAACGGCTCATCCGGACAAACATCTGTAGAAACCCGGGCCTGTGGGGCTGCCCCCGCTACTGCTGGTGGGGTCCTGCCCTGGGCTGAGTCTTGGGGACTCCTGGTCAGTTCTGTGCCCTGTGACAGGACTTCGTGTGGAATATAGGCAAGTCCCTAACTACAGACTTCTGACCTCCAAGAATGACAGCCACTTTCTGGGGCCAGAGCTGCCCCACAGAGGGTTCACACCTTTCTCTGAATTTATTTTGTGACCCAAGAGGAAACTGTTACCGAAGCAGGGTCCCCACTGACCCCATGCACTGAGATGGCCTTGGGGGGCAGGGGTGGTTTGGGGGCGGGCAGGGAAGCCATCCCTCGTCCCTTTGGCCCCTCTCTGTGTGCTGTAAGACAGGTGGCCTTTTCACCTTCATTTGCACAGGAAGCAGACGGCTCCTAGGGTTAAGGGTGGATTGTAAGTGAGAACTCCGGCCATGGAAAAGAGAGGTTTGCAAGCCCCGAGGACGACGCGGAACAGTCAGCATCCATCAGTTCTCAGCTGGAGGGGCGGAGGTGTGGGTCTAGGAGGGAAGGTTGGGGGTACCTAGAGCGTAACAGCCCTCACCCTGGAGCCGACGCGACAGTGGGAGCCGCCCGTCCTGAGAGCCTTGCAGGGGGCCTCTACAAAGCCTGCTCTGCTCGAGACGATTAAACACAGGAGGAAGGCCCAGTGGGGACTGGAGCCAGGTAAACACGGAGACAGAGGGCGGCTCCTTCAAGGCTCCCAGTCTGGTGGGGGAGACAGAGTTGGGACGAAATCATGAGAGCGAGGTGCTCCCCTGAACCGGGCTCTGTGCTAGGCTCTATGACCCTGCCCTCTTTCAGCCGATCTCCTAGCTGGGGGTTGGGGCGGGGGGCACGCCCTGGACAAGTATGCAGTAGGAGGGCGTGATGTCACATACGTGCCAGGGAGAGAGGGACGGGGGCCTGAGACGGCATGAGGGCCGACCCAGGGAGGCATGGGCCTGGGAGGTGGGCACACTTGGCTTTGAACCAGCCGGCGTTCTTAGGGCAGTTTGCCACCCCTCCAAGCCTCAAACACAAACTATGTGAGAGCCTCCGGCCAGGCTGTGCTGACCCGCGTGAGGTCCCTGCAGGGTCCCTTGGCATCTGTCCATATTATCAAAGGGGCATGTTGGCACGTCCTGAGGCTCCAGGGTCCCTTGGATGCAAGGAGAGCCAACCAGTCCATCCTGAAGGAAGTCAGTCCTGAATATTCACTGGAAGGACTGATGCTGAAGCTGAAGCTCCAATACTTTGGCCACCTGATGAAAAGAGCTGACTCATTAGAAAAGACCTTGATGCTGGGAAAGACTGAGGACAAGTGGAGAAGGGGACGACAGAGGATGAGATGGTTGGATGGCATCACCGACTCAGTGGACATGAGTTTGAGTAAGCTCTGGGGGTTGGTGATGGACAGGGAGGCCTGGCGTGCTGCAGTCCAGGGGGTCGCAAAGAGTTGGACACGACTGAGTGACCGAACTGAGCTGAGGCTGCAGGGAACCACACCTGGAGACGGCTCTTGGCCGCGCCGGCTGGGTGGGGTCCGCCTTGGCTTTGGGGATCAGCACCGGGTCTCTGCTGGAGGGTCCTAGTGACGCGGTTCTAGAACCGTCCTGCAGAGGGCAGCAGATTCCCACTAGAAACGGCCGGCCGCGCTGCCCTGGGAATGAGCTCCCCTGGATGGGGCGGGGGTCGGTCCCGGGGGCTGTGAGCCCGCACCCGAGCCAGAGACCTGGAGACGCCCTGTCCCTGCGGGCGTGTGGCGGGTTGGGGAGAGAAGGAAGGTGCCGGCTGCAGGGAGGCGCGGCCTCGCCGGCCCCCACCAGCCGTGCCCCGCCACGGCCCATCCTCGGGCGGGCGTCAGCCAGCCGCGCAGTCTCTCTGCCCGCGGGGTGGTCCGGCGGCCCCGCTCGATGGCCACCTCCCGCCAGCCTGCGGGGACGCACGGGCTCCGCCAGTGCCGGCCTCTCCTCCCTCCCAGCCCCACTCGGCGGCGGGTGGCGCTGCCCTGAGCCCCGAGGCCCAGGCATCCCTCTGCGGCTCCCTGTGACCCTCGCCTTAGCTCTAAGCTCGCTGGAAGGGGTCCGAGGCCCTGCACGACCTGACCAGCTCTCCAGGCTCATCTTCGTCTCCCGAGTGCCCCCGCCCCCGGCTGCAGCCAGCCCAAACCTTCCAGCCAAAGGCAAACCTTTGCCCCTGCAGCCTCAGATATCAGCAGACTGGCTTTTAGCCACTGTTTTCCCCTTCCTCCCTTGTGGCTCAGCTGGTAAAGAATCCGCCTGCAATGCGGGAGACCCGGGTGCGATTCCTGACTTGGGAAGATCCCCTGGAGAAGAGAATAGCTACCCACTCCAGTATTCTGGCCTGGAGAATCCCATGGACAGTATGGTCCAGGGGGTCGCAAACAGTGGGACACGACTGAGTGGCTTTTACCTCACTCACCTCCTGGTGCCTGAAGAATCCTGTTTCTCCCCAAGATGCAGCTGGAGCTTGGTTTCCTCCACCACCTTCTCTGACCTGCTGTCCCATTCCTGTCTGTCCCTTCCCTGTGCCCACAGACGCTGGCAGAGCCCCCAGGGTAATCCATTGCCCCCACGTTGTCACTGCTGACACCCCCGCTGAGAAGTGGGGCTCCCAGCGGGCCCCAGGTCTCCTTCACTTCCAGTCCTGAGCCCCGATTCCGCGAGGGCCCTGGGGGTGCGAGGCTTGGAGCTCTTTCTTGTGCAGTGCCCAGAGAGGGAATCCAGGGAGAGGAGGCCTGGGGTGCCCCCTTCCCTGGAGGATGAGTGGGCTGGGGGTCAGACCAGAGTTCAGGTCCCAGTCGGCAGGCCGCCTGGACCAGGGGGACATTTAAGGCAGACAGAAGCCAGTTCTGGGCGGTGGAACAACTTCCCCAAGGCTGCCTGGCCTGCGTGCCATTAGCTCTTCATTTTCTGGATTTTTAGGACGGTCCAGGGAAATAACTGGAAGGGTGATGAGGAGAGGCCTGGGGGAAAGTTTGGTAAGCTGCCTTAGTTGCTCAGTCATGTCCAACTCTTTGCAACCACTTAGACTGTAGCCTGCCAGGCTCCTCCGTCCATGGGATTCTCCAGACAATAATACTGGAGTGGATTGCCATGCCCTCCTCCAGGGGATCTTCTAGACCCAGGTATCGAACCACTGCTGGCAGATTCTTTACCATCTTAGCCACCAAGGGGGGAAGTATTAAGTACCAGCAATTTGCTAAGCATTCTCCCATCATAGCTCCTGGACTGGCTATGCTGGGCAAGCACATGTGTTCACGGTCCCCCGGCTGTCTTAGCCCAGGAGGGAGGCACCCAGGTCCTGGCCCCAGGCTCCCTGTGCCAGGCAGGAGGGTGAAGAGGCAGCGAGGTCTAGGGTAGTGGCCACAGTAGGGAGGGGAGCTCTGTGGGCTCACACAGGAGCGCCTATAGAGTGGGGAGGAGACCAGGGCCCTCAAAGCAGCCAGGCTGAGAGTTTGGGTGCTGGTGAGACCACCTAACTTCAGATCAGGCTGCTCCCCGATTGCCATGACCTGGGCCCAGTGTTAACCTCTGCAGGGTGGGGACCAGGGTTACCCGTTTGATGGGGAGCAATGCCCGGCCGGGTCAAGCCTCCGGCAGGGTGAGCCATCACCAAGGTGGCTGGCTCCTCGGAGCTGCCTGGGCCTGGTGACCTGTCGTGAGGTCCAGCCCACTCTCTGCCTTCCATGCCCTGGGGGAGGCTGGAGATGAAGGTTCCATGGGCCTTCCTGTCTCCTTTGGGGGCACCTCTTCCCACACTGCTCTGGGCCCCTGTGGCCCCTGGTCCCCCACTCAGGGCCTCCCTGCCTCTTCCTCTGAACCCTGTCCTGGATCACTCTGTCCCTTGCATGGAGCCAGCGCCCCTTCACTCCCTGAGTCCTGCTGGGACAGCGGATGCAGATGGGAATCAGATTAACCAATTCTTGTCCTGCCGGGTCCTAGTTCAGTGTTTCCCAAAGTTGGGGCCTACAGATACAGGGAGGGTAGTCCTTTGAGATCTTTGTGTGCCAAGTCACTTCAGTCGCGTCCGATTCTTTGCAACCCTATGGACTGTAACCTGCCAGGCTCCTCTGTCCATGGGATTCTCCAGACAAGAAAACCAGAGTGGGTTGCCATGCTCGCCTCCAGGGGATCTTCCCAACCCAGGGATCAAACCCGTGGCTCCTGCATTGCCCGCAGGTTCATTAACGCTGAGCCACCTGGGAAGACTTTGAGATCTCTAGAATAATTTAAATTCTTTTGTTTCCATTTCGATGAACATCTTTTCAGTCATTAGGAAGGGCAGGAGGGAGAAAAGAACCTGGGACTTGAGGGGAGTATTGGAGCTGAGAGATCCACCCACGCTGGCTCTCTGGGTGGTCGAGGGGACTCACACCCACGACAGGCTTCCTAGGGTCTTCGGAGTCAAAGGCGGGGGTGGGGGTGGGGAGGCAGATGATGCGCAGCCGAGCTGGCAAGACCTTGGCCCAGGCGGCCCGCCTCCGGCCTCTATCACGTGGGGAGGGCCCACTTAGCCGCTGCGAAACATCACCCATTGCTTAAATTAATGCTATCCCTTTGTGTTTTATTGGTCTTGTAGTTTTGTTTGGGCTTAATTAATAAATGTGTCTTGATTTTATAGTTGAGAGAAGCTATAATTATAAAGATTCTATCCCTACCTCATAAGTCATCAAATGAACTCCAGCCCTGGAGGGGACCGGGGTAATATTAGCCCCTAGAAAGCATCTGGATGTCATGTGTGTCTGGGAGCCCCAAGCTGGTCTTGGCCTTGACTTGTGAGTGAATGAAGCTACCTGAGCGACAGGCAGGTGGGCAGACGCCCCCATCTGCAGAAGGTGGTTATCGGGTGCTGGACTTTGGGCCTGTTGCTTTACTGTGCTTTCTCCTTGAGTCCTCATGAAATTGCTATGAGGTCGGATTTTCCCCCATTTTCCAGCTGGGGATCCGGAGGCTCAGAGACTTGGAATGACTCACCCAAGATCACAAAGAGAAGTGGTGGAGCTCAGATTCCATTCCAGCTGCTCCCGCCTCTAAAGGCAGAGCTGGTCCCTGCCCTGCCAGTGACTTCTCCGACTGTCACTCAAGTGCCTCTGATGGGTACTGTCTTATCCTCCTGATGGCCCTGTGACCCTGTCCGGGTCCTTCCCCAGGACTAGAGATGCGGGCTCAGGGCCAGCATGTGGCTGGCTCAAGGCCAGAGAACAAGGCAAGCAACGTGAGGACCAGCGCTGGGCCGTTTCCCCCGGCCATTCGCATCTCCGCCTTGCAGTTCCACCCTCTGTGATCTGTCCCAGGCGGTGGCCTGGGACCCCTGCTGTGTCCCCACCAGACAGCCCAGCCCCAGACACGTCATCGGGTCTCACTGAATGTGTGTAGACTAAATGAAGTGTCCCTGATCAGACGTGCAGGGGACACGCCCACCAGGCTCTGTGCAGAAGGGAAGGTTGGACCCCCCCAGAGGGAGGGGCCTGGGCACTTCCTGGAGGGATCTATCACCCCCCTCCTCCCACCCAGGAAGGGTGCATCAACTCAAGGAGGCAGATGTTGGAGCTGCTCTGTCCTGCTGGCCTTGGCATTGACCCTGGGGGTCCAGGCCCCCCAGCCTTGACTTGAGGGCTATCTGCTCGCCAGGCCCATCTGATGGAGCCCAGGAGTCCAGTCACCTGAGCCTCAGGAAGGAGGCAGCTGGACGGGGCTCCTTTGTGACCCACCAGTCCTTGGATCAAACAGTCAGCAGGGCACCTGGCACGTGGCAGGTGGCCCTGGCTAGGCCAGGGTGGGGGGCTCCAGGCTCCATGCGTTTGGGAGCGGGATCTGCACTGGCAGCTGCAACAAGGCTGTACCCCAGCTGGGGGGGGCGGCTGATGATTGCCCCTGTATGGTGGTGACCCCGCTAAGGATCCACAGGTGCCTTTGACCCCAAGGCTCTCAGACTTCAGATCTGGGGGACCTCTTTGCCCTCCTTTTTCTCTCCAGGGCCCATTGACGTCCCCCTATGTGCCCAGCCTGCAGGTGAGGGTCTGGCCCCATTCCCTGCCGCCCCCAGAGCAACCAGAACCTTGGCTTGATGCCACCCCTGCTGTGGGGATCCTAAAGGGAGGGGCAGATGGTGGCATGGGGTTTACCTCGAAGCCAGATGGCATCTGCTTTCTGGGGCTCCTGTGAAAATGGTCACAGCAACTGTGAGTTCAGGGCAGGTGCAGAGGTTGGCATTTTGTCTGCAGAGGACATGCAGTCATCTTCCCTTACAGGTGAGGGCGCTGAGGCTGAGAGCCATCACAGGTCACCTATCACACAGTCAGGAGGGGGCAGGGCTGGGGCCTCTCTGCCTAGGTGTCCCCATGCCAGCTGCCATCCGGGCCCACTAGACCCAAGGCGCAAGCCCCACCCTGACTGGAGGGCCTGGCCCTGGGCCGGGTGGGCCACACTCTGTTGCTGTTTCCATTCTGGCGAGCTGCAGACTGCTTCTCCACCAACTTCCAATCGCCTTAGCCCGAGCCAGCTCACCCACGTTCATAAAGCGCCCCAGCCCCAGAGACAGCCGATGCTGATGCTGGGCTTGTGCGCAAGAGGAGCCTGGAGTGAACTTGAGACCCAGGCCCCAGCCCGTTTCCAGCAGATGATTCGAGTGTGTTCTTCCCCAGGCAGATCTGCTTGGCCAGATTCTTTTGCTTTGGCTACAGGGGGTGGCCTGGGGAGGGCTCTGATTCCTGCGGGAGGGAGGGACAAAGGGGACAGAAGTGAGTTGAAATGCAGAAAAATCCATGCGGGTTCCCAGCGCGACTCTGGGTGAGGCTGGAGTGACGCTGGGGGACACGCCTGCCCCCACACATCATGTCTTGCACACCTGCTGGCCGGTACAGTTTCTTAATTAAGCCCATCCTTCTGAGACCATTTTTTAAAAATAGCCTGGGGGGCTATAGTACATGGAGTCGTGAAGAGTCAGACATAAATGATGGATGAACATATAGTGAGACATGGCTGAAAAACAGAAAAAAACAAAAGTGTTAGTTACTCAGTGAGCTCTGAGGCCCCATGGACTGTAGCCCGCCAGGCTCTTCTGTCCACGGAATTCTCCAGGCAAGAATATTAGAGTGGGCAGCCGGTCCCTTCTCCAGGGGATCTTCCTGACCCAGTGATGGAACCCTGGTCTCTTGCATTTCAAGCAGATTCTTCACTGTTAGAGTCATAAGGGAAGCCCAGCACAGCATGGCTACTGGTCACCAACTGCCTGGTCAGGGGCCCGTCTCACCAAGAACAGAAGATGGAGTGTCTGGCCTCTGTCGCACCCCCAGCACCCATGATCGTGGAACCCAATCAGCCAAGGGACACGCGCAATGGCAAAGACAGGATGAGGGTCGTGTCTGGCGGCCTCTCTTTTCTGCCAGAGCGCCAGGACCCGTGTGCGAGGTGATTTATGAATGTTAGCTCATCGGATTTCTGTAATGGCCTTGGGAGGTAGGTACTCATAATTCCATTTTACAAATAAGGAATCCAAGGTTCAAAAAATGCAAGGGAGACCACACAGTCAGCGACGGGCAGAGCCAGTCTAGATGCCAAGCCGGCCGGCCGCCCGGGACCAAGGCCACCCCCGCTCTGTGCCAGTCTGCCCCCACCCTGCACGCTGGCCTGACTCTGACGAGACCCCTCCGGCCTGGCTCCACTGTTTTCCTCCCAGAATCTGCCCCCTTCATTACGAACGACCCATGCTCCTTTGTGTTTAATGGCCCTTTCTCCCCTGTCTTCCATCCTTAAGAATTCTGCCTTGCCAAGATGTCCAAGTTCCTGGTGAGTGGGGATGGGGCAAGGAGAGGGCCCAAGTTCTGTCTGCTAATGCATTTACCTCCAGGCTCAGGGCCTTGGAGCGTCTCTGCTCCAAACCCAGCCTGCGGAGCCAGAGGAAGCTGCTTCCTGGGAATCATTTAACTCATGACTTCGTGTTCCATATCCACGATGAAGTGCAAATTTCCGTGTTCAGGAGGGCAGCAAGTGGCACGGTACTTGGAAAGAATTCCAGCTGGTAGAGTTTAAGGTCCTGAACACTTTCCAAACCAAGCCTCTTATCTGGCGACCGCCGTAGCCTTTTCATCTCATGGCCTGATTTTTTTTCCTGATTTTTTCCTTTTTTTTCCTCTCTCCTGTGTGCCCCAGCTTCTTAATAATCTGTCCTTCTGCGCTGGCTGGCTGCCAACAGCTCTTGGTGGTACTCTCCCCGCCACCATTAGTGTTCATTCCATCCCAGGTTCTAGTGACGGTGAGCAGCCTATCAATTCGGGCGACCGGGTAACTGGGTAAGGCATGTGTGGGATGTCCCAGCTTTTTCGTGTCCCTTCTAAGCTGGTTCTTCCTCCCAAAGCCCAGACTCCTGGTTCTCTCTGGTGTGCGTGTGCTAAATCGTTTTAGTCTTGTCCGACTCTTTGTGGCCCCATGGACTGCAGCCGGCCAGGTTCCTCTGTCCATGGGATTCTCCAGGCAGGAATACCGGAGGGCCGTGCCCTCCTCCAGGGGATCTTCTCAACCCAGGGCTTGAACCCACATCTCCTGTGGCTCCTGCACTGCAGGTGATTTCTTTACCGCTGAGCCACTGGGGAAGCACCCCCCACCGCCCAGTAATGTGTGTGCCAAGTCGCTTCAGTCGTGTCCGCCTCTTTGTGACCCCACGGACCCTGTGGGACCCACTTCTCGTAAGTCTGCTGCTTTGGTAGGAGGGTTTTCTACCATTAGCGCCACCTGGGAGGCCCCTGGTTCTCTCTGCGGGCCTGCTTAAATAAGCTCGAGGCTTAGAAAGAGCTCCCCTTCTACTTCGGCGCTGGGGTGGTGCGCATGCGCAGTCTAGGTTGCCGGCGCTCCGCACTTCCAGGGCTCTGCGGCGCGCTCCCCTCCCCTCCCCCACCATCTCACTCGGCCCCCCTGGCCGCAGGACAGCAGTGGCACCAACACCGGGTGCGCGCTGTGCCAGGCCCTGCCCTTGGTGCTTCACAGGAATGTACTTGCTGAATCTTCGAACAACCCTAGGGGATGGGCACCCCCTACTTTACAAGGGAGTTGATGGAGGCTCAGAGAGGTTAGTGACGGGTCCAAAGTCACGGAGCTGGCACCGTGGAAAGGCTCGGACGTGGCCTGGCGTCACAGTGCAGCTCGTCTGCCACCTGGCCTTTGGTATAACGGACTGGCAGGGATCTGGGGGGCAAAACACACCTCGGTGTACATGTTGGCCCTGCCTTTGCTGAGGAACCGTGGGCCAGTCTCCCTGAGCCTCTTTTGGAGTCTGTAAAATGGGCGTGCATTTTACACGTCCATATACACGCCTGAATCACTGGATAGCTTTAAAGTGGGATGATACTATGTGTTTTTTAATCATTTTTTTTTCTGATAGGGATCATTTAAAAAATCTTTGTTGATTTTGCTACAATATTGCTTTTATGTTTTTTGGTGACACTGTATGTTTTTTATGATATTTTATGTTTTGGGGGATTTTGGCTCCCAACCAGGGATCAAACCCGCACTCCCCGCACTGGAAGGTGAAGTCTGGCCCACCAGGGAAGTCCCTGTGCTGTGCTTGGCTGCTTCAGTCATGTCAGACTCTGTAGCACGCGGTCATCTGTTTTGGGGATGATGCCAGCTTTGCAAGGGAACCTGGACCCCTCAAGCCCCAAAGACAGCTCATAGCAAGGAAAGTAATTTCAGAGAAGTAGGGGGCTTTGGTTGTTTAATTGCCTCCCCTTCTGCAGGCATTCACAACACTCAGCTCTCTCACACACACTCACATGCTGCCCCCCCCCAGGTATATACACAGGGGGGACGGCCCCCTGTAAGGGGACACCCACCACCGACACCCACCATCCCCGAAGGACCAACGTCCGTTCAGAAAACAAACTCTGACACACAGTCCAAAAGAAAATAACAAAACAAAAAAAACCCCCAAACTTTACTTGCATTTAGCCATTAATAAATAATTTACAGTATGTACAAGCGGTGACACTCCACACAGGTCGCAGACGCTGGACACAGTGAGGGGCCCCCACTTCCAAGCAGAACGTGATCAAACACAACCAAAATAAAGTGCTTCACTCCTTACTTCCAACATAGGGACCATCTAAAAACCAGCAGGGAGGGGCCGGGGCCACACTCCCGCCGCCCGCCCGCCCAGCCCGCGGCTTGGCAGGGCTCCGAGGGGACCTCTTGGAGGGGGAGGCGGGGACCAGTCCGCAGCCTCCTGGGCCAGTGTATGAGAGGTCCCCGGGGTCAGCAGAGGGCGGCCGGCGGGGGGACAGTGATGGGGGCTGCGGGGCTTGCGGAAGGGGGGCCCTCAGGGGCATGGCCACGCCTTTGGGGGCGGAGCCCAGCCCGCGGCGGCCTCTGAAACAGCAGCGGAGGCGGGACTGGTCTGGGGCTCCTCGGATGGACAACCTGGCTGACCTACAGTGGGGAAGTCTCCGTGTGGAGCGGGGCTTAAGAGGAAGTCCGAGCCAGAGGGGACCCTGCCAAGGATGCTAAGGGCTGGGACGTCTTCCCGCTCCTCTCCCCGGAAGGCAGACGTGTGGGTGGGCAGGGTGGGGAGCGGGGCTCTGGGGGTGGAGGCAAGCGAGGAGGAAGCAGAGGATGAGGGCAGGCCAGCTAGCCCTCTCTGCTGGGTCCCCTGTCCACAGCCTGCGGCCCCAGCTTCCCTGCCCACCGGATCTTACCACCGGCTGGGGAGGACCAGACATCAAGGCGGTAGTTCTCCGTGTAGACAATTTAGAAACAAAGGTTCGACTTCCTAAGGACGGTAGACGGGATGGGGGACGGAAGGACGGGTGGTGGGGTAAGGGGCCAGAGCAAGTCATTGCTCAGAGCGCATGCCAACATGCGGGGCCCGAACCCGTGCCCAGCTGGGGGGCGCCTGTTGGCCTCTCCTGGGCTCACGGGGAGGCCACGCGCGGTAAGACACGGGAAGGGTGCAACGTTTTGGCCAAAGGGTTCCCTCAGCTTTCTACAGACGCCAAGCAGCGCCCTGCGCGTGTCCTAAAGGCCCAGCAGGAAGGGATGCCCTGCTCAGGGATCCAGCCTGGGCCCACCCCCGCCCCCGGCTCCGTGTGTGCGAGTGTGTAGTGTGTGCGTGCGGTGGGCGCAGGCGGCCCCGGGGGCGCGTGTGCAGCAGTCAGCCGGGCCTCTCTCAGTGCATCGCAGGGGCGGAAGCAGCTTGACATGCTGCCCCGCCCAAGGTCTCTGGCGTGGGGGTGGGGGTGGGGGCTTCGTAGGGGCTGGGGCTCTGATCTGCACATTCACACGCTGGGGCACGCGGAGACGAGGGCCAGGGTGGGCAGCTTGTTCTCTGCACAGCTGGAGGTCACACACGTCACAGCACCCGTCACCACCACCCCGGTCGCGGGTCCCCCGGGGGGGGGGCGGAGAGGGGACATCCCATGCCCCCAGCCCTCGCCAGTAGGCAGCCCAAGGCGGTGGGGAGGTAACTGTTCCCTGCTGGTGAGCCCTGTGGGGACCACAGGGCCAGCAGGAAGCCACCAGACCCCGTGCAGTGAGGGGCCACCCCGCGGTCCGTCCTAGGCGGCCCCCGGGAGCGCGGGGAGCAAGGCCAGGAGCAGGAGGGTGCCGAGGAGGGGCCAGGGGGCCAGGGGTGGCCCAGGGGCGGTCCCCGCCCGGCCTGGTGGCTCCCGAGTCCTCGCGTACAGGTGCAGCTTGTCCTTGTTGGAGTGAAGCATCTTGACGTCCTCCAGGGCGTAGTAGGCGGCCAGTGTGAAGTTCACGTCCCCCGTGGTGAGCAGGTCGAAGACGCAGGCCTGGTAGTACAGGTCCTCCACGGGCAGCTTCTCTTTGCACTTGGCCACGGCCGTCTCGTAGGGGAAGGTGTCTGGGGCTGGGGGCGCGGGGCTGGCGGCCGGTGGCTGCGGGGCACCAGGGCCCTCGGCCGTGCCGGCTCGGAAGGCCTGGAAGTCGATCTGCTGGTTGAGGGGGCAGCCCCGCAGGCAGAGGTAGAGGCCCTGGCTGTCGCGGTCCTCCACGGCGTTGACCACCTCCTCGGGCATGCGCACGGCGAACGTCAGGTAGCGGCCCACCTGGCGCACCACGATGGTGGTACCGATGTACTTGGCCTGGATCTCCACGTGCTGGCCTGACACCTTCTCGGTGATCTTCAGGCTGTTGGCCCCGTGCTTGTCCCCGCCATTCTTGGAGCCGTCCGCAAAGGCGGCCGGCAGCTCGTCCATCTCAGCCTGGTACACCTTCTGGTCCACGCACTCCTGGAAGTTCTTGAAGATGATGGTGAGCTGTGGGCCAGAGGGTACAGAAACAGAGGGGTGAGATGGTGCTGGTGACTGCAGGGGCATGAGGCCCAGCCCTGGACTCCTCACGACTCTCTGCACCGAGCAGACGGAAGGCCAGAGGCGCCAGGACGCTCCACACTGTCCCTTCCCTGTTTTAGTCCCTGTTTGGTGAGACCTGCGCTATTGTGCATTCAATATTTTTCTTTAAGACAATTTGCTTAATTTTCTTTTTTTATTATTTATAAAGGGAACTTTAGAAAATACTTTTCTAAGTAGAAAAGCAGCTCATTTACTATATGCAGAGGGGAATCATAAAAGGACAAGCAGGGCTAATTAAAAATAAAAGGTCTTTATCCACTGTGGTAGGTTGAATAATACCCTCTAAGATATCACGCCCTAAAACCTGGAACCTGTTAAACGATACTTTGGCTACATGATGGGAACAGCCAACACACTGGAAAACACCCTGATGCTGGGAAAGACTGAAGGCAGAAGAGAAGGGGCAACAGGGGATGAGATGGTTGGATGGCATCATCGACACAACAGACAAGAACTTGGGCAGACTCCAGGAGACGGCGAGGGACAGGGAGGCCTGGCGGGCTGCAGCCCATGGGTTGCAAAGAGCTGGCGACCGGACCACAACAACAATGGCAAATGGGATTTACAGGTGGGAGTAGGTTAAGGACACTGAGATGGAGAAACGATCCTGATGGACCCTAAGCGTAATCACACGTGTCCTCGTAAGACAGAGGCAGGAAATCTGACCCCAGAAGAGAAGGCGGTGTTTCTACAGAGGCAGAGACTAGAGGGACGTGGCCACAAGTTGACGGACGCCGGCAACCAGCAGAGGCCTGGAAAAAGCAATGAATGGACACTCCCTGAAGGACTGGCCCGGCCAACACATTGAGGGTTGTTTTTTTTTTTTTTTTTTCAAAATTTAGGCTATTTTATTTATTTATTTAAGCGGAGCCAGCTCTCAGTTCTGGCATGTGGGATCTAGTTCCCTGATCAGGGATCAAACCTGTGCCCCCTGTATTACGAGCACAGAGTCTTATCCACTGGGACACCAGAGAAGTCCCCATCAAAGACTCGTTTCAGACTTTTCACCTTCAGGAGTATAAGGGGCTCAATT
Organism: Ovis aries; assembly: GCF_016772045.2. NCBI lineage: Eukaryota > Metazoa > Chordata > Mammalia > Artiodactyla > Bovidae > Ovis > Ovis aries. Next base: position 13,437,342 of record NC_056071.1, on the reverse strand, counting down.
TCTGTCCGAATCACTTAGTCTGTGGTAGTTGTTACAGCAGCGATAGGAAACTGATACAGTCCCCAACCAAAGGACGGTAAGCCCCAGGCTGAACCAGACAGCACAGAAGAGACTGCTGTTCACAGAAAGAACCACCAGGCAGAGTCCACAGAGGCAGAGGCCACAGCAGCCACGGCAGCGGGGCTGGCCCGAGGGGGTCTCCCAGCCTGGCCTTGGTGAGCAGGAGGAAGCGGTGGGGGAGGGCGGTGCTGGTCAGCAGAAGGGAGACGGGGGCTCCCGGTGGAAAGGGCAGCTCCGGCCACCGGAGCAGGGAGGCCCATTTCTGCTGAGCCTGCAGCTGGGGCAGGGGCTGCGCTGAGCTGCTAGGAGAAGCAGAAGGCCAAGAAGCTCCATCAGGAACTCTCCTCCTAAGAACACAGACACAGGCTCACTGGCCGCATTTATTACTAACGCACCCGTATGGTACTGCAGGGGAGGGAACAATACCCCCGATTTACAGATGAGGACATTTTCGTTCAGACAGTAAAGCGACTGGCCCAAGGTCACACAGACAGCAGGAGGCAGAGTTGGGACTGGTCTCTTGGTTTGCATCCGCTGGACATTTCTAGCCAAAACAATCATAGGGTGGGCGGCCTGGAAGAAGGACAAGAGACCAGCTGCCCACGGAGTGATCAAGGGTGAGACGCGTGGCTGTGCTTTCCTTCCTGATGCAACCAGGAAGACGGAGGGGGGCGGAGACGTGAGTGAAGCTGGAAGCCCCCCATGCCCGTTCCTGTTGCCAGGGGCCTGTTGTTTTACCACCGGTGGCTCTGGGTGCCTTGACCAAGGGCAGCTGGAACCTGGACTTGCAGCCTGAAGCCAGGCAGGGAGGAGGGGTGATGGGGGCAAGACGGTGCCCAGGCCTTGTGGGTCCCTGGCTAAAAGCCCACCCCCGACCTCTGCAGGGCCCCCGGCCCCCGTTCTCAGGCATTGCCCTGTCACCCCCACTAGGCCTGGAGAAGAGCCTCACCAGCTTGGGCACCCCGCCTCCTTGTGATGTCTGCAGGCTGAAGGGGCTTCGGCAAAGGGCAGGGCGCTGCTGACGCCGGGTGAGGTTGGCCTCAGTGGAATTCTCTGCCTGGGCCCTGGGGGCGGTGTGGTGGCTGAAGGCCATGAAGGTGGTCTGCACCCTTCTCCCGGCCCAGGGCAACGGAGCAATGCACGAGAGAAGCATCTGGCCTAAGGGTGGGCGTGCGACGGAGCAAGGGCCCAGACCTGCCGGGCACCAAGGAGAAAACCCAGAGTGGCGGCGTGGGGGCAGTGAGGGTCGGGGAGGGGCAGCCAGGGCCGCAGGTGTGTGGTGGGCCCGCAGTTCTAGGGTGGCCAGGGGCACAGCCCGGAGCCCGAGGGGGAGCTAGCTGGTCCTGGCTGGGGGCCTTGGGAGCAGGGGCTGAGAGCCCCAAGGACTGGAGGGGGCAAACCACCAGCTACAGAAGGTTCTGGGCTGAGCAAACCAACAAGACAGAAAGAGCGAGAGCCTGCGGAGGCGTCCCCGGCTGCGTTTTGCCACTGTTTTGCAGGTCCCCACACGTAGTGTAAAGCCCAGGGGTAACCAGCGGCGGATGAGGGCCCTCGGGGGGAACACAGACAAGACCCCGGCCCTTCTCACCCTGTTCCTGAGAAATGTGAGGATGAGGGGGGATGTCTGGGAGAGGCCGACCACAGCATGGCTTTGGGGGAACTCCAGGCCCCTAGGCCTTCCTGCGTCCCTGCCTCCATCAGAAATGGTAAAAATTAGGGACTTCCCTGGTGGTCCAAGGGCTATCGCTCCACGCTCCCAATGCAGGGGGGCCCAGATTCAATCCCTGGTCAGGGAATGAGATCCCCCATGCGGCAACAAAGATCGAATATCCCATGTGCAAAGACAAAGATCCGGTGCAACCAAACCAATAAATAAATATATAAAAAAGAAACACTAAAAAGCCACCTCTTGTGACTGCATGGGTGTAAAAACTAATATAGTCCAGGCTGGCTCACGCTGGTTTTCTCTTTCGGGCTCTAAAAGGAAGGCAAGCCTTTTCATGAGCCCTAGACGTTTGGGGGCGGAGGCGCTGGGGATGCGGACCCGGCGGATGAGGAGGGGTGCGGGAAGGGGGCGCCCCGTGTGGTCCTCACCGGACGCAAGCAGGGGCTGGTGCTCCGAAGCTGAGGCTGGAGGCTCTGTCCGAGCCACAGAGGGCGACGTCGGGGGGCCCGCGTGCCTAGCTCCCTGGGCCCCGGGGTTCCGTCTCCCCATCTCCCCGCGGGAGGTCATAGCTGGTTTGGGGAGGCGGCCCTCTGGTTCACTGAGGGGTGTCCAGCGGGGGCTGCAGCCCCACCACTCCGCCCGGGCCCTGCGCCTCGCGGAAGCCCACGGAGCGGCCACTCCCCCACCACCCAGGCCTGCACGGGGACCCACCTCTGGCTGCCTCACCTCCAGCCAAGGCTTTCACCCCATGCGGAGGCCGCCTGCCTGCGGGGGGCGGTGCGGGGGGGGGGGGCAGCCAGGGTGGTCCGGGCAGTGGGTGGTCCTGCCCTGGGGGGGGGGCCGCGGGGCCCGGGGGTCCATGGCCGGTGCGGTGCGCAGGGCCACACAGACACACGGAGGCCGCGGGCGGGGAGCAGGCCAGCCTTCCCGCTGCCATCGGCCTCCCTGGAACAGGAAAGGCTGGTTTCACTCTCCCCACCGTCGCTCGCGGAGACAGTCTGCTGGAAGGCTGACAGGCTGCTCGCCTCCTCTTGGCACCGGGGCCTGGGACTCAACCACAAGTAACAGCACGAAGGGGGCCTGTCGAAAGCGGGGCGGCCGGCTGCCAACGCGGCCACGGGCGCGGCTGCCGCTCCCGCAGCGCCCGCCCCCCTCCCCGGGGGCCCGCGCGCCCCCACCACCGGGCGGCGGGCGGAGCCCCGTGTCATCAAACGACCTGTGGGGCCAGACCTGGGGCTGGGGGCTGTGTCCACACGCGGGAGGAGGCAGTCCATGACCCCGCTCCTCACGGACCCACACTGCGGGGGCGGGGGGTGATGTCACGGGCCAAGCGGGTGAAAGATGCTGGGAATGCGGGTGCTCCGGGGAACCTGCATGGGGCGGGGGCACGGAGAACCGAGTTCCTCTCCTCCCTGAGGCTCAAAATGGGGTGCCCCCAGCACGGCAGGAGAGAAATGCAGCGCAGGGGGTGGGCAGGAACGGGAGGCAGCCCCAAGGGAACAGGAAGCTGACCTGTCAGCCGCGGCTGGAAAACTCCAGATCCGGACTCTCCACGAGAACCGGGCGGGGGCGGGCCGAGCAGGGCTGGGCAGCAAGGATACCACGCTCCTGGCTGAGGCACCGTGGCTGGGGAGTGCGTGCGTGCGAAGGCGCTTTAGTCGTGTCTGACTCCGCGCGACCCCACGGGCTGTGGCCTTCCAGGCTCCTCTGTCCATGGGAATTCTCCAGGCAAGAACACTGGAGTGGGTTGCCATGCCCTCCTCCAGGGGATCTTCCTGACCCAGGGATCGAAACCACGTCTCCTGACTCCTGCTTGGGCAGGCGGATTCCTTACCACTAGCGCCACCTGGGAATTGGGGATCTCGAAGCTGGGGCTCCACTACCTTGGGGATAAAAGCCCGTACTCCGCCTGCTTCGAGGGTAAGCTCAGGGCCAGGACGAACAGGAGGCCTTCCCCAGGGCTCCGAGTGGAGCCACCTGACCCCTCGACCCCGAGACCCTCAGCATGCCGCTGCCCCAGCCGCTGTCACGAGCACCCCGGGGGGTGATCTCGGCCGTCCAGCATTAACCCAGGGGCTGCTGGGCAGGAGGCGTCGCCGAGCACAGAGGCTGGCACAGAAGAGCCGTCTGGCCGATGTTTTCTGAATCGGAGGAGGAACAAACACACCTGAGGACTGAAGGCCCACAGGAGAACAGGCCGAGGCAGGCCGAGAGCGCTGGAAAGCAGCCCCTGGTGTCTCTTGCCTGGGCACACACGGCCCGGTCTCCGCCCTGCGGCCTGGGACGGGCTTGGCCATAGACTGGGAGCCTCCAGCAGAGCCTGCAACGCCTTCTGGCTGCCAGGGAGATCAGAGAGGGTGCTGCTCAAGCGCTTCTCCCACCGGGAAGACTGAGGTGGCCCTGGGTCACAGCAGAAAGGGGCCGCCTTGATTAGGGGTCTCTGCAGCAGAGTGCCAAGCCCGTCTGGAGGCTCCACGCCGCAAGAGGAAGGGAGGCGCTCCCGAGTTTGCTTAGGCAGCTCTGCCGACCACGGTGCCCAGCAGTAAGCTGGCCACAGAGCGAGCATCTGAAGCGTATGGACCAGACGAATGAATGAGTGAATGGAACGCAAGAGCGAATGAATGAAGGCATGAACCGCCCCTGAGCTAAGGGTCCCACCGAGCGTCCACAGAGAGCCCAGGGTAGCATGGAGGCGTTCTGCGGCTAGGCACCTCGCCCTGGCCTGCAGGACTCCCTGATACGTGATCTAAAAGCTTTCTCTACTTCTTCCCCCGCCCCAGTCTAAGGCACCAGCAGTCCTGCCTTGCTGGTCTCTGAGCACAACCCCGCCCAGGTCTGTTATCACCCCTGATCCCCTCACCATCCTGGGTCAGGTCCCCCGAGACCCAGAGCCCTCTCACACCCTCGGGAGCCTCCCTCTGCTCCCTGCCAAGAGGGGGCGAGGAGGCGGGGTCCCCCTCCACGGCATGTTTGCTGCTGGATTTAGAAGCCACAGCCTCAGGCTCCTGACACTCATTTATCTTGGCTCCTGGGAGAAAGGCGGGTAGGGGAAGGGGCCGCAGAGAGCGCAGCCGGGACCTTGCCTCCGGGCCCTGCCTTGGTCTGCAGAGGGCTGGGCGTGGCGAAGAGGTGAGGCCGCCCACCAGGGTTCATGGCCCGGGGCCAGAGGCCTGTAAGAGCATCCACGGGGCCATGGTCTGCTTGTTTTCTACCTAGCAGCCGGTCCCCGGAGAGATCCCTGTGGGCAGGCAGGGGCCACCGGAGCAGAGGGAGGTGGCAGGAATTTTCCTGGCGGCCAGGTCACCTTGGTGTCCTACTCCGGGGTGTGGAGGGATGAGAAGGAACAGAAACACCCTTGTGGGTCAGCCTGGCGCTACTCCACACACTGCCCTGCAACGTGCTCTTCTTGGCAAAACAGACCCACTGCCAGATCGGAAACCCCGGGGACTCGGAGGGCCAGGCCCTGGGGAGGCAGAGGCGTCCCTGTCGCCTGGGCTCTGATCACCCTAGGCCTCCTGGCCTTGAGACCATGTCCTCTGGCTAAGTATGAGTGTGAGGTCATGGGAGACCCTCCCTGCAAACGGTGGGGGGAGAGTCTGGAGGGGACTGGAATGTCCCATTGCCTGGGCTCCGGCCACATCGGGGCTGCCTCTGGGTGGGGCTCTGAGAGCAGCACTCGAGTCCTGCCACCCGGACACTGAAGCCTCCCTGATCAGAAGACGACGGGCTCTTGGTGGCCTCGGGGGCTTCCAGGTGGGAACCGCCTCTCCTGACAGGGAGAACCTGCCAGGCTCTGGAGTCCCCTGGCCCGGGTGAAATCCCAGCACGGTTTCCAGCCAAATGCACTTGGGTGGGGAGGCGGCTTTCCCTCTTGAAGCCTCAGTTCTGGATGTGTCAAATGGAGGCCCTGGGTGGCCCCTGGGGTGCCCAGTGGGCTGGGGAGGCTGCCTGGGTGGCCCCTGGGGTGCCCAGTGGGCTGATGCCCTGTCCTCACTTGTTCCCTCTTCCCGGTGCCCCGGCAGCATGCTGCAGCCCCGTCCTCCAGCCAGCATCTTTAATGCCCGTCATGCCCCAGAATCACTGGGAGCTTTAAACAAAGAACACATCTGATCCCCACCCAGATATCTGGCTTGGGGGCTCCAGAACCACTATCATCTAAAATCTGCTTAGTTTGTAAACGTGCAGCCGCAATGGGAATCCCTGGGGAGGGCTGTCCCCTCCAGGAGGCGGTCAGGCCCACTTGTCTGGGGTGGGGTTTGACCCCTACTGGACAGAAAGTGCAGTGATAACAATGGCAGAAACATACCTGCATAGAGGCTCCTCTTTATCAGGATTTGACACTGGACTTCTACCAAAATACAGTTTGAGGCAAGAGAAGAATACTCCTAAAGTTTGAAACTGAATGCTCTGGGAGTGTTTCTAAACTTTCCCGACTATTAACCCCAGGAAAAAAATCCGTCTTACATCTATAGCCAATGTGCACACACACGAACAACAGAAAGTAAGTTTCCTAAATGTTTACTCTCCCACTTACCAAGCATTCACAAATTGCCTTTAAGGCAGGCTAGGTTTTGCTATCTTGTTCTACTCTGCCTGCCCACCCCCGACCCCCAACAAATCTCTGCCTATGTGCTAGCTTGTGACCCTAGAGTGCTGATTTCAAAGACCCCCTAGTGGATGGGTGGCTGGCAGTTAAATAAACATCCCACTCTAGGCAAAGGGCAAAGGCGGTTCCAGGGTGTTTTGTTGTTTAGCCACTAAATCGTTTCTGACTCTTTTCGACCCCATGGACTGTAACCCACCAGGCTCCTCTGTCCATGTGATTTTCCAAGCAAGAATACTGGAGTGGGTTGCCATGCCCTCCTCCAGGGGATCTTCCCAACCCAGGGATCGAAGGGCAGGTCTCCCGCATTGCACACAGATTCTTTACTATGTGAGCCACCAGGGAAGGCCAAGAATACTGGAGTGGGTAGCCTATCCCTTCTCCAGGGAATCACCCAGGAATCAAACTCGGGTCTCCTGCATTGCAGGCAGATTCTTCACCAGCTGAACTACCAGAAAATTCCGAAATAATTAGCTCATTGACTGACAATAAGAAAATGTTGGGTGCAGGAGGTGTCTGGGTCTGGTGGGGGAAAGTCTGGGCCCTCCTGACCCTAGGGCCTGGTGCTGTGACACCGCGCCACTGCCCCCTACCCCCGCCCCCCAGACCCCCCCATACCTTGCTGGTGGCAGTGGCCGCCGAGCCGGGCAGCACCGGAGTGTTGGTGACCTGCACGTTCAGGTAATTATTGTCGATGAGCGGCCAGGCGCCCTGCACCTTGCAGGTCTGGAAACGGTCTGTGAAAGTCCGGAGGTGCGGGTCCCCAAAGAGGCCGCAGTGCGTGTAGTTGGGGGCGGCCGCGCGGTTGTGGAAGCTCTTCTCGTAGTGGCAGATCTCCGGGCTGTCCGAGCGCTCCTGGCTGTCCCCGGGTGGCGGCAGCGTGCGCAGGTGTGGCTGTGACGTGGGGCCATCCTTGGAGCAGTTGTGCTGGCTCATGAGGTCCTCGATGCCATGGACCGCCGAGTGGTAGGCCAGGTCCCCCCGGCAGGTGCGCGCGGTGCGCCGCGTGCACAGGGCGTAGGTGCGCAGCGCGGCGCAGAACTCGGGGGCGTCGTCCGCGGCCGGTGCGTGGCTGCCCGCCGTGGCGCTCCAGAACTCAGAGTTGCACTTGAGGATCTTGCAGGAGGAGGAGGCTGCAGGGACGGGAAGAGGGGGCGCCTTCAGGTTGGAAATGGTGAGCCCAGGCCTCCGGAACCCCTGCAACAGGCCAGGGCGGCGGGCACGTGCAAGGGAGGACGGCGGCCTCTGCCCAGGTCCCGCAGGTGGTAGGTGGTCCAGTGCAAGATCGGCCCTTCCTACCGTCCTTAATGACCCTGGGTGCCCAGCCCTCCGCAGGTTTAAAGGGTTGGGGGAGCATGCCCCTACTTTCCCTACTCCAGCCCAGCCCCTCAAGCTTTCTGCCCACCCTTGTGCCTTTGACACATTCACACCAACAGCAACCTGGCAGGGAATGAAGCCCCACTACTCAGTATGTGTTCCGATCTCTGCCGCTGTGTAACCTTGCATGAGTCACTTCTCTGTGCCTCAGTGGGCGCTCAGCCCTGTCCCACTCTTTGCGACCCCAAGAACTATACAGCCCACCAGGCTCCTCTGTCCATGGAATTCCCTCAGCAAGAACACTGGAGTGGGTAGCCATTCTCTTCTCCAGGAGATCTTCCCCACCGAGCCACTTGGGAAGGCTGCCTGCCTGATTATATCTATCTAGAATGTGGGGTGATAATAGTATCTACCCTATGAGGTTGCTCAAAGTGCTAAAAGGACTTACCCCTGCATGGGGCACAGAGCGGAAGCTCAGTGAATGTTGGCCACTGTGATTATTCTACTGGCCCCGGTTCCCTGGCTTCCTCTGCAGACTAAGGGCAGCTTCCCTCTCAGTACTGTAGCTCTACACACCATTATCCTGCTCTGGACCGCAATCTGGGAAGCAACTAAAAGTGATAACCTTGGATGTGGCCCAGTTCATGCTTTTCCCCGCCAAGGTCACTCACAAGCTTTGAGACCTTAGTGATAATTTTATTGTTATCACTAAGCTGTACCTGACTCTTTGCAACTCCATGGATGGTAGCCCGCCAGGCCCCTCCGTCCATGGAATTTTCCAGCAAGAAGACTGGGTGGGTCATCGTTTCCTCCTCCAGGGGATCTTCCCCACCCAGGGATTGAACCCATGTCTCCGACATTGGCAGGCGGAGGCTTTACCACCGCCTATCTCATGCCTGAGGACTGTGACTTTAACACCCCTGAATCTTGCACCCCCCCACACAGGGACGCTGCCCTTTCCCACCAGCCTCCTGGGTTCTTCTGTAGAGCTCGTGGCACGTGGCAGCAGGAGGGAAGCTTCTACACTGACTTCCAGGGGCAAAGGGGCCAGCAGACCAGCTAGGAGGCCCAGCGTTTGGTGTCTCAGCCCAGTCAGCAGAGGAGAAGGGGGGCTCTGGCTCCAGCCACCCCTGCCTGGGCTGCTAATCTGACTCTTAACCTTGGAAAAGTCTATTTACTTTCTGATACTGGCTACCTGATGTGAAGAGCCGACTCATTGGAAAAGACCCCGATCCTAGGAAAGATTGAGGTCAGGAAGAGAAGGGGGCAACAGAGAATGAGATAGTTGGATGGCATCACCGACTCGACGGACATGAGTTTGAACAAACTCCAGGAGAGAGTGAAGGTCAGGGAAGCCTGGCGTGCTGCAGTCTATGGGGTCACAAAGAGCTGGACACGACTGAGCGACTGAACAACTGGCTTTTTACCTATACAATCAAGCGGGGATTAAAAGCAGGGACAGAAGTCCACTGGGGCAGGCTTCCAAAAGCACTGTGCAGGCCGCCGCCCGGCCCCGTACCTGGACACCTGGACAACCTATCTTGAGGCGGTCGCTCACCCCTGCAGGCTGGAGCAGATGTGGCCTGCCTAAGTCACACAGCTGGGAAACAAGATGCTCGTCCTGAAGTCCAGGCTTTTCCTCTAACGTGACCTGTGTTTGTCACACTGCTGGTAAACAAGGCCATTTCAGGTGGTATCTGAGTAAGCAGTCTTCTTTTAACTTTGAGAAGTTATGTATTTACTTACTTAAATATGTATTGGGGAAAATAAAATAGATTTGACAGGAGAGCTACAGATTTCCCATTTTAAGTTGAAGAAGCGTGCCAACCAAAAGCAGCGGACCTGGTAAACAATAGGTGGTGAGGGCCGTGAACAGCTGCCCAGCCAGGGAGACCCCCCGTGTGGCCGCCCTCCCGAAAAGGCACGTTCCTGGCCCAGGGCTCCTTTAAAAGGCGCCTAGACGGGACGTCCCTGGTGGTGCGGTGGGTAAGAATCCTCCTGCCAGCGCAGGGACACGGGTTTGATCCCTGGTCCAGGAAGATTCCACATGCAGCTAAGTCCGTGGGCCTCATCTGCTGAGCCTGCACGCTCTAGCCCTGTGTTCTGCAACAAGAGCAGCCAGTGCAGTGAGAAGCCCGTGTGCCGCCAACAAGAGAGCAGCCCCCGCTCTCCGCGACTACAGAAAGCCCGTGCAAACGAGGAAGACCCAGCACGGTCATCAATTAAAACACAAGGTGGGGAGAAGATTCTCTGGGCCTGCCATCTTCATGATTCTCCAACCTGTGGAAGAGGCCCAAGGGCCCAGCATCCCTGTGGGCTGCAGACGCTACCGTGGCCTGCGTGGGAGACGGTAAAGGAGGACCTCGAGGCGGAGGGCTGGGTGTGGAGGGCATCGTGCAGAACAAGCCATGTGGAGGAACACAGGTCAGAGGAACTGGCCGATGCAACCCCCAACCCTCCACCTCTGGTCTGCGCGATGTCCACTCCGGTAGTCTCAGTGATTCTGAAGCAGGTGAGCCGCCCTGCCCTGCTGCCTTCTCAGAATTCCGGAATAGACATCTCGGAGGAAACCATTCTGGAAGGACTGAGCCTCGAGCTGCGTGGTGGCTGCTGTGGCTCTGTCTGCAGCCCACCAGTCCCGGGACCCCCTCTGGCCCTTACCATGCCCAAAGAACACGAAAGACAGTGCCTGTCCCTTTACAGCTAGACCGCTGCAGCACACGCAGGCCTGCGTTGGCCTCAGCTCTCCTCCAGAGCCCAGCTGGGGCGGCAGAGACGGAAGTCCCAGTCAATGGACTGTGTCCCAGGCTCAGTGGCCTGGGCCCCACAGATCCCACGTCATTCAGGGCCCCGGGCAGCCCCGTGGGCAGGCACTACAGCACCCCATCTCCTAGGGGAAAGAGCCAGGCTCAGGGAGGCTGGCTTTCTTGCCTGAGGTTCCACTGTGAGGAAGAAGCAGGAATTGAATTCGGCCCTTCAGGTAAAGAACCCTCCTCCCAATGCAGCAGACGCAAGAGACGTGGGTTCGATCCCTGGGTTGGGAACATCCCCCGGAGGAGGGCATGGCAACCCACTCCAGTGCTCTTGCCTGGAGAGTTCCATGGACAGAGGAGCCTGGGGGGCTACAGTCCACGGGGTTGCACAGAGTCGGACCCGACTGAGCGCGCACAGTCGCAGACCTGAAGGGCCTGAAGGGTCCTGAGGGCCTGGGCCCTCAGCAGCTCCAAGGCTTCAGACAACCTTGGTGCTTCCTGATCCCCCACAGCGGCCGCTGGGTGGTTCTCGGGCACACTCCCCCCTGATGGGCTTCAGGGTGACTGCGCCTGAGGTGCTGAGAGGCCCCCACCCACCAGGAGGCCCACATACTCTCTGTGGCATTGCATCCACACTCTGGTTCCCGGGGTCTGTTTCTCAGGGTGCAGCCAGCGGCGGGCAGGGACTTGAAGGCTGGGGTCAGGAGGGTGCCTAGGTCAGGGCCAGCCTGCACTCAGATGGTGCGGGACATGTTGGGGGCACTCCTCACCTTGTCATGTGTGGCTCCATTCCCCACAAACATGCAGTAGTGGGGGCCTGTCCTGCTATCTCCACAGCTTTGAAAACCAGGCTCAGAGCCGTGTCTCAGAGCTCTGTGGTGTGTCTGAAACCCATGACTGAAATCCCCCTTAAAGCGCCCTGCCAAAGGGAGTCCCTCAGATGCTCGGGGATCTGCTCAGAGGGCGCTCCTCAGATGTCCCTGTGCCCAACAGGTGGGCTCTGACCCCTCCGGCCTGGTAGGCCTGAAATCTGCCATTTCCGCCAGGCCCTCTGTGGCCTGAGTGGGTTCTTTTCTTGTCAACAGTCACAGCCTCAAAGGGGCCGTTACTCCCCACCCCTTCCACCGCCACACGCACAGGTCTGGGATGTGCGCTGGGCACGTGGTCTGGGCTGGGGGGCAGTGAGGAGCAAGCCCAGCAGGGAGCCCAGTTGCCAACACAGAGTGGCCGCGGCGGGCAGCTCTCATCTGCTCATCCAGGCGCCTTCTCTTGTGCCCCTGGCCCCCCTGCCACGGGGAGGGACGGGGGGGATGGCAGCCCCGCCCGCCCCCCAAGTGGCAGCAGAGGGTGCTCTCCCGCCCTCCCTGTGCCCAGGGGCCAGGGCCCCGCTCTCCACCTCCATCTGGGCAGGGTGGTGGTGGTGGGGCTGAGCTCCAAGCTCTCAACCGTCTGGAGAACGTTTGCGATGCTGTCACCTGGGACTGGGCCAAAAGTGGAGAAGTCTGAAGGAGACGCTGGTCGCCCTCGGTGCTGGGCGGGGGACTGGACCGAGGTCCCGCTCTGTCCCCTCCTAGCACTTGTGGGGAGTGGCTTGGCCTCAGTTTCCGCATCTGTGAAGTGGGGGCAGCACCAGCCTCAGAGCCTGCTGGAGACTGAGGAGGTGGACGGGCGGTGCCTGGGACCAGCGGGCACTCCCTAGATCAGAGTCCCTGCCAACAGTCTCAGAGGGGGACACATACAACCCCTGTGGGGTCAGAAGCTAAAGGTCACGTGGCAGGGCTGGAGGGAAGCCAGCACCTCCCCCGCTTCCTCCCCGGGAACCAGGGACCGCCCACAGCCTCCACTCTGCTGCCTCCTGCTCAGTTCAGGGCCCTGGCTGGCCCTGGAACCTGCTCTTCCACCCTGACTCAGATCAGAGTCTGGGCAGCTCTTCCTGGGTCCATCATGCCCAAAGGCCCAGCCTCACCTGGATCGAGCCAGGACCGTGATGCCTGTGGCCACACATCCCTGGGTCTGGGACATCCCTGATGTCCTGGGTCTCCTCCGGCCTTGCACAGCTTCCTGGGCATCTAAGAGGAAGCCCAGGAGCTCTCATGGTAACGGACATGTTACCGATCAGGGGAGAGGCTTGCGACAGGCCACTGAGAGTAACGAGAGCTGGGGCCAGAGGCGGGGGAACCCGTTCCCTTCTGCCCTCTCTCCAGGAGGTCGTGCAGCTCTTCCCAGCCTGGCTGCCATCATTTCCTGGGGGTTCCCAGGGAAGGGCGTTAGGGATGCCAGAGCTGGACAGTCCCCACGGGTGGGGAGCCGAGGGGGCCCTGAGCCCTGTGGGGCCATCCTGCCGCCCTGTGTCCACTTCTGTAAATCACAGGTGGAAGCTCCCCCCACCGCCACCTCCCAGGTCAGAGACTGGATGTAATCTGGCCCAGCATCAAAAGGAAAAGCTCTGCACTGGGGCGTCACCTGCCAGAGCCCAAAGCAGCTGATTTTTATGTGCCATGTCTTTTTAAAAAAAGCCAGAATCACCTGAATTCCATGCAGTAAACCTTAGCCTTTTCTGATGTGAGTGTTCAAGGAAAGAAGGAAGGCAAGTCTGAGAGTCTGAAATACCTTACTGTGAGTGGGAGGAGGAGGCGAGCTTTTCTGACCGAGGCCTTCTCTGCTCAGGGCTGACTCCTGCAGACCTCGCTAGGCGGCCAGGCGGCAGCGGAAGAGTGCAGAGCCAGGGCCTCAGTTCTCCTGAGCTCCTGTTTCCAACTCAGATGCTGCCCTGTCTGTCCTAGGGCGGGGGCGGCTCTCAGGAAGCCCGTGCTGACCCTGGGTACCTGGAGCTCCATCTCAGCACCCAGGAAAAGGCTAAGACCGTGCACAGACTTTACACTTCTCGGAAGCCTAGGACACCTGTTTTGTTTTTGACTCAATCCTCTTGGGACTTAGGACTTCGGGAATTAGCTCCTAAGAAACAAATAGAGGAGACTCCAGAGGCTGCAAAGACACTGGCCAGCCCAGGTCACCACTAGGAAACCCCTGAATTCCCTCCGGTGCCCCACGATGCCGGACACTTGGCTCAAAAGGTGGGGTGCAGGCTGGGGCTGTTATGGGAACCAACTGACTAAACGAAACTGCCCACCCTGGCCAGGGAAGACAGTAGCCACCTGCATGAGTTATCTTAACAACAGGAGGTCCTGGTAAGGAACAAGGAGCTAAGAAGCTACCACCAACTGGAAGAATTCGGGAAAGGTCAAAAGGAGACAGGAGACACCAGTCCGTATGTCCTACCAGCCTCCCAGAATCCTTGTTGGAATCCATCCTTCTGGATGCATGCACCACCAGGAAGGACTCTGAGTCAGAATGAGGGGCCAGAGACAGCCAGGAAACTAACCCCATCCCGGGAAAACCTGGGACTGCCAGCCACGTGGCAGAGCAGTTCTGGGTTCCCTCACCCTCCTGCTCTCCACCTTTCCCAATAAAGTCTCTTGCTTTATCAACACGTGTGTCTCCTTGGACAATTCATCTGTAAGTATTAGACAAGAGCCCACGCTCAGCCCTGGAGAGGGTCCCCTCGCCACAGCAGGACTTGGGGGCCCTGGGGATCCATTCGCTCCCAATTTGTGCAGTGAGGCCCAGGGCTTCTGTTTCTCTGTGCAACTGGCTTCATTGAGATCACTGTAATTATGGATTGCTTGGTGGGCAAACTCCAGGTCAGCTTCCCAATGTACAGCATGGAATTTTAAAACCCGGCCTGAGAGCGGCCACAGGTCAACAGTTTGCACCTCCAGCCAGCCCCAGCGGCAGGAAAGCCCCCTGCCCGGCGGCACTCCACTGCTGGGCTGGGCCAGCCCCTCCTGCTCTTGGCAGCTCCAGCTGTGGACCCCAGGTCTGCCGGCTTGAGGGAGATGGGTGGGGGCTCACAGGGAAAAGGCTCAACAGTAACCCTGCTGATACTGGAGATGGCCCCTCGGCTTTCCTGGGCCGCCTTCTTTGGGCCTCACAGAACTATGTCAACCATCCACGGCCGAGCTGGGTGCCACCTCGTGCCCACAGATCCCCTGAGAATCCTCTGACTCCCGCACTCATCACTCAAAGCACCTGTGCCCCTCCCCTGGCACCCCGCCTCTGTAACCTTTCACTTTGTGGGGAGGTGGGATCTAGCCTGGTGGTTAAAAAAAAAATCTGCCTGCAATGCAGGAGCCGCAGGTTTAATCCCTGGGTCGGGAAGATTCCCTGGAGGAGGGCATGGCAACCCACTCCAGTATTCCTGCGTGGAGAATCCCATGGACAGAGGAGCCTGGAGGGCTACAGTCCATGGGGTCACAAAGTCGAACTCGGCTGAAGCAACTGAGCATGCACGCACGGGCTCCAGACTACCTTCCTCGAGGTCTGAGACACAGCAGCGAGAAATCACAGCAACACGGCTTGCCTGACTTAATTCTTTTCCTTTAAATAGCAACCCAGAGCCTCTTGGAACAGAAGGGCAGGGGGCGGGGGACGGGGTGCCGGGATCTGGGAGCAGCAGCTGTACAGACCCAGGCAGGATGGAGATATTTATGCACCACCACGGCATTAGCTGCTTTCGGAGACCTCCTTTGAACTGTTAATCAAGCCCAATCTTTCAGAATAATAGCCTGATTATTACCGGCTTGTTTGCATAACAAAGAAGCCCAATAAAACTCACTTCTCCAAGTGCCGAGGGGTGCGAAGGCCCGGCCCTGAGAAAGGAGTCTTAGGAATGCAGAGCCGCTCCTGCGCCTGAACCCGGGAATAGAGACAATGCAATTTGCCACCAAGAAAAGCCCAACAGACCAATAAATTACCCTCGTGCAAAGGGGTTAGATCAGGTTTCATTGGTGGTGTAGGAGGGGTGGGTTGAGCCCGGAAAGAGAAAAAAACCCTGCCACTTCTTAAAGGAGTAAGGCGTCTTAGAAGGTGAGGCCCCCCATCACGTTGGGTCTGCCCAGATCTGTGGTCTGCAGGGGAACTGCCTGGGTTCGTACACTAGCTGAAGGTTCTGGACTCAGTCCACTGCGTGCAGGCAAGGTGCTTCCTGCCATTCCTGGAACAAGCTCAGGTGAAGTCGGCTACAAAAACCACTGGGGTGCCGGGGAGAAGGTTCACGTGTACAGAGATTGGGGGATGGAGGGGACAGATAGTACCGAGAATCAGCTGTTCCACGGGGTCTGGAAGGGCAGTGGGATTCGCCAGGTTATGTGGGGCAGAGGTACAGAAATCCGAGGGGCTCCAAAACAGCTGGCACGGGCCGGAAGGCGAAATGCCGGATGGTGAGAGTGCCCTGGGAGTTTGGAGCCAGACACAGAAGCCCTGAGTGAAAGCTGGCGATGAGGCAAATGTGGTTCAGCTTCGAACTGCTTTGCTCTGCTCTGGTGCAAACCCTGTGTCCCCATTCACCCAGCTCCCTGTTGCCTGACTCCTCCACAAGGCGGTGCTACACAAGGCCCAGCCAGGTTGACCGGGTCATCACAACCCAGCCTTGCCCCTTCGACCCCTTCAGCCGCTGCTGTTCCAGTACCCAGCTCAGCAGTGCAGCAGCAGCCCTCCTCACAGCCCCGGGCCCCCAAGGTCCTCTTCCCCTTGTCCCCCCAGTCCCAGGAGTGGAAGTCCCCTCCTGCAATGCTGTGTCTGCCTCCGTGGTCCCTCGTGGCCTTGGCGTCCTCCCCTGCCCGTCTAGACACAACCCACTGTAATAGCCTCCCTGTGGCAACACCCTGATAAGCCAGCACAAGGATTTCAGGTCAGATCCCGCTGAAAGCGGGAAGCCCACTGAGTAATTTTCAGTATGCTCGTGGCATGATGAGAAGGCTATTTTAGAGAGTGGCGTAACATAAGAGAGGGTGGCTTTAATTAGGGTAGGAGCAGGCGGAGCAGAGGGAGGACAGCTTCAAGGAGAACTCAGTGGAAGGGGTTGAGCGCCCCCCCCGCAACCCCCACCCGGGGCAGCAGTGATGCTGAGGCTCGTCTCTTAGCAACGAGTTGGGATGCGGATCCCCAAGGCGGTGGGAAACCTGTTCCCATTCTGTGGGCGCAGCAGGGAGCACCTCCCCGTGGCACCAGGCAGGCGCAGCG
This sequence comes from Ovis aries, assembly GCF_016772045.2. Taxonomy (NCBI): domain Eukaryota; kingdom Metazoa; phylum Chordata; class Mammalia; order Artiodactyla; family Bovidae; genus Ovis; species Ovis aries. Next base: position 13,420,862 of record NC_056071.1, on the reverse strand, counting down.
GGCCACTCCCCACCCCCTCCTGTTCACCGAGGCTGGGCGGGGACAGGGGACGGACACAGTGCCAGAGTTCGGCAAGCTCTGGCTGGGCAGTGTTCCGCAGTCTCCTAGCTTGAGAGGTGCCTGGGGTTGCCAGGTTTGTTGCTCCATCGTCCTGGCGTAAACACGCAGGTGTCTGGCGTCAGACACGGAAGAGGCACACACCCAGGTAAGGGACTGGCTTTTTCACCAGGTGCAGAGGACCCTGCCTTCCTTAACCCACAAGCAGCCAGAGTGATCCCCTTTCCTCAAAGGTATTCCTCCCAGCTCAGTCTGAGAACGGTCCAAGGAACCGCCCTTGCCCGTGACTCCAGCCTGCCTCTTGGCCCCCCTGAGAGCACTGGGGACTTCCTCTGGGGACCGGCTGACCTAAGAAAGATGAAGGCAAGGGGAAGCCTCTCAGAGCATCTGTACTGGCTGAGGGAAGGCAGGAGGGGATGTGTGCTCTTGTGCTAAGTCGCTTCAGTCGTGTCTGACCCTGTGACCTCCGGGACTGCAGCCCACCAGGCTCCTCTGCCCCTGTTTTCCGGCAAGAATACTGGAGTGGGTTGCCACTTCCTCCTCCAGGGGGTCTTCCCAGCTCCTGTGTCTCCTACATTGCAGGTGAACTCTTCACTGGCTGAGCCATAGGGGAGCTGGGGGTTAACTCACTGCTAAGTGTGGGCAGAGGTGGCTGAACGCCACTTGCCGAGCTGGGCAAGCGGCACTGCCCCTCCGTCACACCCAACCAGGCTTCTCTGTCCCAGCTTCCACACACGCCAAGTCGCTGCAGGAAACCACGCCGAGTGCCAAGGAAAAGGGCACACCTCAGCTTTCCCAACTGGACACCCTCCCCTTCCCCTCAGCTCCCCCTGGAGCCACACGCAGCCGCGTCTGCAGCCAAGAGGGCGTTAAAAAGCACATGTGCTCACCGTCAGGCCCAAGGCCACGGCGGGCCTGTCAGCAGGGCTCCTCTGGGTCAGAAGGGCCCACGGCAGGCAGGGGCCGGGCGCAGGACCCCATGCCAAGACCACCCTGCCAGGAGGGCAGAGCGCTGAGCAAGCCTGGGTTCCACAGGGAGGATGGTTTGGGGGCAAAAGTGTCACTTTTGGTATAAATGAAGCGTGCAGGTGAGCAGTTTGGGCTTCTTGCTTTGAGGCACACCCCTTTTCCTGAGTCTAGGTAGCTGCTGCTGTGCTCAGTTGCGTGGGACTCTTTGTGACCCCATGGACTGTAGCCAGCCAGGCTGCCCTGTCCATGGGATTCTCCAGGTAAGAATACTGGAGTGGGTTGCCATGCCCTCCTCCAGGGGATCTTCCTGACCCAGGGATCAAACCCATGTCTCTTGAGCAAGTCTAGGTAAGGCTGGCTTCAGGGATGACAATTTTCCATTCTGGTCCTGCCTCCAGGAGCCCTGTGCTCCTCTGCTCAGCTGTCCCAGGTCAAAAACCACGTGAAGTGGCTTTGCTCCCCCACCTCCCTCCGCAGGCAGGCCCTTCTTGCACCTTCCTCGAGAACTGGGAGGGCACCGGCCCGGCTGGTGCACACACACGTGTGAACCTGTGTTCCTGGAACATTCCTTAGCACGGGGAGCAATAATGGCTCCTTTTTACAGGGACCTGGGCGCAGAGGGATCACTTTAATAGGCGTTTCGGTATTCTGACTGCCCGGGCGAAATGGTGCATGAAATGAATAAATAAGCAAAAACCCCAAAGACATAAATCTGACTTGGGAAAATTTGCACCACGAGAGCTCTGCCAAAGTGGCATCTGCTTTGAAATGCTAAGTTGGGGATGGACAGGGAGCAGAGAGCGTCTCTGGGAGGAGGCAACCACTTGAGAGCCATGGGGAAGTGTGGTCCCTCTTCATTTTTCTATCCAATCATATCTCCAGAGTTTCTTATTTTTTCCCTCTCATCATAAAGCCTTGTATGCTACACAGCTCAGAGTCTGAAATGCTACAGAACACGTTTAATGAGTGTGTTTATCCAAAATCTGGCGTGTGGAAAAGCACAGGGGTCTGAGTTCTCCTCTTGGCTCTGCGCTGACTCAGCTGCGTGATGTTGGGAACCTCTCTGACCCTCTGTCTCCTCGTGTGATGATGCTTCGGGGGAGGGGTGACATATTTCAAACATTTAGCAGAATACCTCGGATGCCTGGCCACTGGATAAAAGGGAGAGCTTTAAAAACTGTTGTTCGGGGGGATTTCCCCAGTGGTCCAGTGGTTAAGATTCTGCCTTGCCCTGCAGAGGACACAGGTTTGATCCCTGGTCAGGAAACTAAGTTCCCATATGCCTTGGGGCAACTAAACCTGTGTGCCACAACTGCTGAGCTCCAGGGCCACAAGTAAGGCTGATGCAGCCAAATCAATCAATCAATCAATATATATTTTCTTAAATGTTGTTTTCCGCAAGGACCTGTTGTGCAGCACATGGAACTCTGCTCAATGCTATGTGAGGAGGTTTTGGGGGGAGAATGGATACATGTATATGCACGGCTGAGTCCCTTCACCGTCCACTTGAAACTACCACAACATGGTTAATAGGCTCTACTCCAATACAAAATCATAAATTAACGAAAACTGTTTTCCTTCAAATGATCATATTGTGGAGAATATAACAGTACCGTGTCTTAAAGGCTATTCATGAATGTTAACTAGTGATGGCAGCCTGGGGGAGGTTGGAATTTTGGTTGTTTTCATTTTCTTATTTATCCCTTTCCATCTTTAGGTTTAAAAATGAGTACTGTCTTTATAAACAGAAAAACATCTTTTGGAAAGAATGACTGGGATACACGGACAACCCCCCTCCCCAAACCTGCGATCTCGGTCCGTGGAGCGAAAAAAAAAACAAACAAAAACACAAAGAAACGCAACGGTCCTGCAATTTCCAGGATTGTGCCAGGTGTGTTTGGGGTGCACATCAGAGAAAAGTGCACGGAGAAACAGGAAATGGGGTTCCTGCCCTTATAAACAGATCCAGTGATTTAGAAGAAGATTAAAAACCCAAGACTCGGGAAGCAAGGCTACGAGGAAGCACAGGTGTCAGCAGCCAAGGCGGCCGGTCCGCGGGTCATCGGAGGGACGGCGCTGGGTCCCGACAGGTGGCACTGACCTTGGGCTTTGCCAGTGGGCGTTCCCTTTCCAAACCAGGCATGGCATGAGCAAGGCCTGGGGGCTGCCCACCCATAAGGTGGGTGGGTGGTGGCAGGTACGGAGACCAGCAGGGACCTGGAGCCCAGGGGCGTGCCAGAGGCCACGGGAATGAGGCTGGAGAGAAGTGTGGAACCCGCTGTCAGCGGGCTCTCCCTTCTGGGTGCTCCGGAGAGGGTCACGCAGAGCCCTGAGCTCCTGAGCAATTTGGACAGTGGGGCGGGGGCGGGGATCACCCCAGAGGCAGGTCCTGGGGCAGCTCAGCTGCTTGCGGCAGGTGCCAGCGGAGACAGGCAGGACAGGGCGAAGGAAGGAGGCCTAGCGCTGGGCAAACAGACAGAAGGGGAGGCCCTTTACACCCAGGACTGAACCGTCTGTGGCGGCAGGATTAACACACACAGGTCAAGCCCGGGTCCCAGGACACGGAGAGTCCAGGGAAACCAACCATCCTGGGGTACCCAGGACTGAGGGGGCTTCTAAAGACATGGACTCCCAACTTTAAAATTAGAAACTCCCGGCTCCACTGGGATGAGTTAGTCGCCCTAAAGAAACAGTGCCCTCAATTTCAGGCAGGCAGAATGCAGCCAGGTATTGAAACAGTATGACGCCCCAACCCCTCAACCAAACATAAAACCTGGATCATCCAACCAGCTCCAAGGGCCGTTCACATTGCACCCAAGAAGGACATGTTAGCAGGAACCGTATGACCTCCAGCACATAAAGTGGTCCCCATGCGGTTCCCTAGACCTGGACCCAACTGTCCCATCTCACGGAGCATCGTTATCTGAGCCTGTTGATCGTCTCTGCCCAGTTCTCCTTTGGCACTGGGTTGACTGCTAGCAATTCCTTCAAGCTTGCAGTGGTTTCCCTTCCTAAACCTGACAACCAGAGATCCTCCCCTTATGCCCCAGTTCATCCTCAGGGCCAAAGGGGCCAACCATCCGCAGGACTTCACATCCCACCCTCCCTGGGAGCCAGGGCTCGGCCCTGCAGGTCCCTTGGCGTGTCACGCACCAGCCTGCAGGCTGGCGCTACTGCCACCTGGCTCTGGCAACAGGACTCATTTCAGTCTCTCCCTCTGGGACACAAAGTCCTCCTGGGAGGACAATGATGTGATAAGCGGGTTGACTTGCTTGCACATTTTTGAATGGCAGCTCTCAGATAAACGTACTCAACTCTAGAATGGCATGGATGTCCTTGGATACCGCACAGGGCCTGGGTCTCTGCAAGCCTTAGTTTCCCCACGAGGATTAATTTCTAAAACAACTGCAGTTTAAAACGAAAGGGAAAGACAGGAGGAAACATGGAATTACCGGGGTAATAATTTTTAGAACACTGATCCTCACAGGTGAGGTGCATCAGAGCCCCCTGGAACGTCTGTCACAGTACAGACTGCATGTTCCACTCCCAGAGCATCAGCTTCAGTCAGTTCCCAACATGCTCCTGGGGGAGGCTGGTGCTGCTGGTCCAAGGACCACACTTTGAGGCCCACCGGAGCTGGAGTGCAGCATCCATATGTAGCCAACGGGAAGCACGCCAACGTGTCTACAGCATATGACTTTGATGAGTTCCTCTTGGAAACCTGTTTTATTAAGTCAAGGTGGTTTCAAAGTTTTAAAAAGTATCTATTAATTGTGTTTTGAAGTGGATGTTATTAGTAGAAGACTCTCCTAAGAAGCCATTCTTGGCCTCCCGCCACGCAACCCCCTCCCAGCTAGATGTGGCCACCCTGTCCATTGGCTGAAAGTACAGCATCAGGTCCGCAGACACCCTGACGAGCCGAGGGACATGGAAGGGCCCCTGTCCTTCCACCAGGCCTTGGAGGCGGATGCCAGCTTTGCTCAGATGAGGGCCCCCGATGCAGTCCCTGTGTGTCAGGACCGCACGAGATGTGCCATGCATGCTGAGAACATGTGAGCACTCTCAAAAGACACAAGCCCTCTCAGTCTTGCAAGAGGTTAAGGCATCTTTCTCCACATAACTATGTCCAATTTAATTTGCACTCCTATGGGTTTACTCCTGGACGCCATTCAAGTCGACTAGCGCTGAACAAGCCTATGCTTTCATGCGGCTGTTCCAGCGGATTCCACCTGTCTTTGGAGGGAGAAGCCGGCACACAGGGCCCCTGACTGTCTCCTGCGCTTTCTTTTTTCTCAAATGCCCACCCCACTCCCCACCAGACATGCAGATTCTTTGACTTTATCCCCAAGCAGCCCCTCTGCCAACAGGTCAGGAATACCGATAGTCCATCTCTTTGTGGTGGAAACGATCCATTTCACCTCTTAAGAGCCTCTCTTCTTGACCCAGGATTCCGGAGCCCACACATTCTCAGTGCCCCCCAGTGTATTCCATGCGGGCATACTGGAAGCTCAGTTTTCAGCAAGGTGGGCAATTTTGACTAAATGCGCCTGTCAAGGCCTCAAATTAGAAGAAACATTAGCCAGTTGGCATGACAGTGCATCAGCTATCTGCTCTATCTGCCAGGTTTTAGTTACCAGCCTTGAAGCCAAAAAGAAATGGGCTTCTTGGAAACAAGTGATGGAATTTGGGCTGTGAATTATATAACCCACCAGCTTTCCTCAGACTATGGGGGAGATGTTTAAAGTTTTCTAAGATGGAGAAATGAAACAGCAACCCCCTCCCCACCACCAGCACCACGCTGGCAGCTCCCTCCTACCTCTGAGTACCTCCTGCCAGCCTTTCCTTTCCTCTCACTCCAGCCCAAGAAGCTAACAAGTGCTGCCCCTTTAAGAGCGGGAAGGTGTTGTTTTAAGGGCCTCTAAGCCCCCCTTCTCAATTTCAGCTCCAAGCTGAGATCACATCCCCCATGGCAGCCAAGGGACAAAAGCCATTTATCAACCCATCTGATAAAACCTCCAATGGGCTGGATCTTTATCTGGACCAAGTCGAGATGCACACACACTGCAAACTCCTGCTCCTCCAAAAGGAGGGATTTCTTTCCTTTTCTTTTTGAAAGAGGAGGGTCGCTTCAAATTTTATTTTCTTAATTATTGGGAAGAAACCAAATCAGCCAGACCCTTCTATGGGGGGAAGCAGGGGGCGGGGGGAGGGGGTGTGTGGAGGGGTGGAAACTGCCTTTAAAAAAAAAAAAGGAAGAGGAGGAGGACTCCCTGCTGCTAGACCCGGTATGGAGATTGTAATATTCCAGGGCGAGGGTGCACCGGGTGGGTCCAAGGGCTCTTTGAGGCATTGACACCCTCCATCCTGTCTTTGGCCAGGGCCTCCCCAATGGAATCCTGGGCTACGAGCAGGTTGCGGCTCACCCGGGACGCCTTTGGGGCGCGCGGCCGGGTGGGTTCCGGGGAGGGGTGTCCCCCGCCCCAAAGCACGGCTGGGGCGGGAAGGTGAACGGATCCTTTCTCCCTTACCGCTGCGGCACGGTCCTCCCACCGGGAGCCCCAACTTACAGCCAGGCCGGGTCCGGACTGCCCAGTTCTGCCAGTTCCTGAAACCCAGTTGGCTGAGGAGCAAAACAAAACAACCCAATCCCCGGTCTAACTCAAGTCCTTTCTTGCAAAGCTCGGGAGTGCGCGGGGGCCGCGGATTCGTTCCGGCTGCTGAATGAAGCAAGCTCTTTGCAAAAAGACACCTCGGAACCCCGCAGCACAATGGAAGTGGCCGGGAAATCCCGCCTTGCACAGGGGACCATTTGGTCCGTGATGATGGGTTTATTTGTATTTTTTTTAGCAAGGGGAAAATGAATATAAAGGGTTTAACTGGCGTTTCCAGGCTGTGAGTAGCATATGGCAAAAATGGAATAAACTTTAATGAAACATTATAAAGAAAACAGACCCGGGATTTAAGTTTCGTGCCTTCCCCCTCCCCCCGAAAGGAAAAAAAAAAAAAGTAAAGAAACTGGAGCGTTTGGGAAGGAACAAATGCTTCTCTGTGGAGTTGGTCTCCCTTCCCCCAACAAAAACAAGAGGTCCCGGCTCGGAGGAATTTGAAAGCAGCGATCTGCCAAAAACATTGTGAAAAACTATGGGGGATTCATTGGAAACAGATGGGCTTTTTCAGCTTTAATTCTGAAATTCTCTCCCTTTCTGACACAATAAAAACAAACAGGGGGCGACGCGGGATGTTATCACACAGGAACAAGGGGCCGGCGGTGCCCAGTCCGTGGGCTTCCCCGCGTGGGCAAGCCCGTGGGGGCGCGACGGGGTCCCGCGGGAGGGGGCGGTCCGGGGCTCGTCCGGGACCTCAGGGGCGCCCCCGGCTCCAGCCCTGGGCACGGGACAGGTCTGCAAACTGCGGGACGAGAAGCTAGAGAAAGTGCCCCCCGGATCCGAGTCCGTGCCTCCCTCTCTCCCCCTTCTCCTGGGCCTCTAAGGGGCACGTCCCGGGTACCCCTTTTCTGGGAAGTTGGGAGACGTCCCCGGCGCCTGCGATCTCCCCGCCTGGCTCTTTCTCATTACCGCCCGAGTGGGTTCCCCACCCACCCACCCCCCAGGTCTCCACGCGCATCCATCGCCCCTTCGGCTGGACGCGGGAGAAACAAAGACGAGTGGAAACGCGAGGCGGGGGCCCGAGGGCGCCGGCGAACCTGAGCTCCGACTCGTCCGCAGACCTGTGGCCCGGCGCCGCGAGGAGACCCGGGGAGCGGGCCCCGCGCGCCCAGCCGGCCGTCCCCGGGCTGGAGCAGTGCCTTACCTGCGGGGAAGCTGCAGAGGAGGAAGGCGAGAGTCGGCCAGAATCCCAGGGCTGGACGTCCTGCCCCTCTCCCCATACCCATCCATCCAGCTCGGCCTGTTACCACTAGCCTCTCCCTGGAAGAAGAGTTCAGGAGAAAAAGAAGAAGCAGATAAATCACGCTGCCGAGAAAGGGCGGCCTCGCTCCGCCGGCGGGAGCTGCGAGCCGGGAGGCTCGGTCCACCTCGGCCGCGGGCGCCCGGCGCGCCCCCCCGCCCCGCGCGCCCCTCCCTCGCCAGCCATCGCCCGGCTCCCCGCCAATGTCGGCGCGGCCCCGCGGCCCCCGCCGCCGCGCGGCCCGCCCCCTCGAGCTCGGGTTTCAGCGCGGCCCGCGGGGGGCGGGCGGAGAGGAGCTGGGCGGGGACCGCGCCGCGGCGCGGGCCGCCGGGACTCGGGGAAGCCGGGGACTGTGGGCGCGCCGCGGCGCCCCGAACCCCGCGGCTGTACACCCGGGAAAGGTCCCAACCCCCCGAGACGGCCAAGCCCCGCAGCGTGCAAGGATGGCCGCGCGGCACCCCCACCCCCCCATCTTCCCTAAAAGTGGCCAACCTAAGTAGAAACTGAGCTTGAAAAAAACAAAAAAACAAAAAAAAACCCCTGGGACCCCTTTACAACTAGACTCCAGTCCCAAAGTCGCCACTGACACCCGGGCTCTTCTCTCACTCAGATGTGGCCCGGGGGCAGGAGGCTGAAAGATCCACCTCTGATGTGTCCGGGGAGGGGCGGGTGGGTGGCCCTCTGGATCTCCCCACCCCCATCCCGTGGCTCCCGAGCTGGGGGCCCGCGAGCCCAACAGAGGCGTCAGGGTAGCGACCCCTGCCCCCCACCCCCACCCCGACACGTGGATGCTGCGGTCCCCCGTGCACAGGGCCGGGACACCGGGCACTGCCAGGGCAAGGCCACCAAGGCCGCTCCTGGGAGGGCATCAGGGTGGTGACTTCCTTTAACTTGGTCATTTTTCCAGGAGTAAAATGTCTCCTCCTTAAGATTCCCGAGGCCTCGCAGCTGTCTTGCGGCTGTTGGGCTATTTAAAAGAGACTGGCAAGGTCCCCTGAGAAAGGCCTTTTGGATGGAACACAAATAGGCCGGAGCAAGTGTTTTTAGTCAAACCCCTTCCTCTTTCGGTGACCCCCTCACCTCACTTCCAAGCCCACTCATCTGGTTCTTTGAAAAAGACTTCTGAGCTTTTATCCCACTCCGATGTCTCTCTTAAGCACTGCGGCAGTCGGTCACTCGCCGCCGGCCGCCGAGGCCGCAGGGCTGCGCGTCTGCCTTTGGGACGCTGCCGGCCTCCAAGGGAGTGAAGCTCCAGCGGAGAAAGCTCTGGGCCAGGGGAAGAGGACCCTAGGACTGTATGCAACCGGAAGCAGTCAGACTGCTGAACCTGACTTCCACAAAACAGGTAGGAAAGAAGACTAACAACTGAAGTAGCCAGGCCACCGGGCAAAAGCCAGCCGTTGTCTCCTCGGGGCAAAATGCCGTGATGGCCACAGCTGGCCCTTACAATCTGGAGCGCCACCATACTTCCCTCAGATCTCAGTCCAACAGGCTCTAATTATCATTACCCCCTCCCCCCTCAAAAAGAAAAAAAAAAAAAAAGAAGGGATTTATTTTAAGCCCCCGTTGGCAAAATGCTAGAGGTTCATCCAAGGAAAGGCCACCACCTCAGAATCCAGGTCTCGGATTGCATTCCTCTCAGGCCCGGCCGGACTCGGAGCCAGACCGACAATTTCTTCTCTAGAATCGCAGGACGGCCCCAGCACAGTGAGGCGGGCCCAGAACCTGACTGCACAGAGGCACCTTTGAGGTCCACCAATTAACACCCTCTGCTAGATCCTGCCTTTCACAAGTTAGTTCTAAAGCTTCTTGCTAATGAGAGAGAAAGGGTCCATTAGCATTCCCAGCAGCCCTGACGGTAACTTCAGCCCCACCCCCACACAGCTGCAGCGTCTCCAGGTCAGAGAATGGGACTCGGGGGCCCCGCAGGGAGGCTGAGTAGGAGGCCTGTGAGCCGGCCCTTCAGGCACTGTCCTTGCCCAGGATTGGGGGCCTTTGGCTGCAGGACTTTGAGCCTCTACACTTCAGTGTCTTCATCTGTAAGGGGCAGGCTGATAATATTGTCACCCTTAGGCTACAACTGAATACAAACGTACAAAGCAACTGAGCAAGTCACGTGAATTTTTTTCTGCTTCCCAATGCATATCAAAGTTGTTTACACTATACTGTACTCTGTTAATTGGAGAAGGAAATGGCGACCCACTCCAGGGTTCTTGCCTGGAGAATCCCAGTGACATCAGAGCCTGGTGGGCTGCGGTCTATGGGGTCGCACAGAGTCGGACAAGACTGAAGTGACTTCAGCAGCAGCAGCAGCAGTACCCTGTTAAGTATGCAATCGTATTATGCCAAAAAGACAATATGTATACCAGGTCGCACTGGTAGTAAGGAACCTGGCTACCAGTGCAGGAAATATACAAGACACAGGTTCAGTCCTGGGTCAGGAAGATCCCCTGGAGGAGGGCGTGGTAACCCACTCCAGTATTCTTGCCTGGAGAATCCCACGGACAGGGCAGCCTGGCGGGCTACAGTCCGTGGGGTCACAGTGAGTCAGACACGACTGAGCACCTAAGCACTAGCACTGGGATACGGAGGCGGGAGGGAGGGTCAGGATGAGGAGCACGTGTACACCCGCGGCTGATTCACGTGAATGCATGGCAAAAACCACCACAATATTGTAAAGTAATTAACCTCCAATTAAAAAAACCAAAACAAACAAAAATACTTCGCTGCTAAAAAATGCTAACCATTGAGTGAGCCTTCAGCGAGTCAGGAATCTTTCTGCAAGAATAACATTGAAGATCACTGACCACCTAACAAATGTAACAGTAAAGAAAAAGGCTGAAGGACTGAGAGTTACCAAAATGGGACACAGAGACGCAAAGCCTGTGAAGCAAATGCTGTTGGAAAAATGGCATCGATAAACTTGCTGGATGCAGGGTGGTCAAAGACCTTCATTTTATTTATTTTTTTTTTAAGAAAGCAGTATCTGCAAAGTGCAATAATATGAGGTGTGCCTGTACAAGTTGGGAGGGACACTGGGGCCGTGGACGCACCCCAGCATTCCTGCTGGGGCCTGGCCTCCATTTGGGGAGGAGATTCAATTCCTACAGCATAAGGGCATCATTTGGGCAGGGGACACAAAGGGCTTCCTTCTCACAAGGAGAGATGTGTGGGGTTGAATTTGGACATTGTAAAAGTAGAGATTTAACTTTCACACAGCTAAGACTATGGAGAAAAATCCAGCCACAAATAGAGCAATATGGGGTTGTGTTGACCTTGAGGAATCTGTCTATACTGGCCAAACCAGCCAGCTTATTATTGACAACTCCCCGGCTCTCTGCAAAAATAAGAAATTCTTGTATGTTGGGTTTGGGAACTCAGCACTCCGTTTGCCCTAGAAATTCACTTAACTCTGTGTGTAGCTGACTCAAGACTATCAGCTATCGTTACCTTCTGACCACTTCTGCGTTTTCCCTGGAGACTTGATCACGCTTCGGCTCCCTTTCCCTCAGTCTGGCTGTGGAGGCGCCCCCACTGAACCTCATCCCTCCGTCTCCCCCTTTCCACCTTGGGGGGCTGTGGTGCTGGGTGATGAATGGGCAGAGGGCTCCTAGAAGGCAAGGCCTACATAAAGTTGAAGCCCTGCCGGGACAGGGACTTCTGGCTTCCCCAGCCTCTGGGGTATGAACAGGGTGTTCTCAAGTCCAGGGCCTGAGTCATCGGTCAAAAAACACATATTTAGGACTAGTGCATGAAAGTCCCTGGGGGACAAAGCAATCAATAAGACAACTCCTGTCTTCTGAAATAGACATTAGAGGAAGGTGAGGGGAGAAAGCAGAGGTCAGAAGTGAACAGCTGACTACCTGGGGAAGGCTTGACCCAAAATCTTGCGAGGTGTCTTCAAAGATTCATTTTCAGAAAGAATGATAGTAACAGGGGCTTCCCTGGTGGCTCAGTGGTAAATAATCTGCCTGCCAGTGCAGGAGACACAGGTTCGATTCTTGATTTGAGAAGATCCCACATGCCTCAGAACAATTTTAAGCCTGCGGGCTACAGCGACTGAGTCCACGCTTTAGGGGCTGTGCTCCACAGCAAGAGAAGCTGCTGCAATGAGAGGCCTGTGCACCGCTACTAGAGAGCAGCCCCTGCTTGCCACAACCAGAGAAGAGGCTACGCAGCAGCAGGGACCCAGCACAGCCAAATAAATAATACAGTTTAGAAGAGAATGATAATAATAATGGCTTATGCTTCAGTGTGCTCTCACATTATGTCAGGTGCCGGCTAAGTGCGTTACATTTCTAGACACTTGACCCTAAGGTAGGTTCTATTATTATCCCCATTTTGCAGATGAAGAAACTGAGGCTGGATGAACTTAAGTACTCACCCAATTACCAGCTAATAAACTGCAGAGCCAAGCACACCAAACCCCATCCCTGACATGCTATATGTGTCTTTCATGCTAATGATGCAAGTCCACACTGGGCTTAAAGTCAAGGCAAGACAGATAAACTGAACAATCTCTTTCAATAAAGAATAACGGACTCTGACAGGGAGGCCCAGAACATAGGCACTGGGGGCCTCCAGCCCAGTCTAGGGTGCAGCGTGGGAAGTTTTCCCAGTGTGGGTGTGTGCCAGGGGAAGGTGGTGGGCAAGGGAGGAGCACAGGGCAGGGCTTCCAGGTAGAAGGAACACCAAAGATACCATTTACCAAGGTGTGGCTTGTCTGAGGAGCTGGAAGATCTTGATGATGGCTATAGGAGAAAGAGGTGAGGCTACAGAGAGTGTAGGAGCCTGGGAAAGCCTCTGCAAGGCCAGCATGTGCTCTGCGAGGGTGTGCATCTTTAGAGATCAGGAGCCCCACCCAAAGCCTCCTGAAGAAGAGGGATTTATTCCTTTGGGAGACCATCTCAGGGGACTTAACAATAATACAGATGCCTGGTGCCACTCAGGGCTTCCCAGGTGGTGCTAGTGGTAAAGAATCCGCCTGCCAAAGCAGGAGACTTGGGAGACGCAGGTTTTGATCCCTGGGTTGAGAAGATCCCCTGGAGGAGGGCATGGCAACCCACTCCAGTGTTCTTGCCTGGAGAACCCCATGGATAGAGCAGCCTGGCGGGCTACAGTCCATAGGGTGGCAAAGAGTCAGACACGACTGAAGCGACTTAGCATGCAGGTGCCACTTGGAGCATCTGAATTTGAATCTCAGGAGGTAGAGCCTTGGGTGTCTGCATTTTTAACGATCTCTCCCAGCTGACAAATGTGTAGGGACTTGTAAGTTTTAAGTTCCATCACCCTCCATCAACCTTGGGGGCACATAAGACCCAAGTTGAGTCAATCAGTTCATCCTCTTGGACTTACAGTCCAGGCAAGACAGAGACTGGCATGTGACCCAAGCTGACCAATCAGAACCTGTCCTGAGACTGTTGCCATGAGGAAGCGCCCAGTTCTGATCTCTGATTCCTCCGTAAGATGGATCTGGGGATAGTAATCTAACAGGAAGGTGAGTGTTGAAGAGTGCTGTGGGTTGAAGCTGTTATCTGCAGAGTTGGCATATATATATATATATCTTTATTATTAAACTTGAACTGTGTCTGGTGAGCTTTTCAGGAACTGATGGAGATTTTCAGGGCTAACCACCCCCACACCACTCTTTAGTGTGTGATTCTCCCTGAAGCTTTGTCTTAGCTCCTTGGAGCCACCTAAGAGTCTGTTCCAGCTATGGGAGCCAACAAAATCCTAGTTTTGCTGAAACTGGTTTGATTTTGGGTCTTCTCATGTCTAGGCAGATTCCCGACCAATCAGGAGAAAGCTAAGGCCCAATACTGGTCCCAGGAAGTATTTCTGCCATCCTCAGGAGTGCAGGGATGTGTTGTCAGTTCAGCTCAGTTGCTCAGTTGTCCAACTCTTAGTGACCCCATGGACTGCAGCACGCCAGGCCTCCCTGTCCTTCACCAACTTCTGGAGTTTGCTCAAACTCATGTCCATTGAGTCAGTGATGCCATCCAACCATCTCATCCTCTGTCATCCCCTTCTCCTCCTGCCTTCAATCTTTCCCAGAATCAGGGTCATTTCCAAGGAGTCAGTTCTTTGCAACAGGTGGCCAAAGTACTGCAGTTTCAGCTTCAGCATCAGTCCTCCCAATGAATATTCAGGACTGATTTCCTTTAGGATTGTCTGGTTAGATCTCCTTGCAGTCCAAGGGACTCTCCAGAGTCCTCTCCAATACCACAGTACAAATGCATCAATTCTTCGGTGCTCAGCTTTCTTTATGGTCCAACTCTCACATCTATATATGACTACTGGAAAAACCATAGTTTTGACTAGACGTACCTTTGTTGGCAAAGTAATGTCTCTGCTTTTTTTAATATGCTGTGTAGGTTGGTCATAGCTTTTCTTCCAAGGAGCAAGCATCTTTTAATTTCATGGCTGCAGTGATTTTGGAGCCCACTGTTTCCATTGTTGTGTTGTCAATGGGTCTTAATCCACCGGGCTTCCCAGGTGGCGCTAGTGGTAATGCATCCGCCTGCCAAAGCAGGAGGCGCAGGAAATGCAAGAGTCCAGGGTTCGATCTCTGGGTCAGAAAGATTCCCTGGAGTGGGAAATGGCACTCTTTTTTTTTTTTTGGCTGGAAAAACTCATTTACTGGCAAAATTTCTTGAGCCTCCTCCACTCCTCACATTTGAATAAATTTTCCCTGTACCACAATTTGAGGAACTCAGTTGTTTAGGGGGACCCAATCCTCTTCTGTAATTATCCCTCAAATTCCTCTTTTTTAAAAAATAGTTTTAATTGGAGGATAATTACTTTATAATATTGTGTTGGTTTCTGCCATACATCAACATGAATTGGCCATGGATGTACGTAGGTCCCCTCTGTCTTGAACCTCCCTCCCACCTCTCACCCCGTGCCACCCCTCTAAGTTGTCACAGAACCCCAGATTTAAGTTCCCTGCATCATACAGCTCAACTTCCTCTTTCAGACTTCAAGGGCTACACTGAGCCTGGCCACCTCAGATTTGATGAACTAGAGCTGCTCAATCTGTATGTAACCTTTAAGGTTTTATAGACTTTTGATCATATCACCTTTCTGGCTTCATCTTTCCACGCTGACATCCTTCAAGAACGAAGCACGCCAGCTTCTAGGGAAAGCCTTCTGTTTGGGCGATTGCTCACCTTCCTACAGTTCTGAGATATTTTTCTCTAGGAGAAGGTCATAAAACTGCCAGGTTTGGGTAGAGCCCAGGGAGAGCACTATTTTTGGCTTAGTGTCCAATACCATTTCTGAATGCTTGGTCCTGCATGGCCTTTAGCAAACAAACATTTTGCAAAGACCCTCAAGATTCCTTGGGAGCTATAAACAGCCTGGACACAGTCCATTATTTTTGTAATTTGGATTATGTTTTCCTAAATGCATTGGATGAGGCTTGCCCCTGCGAAAGCTTAATATGCATCTTCTTGTAAACTCATAAACTGGTCCTGCAGTTAATCACCATTTGTTTGCCATCTCTCCACAGAGTCTGGAACCATTTCATCTGCAGGCCTGGAACCATTCATTCCTCCAGATGATCTATGGACACTTAAACAAAGTCTGGGAGCACTGGCAATCCTTGGGGATCCCCACTGTTTATAATTCTTCATTTAGAAAAGTACCTGTTTATCATATTTTTTGTTTCCTATCTCTAAGGACAATTCCGATTCATGGCGATTTCCCCCTGCATTCTGGAGGAACTTGCTGTTGGAAATGACCTTTGGGGTGGAACTTTGTCAGAAGGAATTTTGAATGTCTAAACATAATTCTTCCCTGTGTTTCTCCAGGCCTATTTCTACCTCCTCAAGGAATGCTAATAGATGACTGGTCCAGTTTCATGTTCTCTTTTCAGAAAGTGTGTTGTGCTTTGGCCAGTTAATTAGGACTTTACAAAGTGCCTGCCGACACTACTTTTTTAGTATCTGTTCCACCAAAGTGACTGTTAAATGTGACCCTTCCTGGATGGGTGGGCTTCCTTTGTGGGCAGGCATGTACGCCCTTGGGTGAGGGCCAGTGTGGAAGGAAAGTTGCCTTTCTTGGCCACCGAGATATGACTGCCATCTTTAATTGCTACTTTTCCCTTTCCTCCAGATGGTCCTGGGGTAGAGGGCCACAGGCTTTCCTTGACCTGTTTGTTTCCATGACAACTTAGGAATCTCCCTGCTTCTCTTCTTCCAAAGTATGGTCCTCACTGTCCTTACTCTGGCATCAAGAGACCTCTTTACCGTTGACTCTGGAAAGCTTAGAGCGTGTTCCCGTTTTGGCTTATCTGGTTGGTTTTTTTTCCTTTGCTTCAGGCTTCCTTTCTCTCTGTGTGCACACTGCTTTCTTGGTTCTGAGCTCTGTCCCTCACCCTGAGGGACACTTATTCGTACTAATTAAAACATGCATTTTTTTTTTTTTACAATATTTTGATGGATTTTTTGAAACACACCTTTCCCTGACATTCCAATGGCTCTCTTTAGAAACTGAATAAATATTTCACTTTCTCTTTGAAACCTCTCAATGGATTTAACACATTAGCAGATTTTATTTGCTCTTGGACGTGTCTTTTGCCTGCCCGATGGCTCAGATGGTGAAGAATCCACCTACAATGCAAGAGACCCGGGTTCAGTCTCTGGGTGGGGAAGATGCCCTGGAGAAGGGAACGGCACCCACTCCAGTATTCTTGCCTGGAGAATCTCACGGACAGAGGAGCCTGGTGGGCTATGGTCCATGGGGTCGCAAAGAGTTGGACACAACTGAGCAACTAATACTCCTCACGTGTCTTTTAATGTCTATGATCAGGTCAGTAAGATCCCTCCACTGCTACAAGGCAGATTCTTTTAATGAGTTTTCCTGTTTCATTCATTCAACAAACACGCACTGAGTACTGGGCTCTGAGCAGGTTTTGGGGGTTCTCAGATGAGCAGCAGACAGTTCGGCTCCCCTTCCTGGAACCCCGGGGTGGGGGGGGGCAGTCAGATGTGGAGATGAAGAATTCTAGTTTTGAGGACTCTTGAGAGGGGTGTTTGTGTGGTGTCTCAGGAGCCTCATGTTTATCTCCCATTCGGTTGCCACAAATCAACTTGGGACTTAACAAAGCTGGGGAGTCTTTCAGAACTGGGGTCTCTGTCAGTAGCTTCTTTAAGGAACTGGCCCACTGACTGCAGAGCAAGACATGATTAGCACCAGGTATGGTGACAGCTACATCACTATTGGCCTCCAGACTGGAACACCGTCTGCCAAAGTCCCACCTTGTGAGCAAAGCACACCGGACTGCCCCGTGGGGTGGCACCCCCGCTCAGGGGTCCTCCTTGGAGGACTACGTTAGCATTACATCTGCGTGGAGTGTCTGCCCCGGAACCTTCCAGAAGCACACCTCTGCTGGTAGACATGTATGTGCATATTCACGGTGCTGGAAAGATATAAAAAGGATTTTTTTTTTTTTTTTAAAGAAAACAGAGAGCAAATTTCCTGGACTTTCTGTGTTCTTCAATCTAACATCAAATTTATTTCAAGAGATTGAAACAGTATTATACACATGTTAAAAAAAGTCAATTTCCTGTTAAATGAAATCAACTCACTATCCCTGGAGGTCATGACTATTTACAGTTACATGCGTATCTTTTTAGATATTTCCGTATGCATATAAGCACACATAAAACCAATCGAGCAATCGATTTCTCTAGCTAGCTAGCTATCATTTTACCAAAAAGTATTAGCAAGCCCCCAAATGCTCCCTCCCCAGCAGGTATTTCCTATTTCATTCTGTCTCTCAGTGAAGTAGCCCTGTAAAGTCCCTCCACTCGTGGCAGGAGCTGAAGAGATTAAGAACTGAGTTCCCCAGCCAAAGGGGATATACGTCCGTACAGAGAGATTTAAATATAAAACAGTCCATGTGAACAAAGAAGCAGACTCAGATTCACAGAGAGCCAACTAAGGGTTACTTGTGGGGAGAAGGGAGTGGGGAGGGGCACGACAGGGGTAAGGAATTAAGAGATACAACTTATTAAGCATTAAAAAGCTTCAAGGTATATTGTACAACATGGGCGATATAGCCAATATTCTGTAATAAGTACGGATGGAGAAAGACGTGTACAAACTGTGAATCGCTATATTATACACCTGTAACATATGATACTGTACGCCAGCTATGTTGCTGTTGCTCAGTTGCCCAGTAGTGGCTGACTCTGCGACCCCAGGGACTGCAGCACGCCAGGCCTCCCTGTCCCTCACCATTTCTCAAAGTTTGCCCAAGCTCATGTCCATTGCATCCGTGATGAGTTGGCTGTTTGCATCAGGTGACCAAAATACTGGAGCTTCAGCTTCAGCATCAGTCTCCTTCCAGTGAGTAGTCAGGGTTGATTTCTTTTAAGATTGACTGGTTTGAGTTCCTTGCTGTCCAAGGGAGTTTCAGGAAGTCTTTTCCAGCACCACAGTTTGAAAGCATCAGTTCTTCAGTGCTCAGCCTTCTTTACAGTCCAGCTCTCACAACTGTATGTGACCAGGAAGACCATAGCCTTGACTATATGGACCTATGTTGGTAGAGTCAGCTATACCCCACTTTAAAAATAAATGAAAATAAATAAAATAGTCCATGTGAGGAATGCAAGCTGCCTTTAAAAAATTACATCCTCTTTTTCTCCTGGACTTAATTCCCATTTTCAAAAACATGTATTCTGTCTTCTCTCATCTGTAAGTTAGTAAATCCACATTTAGCCCAACTTAGGTGGAAGGTAAATAATCTGCGTCAGGTCATCCAGCTGGCTGAGTGGGGTTTGGGCAGGTCTGGGTGACTCCCAGCAGTCACCTGCCACCTCTGATGAGCTCACTGGCTCCTGCCCAGGCACAGAGATGGTGGGTTTTCTGTCCGCCTCTACTGACCCTTGTCCATCTATTAATACGTGCTCATCTCACTCAGGACAGAAGGAAGGATTCCCTTTGAGATGCCCCAGTCTCATCTCCGGCTGAGCTGGAGGCCTTCAGATGATCTAACAGTTTCTGGGGTCACATTTCCATAATGTAAGCCCCTTCTTTCACCTCTTTTTGCCTCTCCTTCTTGGCCGCTGAGACTCTCAGTAAGCTCCTGGAGTAGCTCCGTTCATGCCTTCGCTACATCTTCCCTTTCTCCCTAGATGGGATTGTCAACCAGCATATAGTTGGAGTTTCATTTATGAAAGTCTTCCTCACTTTCCTCTCCAGGTCTTATCCGTGACTCCAGCACACACCTGCTAGTTGGGCTACAGCTGCCAATTCTGCCTGCAAAGGTCAGCACGGAGTGATAGCATTTGCGAATTGCTTACTTGTCAGGGTTGAGATTGAGAGTTTTTATTTATTTTCTTTTTTTGGCGGCACGGTGCGGCATGCGGGATCTTAGCTTCCTTACTAGGGATTGAACCTGCGCAGTGGAAGTGCGCAGTCTTAACCACTGGACTGCCAGGGAAGTCCGAGATTGAGAATTTTTAGACACTGAAGTGGATATGGAGAAAGAGCGAGACCTGGGGTTTGGGGCAGTTCTACGTCTAGCTGTGTGGCCCCTGTCCCATCCTATCTCTGGACCCACAGCTTCTCAATCTACAGAATCATGACCTGGGTGCCCCACTCCCCTGGGGGGTGGTGTCTCCCAGCTTCACAGTCTGGTATCTCTAGGGATTCAGTGACCAGGTATTAGCTCTGTAACTAAATGGCCTTGCCCATACCTGACTCCGAGGAGCCACTCTGGGGCCCCATCTGGACGATTTCTGGGTTCCCCCAAGCGAAATGTTGATGAGCAAGTACAAAATGTTATTTGAAAAGTGACATTTGTATGTTTTAGTGCCAGCATGAAATTCTTCAGCAATCATTCCCAGCAATATGACCGTATACCTGAAACCACACCTTGAAAACACTTAGTAGCCTCTTGTTTTAAAACAACTTTGGGGTGCCTATACTAAGATGCCCCAGGTTCCTCTAAGGGAGAACAGACCACCCAGCATGTTCCTCTTCTCATTCCAGTAAGTTCTTGGGAGAAGAACCAGCTTGGACCCATTTATCCACCAAATGGCAACTGTTTGAACTGACAGTGCGTCTGCATCTCTCCCAACCAGCAGAAGGCCACGGTATCTGGATTAATGAACAAGCTGGTGCCAAGCACAAATACCATAGGCATTTAGCAATAGGAACAGATAACCAAGTTATTCATCAAGTTCAAAACTGTTTAGAATGGGTAATACAAAGCTGAAATAAAGAAGATCCCCAGCTGATGGGTGGGGGGGAAGGGTGCCAATCTAGGAAAAAACCAGTGTACTGCTTTACGTGACATTTTCTCCACCACCATGGTTTTCTTTGTTTAATTGGTTGGAGGCTGAGTGACTGTCTTCACTTTTACCTTAGAGAGTCAGGATAGCACGCTGGTCAAGAACATAAAGTCTAAACAGATCCTGTAAACCTCAGTTATCCCGACTGGAAAACGGGGATATACTTTGGCCGCCTCTAGGATGATTGTGAAGATCGCACCAGTTAACACAGTGGTAGACCGCTGAGAACAGATGCTAGGAACAGGGCAAGTGTTGATGAGTAATTGCCAATGTTGGTCTTATATTTCCAATAAGAACCATCGTTTCGATTGTGACAAAGTGTCTACTATAGGTTAGGAGCCTTTGGAGGTGTGGGAATTGGGGGGAAATCGGCAGAATTCCCCCAAGGACTTTTATTTTGTTTTTTTTTTTAATTAAAAAGTTACTTTTTATATAATTTGTAAAGGTCATGCTCCATTTACAATTATTACAAAATATCGGCTCTATTTCTCCTGTTGGGCAAGTACATCCTTACAGCCTATCTCACACCCAGTGCTTCGTACCCCCCACCCCCGACCCCCACTGACAACCACGGTGTGTTCTCTCTACCCGCGAGGCTGCTGCTTATTCTGTTACGTTCACTGGTCTGCTGTATCTTTAAACTTCCACATGTAAGCGGCGTGATGCAGCATTGGTCTTTCTCTGTCCAATGTACTTCACTTAGCATAATGCCCTCCAAGTCTATCTATGTTGCTGCAAATGCTTTGACATCTTGGCAATTGTAAGTAATGCTGCTATGAATAGTGGGGTACATGTTATCTTTCTGAATTAGTGCCCAATGACTTTTAGATAGCATTGACCTCTGGGTGGGTTCTAAGTGCATTAGAACTCAGTTATACTCAAGTTTTATTGAGCAGCCACTATAAGACAAAGTCTCCCACGTAACTGTAGGGTTGTTTCAACAATGTGATGGACACAGCTGTTTCAAAATGAGGAGACTGAGGCTCAGGGAGATTAAGTGACTTGTCCAAGGTCACTGAGAACATAAATGGCAGGGAGAGGTTCAAACCCAGGTCTTGCGGTGCCAAGTCCGATGTATTTCCCACCAAATCATACTTATTTCTCATTTTCACCAGGGTTTACTTTTTCCTGTTAGTCAGATAATACGCTCCATATATATAATGATGGCTCATGATTAGAGATGCGCACATGTTTAGGGATATACTGTTTTCCATAAACAAAGAAAGATATTAAAATGTTTTAAGAAAAGAAAAATTTTCTAGAACCATCTCCCCTACTCTATCCCCACAAAAACTTAGGAAGTTGAAATAGAGATTTTTTTTCTTTCTTTCAGGTATTTTTAGGTCAAGTTTTCATAGAGCATTTGCTGCTGCTGCTGCTGCTGAGTCGCTTCAGTCATGTCCGACTCTGTGCGACCCCATAGACGGCAGCCCACCAGGCTCCCCCGTCCCTGAGATGCTCCAGGCAAGAACACTGGAGTGGGTTGCCATTTCCTTCTCCAATGCATCAAAGTGAAAAGTGAAAGGGAAGTCGCTCAGTGGTGTCAGACTCTTCGAGACACCATGGACTGCAGCCTACCAGGCTCTTCCGTCCCTGGGATTCTCCAGGCAAGAGTTCTGGAGTGGGTTGCCATTTATTCCTCCAGGGGGTCTTTCCTGATCCAAGGACTGAACCCTCATCTCCTGTCTGCATTGGCAGGAGGGTTCTTTACCACTTGAGCCACCCGCGAAGCCGACAGGCTCTGACCGACAGGTAAATATTAGACAACAAGATGTTTAGGGACTGCTATCTACAGTATCAATGCACTGCAGTCCCTTCAGACCTCAAGCCATTCAGAGCCTGTCTTAAATTCAAAATCAGATGGGCTTCCACCTAGAGCTTGGTCACTGACCCAGAAAGGGAAGGCCTGGGAGCCACCTTGGTTTGATTCGGGTGTCGTCTGGGCTTGGGTTTGTTTACCCTCACTGACTCTTGGCCCAGGTGCGTACATGTAGGGAGCAATACGTTCCCTAGCAACGCACCCCTGAAGTCAGCAGGCTCTGCCAATAGCATCTATTTGCTCACGAAGAAACCAGATGCTTGGAGTGTAGGAATCTCTTTTCTCAAAATGCTCTCAGCAGAGAAAAGTCAAAGCAATGTAAAACCTCACCACATGGAAGAGGTTCGCATCAAGCTTTTCCTTACCACATGACCTTGAGATACCCAAGGATACAAAACCAAGGATAGTAAGGGGAGCACTTTGAAACTGGCATTCAGAAATTTGACTTTCCAACTATTTTAGCTGTACTGACTGATGCAAAACAACATAAGCTCCCATGAACTCCTTGTTCTGTAGTAGAAATGACCTACCAAACCTAGCAGTGAGGAATTATTAGCAGGTCTGGACCTGTGAGGGAAGCGACCGTGGACCTTCTCACGTCTACAGGTGAGCTAGTCCTCAAGCGCTACAGTTTCAATTTTTAAATTTTGGCCACACCACGAAGGTTGCAGGATCTCAGTTCCTTGACTGAGGGATTGAACCTGGACCACAGCAGTGAAAATACCAAATCCCAACCACGAGACCACCCGGGAACTCCTATAAGCTCTGTATTTCTTTGTGCTTGCATAAATGGAAGCCCATGTGAGAAAACACAGTTGTACTAAAAATCTATTTATTATTTATATTTTACCTCTTTTCTATAAAGAATAGTAAATTAAATGTGGCTCAGATGGTAAGAATCCACCTGCAATAAGGGAGCCCTGGGTTTGATCCCTGGACTGGGAAGATCCCCTGGAGGAGGGCATGGCAACCCACTCCAGTATTCTTGCCGGGAGAATCCCATGGACGGAGGAGCCTGGCGTGCTACAGTCCACGGGGTCGCAAAGGGTCAGACACGACTGAGTGACTAAGCACAACTCAGCACACAAATGAGAGTTATGTACCCAAACTTCCAAACAAACACGAATTCTCACTCTCTTCAAGGTACCCGCTGTTTTGAGGAAACCTGGTAGCTGTTACGACTCTGTGGATGAAACTCGCACTCCCACGTGCTTTTGTGTGAGGATCTGTCAAACCCCCGCTCTGGTGTGGGGTGTATCCACTGTCAGTGGCTCGCCGGCTGCCAGATGGGAAGCCACGGTTCACCACGGGACAAACTGAAATAAGGATGTGACCACTCACCAGTCCTGCAGGACGGACCTGCTGTACCTCACGGGGCCACACGGGGAGGTCACGGCCAAGGGTGAACAGAGAGACAGGACTCGGGGCACACACCTTTAGGGGCCGTGGGTAGAGGGTGCCGGGGTTCCTGACCTAAGGCCAGACTGGTCAATTCAAACCAACAAAGTGGGCTTCTAGTGAGCCAGAAGGGGGTCTCAGCTAAGGAGGGGCACAAGCAGTGGGGTCTGGGGAGAAGGAGAGACTGTGGATCATGGCGTGCACTTGCATGAGGGGGCTGGTGTCAATTTAAGCTCCCCACAGCCCTCCTAGCAGAACAAAACAGATGCAGAGGCAGCGATACCACGGGGTAGCTTAGCTAAACCCTCAGCAGCCCAGCAGATTTGTTCCTGTGCGTGTGGGCATGCTCAGTTGCTCAGTCGTGTCCCACTCTTTGCAACTCCAGGGACTGCAGCCCGCCAGGCTCCTCTGTCCACAGGATTCTCCAGGCAAGAATACTGGAGTAGGTTACCATGCCCTCCTCCAAGGGGATCGTCCCGGCCCAGGGATCGATCTTGAGTTTCTTTCGGCTCCTGCATTGGCAGGCGGGTTCTTTACCCCTAGCGCCACTTGGGAAGCCCACAAGATGCCCTGGTGAGATAGAAGTGAACTCGTATAGGCTCATCCTGCTACGGGTCCTGTGAAGGACACGGAGTCTAAAAGACCTAGCTGTATTTTACCAGATTGTTGACGGAATCTTTTGTTTTTAACTTTCTGCCAGATTTTCAGACTCTGACAACCCAGGATCCTGATTTCTGAAAGCTCTTCATCTTGGAGTGTTGCTTTAAACAAAACAATCGAAAAAAGAAAAGTAAACTCAACTGGCAATTTTGTCATAGTTTTCTACATAAACAGTATCTGCAGCACTTTCATTCTTTACTGTAGTAAATCTGGATATAATAATTTTATAAGGTATGTAGCACACGGAGAAGGCAATGGCAACCCACTCCAGTACTCTTGCCTGGAGAATCCCAGGGACGGAAGAGCCTGGTGGGCTGCAGTCCATGGGGTTGCGAAGAGTCGGACAGGACTGAGCAACTTCATTTTCACTTTTCACTTTCATGCATTGGAGAAGGAAATGGCAACCCACTCCAGTGTTCTTGCCTGGAGAATCCCAGGGACAGGGCAGCCTGGTGGGCTGCAGTCCATGGGGTTGCGAAGAGTCAGACAGGACTGAAGCGACTTAGCAGCAGCAGCACGCATTTATGTTTGTCAAGTAGCAGTGATTTTTAATCTTTTGGTGGTGGTGGTTTAGTTGCTAAGTCGTGTCTGACTCCTGCAACTCCATGGACTGGAGCCCACCAGAGCCTGGTGTCCTCTGTCCATGGGATTATCCAGGCAAGAATACTGGAGTGGGTTGTCATTTCCTTCTCCACAATGGTTGCAGAATTGATGGAAACTGTTAGCCATTCGATCATGTCCAGCTCTCTGCGACCCTGTGGACTATAGCCCTCTGTCCATGGAATTCTCTAGGCAAGAATACTGGAGTGGGCAGTCCTTCCCTTCTCCAGGGGATCTTGCCGACCCAGGGATCAAACCTGAGTCTCTCACATTGTGGGCAGATTCTTTACCCTCTAAGCTGCAGAGACAAATTCTTAAATCTTTCAAAAGGGGTATAAAAGATATTTGCATTTGGCATTTTTTTCCCCCAATTTCTGCCCAAATCACAAATTTCTTTTTCCTCCGGTCCTTAGAATTATAGAGTTTCACACCTCAGTGGGCATTCTTGCCTCCTGATCCTTAGGCTCTAATGTGATATAGCATTTTCTCCTTATGGGTCAGATCTGGCTAAGAAACTGTCATCCTTTTAAAAGATGTTCATTTTTTCACCAAGGAAACTGACTTCTGACTGACTTTGTCTGCACACTGGGCAAGGCAGTCCTTAATTTTTTCCACCGTCCTGTTCATCGCTCTTCAGAGCAACGTTGTTAAGGGAAGGGAGGCTGAAACTGTCACTCAGTCAAAATGAGGAAAGGAGAGGCCTGTCATCTGAAAGGCTGGATCTCCCCTCTTTAAGTTAAGTCTCTGTTAGGTTTGTTGAATGAATAAACAATGAATGTTCTTTGAAAAGCAAAGCCATTCTCCTTGAGAGCCACAGGGACACTGCAGACACTTAAAAGTTGGGTGAACTTACACTCGGTGGTGTTATAAGTCAAGTTCTAGAACAGTGATCTTTAAGGAGGGGTGCCCTTTCGTTTCATGGAAGAGATGCCAATAAGCCTGCAACTCTAGGATCAGTTTCATTTGGGTGTATCCTGCCTCTCTTCCTGGGTGGCAGACTTTGGGAGAGAGTATCCCCCTAAGACATGACTTAATTTGGGGACCATACTTGGGCTTCCCTGGTGGCTCAGAGGTTAAAGCGTCTGCCTGGAATGTAGGCGACTCGGGTTCTATCCCTGGGTCAGGAAGATCCCCTGGAGAAGGAAATGGCAACCCACTCCAGTACTCTTGCCTGGAGAATCCCATGGAGGGAGGAGCCTGTAGGCTGCAGTCCACGGGGTCACAAAGAGTCGGACACGACTGAGCAACAGACTACTCCTACTACTTGGCAAAAGCAAGCGCTTGAGTTTAATTCGCTTGGAAGCAAGGCTGAAGGAAAAAAGCCCTTTAAACTTGCAGAACCTTGGCTACACCTCTTCACCTCTCTAAGGCATCAGTTTTGGGAGGCGGAAACGCCAGCACCTCTTCCTGACCGCTTCCCTGGAAGCAGCGAGCATCACTGTGAGACTTGAAAGCCGGCCGCCCTGTCCCTGTGTTAGGAACGCTCTGTGCCTAATCATTTTGTTTCGCATCTCCTCACCTAAGGACTCCTCTATCTGGCCCCCATGGGCTGGTTTAAAAGCCAAGTCAAGGGGCGTGTGAGCTAGGGGCTTCTCATCCTCCACTGTTTATTATTACACACACTGGGGAAGGATGGAATCAGGCCTCAGAGAGGCTTGGAAGGAGAGAAAGCAGACAGAGGTTTCCTAGCGAAGGTCACAGAAGCCCTCTTTGAATAAGATGCCGGATTACGGCAAGACCCTTTTTGTCCTAAATCTAGTTATTAACTAAACACCTGCAAAGGGGGACACAGTTTGCAATAGCGTGGGGAGTGAGCGGAGAAGCCGCCTCTCATTTGGAATGTCTGTTCAGAGCATAAGTGCCTGTCTACCGCCTGAGAGGTAAAGGATGGGAGCAGGGTTATTGAAAAAAGGATGCTGGGGACCTCCCTCACCATCACCAGAGCTCAGATGCTCTCAAGGGGGGCAAGGACCCTCCCCACAAGAAGAGCACCACACTGCTCTATAAGGAACCGGCTGACCCTTCAGAACAGGGAGAGTCCAGCTCATTGCTAATATCATCTGGCCTGGAAGGTGGCAGCAAAAACCAGGCTCCGAGAGGCCGTGGAGCCCGCCTGGCTGTGTGGGTGCCCCACCCACAGCCTTTGTCCGCTCTGTTTGCCATCCAACAAAGTCTGCCCCAGTTGCTAATTGGGGATCACGTCTCTTATAAAGGAGGCCTGCTTGTTGCCTGCCCTGGGAGTGGAACAGCAGGAAGTCTCTGCACAAAAAAAAAAAAAAAAAAAAAAGCCATTTTTGTATATTATACCTCTCCTGGATGGATTTGTGCCAGACTCTTTTCCAGTTCTCCTTCAGCTGCCCTCCAGAGCACAGCCCATCTCTTTTCTAGGGGGTCAGGGCTCAAGACTCCCCTGACAAATCCCTCGTGTCTGTGATGCACAGGAAAAGGTCACCTTCCATGCACAGGTTGTGCCAATTTCTGGACGCGTGTCCAGAGAACAGGCGCAAGCTCACCGCTGGTAACATTCTAGGTCATGTTTGTGCTGTGTGTGCTCAGTGGCCAAGTCACGTCCCCGCTTTGCGACCCCACGTACTCTAGCCCGCCAGGCTCCTCCGTCCATGCAGTTGTCCAGGCAAGAATACTGGAGTGGTTGCCATTTCCTCCTCCAGGGGATCTTCCCCACCCAGGGATGGAACTCACGTCTCCTGCGTCTCCAGCATTGGCAGATGGATTCTTTACTATTGAGATACCCGGGAAGCCCTATGCTTGTGAGAGAGGACCCTAAAGCCAGAGGAGAAGGTGACGGATCTTCTCCAGGTGAAAGCCTGCCACTCAGTGCGACCTGCGATTCTGACCCATAAGCTGGGCGCGCGGAGCTCTGTCGTCGCTGCGCTTCAGCTCAGCCGGAAGGTAAATAAATACAGCGGGGAAAACTCGTCCCTGAGTTACCTCCTGCCTCCCAGAGAGACGCCCACTTTGAGTCTCCCACTTTGAGAACATCCAACTTCGAGGCCTAAAAGAAACGCGCGGCTCATCATTTCCGCTAGATGGCGCGATGTCCCCTAATCCATCCGCAAGACACCCGATTTATAAAAATAAATACAGTCCGACGCCTTCCGAAACCACATCACATAATAGCAGCTCTCAGGCTCCCATCAGGGAAAAAAAAAAAAAAGAAAAGAAAAGAAAAAAAAATCTAAATCTGGGGGAATTGACTCTACGTCCGAGCAAATCCAACGCAATCGCATTAACAGGCTGCAGTCAAGAATTGCACAGGCCCCCTCATCGGCCCTCCCCCTGGGTACACCTGTTTCCCTGCCCCGGTGCTTCCCCTGGGATGGGCCACGGCTCGAACCACGCGCGGAGCCTTCTCTGCTCGGAGCTCGCCGGGTCCACCTGTCCGCTTAGGACCACCAGGGCCCCCCGGGATCCTACCCCTTAAGCACTCAGCCCAAGCCCCTCATCTTCCTGCGCACCTGCCCTTCCAGGCAAGGGACAGCTCGGACCCGAGCCCACACGGAGCGCAGCGTCTACGGCCCCGGGGCCGGCGCTCGAGCCGCGGCTCTAACTAGGTAGCCTGGCGCAGGGCAGGGGGACGCGGCTCGGGCGAGTCCGGCCGGTGAAAGCTCACGGCGGGACGGCCGGGTGGCCCGCTCGGTCCCAGGCCCCGCGGGCCGATCGGAAGGGCCGCCCGAGGAGGAGGTGGCCGCGCGGGAGAAACGGAGCTCCCAGCACGCGCAAGTGGTACAGACGGTCGCCGGGTGTGCCCAACCGCGCGCGCTGCGGGCAGCCGGGGGAGAGCATTTTAGGGGAAAAAAAAGAACAAATACCAAACCACAAAAACTTTACTGCTGCCAAGAGCTCAAGCGATCGAGGCGCAGCAAAGCTCCAAATCTGGGCAAGATGAAAGCAAGATGAGGCGCTGGGTGGTTTGGCGGGGGGGTACCAAAGCGGTGCGGTGGCCCGGGCAAGTGGCGGCGGCGGCGCCTCGGGGCTGTCAGAGCCGGGTCGGTCAGGCTCCCGGCGCGCGCTTACCTTGGCGGCTGCATGAGCCCCTGCAGCCCGCGGGGGGTGGCGCTGGCCGGGCGGCGGGAGAAGAGGGGGTGCCTGGGCGCCGCTCTCGGCCTCGGGGCAAGGTGGGAGGGGCTCGGCAGGCGCTGGTCCCCGCCACCCCGGCCGGCTCAGCAGCGGCCCGGGGCGCGCCGCTTGCTCCCGGGCTGCATGCCTGCGAGCGCCTGGAGGAGCCGGCCCGAGAGCGAACGGCGAGTGCTTCCCCAGCCCAGAGGCTCGGAGGCGCAGCCGGCGCTCGGGAGACGACTGCCGAGTCGGGCTGCTCGGGCCAGCCCCCTCCCTCGCCCGGCCCCCGCCCGCCGCCGCCGCCGAGCGCTCGGCGTCGCGAGGTTCGTTTGCGCGCGGAGGGGAGGGGGCGGGCCGGGCGCCCGGGGCGCGGGCGGGGGGCGAGGCGGGCGGGGCCCGCGGGGAGGGGGGCGGGAGAGGAGGCGGCGGTGCGGACTCGGATTGCCCTGCCCTCCGCGGCCGCACCTTCCCGCATCAGCACCGGTTGAGGGGTGGGCTGGGAGTGCGCACGCTGCAAATCGAGACTTCCCTAAACCGCGCCCGGGTCAGGGGGGCGCGGGGGACAAGTGCGGCGACCCTCGAGGCGCCTCCAACTTTCCTAATGTCCCGCTGGGATGCCCTGGAGAGCACGTTTCCATCATCCTTTCCAAGGTGGTCCAAGGGTCAGGGACCGGGGCGGGGTCGGGAGCAGTTGCTCTGAGGTTTCTGGAATAGACCTTCGCTTCCAGGAGAAACGCCGCTGCTTTCTCCAGAGACACACGTTAGTTGCAGACTGAGATGTTTGTTTTAAGACTCTTCTGTTGGAAAACTAACACACGTATGTTAAATGTGTAGTGCACGAATACGTTGCTGCGTACAAAGCTGAGCCATATCTAGAGAATAAAGACGACCGCGCCACGTCCCCTCCACCTTGCAGCCGCTCCCCAGCGGTCACCTCGGGTCGGGTGTGCTCCGCTGCGGGTCTTTCTACTCCTTGCTCTGCCCTTTTACCCGCACACGCGCGGATTGCAAGTGGATTCTCACGGGCTTTTCAAAAGAAATGTTTTACCGCGCGGCGCACGCACACACTGGCGAGAACACGGCCACTTGAGCTGTGATAAATTCCCCAGAGGCGTGCAGAATCCGGAGAAAGATCTGGATCCCTGCAGCGACACACAAGGAGCCACCCCATCGCCCCGCAAAATCTGAAACTGCAGCTGGGCCCTGAAGTCAGCCTGAGCACACAGCTCACGCCCCTGTTAGCGTTGCGCGGCTGGAGAAATTGGCCAGCGCATTTCAGACGGGGTGATGCCCTTGGCGTTTTTGTTGTTTTTTTTTTTAACAGAAAACAAGCTGTCTTTGGATTTGGATGTGATGAGACCTCTGGATTTGCAAAATAAAAAGGTATTATCTACATTAAAACGTGATCGTTGTTTATGCTTGTGGTCCTGAGGGATGTGGTTTGAACTCTACATTCTGTGTTTTACTGGCATTGAGACAGTCTATAGCTGGGATATAAATAAAATCCATGTGATTTAGCAGGAAGAGATTGGGTA
The DNA here is from genome assembly GCF_016772045.2 of Ovis aries. NCBI lineage: Eukaryota > Metazoa > Chordata > Mammalia > Artiodactyla > Bovidae > Ovis > Ovis aries. The sequence continues at coordinate 13,390,539 of NC_056071.1, read as the reverse complement.
TTGGGATCGCTGGTTTCTATAATTAGCTCTGACCTTGGGCAAGAGTTTTAGCTTTGTTGGGCCTCAGTTTCCTCACCTATAAATAGAGGAGTTGTACTAGATGTTGGGAGAGGGAGCAGGAGGGGGAGAGATCCAGCCCTAACAGTTGGTGAAAACTTGATTTCTTCCTTCCTCTGTCTTTCAACTCAGCTCTAACCTCTCCTCCTTAGGGAATGGCTATTCCAGCACCACATGTTTCCCTTCCTAATAGTGATCTCACTTTGCAGTTATGCACTGGTTAACATGACCCTTACCTAGTGTGTTCTTCTCCCATCAGACGGTAAGCACATTGAGGGCAGGAGTCTGGACCACTTGGGGTCCTCATTGCGTCCCCAGCATTTAGTATGGTGCCTAGCACTTGACAGGCATGCCACAAGAATCTCTGAATTGCTATCACCCAAATAGACAATTTCTTACTGCTTGTCCAACTCCCTTGTCATTTTAAAAAGATCTGTAAGTGGAAACATTTTAAAATGAAACCTTTGGAAAGGACCCAGCAGGGTTTTCCCTTCTTGGGAGACAAACAGTTCACTGTCTAGATGAGGACAGATGATTTCCAGCTTAACCAAAGGCCGTAGAGACAGCTAGCTGCTATTTACCTTGATGAGCACCGGCTCCTGTGGAGGAGACAACGAATATGAATGTTACTCATTAAAGTGCTTGATTAAGTTGGAACCAGGCAAAGGCAGTTGCAATGCACACATGAGCAGTCAGACTTAAATGAGGCCATGGAGTGTGTTTAGGGTGCAAATGAACAAATGTCCATGCTCTCAACCAACCATCTAGAAACACTCCTAATATCAAGTTCCAGGGAATGCTTGTCTTTCTTTCCTGCAAAGGATCTGAATTTCTTGAAAAAGATGAACAGGAAATGGGCTCACCTGGGTCCAAGAGTTAAAAAAAAAAAATTAAAGCCATTATGAAGAAAGGGGTGGGGAGGGGAGTGAAGGTCTAATGCAGCCTGAGATTAATATCTGTAAGTTTCTCTCTTGTTCCATGTACAGAGTTGCTGGGAGAGGTTACATTTATAGAGGAGAATGGGAGGGCTGGGGTTTCACCCCTTCTCGGCTACTTTTTTCTTTTCTCTTGTTTGCAAGGGATAGGTCCAGCCCTGGATGCTCAATCCAAGTCCCTTGCGCAAGCTTCTGGTTTCCACAGTGAGCCTTAGTCTGCTGGGAAGAGTGCCGTGTGGGTGAGGCTGATCGGGCTGGAGCCTTTGGGAGGAGGCGCCACCCCCCAGTGCAGGGAGCCCTGTGTTACTGGGGTGTGGAGCGCCGAGTTGTTTCTGGCGAGGGGTGGCACCTGTAGGCGAGAGTGCGCCCTCTGAAAGTAAATTCCCGATGAAGCTGATCAAGGCTGCTTCCCAGCTGGCAGTGTGCAGTGAACTGGCGTGGCTCTCCACTGAGGGCTGGCACCTCGACTGTCACTTTGGATTGGGTACCACTTTGTCATGATTTTCTGGGTAAATTCAGGTTCAAAAGTAAAAGTGAGGCTTAAAGGAGAAGCAGGTCAGGAGCTGTCATAGGAGCCTCTTAGAGAGGGACTGGCTGTCCCACACCTGGCTTCAGTGAGACACAAGGAGGGAGTGGATGCTGAGGACTTGACTCGTTCGGCATAGACCTGAAGAAGCCACGCGGAGTGGGTTGCATCGCAGAGGCATTGCCTGCTCTGATAAACCCAGCGCGTTTTGTGTCAAGCAGTTATTCTACAGCTGGACTGTGCTGGACCCTGGAGCAGGCACTTACTTGAGGAGCACCGCCTCTGCCCATAAGACACTTGCAGTGCAGCGGGAGAAAGGAAGGCAGAGCAGTGAAGTCTCAGTAGCCGGGGTTTGTGGGGGGCAGAGCCTCAGCAGCTCCATTTTTCATTTCGTCAGCCTCTGTCCTCATATGATTATAGTCACAGAGTGTTTGTGCAAATGCAGCTTTAAGGCCAGACTCTGGCCTTCCCTCCCAACCAGACTGCGGCTCATAAGTCGCTATCGACTCTCTGGAGTTGACACTACAAGGTAAGGGGCGGACAGTGTCATAGGATTTAGAAGGTAGGTTCATCACTAGTTGGAAGGATTGGGAACAAGTCTTTATGGAAGAGGTGTCATTGGAGATGATCTCTGATGGGTGGACTTGATTTTAATCTGTGGATGTTAGGGGAGCAGAGAGAATGTTCCAGGCGGAGGGTGGGGGGTAGCCCCATGAATAAAGTCCTGGAGATAGCAAAATGTGGGAAGCTCAGTAAGGAATGGTTTTGTCTAGTTGGAATTTATGGGCTGGAATAGAGATGTGATGGAGAAGGAGGTTAGGGCCACCATGTAGAGAAGCGCAGGGGGACTAATAGGAAACCATTGAAGGTTACTGAGTAGAGAAATAACGGAAGTGAAGCTGCACTTTAGGCAGGTCAATAAAAGATGGTTTGGAGAGACAAGAGTTGGGGAACCACCCAGAAGAGTCTATTAATCTTGACACATTATTGTTGGGAGCATGACCCAGGGTGCTAAGACTGTACTGGGAGGTACAGAGCTGTAGAAGACCCAAATGCTTTGTAGAAGTGGACGACAGAGGAGTATCAAGGTAGGTGCCGGATGGGGTGAGTTCTCATTACAGAGACTGGGAAGTTATGAGAAGCTTGGAAGGGGGTAGATGGCGATTGGGCCAATCACCAGTGTCTTTGCATGGGGGGCGAGCCCCAAAATTCCATAGAGAAAATCACTGTTTTCCATATTTGACAGCATGTATGCAAGTTTAAACTAAAACCCAGTGCTTGTCTCATTATAAGAAAAGCAGCCCTAGTTTTCATTGTTTCTCTGCAGCTTTTCTCCCCACAGGCCAGTCACTGGTGTCTGGTGTTGTGTTAGTCACTCAGTTGTGTCTGACTCTGTGTGATCCCAAGGACTATAGCCTGCCAGGTTCCTCTGTCCAGGGAATTCTTCAGGAAAGAATACTGACGTGGGCAACCATTTCCTTTTCCAGGGGATCTTCCTGGCCCAGGGATCAAACCCCGGTCTCCTACATTGCAGGCGGATTCTTTATCATCTGAGACACCACTGTAAGGACCAAAGTAAGGCAAAATAAAGGTTGTTTTTTCTTTCTTTGGTTAGGTAAGCAAACCATCAGCTCAGGAATAGAAAGAAAAGAAAACATCTCTTTACTGTCGTTTCATGCCTTTGGACAATAGAATAAGGTGGTGGAAAAGGCAGGCTTTTCTGACTGATTTAGCCAGGAGGAGAGCTGGAGGGTTCGGGCAGCCACAGCTGCAGGAGAACAGCTGGAAAGTGGTGGGCAAGCATAGCCACCCGCCCCACAACAGCATCCACAGAAGCCTGTTTTTGACAGTTCAGAAATGGAGGAAGTGGGGAACAGCTGGCACCACAGTTCCTCATGATGACGTGGCCAGAAGGGCAAGGCTTGCCGATTTCTTTGTCTCAAGGCAGGATCAGTTTGGGTTTGGCTTTGCTATTGTTTACTGAATGCTGACTGTGCCAGAACATTCTATGTTATAGATGCTTCCTTCCTCCTCATAGTGCTCTCTTTTGTTCAGTCGCAAAGTTGTGTCAGACTCATTGCAACCCAACCCCCTGGACTGCAGCACATCAGGCTTCCCTGCCCTTCACTATCTCCTAGAATTTGCTCAAACCCATGTCTGTTGAGTCGGTGATGCCATCCAACCATCTTGACCTCTGTTGTCCCCTTCTTCTCTAGCCTTTAATCTTTCCCAGCTTCAGGGTCTTTTCCAATGAGTCAGCTCTTTGCATCAGGTGGCTAAAGTATTGGAGCTTCAGCTTCAGCCTCAGTCCTTCCAACCCACACTTAGGGTTGATAGGCTTTAGGACTGACTGGTTGGATCTCCTTGCAGTCCAAGGGACTCTCAAGAGTCTTCTCCAGCACCACAGTTCAAAAGCATCAGTTCTTTGGCACTCAGCCTTCTTTATGGTCCAACAACTCTCACATCTGAACACGACTACTGGAAAGGCCATAGCCTTGACTATACAGACCTTTGTCGGCAAAGTGATGTCTCTGCCTTTTAGTACACTGTATAGGTTTATCATAGCTTTCTGTCATAGCAACCCTCTGAGATGGGCCCAGATATTCTTATTTTATCAACAACTGAGATTCAGAGAAGTCGATGACTGAATGAACACGTGGTATAGTCAGGATCTGAATCCATGTCTGAGTCCCCAGATAGTGCATTTCCCACTAAGAATGTGTCCCATTTTCCTGACCATCCTTCTCCACCTCTCCTGCTCAGGTTTAAGCTGGAAACATCAATGCTCACAACTCCGCAGAGCAAGCGTGGGCCCTACATTTGGCAGCACTGCCAAGGCTGGTGGAGAAATATGTAGTGCTATCACTCCAGCCACGGGCCCTTGATGTTCACGGAGCAAGATCTGCTGATGGGATGTTGTTCTGGTAGGTTTTGGAAGGCTTTGTCAGTTCGTGAACCAAGGGGAAGGGCAGGGAGATTGCTGGGTTCCTTTAAATATTTGGATGTGCTTCCCAGGAAGCAACCGAGTCACAGCCATCCCTGGGGCTCTTAGTATGGTGTTCAAATTTGGACCCTTTGGAGAGGAGCTCCTTGACTGATATAAATAAATTCTCATTGATCAACTGGGGTTTTCACCTCGCTCCCTGACTAACCAGCATCTTTAGTAAAATGATTCATTAACCTGTGAAAACCAGATCTCTTGATCCCCAGAATCTGGTCCTCTTGGAATAAACTTAATTTAAAAATCTATTTCTTTTCCAGCTGAATTAATATTAGATTTCACGATCTGGGGCTTCCCTGATGGTTCAGATGGTAAAGAATCTGCCTGCCAGTGTAGGAGACCCAGGCTCAATCCCTGGGTCGGGAAGATCCCCTGGAGAAGGGAATGGCAACCCACTCCAGTACTCATGCCTGGAGAACTCCATGGACAGAGGAACCTGGTGGGCTACAGCCCATGGGATCCCAAAGAATTGGAAATGACTGAGCGACTAACACTTTCATGATTTTAAACTTTGCTTTATCAATTATTAAGCATTTATAAAGAACAAGAAATAAAATACTTAATTCAAAATTTTTTTTACACATAAACAATAGTACATTAAAAAAAAGAAAGAAAGAAATTCTCCTACCTCATGCGTGGAGGTCTTGTTGATTTTGTTTTCCAACCCAAACTGGGTTTTACAGACACTCCTGTGAGCACACCAGGTATTGAATCTAGTCCACAAATGAAGAAAAATTCAGTTACAGATTGGAGTAGGGAGCCACAAGGATCTCCCATTGTCTGGAGGTATTGTTTATAGGGTTGAATTATTTTTTAACAGAAGAGGCCACTGGCATTTAAAAACATATAGATCAGTTAGGGTAAAGCTACAATGCTGTAATCAAGAGACTGGACAAGAATATGACTTAAGGAATAAAATTTATAAACTTTTTCTCTCACAGTCCTGGTGGGCGCTTCAGACTCCATGTGCTCATTCTGGGATTCAGGTTATTTTCAGGTCATTGTTCCATCCTCCCCAGAGCCTTTTGGTGATTTGCATAATCAAAGCCATAAATAAATGGGTTCTGCTTGCATCATCGTTTCTCCTAATAGTCCACTGGGTGAGGTCACAGGTCCACTCCGAGCTGCAAGGGAGGCTGGGAAATTAATAGAGTTAGGCAGCTGTTGATCTTTTTCCACGGAACAAGGGAGCTTCAGTTTTGGTGGACAGCTGGTGGTATTTGGTGAACAGCTAGCAACATCACGTCAGTCTGGCACATGGCACAGAAAAGGAAGTGTTGGCTGCGGGCTCCGAATACCTGGGGTTTGAATCCTTGCTCTGCTGTTCCGAACTGGACAGGCTGCCTTATCTCTTGGAGTTTTGCTAATTTCCACTGCTGTGTCCCTCTTATTGCTCGATAGCCTCAGTCAAGGTTGCAAGGAATGAAAACCAGCTTGAGCTAGCTTTGAGGAAAGGGAGATTCAGTTTATGGTCCAAGTCATCCAACAGAACCCAAATGCAGGAGGTATACATTAACCTTGGTAGAGAAGGGCCAGAATTAGAGCTGGAAGCATTTGATGGGAACAGGAGGAAAGAGGGGGAAGTTCTAGGAGTCAGCCATCGATTAGCAAGTCATGTTGGTTCAGTTCAGTTCAGTCGCTCAATCATGTCCGACTCTTTGCGACCCCATGAATCACAGCATGCCAGGCCTCCCTGTTCATCACCATCTCCCGGAGTTCACTCAGACTTACGTCCATCGTGTCTGTGATGCCATCCAGCCATCTCATCCTCCGTCGTCCCCTTCTCCTCCTGCCCCCAATCCCTCCCAGCATCAGAGTCCTTTCCAATGAGTCAACACTTCGCATGACGTGGCCAAAGTACAGGAGTTTCAGCTTTAGCATCATTCCTTCCAAAGAAATCCCAGGGTTGATCTCCTTCAGAATGGACTGGTTGGATCTCCTTGCAGTCCAAGGGACTCTCAAGAGTCTTCTCCAACACCACAGTTCAAAAGCATCAATTCTTCGGTGCTCAGCGTTCACAGTCCAACTCTCACATCCATACATGACCACAGGAAAAACCATAGCCTTGACTAGACGGACCTTAGTCAGCAAAGTAATGTCTCTACTTTTGAATATACTATCTAGGTTGGTCATAACTTTTCTTCCAAGGAGTAAGCGTCTTTTAATTTCATGGCTGCAATCACCATCTGCAGTGATTTTGGAGCCCCCCAAAATAAAGTCTGACACTGTTTCCACTGTTTCCCCATCTATTTCCCATCAAGTGATGGGACCGGATGCCCTGATCTTCGTTTCCTGAATGTTGAGCTTTAAGCCAACTTTTTCACTGTCTTCTTTCACTTTCATCAAGAGGCTTTTTAGCTCCTCTTCACTTTCTGCCATAAGGGTGATGTCATCTGCATATCTGAGGTTCTTGATATTTTTCCCGGCAATCTTGATTCCAGCTTGTGTTTCTTCCAGTCCAGCGTTTCTCATGATGTACTCTGCATAGAAGTTAAATAAGCAGGGTGACAATATACAGCCTTGACGTACTCCTTTTCTTATTTGGAACCAGTCTGTTGTTCCATGTCCAGTTCTAACTGTTGCTTCCTGACCTGCATACAGATTTCTCAAGAGGGAGGTTAGGTGGTCTGGTATTCCCATCTCTTGAAGAATTTTCCACAGTTTCTTGTGATCCACACAGTCAAAGGCTTTGGCATAGTCAATAAAGCAGAAATGGATGTTTTCCTGGAACTCTCTTGCTTTTTCCATGATCCAATGGATGTTGGCAATTTGATCTCTGGTTCCTCTGCCTTTTCTAAAACCAGCTTGAACATCAGGAAGTTCACGGTTCACGTATTGCTGAAGCCTGGCTTGGAGAATTTTGAGCATCACTTTACTAGCATGTGAGATGAGTGCAATTGTGCCGTAGTTTGAGCATTCTTTGGCATTTCCTTTCTTTGGAATTGGAATGAAAACTGACCTTTTCCAGTCCTGTGGCCACTGCTGAGTTTTCCAAATTTGCTGGCATATTGAGTGTAGCACTTTCACAGCATCATCTTTCAGGATTTGAAATAGCTCCACTGAAATTCCATCATCTCCACTAGCTTTGTTCGTAGTGATGCTTTCTAAGGCCCACTTGACTTCACTTTCCAAGATGTCTGGCTCTAGATTAGTGATCACGTCATCATGATTATCTGGGTCATGAAGATCGTTTTTGTATAGTTCTTCCGTGTATTCTTGCCACCTCTTCTTAATATCTTCTGCTTCTGTTAGGTCCATACCATTTCTGTCCTTTATCGAGCCCATCTTTGCATGAAATGTTCCCTTGGTGTCTCTAATTTTCTTGAAGAGATCTCTAGTCTTTCCCATTCTGTTGTTTTCCTCTATTTCTTTGCATTGATCGCTGAAGAAGGCTTTCTTATCTCTTCTTGCTATTCTTTGGAACTCTGCATTCAGATGCTTTTATCTTTCCTTTTCTCTTTTGCTTTTTGCCTCTCTTCTTTTCACAGCTATTTGTAAGGCCTCCCCAGACAGCCATTTTGCTTTTTTGCATTTCTTTTCCATGGGGATGGTCTTGATCCCTGTCTCCTGTACAATGTCAAGAACCTCATTCCATACTTCATCAGGCACTCTATCTATCAGATCTAGGCCCTTAAATCTATTTCTCACTTCCACTGTATAATCATAAGGGATTTGATTTAGGTCGTACCTGAACGGTCTAGCGGTTTTCCCTACTTTCTTCAATTTAAGTCTGAATTTGCCAATAAGGAGTTCATGATCTGAGCCACAGTCAGCTCCTGGTCTTGTTTTTGTTGATTGTATAGAGCTTCTCCATCTTTTGCTGCAGAGAATATCAGTCTGATTTCGGTGTTGACCATCTGGTGATGTCCATGTATAGAGTCTTCTCTTGTGTTGTTGGAAGAGGGTGTTTTCTATGACCAGTGCATTTTCTTGGCAAAACTCTATTAGTCTTTGCCCTGCTTAATTCCGCATTCCAAGGCCAAATTTGCCTGTTACTCCAGGTGTTTCTTGACTTCCTACTTTTGCATTCCAGTCCCCTATAACGAAAAGGACATCTTTTTTGGGGTGTTAGTTCTAAAAGGTCTTGTAGGTCTTCATAAAACCGTTCAACTTCAGCTTCTTCAGCATTACTGGTTGGGGCATAGACTTGGATAACTGTGATATTGAATGGTTTGCCTTGGAGACGAACAGAGATCATTCTGTCATTTTTGAGATTGCATCCAAGTGCTGCATTTCGGACTCTTTTGTTGACCATGATGGCTACTCCATTTCTTCTAAGGGATTCCTGCCCACAGTAGTAGATATACTGGTCATCTGAGTTAAATTCACCCATTCCAGTCCATTTTAGTTCGCTGATTCCTAGAATGTCAATGTTCACCCTTGCCATCTCTTGTTTGACCACTTCCAATTTGCCTTGATTCATGGACCTGACATTCCAGGTTCCTATGCAATATTGCTCTTTACAGCATCGGATCTTGCTTCTATCACCAGTCCCATCCACAACTGGATATTGTTTTTGCTTTGGCTCCATCCCATCATTCTTTTTGGAGTTATTTCTCCACTGATCTCCAGTAGCATATTGGGCACCTAATGACCTGGGGAGTCCCTCTTTGGTATCCTATCATTTTGCTTTTTCATACTGTTCATGGGGTTCTCAAGGCAAGAATACTGGAGTGGCTCGCCATTCCCTTCTCCAGTGGATCACATTCTGTCAGACCTCTCCACCATGACCTGCCAGTCTTGGGTTGCCCCGCAGGCATGGCTTGGTTTCATTGAGTTAGACAAGGCTGTGGTCCTAGTGTGATTAGACTGACCTGTTTTCTGTGAGTATGGTTTCAGTGTGTCTGCCCTCTGATGCCCTCTTGCAACACCTACCATCTTACTTGGGTCTCTCTTACCTTGGGTGTGGGGTATCTCTTCACGGCTGCTCCAGCAAAGCACAGCCGCTGCTCCTTACCTTGGACGAGGGGTATCTCCTTACCGCCACGGTTCCTGACCTTCAACGGGGGATAGCTCCTCTAGGCCCTCCTGTGCCTGCACAGCCACCGCTCCTCGGGATGCTCCTCCCGGCAGCCGGCCCTGGCCTCAGGCGTGGGTGGCTCCTCCCGGCTGCCCCGACTTTGGATGCGGGGTAGCTCTTCTTGGCCGCTGCCCTGACCTCGGACACGGGGTGTCTCCTCCCGGCCACCCCGACCTCGGACGCAGGATAACTCCTCCCGGCCACCACCCCTGGCCTCGGACACAGGGTAGCTCCTCTCGGCCGTTCCTGCGCCGTCACAGCCTGGCACCTCTAGGCCGCTGCCCCTGACCTCGGATGTGGGGTAGCTCCTCTCGGCCACGCTTAGTGCGCCGGCTCTCGCAGCCGCCTGCGCTTAGTCATGTTGGTACTAACTCCAAAATCAGTCCTGATTGCACCCACTTTCTCCCTCTCTACCTCCTAGCCTAGTCCAGGCCACCCACACGCCTTGGCTGAACCAACGCAGCAGCCTGTGACTAGTCTCTCTGCCTCTGCTCATGCGTTCAAATCCATTCTCACACAGTGGTCAGAGTAAAGTGTAGTTACAGTGATGAGATTGTGTCTCCTGTTTGAGACCTGCAGTGTCTTTCCCACAGCACACAGAATCAAATCCCAGCTCCATAACCCTGGTTTACCAAACCCACATGACCCAGCTCCTGCTCTGTCTTTGACCTCATCCACTCTGCCCTCTTACACTTTGCTTTAGCTGCAGGGCCTAGCTGTAGCCATTCAGTCATCTAAAGCTTGCTTCTGCCCCAGGGCCTTCTTTGCATTAGCTGTTTTCTGTGCCTGGGGTGTTCTCATCACTTCCTCTTCTTTGTTATTCAGCTCAGTTCAGTTCAGTCGCTCAGTCGTGTCCGACTCTTTGCGACCCCATGAATCTCAGCACGCCAGGCCTCCCTGTCCATCACCAACTCCCAGAGTTCACTCAGACTCACGTCCATCGAGTCCGTGATGCCATCCAGCCATCTCATCCTCTGTCATCCCCTTCTCCTCCTGTCCCCAATCCCTCCCAGCATCAGAGTCCTTTCCAATGAGTCAACACTTCGCATGAGATGGCCAAAGTATTGGAGTTTCAGCTTTAGCATCAGTCCTTCCAAAGAAATCCCAGGGCTGATCTCCTTCAGAATGGACTGGTTGGATCTCCTTGCAGTCCAAGGGACTCTCAAGAGTCTTCTCCAACACCACAGTTCAAAAGCATCAATTCTTTGGCACTCAGCCTTCTTCACAGTCCAACTCTCACATCCATACATGACCACAGGAAAAACCATAGCCTTGACTAGACGGACCTTAGTTGGCAAAGTAATGTCTCTACTTTTGAATATACTATCTAGGTTGGTCATAACTTTTCTTCCAAGGAGTAAGCGTCTTTTAATTTCATGGCTGCAATCACCATCTGCAGTGATTTTGGAGCCCCCCAAAATAAAGTCTGACACTGTTTCCACTGTTTCCCCATCTATTTCCCATCAAGTGATGGGACCGGATGCCCTGATCTTCGTTTTCTGAATGTTGAGCTTTAAGCCAACTTTTTCACTGTCCTCTTTCACTTTCATCAAGAGGCTTTTTAGCTCCTCTTCACTTTCTGCCATAAGGGTGGTGTCATCTGCATATCTGAGGTTCTTGATATTTCTCCCGGCAATCTTGATTCCAGCTTGTGTTTCTTCCAGTCCAGCGTTTCTCATGATGTACTCTGCATAGAAGTTAAATAAGCAGGGTGACAATATACAGCCTTGACGTACTCCTTTTCCTATTTGGAACCAGTCTGTTGTTCCATGTCCAGTTCTAACTGTTGCTTCCTGACCTGCATACAGATTTCTCAAGAGGGAGGTTAGGTGGTCTGGTATTCCCATCTCTTGAAGAATTTTCCACAGTTTCTTGTGATCCACACAGTCAAAGGCTTTGGCATAGTCAATAAAGCAGAAATGGATGTTTTTCTGGAACTCTCTTGCTTTTTCCATGATCCAGCGGCGAAGGTCAGGGTTTCTCTTACCTTGGGCATGGGGTATCTCTTCACGGCTGCTTGTTATTCAGAGCTCAGTATAAAATGCCAGAAACATCTATTTATTAAGTCTTGCATGTCCCACTCTTTGAGACCCTAGAGACTGTAGCCTGCCATGCTCCTCTGTCCATGGGATTGTCCAGGCAAGAATACTGGAGTGGGTATCCATTCCCTTCTCCAGGGGATCTTCTTGACCCCGGGATCCAGCCTAGGTCTTCTGCATTCCAGTCAAATTCTTTAACATTTGAGCCACCAGTGAAGCCCATTAATTAAGTCACCAACTTCAATTCTCTTAATAGCAGTTATCACAATTTGATAGTTTTCTCACTAATTTATTCATTGCTATCCAATCCCCAGACTCTGTCACCCCAGTAAATGTAATGAAATGCAATGTGATGTAATAGAAGAGCAAGGAACTATCTTGATCTTTAATGTATTCCTCTTGTTTAGTAATATTTGTTGAATGAAACAATGAGTAAACAAAACAGTATGCTTATTGTTTATAGCTCTTTTTAAAACAATAAAATTTGAACCACTGTCTATTTCAACACAAAGCCCATATCATTTAAACTTCCATTGGTCCATTACATAGACCGTAACTGATTTAAACCACTTCCTACTGTTGGATATTTAGTGAACATGAAGTCTGCACATTCTCAATTATTTCCTGGAACACAATTGTGAAATAACAGAAGCGAAGGATACACTTTTTTTAAAGGTTTATTTTATGTTTTGGCCATGCCTTGGGGCATGTGGGATCTCAGTTCCCCTCCCAGTGATCGAACCTGTAACCCCCTGCATTGGAAGTGCAGAGTCCTTCCTGCAGGACTGTCAGGGATTTCCCCTGGATGCACATATTTTTGAGGTTCAGTGTAAAGCAAGGCCTTCCCAGGTGGTGCTAGCGGGAAAGAACCCGTCTGGCAATGCAGGAGACATAGGAGACTGAGGATCGATTCCTGGGTTGGGAAGATCCCCTGGAGGAGGGCATGGCAACCCACTCCAATACTCTTGCCTCTAGAATCTCATGGACAGAGGAGCTTGGCGGGCTACAGTCCAAATTGTATATATACACACACACATACACACACGCATATATTCCATGAGAGATATATGTGTGTGTATGTAAGGAAGGAAAGGTATGACCAACTTAGCATATTAAAAAGTAGAGACATTACTTTGCCAACAAAGGTCAGTCTAGTCAAGGCTATGGTTTTCCAGTGGTCATGTATGGATGTGAGAGTTGGAAAAAGCTGAGTGTCGAAGAATTGATGCTTTTGAACTGTGGTGTTGGAGAAGACTCTTGAGAGTTTGGAGAAGACTCTTGAGAGTTCCTTGGACTTCAAGGAGATCCAACCAGCTCATCCTAAAGGAGATCAGTCCTGGGTGTTCATTGGAAGGACTGATGTTGAAGCTGAAACTCCAGTACTTTGGCCACCTGATGTGAAGAGCTGACTCATCTGAAAAGACCCTGATGCTGGGAAAGATTGAGGGCAGGAGGAGAAGGGGATGACAGAGGATGAGATGGTTGGATGGCATCACTGAGTCAACGGACATGAGTTTGAGCAAGCTCCAGGAATAGGTGATGGACAGGGAAGACTGTTGTGTTGCACTCCATGGGGTTGCAAGGAGTTGGACACAACTGAGCAACTGAACTGAACTGAATTGAACTGATATACATATATTTGTATATACACACACACACATATACATATCATGGAATATTACTCAGCCATCAGAAAAGATGAAACCTTGCCATTTTCAGCAACATGGCTAGACCCAGATTGAAGTAAGAGAAAGACAAATATTATATGATGTCACTTATATGTAGAACGTAAAAAATGCAAATGAATCTATTACAGAACAGTAACAGACTCACAGACATAGAAAACAAACTTATGGTTACCAAAGGGGAAAGCAAGGCAGGGGACGGATAAATTAGGAAGAGGGGACTGACAGATGCACACTACTATATATAAAATAGATATAAAACCAGGATTTACTATATAACACAGGGAGTAAAACAATATCTTATAATATTCTATCATGGAAAATAATCTGAAAAAATATATAACGGAAACTCTTTGCTATATACCTGAAACTAACATAGTACTGTAAATCAACAATACTTCAATTTAAAAAAGAAACCTTTCTTGATAAAATAAAAAGTTAGCAAATACATATTTGTTTCCCCTCCTCCCCCTTTTCCCCTGATATCTGTGAACTCCCCAAATCTCTGGATCCGCTGCTTTCAGGGACAGGCTTTCCATGTAACTGTGGTCTGTGTTCTGTCTCAGGGCTTCTGAGTAGCACTAGTGGTAAAGAACCCACCTGCCAATGCCGGAGACACAAAAGACCAGGGTTCCATCCCTGGGTGGGGAAGAGCCCCTGGAGGAGGGCACGGCAACCTACTCCAGTATTCCGCCTGAAGAATCCCATGGGCAGAGAAGCCTGGTGGGCTACAGTCCACGGTGTCACAAAGAGTGGGACGTGGCCAAGGTGACTTAGCACGCACGCACGCATGCATTCTGTCCAAAGGGGAAGCTTGCTACACTTTTTGCAGTGAGCCCCAGAAGAATGACGCCAACTCCCTTCAAGTGCTAGGAAGGCCTTTCTTTACCCACAGTGGGAACTGGGGCTCCTCTGGCATCACCCCAAGGAGGAGGCTGCGCTACCAAGTACAGGGGGCCCTTGCCTACACCACAGGGCTGGTACAACTGTGGTGGGGGTGGGCATACTCAGCCCAGGAGAGAGGTTACCTTGGCACCAAGGAAGGTCCTCTGATCATAGGCTTGAGAAGATTCTGGAAAGCAAACTGAGGCAACATGCAGGCAACATCTCCACTACTAATTCTCTCCTCTTCCTCCCCGTCACCTGACTTCCTCAGATGGATTCATTTTAGGAACCTCGGGGCCTCCAGGGAGATTATTTAGGGGGCCAGTTTATGCAGCGGAAGTTAACTTGCGTGTTTTTAAATAACCAGGGTCTGGACATTAAATTTTTAATTTAGAAAACTCCCAAAATAAAGCAAGAGGCTAAAGGTAAGTAAAAAGAAAGCTTCACGATTTCCCCTATTGTTGGAGAAAAAAAATAAACAAGGCGTGGAGGAGATTTCGGCGTCCAGAGCCGCAAGCACGCGTGATCAGTTACATGGATACAGAGCCATGGCGGGAGGTGGGGTCCCCTTATCGCTGTCGGTGACTGTACCCATGCGAGTTCTCAGGTCTGGAGACTTTGGAGGTATGAGTAGGCGCCTAGAAGGCAGTCTCCTGTTCCTGGGAAAACAATCCTCGCCCCCTTCCGCGCGATCTGCAGCAAGATCTTGGATTTGACCTATGCCTTCTGTGTCTCGAAGGATCAGTGATTGCGATTCGGTAACAGGACAGGACGAGCTCGCCTTTCTTTCTCTCCATCCTTCCCTCCCTCCCAAGGATAACCTCCATTTCTTTGGAATTATGTTTAAGCAGCAACCTTATGAGATGCCAGAGGCAAACTGGAACCCACCGTCAATGTGTTTTGGGGCCCTGACTCCCCCGCTCCCTAGAGCTGTCTTACAAATGAATAGGCTGCGTCTCTGGCGCGGAATCTCAACCGAGACCGCTTGCTTTGCATTTCTATTCTTCCCGGGAGCTTACCTTGCTATGATAATGCGTACCTGGGGGTGGGGGTAGGGGTAGGGGGTGTGTGGGTGTTGTCCACTGGAGATGAGAAGGGCTTGGGAAATGTAATTTTTAAAAATCTTAAAGGTTGCAAAGGAGAGCTTGCAGCGGGCTGGAAGCTCGGAAGGAGAGGCGCCGGGCAGCAGTAGCGCCGAGCAGGTCGTCCCCTCTCCACCCACCAACCCAGGGCAAGGCCCAGAGGAGAGCTCCCCTGAGGTGGTCCAGGCACAGCTCGGAAGGGATCTGCCCTTCCTCGGGCCTGTGGCTTTCGGCGAGAGGGCAGGCTGGGGAGAGGGATTCGCGAGTTCAAAGAGCCACCTGTTCCCCGCAGAGGAATTGGGGATGGGCGAGAAGGGCTGGGGGAGGGTTCCCCCTGAAAGAGAGCAGGTGGGAAATTGCCTTCAGGAAAAGAATGCCCAGGGGACCCAAAAGCCAGCACTTTGGAGCCCAGACCCCTTGACCCTGGCAAGACCAACTGGCTGGAAGTCATGGCCAGTTCTCAATGATTACACATTTTGTGCGCTGTCACGCGGGGTTTAGCAGTTTTATTATGTGGTTGAAAAGGACCCATACTGGGACAAAAAAAAAAAAACACCTATAGATAAAAATTCGTTAATGAATGTGTGAAATCATAACCGAACCTGTATATTAATACAAGTTAAAAACTCAGGTGTGTGAGGCGTGTCACGTGGTATGGAAAATGCTTGTCTACAGGGGCCCCTGCAGCGCCCCAGATACCTGGGGGCGAGGCCTACAGGGGACCCAGTAGAAGAGCGTTTTAAAACATCAGGCCCCTTCCCCCAGTAATCTTAGAGATGAGGGGCCTCCGAGTTTCCAATTCTGTATCTTCAGCCCAGATTGTACCCTGACTTTGAGCGCTCATATCCAGATGGTTTGGACTACGTGGATATCTTGCAGGCAAACCTCATTTCCAGACTGAATTTTTCTCCGTCTAAGTTAGAAACCTAGAAGTTATCCTGATTTCCTCTCTTTCAGTGATGCTGTACCCTGTTTCACCGGTAGGCATATTTGGTCAACTTTGCTTCCTAAAGCTCCTCAGTAACCCCCTACTCCACCCATCTCTGTCCCTTGACGCTCCTGGCCTGGCTCAGGCCTGCAGTGGTCCTTATCAGGTTCAGTAGAAACCGCTTCCACAAAAACCTTCAAAACTGCCAATTTGCCATACCACCCTGGTGCTTAACAATTCACCCAGTGAAGATGGTCAATATGAGTAGTCATGAGAGATATGCAATCACGCTGAGACACCACTACACACCATTCAGAGTAGCTAAAATAAAAAATAGCGGCAACACCAAGTGCTGGTGACGATGTGGGTGGATTGTATCATTCATCCGTTGCTGGTGGGAATTTAAAATGGTCCAACTCTGGAAACCCTTATGGCAGAAAGCGAAGAAGAACTAAAGAGCCTCTTGATGAAAGTGAAAGAGGAGAGTGAAAAAGTTGGCTTAAAACTCAACATTCAGACAACTAAGGTCATGGCATCTGGTCCCATCACTTCATAGCAAATAGATGGGGAAACAGTAGAAACAGTGACAGATTTTATTTTGGGGGGCTCCAAAATCACTGTAGATGGTGACTGCAGCCATGAAATTAAATGATGCTTGCTCCCTGGAAGAAAAGTTATGACCAATCTAGACAGCATATTCAAAGCAGAGACATCACTTTACCAAGAAAGGTCCATCTAGTCAAAGCTATGGTTTTTCTGGTAGTCATGAATGGATGTGAGAGTTGGACTATAAAGAAAGCTGAGCACCGAAGAATTGATGCTTTTGAACTATGATGTTGGAGAAGACTCTTGACAGTCCCTTGGACTGCAAGGAGATCCAACCAGTCCATCCTAAAGGAAATCAGTCCTGAATATTCATTGGAAGGACTGATGTTGAAGCTGAAACTCCAATACTTTGCCCATCTGATGTGAAGAACTGACTCATTTGAAAAGACCCTGATGCTGGGAAAGATTGAAGGTGGGAGGAGAAAGGGACGATAGAGGATGAGATGGTTGGATGGCATCACCGACCCAATGGACATGAGTTTGAGTAAACTTTGGGAGTTGGTGATGGACAGGGAGGCCTGGTATGCTGCAGACCATGGGGTCACAAAGAGTCGGACACGACTGAGCGGCTGAACTGAACTGAACTGAACTCTGGAAAACACACTTTGGAAAATTGCTTGACAGTGACTTAAAAAAGCCTGGCATGCAATTACCATAGAACCAGTAAGTACACTCCTGAGCAATTCAGTTCAGTTCAGTTCAGATCAGCTCAGTCGCTCAGTCGTGTCCAACTCTTTGCGACCCCATGAATCGCAGCATGCCAGGCTTCCCTGTCCATCACCAACTCCCAGAGCACTCAGACTCACGTCCATCGAGTCCGTGATGCCATCCAGCCATGTCATCCTCGGTCGTCCCCTTCTCCTCCTGCCCCCAATCCCACCCAGCATCAGAGTCTTTTCCAATGAGTCAGCTCTTCGCATGATGTGGCCAAAGTACTGGAGCTTCAGCTTTAGCATCATTCCTTCCAAAGAAATCCCAGGGCTGATCTCCTTGAGAATGGGCTGGTTGGATCTCCTTGCAGTCCAAGGGATTCTCAAGAGTCTTCTCCAGCACCAATGCAAAAACCTATACACAAAGGTTCACAGCAGTTTTATTGTAATGCCTCAAAACTGTCCTTCCATACTCCAGATATCATTCAATAGGTGAATGGTTAAGCAAACTCTGATACATCTATACCATGAAATAATATCCAGCAGCAACAAGGACCAAACTATTGAGAGATGTAACAGATTAGATGAATCTCCAGGAAATGATACTGAAGGTAAAAGGTCAAACCAAGAAGGAATGGATGACAGGGATGTACAATTGCGTTTATGTGACATTCTTCAAGTGATAGCATTTTGTTTCATTTTTTGTCATTGTCCTTGGAGGACAGGGGTTTGGGATGGGGTGGGGAGAACAGGAGGGAGGTGGGTGTGATTATAAAAAGGCACCATGAAGGACACTTTTGGTTGAACTGTTGAGTGGTTGGTTTGACTGCAGTGGTGGATACCCAAACCTGCAGAGGGGACAAAATTGTTTATCTTTAACACATGCACACAAGCTCGAGTGAAACTGAGAAATCTGAATAAGATGGGTGTAGAATGCATTAGTGCTAGCATCCTAGTTGTTCTGCAAAATATTACCATGGGAGAAGTTGGGTAAAGTGTAGGAGACTTTTCTGTATCATTTCTTACAGCTGCTTGTGAGTCTGCAACGATCTCAATATTCTCAGCTAAACATTTTGTGGTAAACTATACGTAACGTAATTTACCATCTCACCGTGTACGAATGCTCAGTTCCGAGGCATTAATGCCACAGAGGTAATTAATGGTTGTGATTAATGGTACAACCATCACATCTGTTTTTTGCCAGAGCTTTTTCATCTTCAGCAACGCAAACTCTGTACCTATTACTTACTAACTCCCCATTCTTCCTCCCCTTCATACATCTTTTTTTTAATCTGGGAAAAAAAAAAAACAACAACCTTCCTTGAAATGGAGCAGGACCTCTGGGCCTTGCCCCCCACCGAGTCCTCTGCCCGGTCTCTGTGGAAAACTTTAGTCAAAGAATAAGTTTAATCAGAGAAGTAAGAAATGGGGAAACAAAGGAAAACAGTCAAAGGAGACCAAATAATAATAATGTAGCCATTTAGCTTAGTCAAGGACCTGTAGTTCTTCCTCAAGGGCTATGGGTAATACTCTGAGCCATATCGGGTGAGCTGTCTTGTAGATACTGAAACGAAGGTGGAAGAGTTACCTGCAGGATGGCCAGAATGTACCCAGGACATGAGCTGCCACAATTCCCAGAACTGGCCTCAGAGGAATGGAAGCAAACCACCCTGGAACTGAAGACGAACTGTACCTAAAACAATCAAGATGATGCTGGTCAGACCACCAATGGCCAATCTGGAGATGACTATCAGAGCTGACTGTGGTTTCTGCATGTATCTCCCCCCTTCAATCTGTCTATAAAAGCTCTCACCCCCATTTGTCGAGGCAGGGGAGTCGGCCTATGGACAGATGTCTGCCGCCCTTCCTCCCCCAGTTGCTGGCATCTGAAATAAAGCTACCTTTCCTTCCCACCAGCCTGGGCTGTTTATTGGCTTTTGAGCAGCAAGCAGGCAGAGCTCACACACATGCGCTCCTTTCGGTAACATCCCGAGCGTCGCCATGACCACAGGGCAGGCTCTCTCATATCTCGAGCTGCCCTTGTCCTGCTCTTTCTGGTGTACTGGCCTCACGGGAACCTTGTGTGGCCTTGTCAGTTCCCTGGGAATTTTGTTGCTGTCATCTCCTTGTTAGGACACTCAACTTCTCTCTGCCTTGTGGATTCAGTTTCAGGTCCCTTCCGAAGCCCTGGAAGGGCTACTAGCAATGTGTTCACAAGGCCATACGTTTTTTTTAAATTGGAGTATAGTTGATTTACAGTATTTCAGGGGTGCTTACGTATGTCTGGGCTTCCCAGGTGACACCAGTGGTGAAGAAACCGCCTGCCAGTGCAGGAGACCTAAGAGATATGGCTTTGACTCCTGGGTTGGGAAGATCCCCTGGAGGAGGGCATGGCAACCTGCTCCAGTACTCTTGTCTGGACAATCCCATGAACAGAGGAGCCTGGTGGGCTACGATGATCCATAGGGTTGAAAAGAGTCGGATGGTGACTTGGCAGGCACACGCATATATATACATATACATATTTTTTCTGATTCTTTTCCACTGCAGATTATTATAAGATATTGGATATAGTTCCATGTGCTATACAGTAGGTCCTTGTTAATCTTATTTTATATCCCATAGTGTGTATATGTTAACTCCAAACTCCTAATTTATTCCTCCCCTCAAGCCATACGTTTTTGTAAATTTGCAAAAATAAAATATTTTGTCTGCAATCAGGTATGACTTCGGGCATTTTCTCTCCTGGTCCCACTGCTGCCTCTACCATGCCTAAAGTTGTCGACTCTTCTGGTATGTTGGTGTGTCCCATGGTTTCTTCCCAGGTTGGCCGAGCGTGGATTTTTCTTTCAGGAATTTAAGTGTCATAAGATCTGCCCTTTATGAAACCATGTGAGCCTTGTAACACGGAATGTGTCGAGTACTCTAAAATATATTTCTGAAGATTTGAGAGAAGAGCCTAAACATAATTAGGAAGAAAAAGCTTATTGAAAAAGTTGATAAGCCTTGAATATGCATTTTTCTTGGCATTTGGAAAGAGATTTTGGAACATTTCAATAGAAGAAGTGGGAAATTACAGACTCTTAATTTGGGTGTAGATGAAAGAGAATCTATTTTTGTCATCTTTAAATTAGTTTGTTTATTTGAAAGCCAACAAATAAACTTAATGGACTATGAAAAAACATTAAAATAAACCAAGAAATAAATACAAATTATTCATA
Organism: Ovis aries; assembly: GCF_016772045.2. Lineage (NCBI taxonomy): Eukaryota > Metazoa > Chordata > Mammalia > Artiodactyla > Bovidae > Ovis > Ovis aries. The sequence continues at coordinate 13,369,904 of NC_056071.1, read as the reverse complement.
CCTTAAAAAATTGTAAGAGAAATTTTTTCCATATTTCAAAGGCAGAAGTTCACTAAGAGAAAGATATTATCTTTCTAATAGAGGGGATGACTAAATCCTTGGATTTTTTTGATAAACCAGTTAATTAAGAGGAGTGAATCATATGAACACAGTGGGAAAAGGCTTAAGTTTCTTGCTGATTTGCTCCAGAATACTGGCATTGACAACACAATTTAAACTTATAATGCACACTATAATAAGAAAATCAACACCAAACTGGTTAATGACATCCATCAGTTCAAAGAATTTGAAGAATCTCATAGTCACTGCCTAAGAAAATTTGAAATACCTGAACATTTCACAGCTCATATATAAACCTTGAGAGGTTCTCTTGGTTTTTGACAACAATCCTACAATTTCCACGAACAAACCAGAAGTTAGTTGGGAAGTGGAAAGAATTCCTTCTAAACTGTTAAGAATAAAAATAAAATTTCTATCAATCATGTCAGGAGAAGAACTGAATGATCTGTTTTCCCTGCAGAAAAAATTACATTATTAGAGGAAGAGCAATCAGAGAATGTGTAGGACAAACGTGTAGGGATGAAAGTATTGCTGAGGTGGATTAGGCAGTTAATAAAAATATAGGTTTTTGGATAGTGTAATGTTTGTGATAGTTGATCAATTTTGCAAACTTGCAGTTTGTTGAGTTTTTTTCTTATTCTAAGTATATATTCATTTTTGCACCTGACTTTGTATTTATAACTTCATATTTTAAAGGAAAGTCCTCAGATTGCATTAGCCCCACAAAATCTGGCTCTATCTCTACCCCAGGTCTCACCCCACCTCTCTAAGCTGCATGACTCCCTGGGACATTCTAAGACCCTGTCTAATATCATCCCTCCCAGCACGTTAAAAAAACAAAACCAAAAAAATCTTTGCTTGTACTTTCATCTTCCTGACAATGAAGGACAATCATGTAACAGACAAGAGCAGATATTGAGTTGGCCAAAAAATTTGTTCATGTTTTTCCACGCTATCTTCTGGAAGAATCCAAATGAACCTTTTGGCCAATCCAATACTTGGGAGCAAGGCTACCTGGCTTTGAACTCCATCACTCTGGCCTGGTTGCTTTGTGACCTCAGGCAAACTTAGGCTCCCAATGCCTCCACGTTTTCTTCTATAAAACAGGGATGATAATAGTATACACAATAAAGTATCATTGTGAGGATTAAATGACTTCAATACACCAAGGTGAAGGTGAAGTGGTTCAGTCGTGTCCAACTCTTTGCGACCCCGTGGACTGCAACCTTCTAGGCTTCTCCGTCTATGGGAGTCTCCAGGCAAGAATACTGGAGTGGATTGCCATTTCCTTCTCCAGGGGATCTTCCTGACCCAGGGATTGAACCCAGGTCTCCTGCATTGGAGGCAGACGCTTTAACCTCTGAGCCACCAGGGAAGCACAAAGTGCTTTAAAAAAGCCTGGCATGTGTTCCTAGGACCTAGCAAGGGGTCTGGCAGAAAGTCTGGCATGTGGTAGGTACTCAGTAAAGGCTGGGTTACCATGAGTGAGTGGCTTGCTCGTGGAGAAGGGCCAAGGCATATGGCTTACCAGGCTACAGCCTTCAGTGCATCGATCTTTTTGGTCTTGAATTTGTTTCCCCATAAAACAGCGGTCTCACATTTAAGTCCTTCATAGTTCTAAAATCCTATGAGTTAGAGGAGACACAGTAATATGTAATTGTATTACTCATTAGAGTGAACATTCCTGGAAGCTCAATAACTTTAGTTCTCTTGACAATTTCTAGATACTTGCTCTTGACTCTGATTCTTCAAATATTTTCTGTAAGCAAGCAGGATAAAAATAGTAACATCATCCCAAATCTAGACTTTGTGATTACAAGTTCATACTCATCTTATTACTAATAAGTAATAAGTCTTGAACATCCTTATTTTTCTTCTCTTTGGTAGTATCCATAGTAACTTGTATTTTTATACATCTCTAGATTTAGGAGGTATGTGCTTACGATGGTGAATTTCGTGTGTCAACTTGGCTAGGTTATGGTGCCCATTTGGTCAAACATTTGTGTAGACGTTGCTGTGAAGGCCTGTCCAGACACGATTAACATTTACAATCAGTTGACTCTAAATAAAGCATTTCATTTTCCATAATGTGGGCGGGCCTCATCCAATCAGTTGAAGGCCTTAAGAGCAAAGACTGAGGTTTACAAAGAGGAGGGAATTCTGTTTCAACATTGGAAAATTGAAAGCTTGCCTGAGTTTCCAGCCTGCTGGCTTGCCCAGCAAATATGTTGCCAGCCCCACAATCATGGGAGCTGAGAGACTTAAGATCTCTCTCTCTCTATCATATGTCTACACGTATATCTGAAATGTATATTCTGTTTCTCTGGAGAACCTAGACTCACACAGCACTCCAATAGGTCAACTCAAGATGTATACAAAGTATGCATGCATGATTTCATTTTGTCATCTAGTCAGCAAGAAGTTATTGAGATAAACATGTATGTGGCACCATAAAGGGGACTGAACATGATCTGTAAAACATCACAGGAAGTCTGATGGACTCACACTGCGGCTTCCTGAAAATATCCAGTAGCATCATTAAACAACAAAATGGTAATCATTAAGGGCTTCTCTGGTGGCTAAGTTGGTAATGAATCCGCCTGCCAATGCAGGAGTCTCGGGTTTAATCCCTAGTCTAGGATGATCCTCTGGAGAAGGGAATGGCAACACACTCCAGTATTCTTGCCTGGCAAATCCCATGGACAGAGGAGCCTGGCGGGCCACAGTCCATGGGGTCACAAAGAATCTGATACGACTTAGTGACTAAAACCACCACCACCACCAGTAATTATTATAGGACCTCAGAGGCACACTGTTAGTTTGGTTTGACAAAGGGCGTTTTGTCTGGGACCTCTAGAGTCTAAACTTTAATGATTGGAAGATGAGAAAGTTAACAGAATGTTCTCTGAAACAAGATCCTTTATTTCCTCCTAGGTTCTTGATGGCACTCATCTTCAAATCTTGATATTTTTAACATTAATTTGTTGTTGTTGTTGTTGTTGTTGTTTGCTATGCTGTGTCTTTGTTGCTGGGCTTAGGCTTCCTCTAGTTGCAGTGAGCAGGGAATAACCATTGCTGCACGGGGTTCTCACTGCAGTGTCTTCTCTTGCTGTAGAGCACGGGGCTCTAGAGCTTGGGCTCAGCAGTTGTAGCCCTCCGGCTTACTTGCTCCACCACACATGAGATCCCATGTACCCCACATTTGCAGGCGGATTTTCATCCATTATACCACCAGGGAATTCCTAACCTTTTTAATCTGTGAAATGTTTTGATGGGGCCAAGAGGCTTTGGGACTGTTTTGGAGCTGGAAGGTGGGAAGGGGGAATGAGAAGACAGAGTGAGGGGGACAGGGCATCATGACCAGGACAGAGGAATCTGGCTACCAGTCTCGGCTCTGGCATCAGCTGGGTGACCATGGGCACACTGCAGAGCTTCCCTAACTCTCATGTTCATATTTGTAAAGTGGGGGAGACTCTGTCCTTGAAGGGCGATTAGAGGACTCGCTAAGGTCGCACGCATCGGATGCCAAGAACAGGATCCTTTTTCTTCCCAGCCGGCACGCCAGCACTAAGGTGGCCCCTCCCACCTTGCCTCCCGTGCGCCTGCGCCTGGGCCAACAGGCTCTTGAATGCCCTGGTGGGAATGTAGCAGAAAGCAGCGAGCCTTTCCCTGTCGGTTCATCTTTTTTGCAGCTTTGCATTAAAGACAGAGAGAAGCTGACCTACTGGTTTAAAGCTCGAACACGTGCCATGAGCACTGTTTCCAAACTGTGGACGACACCTTTTGGGGAATGAAGCAGCGTCTCATAGTTTGAGGGTCTGCTCTACAGCAGCGCCCATGGGATGCAGCCCTTTTCTCTCGTTACAGTAAGTCCCTCCATACGAAGCTTCCAACTGCGAACTTGAAAACATATGAATGTGTATTCGCATGTCCAGTGACATAAGTTAGTTCTATTTGAGGAGACACTGTCAGTTTTTGAGGTGCAGGACCTGAACGTGGAACGGTGGGTGAAGTTTGTAGCAGCTATTCAGAATGCAATCCAGTGCCACCGTGTCATCCATGAGAAGAATAAAAGAGCTGCCGCCCAGATATCACTGGGTTGGTTCTTCAAGAGGCTGCTGCTGCTGCTGCTAAGTGACATCAGTCGTGTCCGAGTCTGCAACGCCAGAGATGGCACCCCACCAGGCTCCGCCGTCCCTGGGATTCTCCAGGCAAGAACACTGGAGTGGCTTGCCATTTCCTTCTCTAATGCATGCAAGTGAAAAGTGAGAGTGAAGTCGCTTAGTAGTGTCCGACTCTTAGCGACCCCATGGACTGTAGCCCACCAGGCTCCTCCGTCCATGGGAGTTTCCAGGAGGCAAGAGTGCTGGTAGATAGACTTAAATCCATCAAGGAAGCAGAACCCTTGCCACCAGTGTCAGGGGTGAGTGAACTCTTATTTTGCTCTCTGTCTCCTGTTGCTGATGACCCTTCAGCTCCACTGTCTCCTACCTCCTCTCCTTCCTCCATCAGGAACTCTTCTGGCCTGTTCACTCCATGCCAGCCCCTGTATGCCAGCCGTTGTACTGTACTGTTCAAGGTACTGCACTGTAAGACCAAAAATGCTTTCTTAACTTTTTTGTGTTGGTCTTTGATGTTGTATCTGGCTTTTTTTTTTTTTTTATTTTTTTTGATGTTGTATTTGTGTGAAAAGTATTATAAGCTTATTACAGTGCAGTACTATATAGCTGACTGTGTTAGCTCGGTACCTAGGTTAACTATGTTGGACTTAATAACAAATTGGACTTAGGAATGCACTCTTGGAATAGAACTTGCTCATACATAGGGGACTTACTGTCCTCTTATCCTGTGGTGTTGGATGGCATCTTAAGTGACCCAGAAGAGCTGCCACCTGCTTAGAGGAGTCAGAGCAGCTTAGTCTGTGAGCCTAATAGCATGGTGCTTGGATGAGAGAGATGAGCTTGAATCCTGGTTCCTGGTCTCCCTCTTTTAGGACAGTCAGATGTTCCCTGTTCAGGCTCTTGGAACTGACATTTATAATATGGAAGCTATTTTTACTTTCACTAGGGTGGGATTACTACAGAACCCATCTGACTACAGAGGAACTGCAAAGAGGACTCTAGACGGGGGTCAACTCAGTTTGTTTGGGATCTAGTTCCTTGTTTCCCAGACCTAGTCTGGCATTGGAATCAGCTGAGGGGGAAGGTCTTGTTAAAAATCTAGGTTTCCAGGACTCACTCCAGAGCTAGTGAAATAAAATCTCTGTTGGGGATATGTGTTTATGAAAAAGGGACTTCCTGGGTAGTCCTAGTGTAAAGAACCCGCCTACCAATGCAGGAGACGCTGGAGACTCGGGTTTGATCCCTGGGTTGGGGAGATCCCCTGGAGTATGGGAATGGCAACCCACTCCAGTATTCTTGCCTGGAGAATCTCAGATATTTGTACACCCCATATTCACAGCAGCACTATTCACAATAGCCAAAAGGTGGAAACAACCATGAGAGTGTTCATGGACAGAGGAAAGGACGAAACAAAATGTATTCTACGCCAACAATGGAATATTATTCAGCCTTAGAAAGGAAGGGCATTTTGACACCTGCTACAACCTAGATGGACCTTGATGACATTATGCTAAGTGAAATGAGCCAGTCCTGAAAGACAAATACTGTGTAATTCCACTTAAACGAGGTGCCTAGAATAGTCACGTTCTCACAAATGGAAAGAGATGGTGGTTGCCAAGGGCTGGAAAGAGAAGAAATGGGGGATTACTTTTGAATGGGCACAGAGTTTCAGCTTAGGATGATGAGAAAGTTCTGGAGATGGATGGTGGTGATGGATGCCCAAAAGCATGCATGTGCTTAAGGCCGCTGAAGGGTACACTTTAAAATATTTAAAGTGGTAAATTTAACATCATGAATTTCACCACACACATACGCAAGCAGCACAGGCTTTTCTATCATAATGAGTCCGGGAAGTTACAATTGAGATTCCTTTGCCATTCCAGGATAAAGAAGTTGTGGTACATAGATGTACAATGGAATATTACTCAGCCATTAAAAGGAGCAACTTTGAGTCGGTTGATGTGAGGTGGTTGAAACTAGAGCCTGTTATGCAGAGTGATGTAAGTCAGGAGGAGAAAAACAATTATTAAATATTAATGCATGGCAGATAAACTCTAGAAACATGGTACTGATGAACCTATTTGCAGGGCAGGAATAGAGAGGCACACACAGAGAGCGGACTTTTGGACAGAGAGCAGGAAGGAGAGGGTGCAATGAAGTGAGAGAGCCGCGTTGACACATATACACACTACCAGGTGTGAAACAGATAGCTGGTGGGAAGCTTCTGTAAAACGCTGGGAGCTCAGCTCAGTGCTCTGGGACGACCCAGAGTTGTGCGATGGCCATGGGGTGGGCGGGAGGCTCAACAGGGAGGGGATATGTATACTTACGACTGATTCTGTTGGCAGAAACCAACACACCATTGCAAAGCAACTATTTTCCAATTACAAATAAATAAAAAAAATAAAGTGAATAGGAAGAAATCACAAAAAAGAGAATCCTTTGCTGTTCCACATGGCTTCCTTTCTGTTCTTTTACCCAGTTTATCCTGTACCCTTCCTCCGGGCATCGCCACTCCAAGGCATCCTTTTAGATAAGGATGCAGCTGAGCAGGGTGACTGGGCTGGGAGGCAGAAAGGTTCAGCGGGAGGAGCTGTGGAGGAATTTCCTGTCAAGCCACAACCATGCCACTGCTGCTGTCCCATCCTCTCCACCCTCTGTTCACTTTGCAGCATGAGGACAGGCGGGCTTGGGGGAGGTGAGCGCCAGACCCGCCTAGGTCCTAGGGACCACTCTTGGCTCAGCCTTCTCCCCATCACTAAGCTGCTGCATCTGACATCAAGCAGCCAGGATGACTGGCCCGGGGCATCTCACCCCTCACCTCCTCGGAGGGTTAGGGGAAGTGAGAGCCTGCAGCCTTCCTCCTGGGAGACAAAATCCGGTGGCCGTGGGAGTTGAAGGGTCAAGAAGGAAGAGAAGGGCAGGTTCCCAGGGACCTGCTGTTCCCCCAGCAGCCATCTGCCGCTGCCTGGGGTCAGAGCCACATTTTCCTACAGGCTTCTCGCTTCTCCCAACTCAAATGTTGCCCTTGAATCAAGATTGTGGTTAAATAGCGCTAAATAATTAATCGCACTCTTGAACTGGTGTTCTTGGCCTGCTTATGCTTTGCTGGTTGCTTCTGCTGGTCTCTCTTTTTAATTCAGAAGTGGTATTAATAATTTATGAGCACGTCCGTGGTCACATATACCCAGGACCCGCCGTCACTCTGGGAGTCAGATCAATACCGGGGAAGTTACAGCCTCCAACCTCAGGCTGTCTCTTTCCTGCTCTTTTTGGAACAGAAATGAGGGTCAAGTCTATGTATAGAGAACTGGCCTGGATCAGGCTCAAGAGCTTTTTATTCTGTTCAACGACTTTGACAGGCGCTGGGTCCTGACAGGCTTTAAATAGATGTACGTTCTGTGACAAAGAGCACCCAGGGAGAGAAATTAGAAAATGGAAAATGGAGCGCTGCTTTTTATTCATCCAGGACTTCAAAAAAGGGGAAGTAGAGGTATCTGATAAGCTGATTCCAGGAGGCAGAGTTGCAGGAGGAGAAGGTTGTGGCAGATTTGGGATCCTTATTATGGAAGTAAGTGGCCCCCACCAAAACGGGAAACAGAAGCAGGGCTGGGATCTGGTGTAGGAGATCTCTGCGGTGCATTTCAGGCTGGCGGATAAAGGATGTCCTAAAGGAACCAAGAGGGAAATTGAGCACATAGAACGTCCCCGGGCTTGCCTGTGGCTCAGCGGTAAAGAAATCCGTCTGCCAGTGCAGGAGATACAGGAGATGTGTGTTCGATTCCTGGGTCAGGAAGATCCCCTGGAGAAGGAGATGACATCCCACTCCAGTATTCTTGCCTGGAAAATTTCATGGGCAGAGGAGTCTGGCAAGCTACAGTCCTTGGGTTTCCAAAGATTCAGACACAGCTTAGCTACTAAACAACAACAGACTGTCCTCGATTACAGAATGTCTGCAGAGGACAAATGAGGACACTCTAAATATAGGATTGCTCCAGAAGGGGATCAGGGATGGGGGCGGGGGAGGTGGGAGATTCATTTTTACTGAGTATGTTCCAGAATCTTAAAAATTTTTGCCATTTGTAAGTATTCTTCTTTGGAGGAATCAGGAAACGAATCCATGAGGACATCAACTGGAGGCAGGTTCAAAGAGGCTTATTTGTGGTGAACAAAAAGAAATCAGAAACACGTAGACTGAGAGAGGGCTCCTTTCCCGGCTTGTAAATATTTTTGTTAGGTCCTGTAAAGATGTAAAACACAGTTAAATGAGGTTGCACTATGCAAAATGACTTTATTGGTATTCAATAGGTCAGACATGGTATAATGTTGGCAATTTTACACAGGTTAACCCAGAGCTTTTCAACCTCGGCACTGTTGATATTTTGATAATTGTGTGGTGGTGGTTGGGGGGATGTTTTGTGTGTTATGGGTTGTTTACCACCAGATGCCAATAACACCTCCTAAAGTCGTGACAATCTTTGATATTTTCCATGTCTCCAGCAGGAGTAGCGACGTAACTTTGGGGTCCAGTGCAAAATAAAAGTGCCCCTTATATAAAAATTAAGAATTTCAAGACAGTGACAGCAGAAAATTAAATCAAGCATGGGCCTGGGGCCCTTCTAAGTGTGGCACCCCATTCCACTATACAATTTACAGACCCACAAAGCTGATCTTGGTCTCCAGAAGCTGCCTAATGTGGGAACCAACTACTGGTTTAATCTAATACAATTGGATCGGCATATACACCTGTTCAAAGTTACAGAGAGAGAGTCCATCATTTTTTTTAATTTGTTTTTTAAAATAAGGTTGCAGGAGATCTTAAGAAATGCTATAGCTGGACTCCAAGTACCAGGAGGTTTGGATGGCAGCCAAATCTGGCCCGCCACCTGTTCTTGTAAATAAAGTTTTATTGGCACACAACCATGCTCCTTTGTTTACACATTGTCTGTGGCTGCTTCCCCCTATGGCCTCAGCATTGAGAAATTCCAACAGAGGCTGTAAGGACAGCAAAGCCTAAAATATTTATTACTGGCTTTTTACAGGAAAAGTTGCTGACCCTGTTCTTGATGATCGAGTTTGCAGTCAGTGCTGGTGGTGATGGTTGTGGAACAGATGGAATTAGCTAGAAGCCCTTGGGTATTTGGTCCTCTAGACCTTGCTATCCACACAAGCTAGAACCTTCAGTGTTCTTGTAGGGAGGGGATAGAAAACTACCCTGGACTTCTGTAAGCAGAGGTGAAATTTATAGGAAGGATATTGGGGGTATTCAGAATCAGTGGGTGGCTTAATTAATGCATGTGTGGACTGCATAAGATGTAATGCCTTGGATCCCTTTAATTCACCTTCCAGGCTCATTTGGTAACCTGAATGCATGTAAGAGAAAAGTGAAAAAGATAGAAGCTCTTTGAGTGTTAACAGTTGTAGGGTGAGCAAAGGTAGCGTCTATGAGAGTTTTTATTGTATCCAAACAGGTTTATTTTATTCCTAATATTCTTTTACATGGCAGTTACTTTTCTTTTTCTTTCATTTTTTAAAAAATATCGCATTGCTCAGGAGACATGTTTGGCAAAAGCAGTTGAAAGGAAAGACGTCTGATGGAAACTCAAGTGGTTTTGCATGAGCAATAATAATTATTATGATGATAGGTTTCCTGCCTAAGCCTTCTCGGTGGGTAGTATTTGCAAATTAAACACACCATGAAATATTCAGCCCCTTGCCACACATCTTGGTTGATTTGCATAATCCCCCTGCACGGGCTCTGGGGTGAGCTACTCCCTAATTAATTATTAAATTCCCATCTGTACAGTGTGAACAGGATAATGAAATTCCAGCAGGCCCTGAGAAAGGCCGAGCACTGCCTCCTGGAAGAAGTGTCTTGGCTTTCCTGGGCTTGGGTCCTTCTTCTGGCCAAGGGTCCCTTTCTGGACACTTCCCCCAAGGGCGAATTGTAGATCTGGCCTCTGACCAAAGCAGTTTCAACCTTCTTATAACCCAGGATTCCATGGTTCTGGTCTCAGCCCCTTACCACCCACGGCTCGGCCACTGAGGACTTGCCATGTGACTTTATAAGGACATTTTCAAAACAATCTTCTTAGGCTTGCTTTATGGACAGCCCCTAAGGTTCATTGCTATTCCCCTATTACTTCATTTCTGGGTGCATTTTTCCATGTGGTGAAAGATCAGTTTTCCTCTAATTGTTCAGCAAAGAGGTTGAAAGCCATGACGCCCTCTCTACTGCTCTGTGAAAAGCAAACCTAGAATACTTGGAGAGGGGTGGGTGGGCCTCTTGGGTGCAGAGGCGGGGGTGGGTGGGCATCCTGGGTGCAGAGGCAGGGGTGGGTGGGCCTCTTGGGTGCAGAGGCGGGGGTGGGTGGGGATCCTGGGTGCGGAGGCAGGGGTGGGTGGGCATCCTGGGTACAGAGGCAGGGGTGAGTAGGCCTGTTGGGTGCAGAGGCGGGGGTTGGTGGGCATCCTGGGTGCAGAGGCAGGGGTGGGTGGGCCTCTTGGGTGCAGAGGCGGGGGTGGGTGGGGATCCTGGGTGCAGAGGCAGGGGTGGGTGGGCATCCTGGGTACAGAGGCAGGGGTGAGTAGGCCTGTTGGGTGCAGAGGCGGGGGTTGGTGGGCATCCTGGGTGCAGAGGCAGGGGTGGGTGGGCCTCTTGGGTGCAGAGGTGGGGGGGGGTGGGCATCCTGGGTGCAGAGGCAAGGGTGGGTGGGCCTCTTGGGTGCAGAGGCGGGGGTGGGTGGGCATCCTGGGTGCAGAGGCAGAGGTGGGTGGGCATCCTGTGTGCAGAGGCGGGGGTGGGTGGGCATCCTGGGTGCAGAGGTGGGGGTGGGTGGACATCCTGGGTGCAGAGGTGGGGGTGGGTGGGCATCCTGGGTGCAGAGGCAGGGGTGGGTGGGCCTCCTGGGTGCAGAGGCGCAGTCACCATGGCAGATGATGCTGAGACTGGGAGCCGTGGGAGCAGAGGCTTCAGGTGTAATTAGGGGTCCCCCAAAGTGGGCTCATTCACCTGGAAAGTGAGATTTCTGAGACAATCCCTGGCGATCACCTCAGTTTGGTCTTGTTTAGAAGCTATGTCTCTGGGTCTTTTGTATTTAAAAGCTGGTGCTCATTAGTCAAATTCTGTTTTTGGATACCCCAGAGAGAATTGTCCTTAAAATGGCTGATATTTGAGATCTTCTGGGGTCCAGTGCACCTCAGACTTTCCTGTGTACGCACATTACCTGGAGAGTCTGTTGACATGCAGACTCTGATTTCGTGAGTCTTGGGGTGGGGCCTGAGATTTCACATTCCTGGGAAACTCCCAGATGGTGTTGAGGCTGCTGGTCCACGGACCACACATGAAGTGGTGAAAGGCTGGGAGACAAGCTCATGCTTGTAAATAGGGAGGAAATCAGACTCACAGATGAAGGAGAAGAGCCAACGTGCCAATCTCACGTATGCTTTTATTTTTAGCTTTTTAATTAAAAACACGATTAGCAGGGATTATAGCAAAGCCAGCATCAGACTTCTTTCTTATGCTTATTATAATCATTTTTTCATTCCCACTAAGCTTGTGTTAAAATTTAGAAGTGGATCTAGAATTGCCCCTGGGGTCTTTGCCTAGTATCATCCTGAGGTAATTGGGAATCTGGTTTTTTTTTTTTGTTTGTTTGTTTTTTTAACAGCTGGGTGTGACTTCTAGGATGTTTTGTTATCTCTCTGAGCTTCTTCCTCCATCTGTAAAATGGGGAAAATAATAGCACCCGCATGAAATTTGTACAGCTGGCATCACTGGGTGTAGGCTCTGGGATTGCTTAGCTGTTGTTCAGTGGCTAAGTCGTGTCCGACTCTTTGCGACCCCATGGACTGCAGCGCACCAGGCTTCCCTGTCCTTCACTATCTCCCTGGGAGTTGCTTTGACTTGGGTTCACATCCTAACTTTGCTGCGTAAGGGTTTTTTTTCATTCTCTGGCCCTTGTTCTCCTCATCTGTAGTGTAGGACCAAGTCAGGACCGGTCTTAGAGGATTGTTGAGAGGGTTTGATTAAGAATAGGACCTGGCACACGGCAAGCACTCAGTAACAAAGACACATTGGAAGTCTATCAGCTTACGGAAAGCCTGGCTGTCAGTTGGTCTAAGGCAGAAATGCCTGCCCAGAGGCGGAGGAGAGAGAGAGGGCTGAAGGTTCGGGATGCCCTTTGTCTCTGATTTCACACTTGTGAAATGCTCGCTGTTGTGCAAACACTGTATGAGGCTTTGTGGGATCTTTGAGGAAGAATCTTAAAGGGCTCCTATAGGAAAATAGTCAAAAGGCTGATCGGGGCAAAAAAAATGCCAAATCTGACGCAAATGAAAAAAGTAGTCTGCTTCTGGGAGGGTAACTGATACCACTGATTGAGCAAAATCATGAAGGTATCCTAGTGTGAGTTGAGGAGAAAGTGAAGTGAAAGTCGCTCAGTCATGTCTGACTCTTTGTGACCTGATGGACTATACAGTCCATGGAATCCTCCAGGCCAGAATACTGGAGTGGGTAGCCTTTCCCCTCTCCAGGGACTCTTCTCAACCCAGGGATTGAACTCAGGTCTCCCGCATTGCAGGTGGATTCTTTATCGGCTGAGCCATAAGGGAAGCCCAAGAATACTGGAGAGGGTAGCCTACCCCTTCTCCAGGGGATCTTTCTAACCCAGGAATTGAACTGGGGTCTCCTACATTGCAGGCGGTTTCTTTACCGACTGAGCTATCAGGGAAAGGAACCATGGAAAAGCTGGAATTAGGTAGAAGAAGGCAGCCTTGTTGGGGGCACCATTTCTATTTAAAAAAATATTTTATTAATTTATTTGGTTGCCCTGAATGTTAGTTATGGCACATGGGATCTCTGAGCTCCACTGTGGCTCATGGGATCTTTTTTTAGCTGTGGCCTGTGGAATCTAGTACCCTGACCAGGGATTGAACCCTGTCCACTTACTTTGGGAGTACAGAGTCTTAGCCTCTGGATCACCAGGGAAGTCCCTATTTCTGGATTTGGATCCTCAGAAACGCCAGTCCTCTGAGAGAGGTAGCAATCAGAGTGATGTGGGCAACATGCCAGGAAATCCGGTGTTTCACCCAGCCTCCCCCTGCCAAGACGGTGCTTTGTGGAGTGAGCAGGCGCTCTGGAGCTGAGTTAGATAGATTTACATTGGTTGATCCCAGGTCTAAGCAGTAAGACTGCATCAGAGCTTACAGTCTGCTGTGTTCAGCTTGCAGATGTATTTGTTTGGTCCTCAGTGTTTGTTTTTTAAAAACATTTGGATTAGTTGTCAACAAAAAAATATTGAAGATTTTATATCAAAGTCCAGATTTTCCAACTACCAATAAGAGTGCATGACCCCGGGCCTGTGTTCCTATGTGATAGCAATCTGTCTGCTCTGAAATAACCCTGGGACCTTTAGGTGGACACATCCTCTTAGGTAGGTCACCATCCCCACCTGGCTTGCTTCAGCCATTCATGGTCCCTGCCTGGCCTTGGTAGGCATTTTAGTTTGCGGGATACATTATTGAGACTATGTATAAAAGGCAGGAGATGTGAGAGTTGCGGGTTCGATCTCTGGGTCAGGAAGATCCCCTGGAAAAGGGCATGGCAACCCACTGCAGTATTCTTGGCTGGAGAATCCAATGGACAGAGGAGCCTGGTGGGCTGTAGTCTATGGGGTGGCTAAGATTTGGACGTGACTGAAGTGACTTAAGCACGCATGCACATATAAAATAGTTTATAATGAGAACCCACTGTATAGCACAGAGAACTCTGCTCAGTGCTCTGGGATGACCTAAATGGGAAGGAAATTTTAAAAATGAGCGGATTTATGTATACGTATAACTCATTTGCTTTGCCGTACAGTAGAAACTAACACAACATTATATAAAGCAACTATACTCCAATAAAAATGAATTTAAAAATATGTCCTGGGTAGAAGATGCCTAGTTTGACTCAAGTTCAAACTGACACGCTGAGGTTTTCCCCACCAAACCTCCTTAGTTGATGGTGAAGAAAGAAGCTGGGCTTTGGCAAAGGAGGGCCTTCATGAGAAGCTTGGGGTGATGGCTGAGTGTGAGTCAAAACAGAGTTAAAAAGACGATTTTGGCCCTTTCTGTCTGGAACCATCACTATGCATTGATGACTGGAGAAAATAATGTAATTTGATTGTTCCACTGGGTCATTTCTGGGAATATGAAGACATTTTTCCAAAACTGGAAGTCTGCATACATTGGGAGAGTATCTTAAGGCTGGGTCCTGCGTTCTCCTTGGCATCCACGCTCCCTGGCCCCCTGCTCCGTCCACGGCAGATGCTCAGGTCCCCATGAAGCTCGACTGCATTAGAGGTGACCCAGTTTCTCCCCCACGGAACTCTCTTAGGGTTGAAGCCGCATTGGTCTGCTCGAGAAATCCCCAGCCTGCTTCTCCTCACTGCATGGCATTCGGCAGATGTGTTCTGCAGAAGGAATGTGGAGTATTTCCCTTTTCATCATGTCAGATCATCTGGCCTGGGCCTGGCCCTTCCCCAAGAGTCCAACGGACACAGCTGGAGCCGGGCGGGGCCCAGGCGGGGTGCTGGCTCGAAGGCCGCAGCGGAGCAGGACTGATGAGGCCAGTACGTCCCAGGGGGTGGGGGAAGGTGCCCTGCATGACGCTCGGGTGGAAGGAGGTGGGGCATGTGAGGTCCCTGCCTGCTCCTCGGATCTCAGCTCTAATCCTGAGACCGTGGCCTGTGAACTCTCCCACAGAGCTCGTGGCTCAACGCGGAGATCCCCACGAAGAGGAAATCATTTCTGCAGTGGTGGGTCCAGGTTCGGAGTGGCTCTAGGTTAATACAACTTTTGGTATCCTAGTGGAGAAGATAAAATTACCCATTAGAGAATTAAGGTCAATAGAGGGGCTCTGGCCAGGGAGGAGGCCTGGGATCTAAGCTACCCATGTCACAGGGAATCTGCCTTTTGAGTTTCTGTTCTATTAGGCCTGCAGGTGCAGTTGTTAAGGGTGGAAAGACACTTGGATCAGGTTTTGCTTGTTCACCTGTGAACCTGCCATTGCTTGGTCACCTGATGGTCAGGGTAGGCCTGACAGGTGGGAGAGGGTGGGCATGAGGCCCAGAGGACCTGGGCATGTTAGGACATCCATGGTGGGTAGTCCACACTGGGGAAAGTCAGGGAGACACTCCAAAGTCAGCAGAGAAGTTCAACCCAAATGTCAAGTTCAGAGGAGCCAGACAGAATTCAGAGAGCCTGGACTTTTGTTTGCAAGAGTTTGCACAGTAGGGTAGAGGTTGAAAGCTATCATTTCAGAGCTTCACGGATCTGGATTTAAACACAGACCAAAGTGTATGTACTTGCCCTGGCAGCTGGATCATTTCTTCAGTTGCAGACACTGGCTTCTGGAAGACGGACTCCTTTCCAGAGCAGACAGGTGCCAAGCCCGAGCCTGTCACTTTCCAGCTCTGAGACTCCCGTATCTTTGTCTATAAGACTCACTCATACATGTCTTTGAAAAGTTGTGATGATCAAAATTGTTGATACAGGTAAAGGCTTCTACTATAATTTTAAAGAGTAAGTGAACACATCTATAGTAGTAAGTATATGGCACTTCTGGAGGAGGGCCTGGCAGCCCACTCCAGTATTCTTGCCTGGAGAATCCCATGGACAGAGGAGCCTGGCCGGCTACAGTCCATGAGGTCGTAAATAGTCAGGCATGACTGAGCGACTGAGCAAGCACTCACACACATGGAGCTTACATGCTTAATCTAATTGACGCACATGGAATCGGAAACATCAGAGATGAGGCATCCTTTGTAGGCCCACATGGAACATTTCCATAAACTGACCGCGTTCGAGGTCTGAAAGTCTCAAATCTGAAGGTGTATGTCGCGTTCCTCATGACTGCCCTTGCCTTCATGGGATAAACTCGGCAATGTTGCTGAACTTAGTTATTGATCTACGCTGTCAATACTCACAGTTCTTGGAAACTCCATGTCAAGTGAAGCCATGAAGCTGTAGAATGGAAATATCATATGATACCAATTACCTGAAATGGAAAACACACAAGTCTTTTTGTTTTTATGGATACGTATTAACACTTAGATTGGTAAAAGCATAGAGACATGGTAGGAAGCATTTACACAACTGTTGTGTTTGAGAAGTTACTCAAGTCAGAAAGATTTTGCTAAAAATAAAAAGGTCTGAAATAAATGCGGCAAGTTTACATATGTGAAATCTAGTCTGTGTTTACCGAGAGGATCGTCACATCCCTTACTTCATAGTTCTTTACCCTCGAGATTATTAGAATGAAAAAGAATGGGCTCAGTGTTGGGCTCATATTGCTATTTAGCAAACAAACAAATTTAGTTTAGTCCGGACCAGTTAAAAAAATTTTTTTTAAATTCATTTTAAATTCTCTTAGGCTAAGCTGGGCACTCATGGCTGTGCACAGTCTCTCTAGCTGAGGCGGGCAGGGCCACTCTTTGCTGTGGTGCCGGGGCTTATTCTCGGGGCTTCTCTTGCTGCAGAGCATACGCTCTCGGTGTGAGGGCTCAGCAGCCGTGGCGCAGGGCCTTAGTTGTCTCTTGGCACGTGGGATCTTCCTGGACCAGGGATCGAACCAGTGTCTCCTGTACTGGCAGGCGGATTCTTAATCACCGGACCACCAGGCTTTAGGGAGCATTCAGTGAGCTAACACGGGTGAAAGTCCCCAGGGCAGGCACCTAGGATGGGTTTGCACTCTCCTTCCCTGTCTTCCTGTTCCTGTCCAGCCTCTCACCGGGAGGGTGTATCCCACGGCACCGGGCTGGCTTCTGGGGTTGGGGCAGCAGTAAAACCATCTGCTCCCACTTGTCTGTTCCCTCCAAATCCGCTCAGCTCCACGGGAACTGGAAGCATCAGAGAGGCAGCAGGGAGCCTCAGGAGCTGGGGAGACAGGGCATCTGTCCATGGCCGACCCTCTCATCCCTGCATCTAATAGGGTATCGAAACTCTCTCCTGCCCAGTCCTGCCTGGCAGCTCAGGGAGCCATGGCTGCTCCTGGCTGCCCTGCTCCTCCGTTATCCTGCTGTATTATTCGTTAATACCTACCCTGATTTCCCGTTAGGCAATGGGCTTTCTTACCTTTTTAGGATAATTAGCTAACCTATTACACAATAAAACGTGGCTTGGTTTCCATGGTGATTTGTATGCTCTGTCTCATGAGCTTTCAAAGGAGCCTATGTTAATCTTCATCAGCCCTACCACGGCTAGTCTCTGCCGTATCTCATTACAGGGAAAGTTTCCTTAAGAAAACACTGTATTTCTTAATGCTCCTTTGGCCGGGGCAAAAATTCTGACATACAGCATGACGATTATGGTTATCACTCTTATATTCGGATACTTGAGGTTTGCCGAGAAAGCACCAGATTTTCAGTCTTCTTGAGATAGTCACAGGTACACACACACAGTGGTACCTGTGAGAAGTGATGGATGTGTTAACTGTCGTGGTGAGCATTTCACAATACGTGTGTGTATCAAACCGTCATGTGGTACACCTTAAATCTAGACAATTCTCTTGTTAATTGTAGCTCCATAAACCTGGCAGGGGAGGGGACGGGGTGGGGGGGAAGAAAATTTGCATTTTGGAAACAAAGGCTTCTTGGGTTCAAGTTCATTGATTTGCCTCCAATGCAGCCTGTAATTGAGAGCAACTGTTTTCTCGTCATGAGTTTCATTATCATCAGGATGGAT
Source organism: Ovis aries (assembly GCF_016772045.2). Lineage (NCBI taxonomy): Eukaryota > Metazoa > Chordata > Mammalia > Artiodactyla > Bovidae > Ovis > Ovis aries. The sequence continues at coordinate 13,351,998 of NC_056071.1, read as the reverse complement.
TAAACACTTAGCATACACGCTGTTAAGCATCTTAAAGACATATGTCTAAAGACACTCAGGACGTGTGTCTTTGTGGCCACCTTGCAGATATGCACGGTGAAACCTTGACGTCTCCACTTGGGGAATCTCTGAGGAATGCATGAGGGATTTCAATCAATGGCTCAAATGGAGAGTGTGCAGATGGTCAAGCACTGTGAAATATTGGGCGGGCGGGAACAGGTCATTTTGAGTCAGACCCAGTGGGAGGCATGCAATGTGGGCAACTTCTTAATGAATATAGACCCTCACCATCCCGTGCGTTATTTACCCAGCTGCGCTTATTACTATTTCAATAATTTAAGGCAATTTGTAGCAGGGCTAACTTGACTGATTGCAATCAATAAGCAAGAAGCCTTGAATCTGATGTAAACTGCTTCAGGAAACCAGCTGGTTTTCCTGGGGCAGCACAGTGCCCCTCCATTAACCCTTTCTGCCCCTGAAGCATCTCAAGAGGGGTCTCAAGAGATGGGTGTCCAAGGGTCCTCACTGTGCCCTCACCCAGCTGTGGGATGCACTTGGCAGGTTCTTTTTGCTGTTGCTACTGGAAGCGTGGTCCAGGCATTGGTGGCTTCAGTTTTAGCATCAGCATCATCTGGACCGTGTTAGAAATGTGAGTTCTCAGGCCCCTCCCACCCCAGACCTACTGAGTCAGAAACCCTGGGAGGGGGCCCCATTAGCTGTGTTCTAACAAGCCTTCCAGATCGTTCTGGTGCCCACTCAAGTTTGAGAAGTTTGCCCACTGGACGCGGGCAAGACCAAGTGTTAAGATAATAATAGAGAATGTAACTGGAGTTTAGCTTTAATATCCATCAAATGTGCTTGTATTGTAGTCCCCAAGATTATGAGCTGCAAGGCATCTGACTTCTCCATCCCCGATCCCCCCCCCCCCCCCGCCACCCAGCCATGTGCCACTCCCGCATCCTCCCCACCATAGCATCCTCCCCACCATAGCATCCTGCATCCCTCAGGCTCTGCTCCACGGCTCCTGCGAGCAGAGCTCTCACTTTCACACCCTGCAGGGAAAGTTCTGGTTTTGCACATATTGCAACTGCCAGAATTGACAGAAGTGACATTTATTATAAAACATGTATTTCGCTTTATCGCATCTCCCCGACGACTAACCATGACATTCCTTCCAACCCCCAAACAAATCTAGGAATAGAATGAGTTCAGTAAGCAGTTTCTGGGAGAAGCATTTCTTGATTAGTGTCTACTCTCTTATGACAGGGAAGTGACTCTTATTTAAATAATTGAATTAATAGACAGCATTTAGAACTAATCAGTATCTTAGCCTACCCCCCTCTTTACAACAAGAATAAGAGAGCTTCAGTATACTTAATACACGCATATATCTAAAACAGCTTTCGTGAGCTATCTTTCACGTACCATGCAACTTATCCAGTTAAAGTATATCCTTTGGAATTCCCTGGCCACCCAGTGCTTAGGACTCACTGCCTTCACTGCCAAGGGCCCAGGTTCGACTCCTGGTCAAGGAACTAAAATCCCACAAGCTGTGCGGAGCAACCAAAAAATAAAAAAGAGAGAAAAGTATACTGTCTAAGCCACCCGGCCCGCTCAGACGGTAAAGCATGAGACTCACAGTACACAGCTCAGTGGTTTTTAGTATATTCTGGGAGTCACGCAGCCATCACTACTCTCAGCTTTAGAATATTGTCATCTCTCCCTAAACAAACTCTGAGCCCTTTATTCATCCCCACCCCCAATTCCCTCTTGCCCCGTAGCCCTAAGTTACCATGAATCCACTTTCTGTCTCCATGGATTTATCTCTTCCAGACATTTCAATTATTTCATGTAAATGCGCTTCTTCAATACACAGTCTTCTGTAAATGGCTGATTTCCCTTAGCATAATGTTCATCCGTCTTGTAGCGTGAATCAAAACTTTATTCCTTCTTTTTGGCCGAATCTCAGCACCGTTTTCCTTCCTGACTCCCTCCTCTTCACCCTATCACTTCTTAATTGGATTTTAGCTCCAGACTGTTGTGTGTGTGTTTATTTTTAAGAATCAAGAGTTATTTACATTTAGTTTCATCATCAGCATCCTTTCCCCTTTTTCTCACCTCTGCTTCTCCTTCTTCTTCCTCCCTCCCTCCCCCTAGGTGGGAAGCAGATTCTTGCACTGAGAGATTTTCGAGCAGTGAAAATAATTTTAATAGCATAGTTTATTTAACTCAATATACATAAAATATTATTAAAACACATAATCAATATTCCAAATTATTAATGTTTTATATTCTTTTATTCATAAAGATCTTTGAAATCCAGTGTGTATTTTACATCTCAATTTCGATGCAGAATCTACACTAGAAATACTTGGCTTGCATTTGAATTTCATTAAGCTTACTGTCAAAATTTTTTTCACCGAGTGGTAGCTCCCATATTGCACTATTTATCTAAAGTTAAAAATAAGCACTCGCAATTTTTCAAATTTTGAATCAACACATTTTTGATATTATTTGAAACGTCTTACATTCTACAGGCAACGGTTTGGATCTTAATTGGAGATCTTTCTCTCCTGCAGAATACATTAAAAGTTTTTCTTTTCATCATTTTAAGCAAAACTTCCATAGCTGAAATAACAATTTCTTTTACCATCTTTCCATCTAAAAATATTTTTTTGTGTGTTTGTGCAGGGATCTAAACCATTTTATAGCTGGCCGAAGGTATAAACTCAGATTTGTTCGAATTTGTTTAAAAATCTTTGTTAGACACAATTCTGATATCTGATGACTAATTTTCTTGATTCATTTCTGGCCATTGACAAGAAACTTCTTATAGAATTCTCTGTGTACTTGTTGAACACAGAACAACACTTGTTGTGTCTTAATAGTATCCACTTCATTGTCCTAATTTTTTGTTACACAAGATTCTCATTTTACTCTGCTGCAATAAGTTGCATTTACTATTCCTTGTGAAATTTGCAGCATGCTTTCTTTTAGCTTCTTATTTTTTTCTGCAAAAAATATTCATAAGCAAATTAAAATGTCACATCACTGTGTAACAAAATAATTAGAACTGAGTTAGTTCATTGATGCTGAGAAGATAACACAAGCAGTTTGAATCTTGTTGCTGGGCTTATGAAACCAAGCCCTATCAAGTGACTTTGTTAAGCATTTCCCTCTTGCCTACAACATGGGCTTCCTTTGTGGCTCAGACGGTAAAGAATCTGCCTACAATGCAGGAGACCTGGGTTCCATCCCTGGGTTGGGGAGAGCCCCTGGAGAGTGGAATGGCAACCCACTCCAGTATTCTTGTCTGGAGAGTTCCATGGACAGAGGTGGGTTCTCGCTTGGAGAACGCTATGGACAGAGGTGGGCTGCAGTTCTTGGGTCCCAGAGTCAGACACACCTGAGGGACCATCACTCTCACTTTGCTTGCCTGTGACACAGATTGTAGCACACAAGACGGTGCTCTGTGGATCTCAACGGCCTCCATCACGAAGAGGCATTTTCCTTTCCTCCCAAAGAGGAGTCTGCACGTCATCAGCGCAACGTGGGTCTGTGACGCTCCTCGGCAGGGATTGAGAGGGGGACGATGAGCTGAGATTGTGTGCCTTTGAAGACCTCTGCCGTGCATTCTGCCTCCCATCCTCACTCATGCTGGCCTCTCCAGCCTTATGGATGTTTCTTTTTTTAATTTTTATTTATTTAGTTGGCTATGCCAGGTCTTAATTGTGGCACACAGGATCTCTGACCCTCGTTGAGGCATGTGGATCGTTAGTTGTGGCCTGTGGGATCTATTTCCCTGACCAGGGATTGAACCCAGGCCCCTGCACTTGGAGCACTGAGTCTTAACCACTGGACCACCAGGGAAGTCCCCTATGGATGAGTTTCCTGATATAGGAACCTTTTCAATGCACCTGAGTATGGCCCCAGACCCAGCACTGCACTGGCCTAAGGGTGTAAGCGCAAGAGTGATTTGGGCTCCAAGGTGAGGCGTTAAGGGGACTACAGCTACTCCACTGGGAGCAACACTCACTTCACAGACAGAGATCCTGAGGCTTAAACAGGTACAGTGACTTGTCTGAGGCCACAGGGAATACGGGCAGGACCAGGGTTGAGGGGCAAGTTCTACTGATGAATGGTTTGCCCGCCTTCCCACAGTACAGGAAACTTCGAATTTATTGCGGTCGCTTCCTTTCCTTCAATACCCTTTCTTACTTCTACTCCGAAACAAGCCTGCCTAAGTGCAAACCCTGGAGGTCATTCCATTGCGGGTACTCCCTTTTGGGATCGATGCCATCACATTTCTGTTCCACAGTCTTTAACTTTCTTTCTGGTTCCAGCTGAGATTGGAACCGCCCCCTTCCCCCACCCCAACCTCCAATTCCGGCCCTCGAGCTGCAGACTGCATCATTTTTTCCTTGCATTTTACCTTAATTTTAATTTTTTTCCTTTGAATATTTTATTTCTATTCATTATTGGAGTCTAGTTGCTTTACAATGTTATGTTAATTGCAGTACACCACTGTGCATTCACTGTGAATCAGCTGTACGTATGCGTATATTCCCTCTTCCTTGGATTTCCTTCCCATTTAGGTCACCACAGACCACTGAGTAGAGTCCCCTGTGCTGCACAGTAGGCTCTCATTAGTTACCTGTTTGTACATAATAGTGTCTATATGTCAACTCCAATCTCCCAGTGCATCCCACACGCCTCCCCTTCCCCCTTGGCATCCGTACATTTGTTCTCCACATCTGTATCTCTATTTCTGTTTTGCAAATAAGTTCCCCTATACCATTGTTCTAGATTCCACATATATATTAATACACGATACTTGTTTTTCTCTTTCTGACTTATTTCACTCTGTATGACAGACTCTAGGTCCATCCATGTCTCTACAAACGGCACAATTTCATTCCTTTTTATGGCTAATATTTCATTGTATGTATGTGCTGGAGAAGACTCTTGAGAGTCGCTTTGGACTTCAAGGAGACCAAACCAGTCAATCCTAAAGGAAATCAGTCCTGAATATTCATTGGAAGGACGGATGCTGAAGCTGAAATGCCAATAGTTTGGCCACCTGATGCAAAGAACCAACTCACTGGAAAAGACCCTGATGCTGGGAAAGATTGAAGGTAGGAGGAGAAGGGGCCAACAGAGGATGAGATGGTTGGATGGCATCACTGACTCTATGGACATGAATTTGAGCAATCCCTGGGAGATGGTGAAGGACAGGGAAGCCTGGCGTGCTGCAGTCCATGGGGTCCCATGCAAAGAGTGGGACATGACTTAGTGACTGAACAACATTATATGGACCACATTTTCTTTATCCATTCCTCTGCTGATGAACATACATGAAAAGATGCTCAACATCACCAATTATTAGAGAAATGGAAATCAAAACCACCTGCTCTCTTAGCATCGCTACACAGATGTCTCAAGATGTCCAGCACAAGACTCTGATTGCCCATTCCCTACCAGCGGTTCCTCCCTGTGCTCAGCCTCTTCCATCACATAAAGGGCATCACAGTTCCTTCACTGCCTAAGGGAAGAATCAAGGAGACCTCCCTCACTCATCTTTCTTTCATCCCCCACATTGGTGGACCCCAAAGGCACCCTGGAAATCCATTCCCAGATTGTCGCCTCCAAGAGCTACCCCAGTCTAAGGCTCTTCCTAAGTTGCTGGATCTACTACAATAACTCTTAGCTTGATCCTATAAAGGATTGAGTGTATCCTAAAAACCCATTCTTTCCTTAACTGCTAGATGGCCCATTCACAGTATGAACAAGAAAATGCCACTTTCTAGCTTCAACGCCCGTGATGGCCTCTGGCTATCTCTAGAATGAAATCCAGGCTCCTTTTGGCTGTAAAGCACTTCCCAGTCTTTTCCAGGTCTGTCACCTCTCAGGAGAACAAGAGCTCTTTAGGTGGGGACTATTCTGTCCTGTCTGCCACTGAGCCCATGTGTCCAGCACACAGTGGGAACTTAGTAACTGTTGACTGACTGTCTAACTGGTTCTACTCCTGCCTCGGCCTTTTTGCTTCCTTGTCTGACAGCTGGACCCCAGATCCATCACTGACCTTGGGGTTCCAGTGCTCACATCAAAGGCTGATGGTGGTGCAGTGATTTCTGTGATGAAGACACTCATTTGAAAATATCAATTCAAGGTATATCTGTTATGATACCTTCCAAGGAGCTATCACGTGGTAAAGTCTGGAATTTGTTGGGAAGAGTGGATTCTTCTCCTTCACGCCATCGCTCATTTTCATCTGAAAGCTCTGTTGTCCTCTGATTGGGGTCCTTTGAGCTTTGAAGACCACATACTGTGTTTTGTCCAGAGGTCAGGCTGCAGCTCTTGAAGAGACCCCTACTTCCACCCCCGCCCCGTGTAGATTACTTTAAGGTGAAATGAGTCTGGGAATGAAGAATGCTCTTCACGGTAGGAAGCCACTAACATTTCTGCATTTGAGAAGAAGAGTAAGCGTCAAACCATTAAAAGGCTCCTGGCTAATGAAACGGAAGGAAAAAGAGCTTTGAGAGCTGCATTCTCTACACTCATAAATACCAAGCAGTGTTCCTAGGTGACCAGAGAAAATGCCTGGGGGACCCAGACACCTTTTTGGGGCATAGTGGGTTCAGCAGGGAGGGAAGGGTTCTGTGCCATTTTCCCCTTCCCCTAAAGGGCAGGCTCCGGGGTTGCAAACTTTTGGGGAACGGTCCTTTAGCCCAGCCTTCAGATCTGCCCCTTGGGTTCTTGTCCACAGGGCTCCGCACACCCAGACTGGCTGCATTCTGATGTTGGTCAGGGACTGTCCTGGGCAGAAGGGAAACATCTTTGATGAGGCAGGAACTCCTTCAAATCCTTAGTGAGAAGGGATTTTCTGAAAGCTGCTTAGATGCTGGGATTCAGCCAGGGGTAAAACGGGGAGCTCACAGTCTTAATGAGTGAGACCTGACTTAAGTCCTTAATAAGTGAAGGACTACAGGCATCTGATGAGTGCCACATTAGAGCAAAGCTCAAATGGTAGGGACACAGAGGATGGAGAGATCAACACGGAGGGCAGGGAAAGGAGTCAGACAAGGGGCCCTGGTGAGCAGACAGCCTGGGTGAGGGCCTGGGGCTGTGAAGTGTCTTGGGGAGCTGCAGACAGATCTGTCTGGCTGGAGCATCAGGTTTAGAAGCAAAGTTGACCCTGGAAGGTCAGTGCTGGGTTGGTCAGTGCAGGATTGGGTCTGCATTTTAGAAAAGATCACTCTGGCCCCAAGGTGAAAAGCAGATTGGAGAGGAAATGAGGGATCAGAAGATATGTGCATCCCCAGTGTTCACTGCAGCACTATTTACAAAAGCTAAGACAGGGAAGTGACCTAAATGTCCATCAGCAGGGGAATGGATGAAGAAGATGTGGTGTGTATATATATACACACACACAATGGAATACTACTCAGCCATGAAAGGATGAAATAAAGCCATTTGCAGCAACATGGATGGACCGAGAGATTATCATACTGAGTGAATTATGTCAGACAGAGACAAAAACCACATGATACCACTTACATCTGGGCTTCTCAGGTGGCTGAGTGGTAAAGAATCTATCTGCCAAAGTAGGAGACACAGGTTCGATCCCTGGGTCGGGGAGTTTCCCTGGAGGAGGAAATGGCAACTCACTTCAGCGTTCTTGCCTGGAAAATCCTGAAAACAGAGGAGCCTGGTGGGCTACAGTCCATGGGGTCGCAAAGAATCAGATGCGCCTGAGCACACACCCACCACTTACAGGTGGAATCTAAAAAGAAAATACAAGCGAACGTATTTGAAAACAAATCTACGGTTACCAAAGGGGAAATGTGGGGGAGGGATAAGTTGAGAGTTTGGGATTTACATATACACACTATATAAAACAGATAATTAACAAGGACCTACTGTATAGTACAGGGAACTATACTCAATATTCTGTAATAACCTACATGGGAAAAGAATGTGAAAAAGAGTAGATGTATGTATGTGTATAACTGAACCGCATTGCTCTACACCTGAATCTAACCCAGCCGTGTAAATCAACTATACCCCCAATAAAAAAGACAAAATTAAGTTAAAAAAGAAGGCTGATGGTCTAACCCAGCCAAGGCTGCAGTGGGGTACAGGAGTGGATGACAGAGGTATCAAGCATTTAGGATCAGCAGGTGGTGGGGGGTTGGTTATAGGAAGAGCTGAGAATAATTTTCATGAACATGGCACATAGCTTGCTCCATATAGATGGGGACAGGGGTTGTGCTTAGAGGATCAGATTTCGGGAGAAGAGAGAGTTCGGTTTTGGACATATGAGTTTGCAGTGTCTGCAGGTCACCTGAGGATGCCCTGAAGGTAGGATGCTCTAGTTTGGGGTTCAAAAACATTATCCCATCAGACATAGGTTCAGACCTAGGGAACATCAACTTCGGAGCAGAAATGGAAGCCAGTAATGGATGAGATTGCCCAGGGAGATTACAAATATGGACACTGGGCTGGATCAATCAACAGGGTTTGCATGTTACATTTCTCACATCCAGTGCCCTGATGGCATGGAGAGGCAGCTGAATCCTTGGTAACCAGGGGAGAAACTGTTTCACGCCGAGGGTCAGTCGTGGGCCTGCATGTAAGCCTCGCTGTGATGTTTAGGACACCGGGGAAGCAGGGTCACAGCTTCTCGGTAGAGGAATGAGGTTTTGAGTTCAGTGTATTCAGTCTGAGTGGGTGAGAGGGGAATGAATATCTAAATGAGGAGACCCTGGTGGCTAAACCTTGGGCCCATGGGGCCCAGATCATTTGAAACAAATCATTGAAATCAAAGGAGACAAGCTCCCCTTGCCACATAGCTGAACTCTTGCTTCTTTCCGAGGTTGGAGCTGCACTGGTTTTGTCTGGAGTGGAGAATGAGGCAAGTTGGCAAATCCTCAGAAGGAGGCACTGATAAGCTATTGATATTCTCAGCCTAAGGAGCCAGCAGCATGTCAACAGTCAGTAGCTTTTCCCACCAGTTTAATCATCGCCATCTGCTCCATCTCACATGCCCTTACTCTTCAGTGCTAAGTGTGATGGGTCCTGAAAAGAGACACGTGGAATGTTGCTCTTTCCTTCTGAGTGGAGTGTTTCATTACTATTTCTGTCACCAAAGACAAATCCTACTGAGTTCAGGACTGAAAGAAGTGCCATTGTTGATTGCAGGATGAGCGTGGGCAGAGGAAGGCTTGAGCTTCATTGTGACAACGGCCCTCGGAGGAGACGAGGGCAGGGGATGTCCCTGTAGACAGTGACCAGGAGGCAAGGTGCTGGGACTTCATGCCAAAAAGTTGCCTGGGCAAGTAAGGGGCAAAGCAAGGTCAGGCACTGTTCAGCTGCTAAGAGGATCATGGTCAACTCCAACTCCAACTGGTAAGTAAAGCAATGCCACTGGTCCATGTTACTGAGACTCCTGGCCGGCATCAGGCATGACTGGATACAACGCTCAGGTGTACCAGACTTGTCTCTCATCTCCTTCTTCTTCCCTTTGTGTGATGCTGCTGTTGAGATGGGGAGAGATGGAGGCAGCCCCAACACAATGATATGGAAGGGGATAGGAATGGGGGAGGTGTTTCCCCAAAGAATAGTGGGTCCCTGAATGAGCTGAAAGAGTAAAAGTCAAACAAGTGGGAATCTTGCAATGAGATCCGGAAGGGTCTGGAAGCAGAAAGCTTTGAGTCGAATCATAATTCTGGCCATCACTGCATTCACAAGAGGACCCTAGTGTCATGAGGTGGGGAGCTTGTTGGGGGCAGGTGGGACCTGTGGGGTGCAGCCAAGTTATTGGGCTTCAGTTGGGAGACTGGTTTTAGATGTGTCTGGGATAGATGGGTTTTAGACCGGTCTGGCGGAGAAGGCGATGGCACCCTACTTCAGTACTCTTGCCTGGAAAATCCCTGGATGGAGGAGCCTGGTGGGCTGCAGTCCATGGGGTCACACAGAGTCAGACACGACTGAGCGACTTCACTTTCACTTTTCACTTTCATGCATTGGAGAAGGCAATGGCAAGCCACTCCAGTGTTCTTGCCTGGAGAATCCCAGGGACAGGGGAGCCTGATGGGCTGCCGTCTATGGGGTCGCACAGAGTCGGACAGGACTGAAGCGACTTAGCAGCAGCAGCAGCAGATGGGTCTGGGATAGCAGGAAGGCTGCCTGCATATTTCCAGTGGGTGGGAGGAGGTCTCTGAGATTTGTGGTTGATACCAAAAGCGTCTTTTCAAACACAGGCAGGGATTTGAGTGGGATCTGAAATGACGATATCCTCTGTGTGTCATGTAACGGACTGTTGCTAACTATATCAACATGTACTGCAGGACAAGCCGTTGCAGTCACCGAGGATTGTGAATGTTATTTGTTACATGTGCAACCCAACTATGAGGGACTTTCAAATAACTGAATAGGAAAATAGATCAATAGTTAATTCAAACATTAAAAGAGTCGAAGTTTTGTTTATTTTTATTTAGTTTTTAGTGCAGTTCAGTCTCTCAGTCGTGTCCAACTCTTTGCGACCCCATGGACTGCAGCATGCCAGGCCTCCCTGTCCATTACCAACTCCTGGAGCTTGCTCAAACTCATGTCCATTGAGTCGGTGATGCCATCCAACCATCTCATCCTCTATTGTCCCCTTCTCCTCCTGCCTTCAATCTTTTCCAGCATCGGGGTCTTTTCCGGTGAGTCAGTTCTTCACATCAGGTGGCCAAAGTATTGGAGTTTCAGCTTCAGCATCAGTACTTCCAATGAATATTCCAGACTGATTTCCTTTAGAATGGACTGGTTTGATCTCCTTGCTGTCCAAGGGACTCTCAAGAGTCTTCTCCAGCACCACAGTTCAAAAGCATCAAAGAGGGTCCTTAGTTTTTAGGATATATTTATTAAAAATATATTATTTTAAAGCCTACAAAAGTTAATAACAATTTAAATAGTAATGTAAGGAAAAATGGGCTTCCCTGGTGGCTCAGATGGTAAGGAATCTGCCTGCAATGCAGGAGACCTGGGTTCGATCCCTGGGTCAGGAAGATCCCCTGGAAAGGGGAATGGCTACTCGCTCCAGTATTCTTGCCTGGAGAATCTCATGGACAGGGAAGCTTGGCAGGCTACAGTCCATGGGGGTTGCAAAGAGTCAGACACGACTGAGCGACTAATATACATAAGGAAAGATCATAGAAATTGATGCATATCATAATTCTAGTCTTTCCTGGGGTGTTTAGTATATTGCTGGATCATTAGATGAACTTAAGCTTGGCTGAGCCCTGCTAGGACCCTAGATTTCAGGTTGGGTTCAGGTCTGCTGAAGATGGGGACGTGGAGCAGACCTGAAGCCAGTGGCTATGTAGGGTGAGTTCTCAAGCAAGTAGAAGCAGCCTCCAGGCCAGCTCAAACCAACGCAAGCCACCCAAGCACGAGTACAGCCTCTGCACCTTAAGTCTGCTGATGTCTGATTGGCCAAAGAAGATCACATGGGCGGGCTCAGCCAGCTGGGCGGGGCTCTAAAGGGAGGGTCTGCAAAGTCACACGGCAAGGCGTGGGCAAGGAAGGAATAAAAATGTCTTCTCAATGAGAAGGGAGGACACTGTACAGGTGTTCTGTGGATGGTCACTATGTATTAGAAAGAAGACACTTGGGTCCCAACTTGTGTTAACAGCGCCATCAACAGCACTCCATTCTGGTAGAACTAGATAACAATTAACTAGCCTCCTAATGGCTTTAGTGTGTGTGTGTGTGCGTGTGTGTGTGTGTGTGTGTGTGCAAGTAATTATTTACCTGCAATGTACACTGTCAATCTCGTAACAGTTTGGTTACTATTAATGAATTAGTAGTAGGAGGTGATTACAATGAATGTTTATGGACTTTGAGATTTAGTTTGGGCCCCAGAAGTCCATTCTACATGGTGCTGTTTGGATTTGACCTCTTTTAGCTGGATGCACTGTTTTCACTCTTGACCTTTCGGCATGTGGTTAGCTGTATACCGTGCGCCTCTCCTATTTCTTTCTCTGTCTGTGTATATATGTGAGTGTGCATGGGTGCCTTCACGTGTGCTCAGTCGTGCCTGACTCTTTGCAGCCCCATGGCTTGTAGCCTGCTAGGCTCCTCTGTCCATGGAATTTTCCAGGCAGGAGTACTGGAGTGGGTTGCTATTTCCTCCTCCAGGGGATCTTCCTGACCCAGGGATCGAACGCTTGTCTCCTGCATTGGCAGGCAGATTCTTTACCACTTAGCCACCTGGAAAGCCGTATATATGCTGCTCAAAACCTCATGGCAACTCCTTTCCTTCCTGTCCATGCCCCTCTTCCTGGTCACCCACAGCCAGGCTCTGATGCCTCCACAATCAGCTCCCTGCCCAGACCTCTGCCCTGCCTTGCCTCTGGACACACCCCCTGGAGAGGCCGCAGCCCCTCAGCCCCCTCCCGCCTGAGCCCCATCCTCCCCCGTGCTTGCTGCCCTGGTGTCTGGTGCTGCAGTACACCAAGCCATCACGGCGGGCCTCTGAGTCATTCCCGCATTTGATGAACACATCCAGGTGTGACAGTTCTGCCTCCTGCCCTCACACTTCTCCGCTCCTCTAATCATCATGGGTGTCTCTCTCCTGAGCTTTCCTCATGGTTGCTTTCCCCTCCTCCTGCCCACAGCACATTCAAGCCCGCACATCCCGTGGCATCAGGCCTGGCTGTAGCTCTGAGATGCGTTCTCTGTCCCAGTCACAGAGTCATCAACGAGACCGCCTGCCTCCCAGGGCTCTAATTTAAAGTGCATAGTACGGGCCTCCACCACACACGCACAGAATCAGAATTCCTGTTCTGGGGCCTAGGAATCTGCATTATAAGGCACTCCTCAAGTGATTATTAGGTTCCCGAGTTTGGGATCTAGTGCTATAGAACAAAGTCAAGATTCCCTCCTGGCATGTATAAGAAAGGCCCTATCCTGAGCTTCAGTCTCTTCAGCTGCAAATTAGAACCCAGAATTTGCTTAGAAATCTTGGGATTATTGGGACTTTCCTGGTGGCTCAGATGGTAAAGAATCTGCCTGCAATGCCGGAGACCTGGGTTTGATCCCTGGGTTGGGAAGATCCCCTGGAGAAGGGAAAGGCAATTCACCCCAGTATTCTTGCCTGGAGAATTCCATGGACACTGGTGGATGTGAGAGCTGGACCATGAAGAAGGCCGAGCGACGAAGAATTGATGCTTTTGAACTGTGGTGCTGGAGAAGACTCTTGAGAATCCCTTGGTCTGCAAGGAGATTAAACCAGTCAATCCTGAAGGAAATCAGCCCTGAATATTCTTTGGAAGGACTGATGCTGAAACTCCAATATTTTGGCCACTTGATGTGAAGAGCCAACCCACTGGAAAAGACCCTGATGCTGGGAAAGATTGAAGGAAAAAAAGAGAAGGGGGCGACAGAGGATGAGATGACTGGATGGCATCACCGACTCAATGGACACGAATTTTAGCAAACTCCAGGAGAAAGCGAAGGACAGAGGAGACTGGTGTGCTGCAGTTCATGGGGTTGCAGAGAGCCAGACACGACTTAGCGACTGAACTGCGACCTGGGATCATGGAGTCTTGGGACATGATCATGAGATCATGTATGTGAAATGCAGTGCATAGTCTGGCCCTCGGGAGATAAAGAGCATGTCAGCACCTCTGGTTCTGCTGTTGCTCTTCGTGGCACCAGAGCCTGGGCCCACGGACCAGGCCCACTTGGCCTGCTGGTGTCATCCAGCCTGCCTGCTGCTTCTAGGAACCTGCCCCGTGAGCTGTTTTCACTTCTACCCAGGCTCTCCCAGCCCTGGGCCTCCCTTCTCCTTGAGCACCTGACTCTTGGTGGGGAAGGCATTTCACTCTGACTTGGTTCCAACTTTCCAGGCTCTTGTGGGGTTCCTAGCGCAGAGCTGTGCAACTCAGCATTCAGAATGAACTGATGATTCACTGGGCGTAGATTCTTCTTCTTCGCGCCTGGCCGAGGCCCCTCTGTGGTCTTCTCTGCTCTTCTCTGGGCTCCAGCAGACTGATCTCTAAGGATCACATGGCCACATTGCTTTGCACGCTGGCTTCCAGTTGGGTGTCTCTATTAGCTTTTTCAGGCACCCGGAACACGCCCCACCATCTGGTTTAGACAATGGAAATTCTTTTCTCACAGTTCTGGAGGCGGCAGACTCTGAGATGAAGCTGTTGGCTGGGTGGGTTCCTCCTGAGGCCTCTCCTTGACCAGCAGAGACCGCCTTCTTCTCCGCCTGTCTTCATACGATCCATCCCCCGTGCCCCCACCTGTGTGTCTGCGCTCCAATTTCTTCTCGTAAACACACCAGTCACATTGGATGAGGGCCCACCCTAACTACCCCATTTCACCTTAATTACCTCTTTAGGGGCCCTATCTTCAAATGCAGTCACATTATGAAGTGCTGTTAGGACTTAAACATTTGAATTTTGGAAGGCGCAACCCAGTCCCTAAGAGCAGCCAGCAGGAGGCACGGTTGGAGATGAGAGGGCGGCGGCGAAGTGAGGACCATTTGCTCCACCTCCCTCCTGCCCTAGCATCTCTCCCCAAAGTGCTTCCTCCTGGTAACATCGCTCCCCCACTGGCAGGGTTGGCACCTGCTCCCCTGGCATGGGCCTCTGGGCACGTTGGTGTCCTTTGTTGGTCCTCTCCAGCCTGCCACCCCCTGGGACTCTCCCTTCATTAGAGCCTCTCCATCTGAACCACCTGAGATAGATTCTGTTCCCTGCTGGGGAGCTGGTGGGTACGCTTTGTTCATTCATGGTTAGTTCAGCCCTGGTGGTCTTCGACTCGCTTGTCCCAGACACCCAGTCATATTGCCTTTACCCAGTGGAGAGGGGTCAGAATCCATGCTGATGGAACAGCGCTGTTGTTCAGTTGCTAAGCCATGTCTGACTCTTTGCCACCTCGTGGACTGGAGCACACCAGGCTCCTCTATCCTTCTTTATCACCTAAAGTTTGATAAATTCATGTCCCTTGAGTTGGTGATGCTAACCCAGCCATCTCATTCTCTGCTGTTCCCTTCTCCTTTTGCCTTCAATCTTTCCCAACATCAGGGTCTTTTCCAATGAGTCAGCTCTTTGCATCAGGTGGCCAAATTATTGGAGCTTCAGCTTCAGCATCAGTCCTTCCAATGACTATTCAGGACTGATTTCCTTTAGGGTTGAGTGGTTTGATCTCTTTGCAATTCAAGGGACTCTCAAGAGTCTTCTCCACAATTTGGAAGCATCAATTCAACGTCACTCAGCCTTCCTTATGGCCCAACTCTCACATTTGTACATGACTACTGGAGAAACCCCAAAATCTAAGATCATGACATCTGATCCCATCACTTCATGGCAGACAGACTGGGAAACAGTGGAAACAGTGACAGACTTTATTTTTTTGGGGCTCCAAAATCACTGCAGTTGGTGACTGTAGCCATGAAATTAAAAGATGCTTGCTTCTTGAAAGAAAAGCTATGACCAAGCTAGATAGCATATTGAAAAGCAGAGACATTACTTTGTTGACAAGTCTGCCTAGTTAAAGCTATGGTTTTTCCAGTAGTCATGTATGGATGTAAGAGTTGGAAAAAGCTGAGTGTCGAAGAATTGATGCTTTTGAACTGTGATGCTGGAGAAGACTTTTGAGAGTCCCTTGGACTGTAAGGAGATCAAACTAGTCATTCCTAAAGGAAATCAACCCTGAATATTCATTGGAAGGACTGATGCTGAAGCTGAAGCTCCAATACTTTGGCCACCTGATGCAAAGAACTGACTCATTGGAAAAGACCCTGATGCTGGGAAAGACTGAAGGCAGGAGGAGAAGGGGACCACAGAGGATGAGATGGTTGGATGGCATCACTGAGTCAATGGACACGAGTATGAGCAAGCTCCAGGAATTGGTGATGGACAGGGAAGCCTGGCGTGCTGCACTCCATGGGGTTGCAAAGAGTCAGACATGACTGGGTGACTGAACTGAGCTGAACTGCAGAAACCATAGCTTTGACTCTACAAACCTGTGTCACCAAAGTGATGTCTCTGCTTTTTAATATGCTGTCTAGGGTTGTCAAAGCTTTTCTTCCACGGAGCAAATGTCTTTTAAATTCACGGCTGCAGTCACTGTCTGCAGTGATTTTGGAGACCAAGAAAGTAAAATCTGTCATTGCTTCCACTTTTTCCCCTTCTGTTTGCCATGAAGTGATGGACTTGGATGCCAAGTTATCAGTCTTTTGAATGTTGAATTTCAAGCCAGCTTTTTCACTTTCCTCTTTTCCCCTCTTTCACCAAGAGGCTCTTTAGTTCCTCTTCACTTCCCGCCATTTGAGTGGCATCACCTGCATATCTGCGATTGTGAAGCAACAGGACACGAGGAGAGAGGCTCCCCTCCCTCTCTGACGGTAAGGAGAGCTTCTTGGAGGAGACAACACTGCGGCTGCAGCGGGGACAGATCTGGTGAATGAAGAAGGAGGTGAGGTGGGACAGAGGCCACAGCAACAGCCAGAGCTGAGAGCTCTCAAAGCCAGGATGGCCCTCCTCAGGCCATCTCCACGGTCATGCGGCTAAAGCCTTGGAACCAGCCTCAAACCTTCTCTTTCTCTCCCTTCCTACGTTGGCCTGTCACTGAGTCTCCTAATATGCTTCCCCTCTCTCCATCCTCTTTTCTCCATTTCCCTGACACTTTGGTGTGACAGCTTGAGATGGGGGGAGGGTGAGGTCTTATCTGGCTGTTGTGTGGCTGGAAGAAATGTGAAAAGATGAGCTTTTTAAGAATTATTTTAATTGGAGGGAAATTGCTTTACAACAATGTGTTGGTTTCTGCCGTTCAACAACGAGCATCGGTCATAATTATGTATGTATCTCCCTTCACTCCTGAGCCTCCCTTCTCTCCCCCATCCCACCCCTCTAGATCATCACAGAGCCCCGGGCTAGGTGAGATGAACCTGTTTTTGGACATCTCCTTGATGACTTGCAGTAACCTAGGCAGTTTATCTTTTGTAGGTTTTGTTTCTTTTTAAAAGCTGTTTTGGCTACACCCCTCTGCACATGGGGATCTTAGTTCCCCAACAAGGGGTTGAACCTGTGCCCCCTGCAGGGGGTGCTCAGAGTCTTAACCACGGGACCACCAGGGAAGTCGGATAGATTTTATTTTTGACTTTCATCACATTCTTGGGAGGTAAGGTGGTACTATCCCATCAGTTGATGAAGAAGATGCGCCTCAAAGGTGCTTGTGGAGTGTGTGGTCTCTCTGCCTTGAAGATGACCTTGATCCGGACCCAGGGCCAGACCAGGACTGGTGGTGGTCTGTCTCTGGGAGGTGCCAGGGGTGAAGGGTTGCAGCGTGCCCCAGCTCAGGTGCTTAGAGACTGAGCTTGTGTTCCCCACAGCCAGCTGCAAACAGCCTTTCCGGAGATCTGGAGGGTCCTTGAAGGGAGGTTTTATTTCTCTGGGCAGCTCTAGGTGCATTTTCACCCAGTGGGCCCCAGAGAGGAGATGAGAGCAAACTTGTGTTTTTTTTTTTTTGGCCTGCCTGCTGGTGAAATGGAGAATATTTTTAGCAGATTTGAAAGCTTTGGAGACAAATCCTGTTACTCAGGGCCCAGCTCATAGCAGGCACTCAATAAACCTTTGTTGAATGTTGCTGAATGTTACTCATTGGCACAAATGATCCTCGGTGAATGCGCACATTAGGGGATTTGATGAAGATGTCAGCCATCCTGACCGTAAAAAGTAATCTTTATGATGCCATAAAGAGGAACGCGGACAATAGCTAGAATGTCATCCGTGAGCGCAATAAATATTTCCCTGAAGTTCCTCTGCCCATCAGAAAACCACATTGCATGCACTTTCAAAACCAGTGGCTCGTTTCAACTTTATGTAAAATGCCGTCCTTTTTAATGGGAAATGATTGGGTTTGCAATTAACCGAAATGCACAATAATCATGTCCACCTCGACTGATTTATGGGGCATCGAGAATTGCAAGAGGGTTAGTGGGCAAGCAGGGTTTTCGGTGCCGCCAAACACATTCAGGATGCTGTTCCCGGTGTGGATTAAAAAAGAGAGCCTTGGATGATGTGGTTATTCAGTCAGCCAGCCAGTGCTTGCTGAGAGCCTGCTGTGTGCCAGGCGTGGTCCTAGGGATTTAGAGTTGAAAGGTCAGAGGTGCTACCCCCCAGGGGACTCACAGCCTAGGGGTAGCCAACGGCAAGAAAATGTCACGGGGTTGTGGGGAGGTGTGCCCAGGTCACTAGGAGAGGACAGGGAGGGAACAGCAAAATGTAACTTGGACGGGTCTGGAGACATTCAGGAAAATGGAAGGGATTCTCGAGGGGTGATGCAGGGAGCTAGGCGAGGGGGCCCGGGGTCCATCCTGGACCTGGTGGAGGACTGGGAATGTGGGCAGCAGCTGGAGGAACGGTGTGGGTGCTGAGGCTGGGCAGGTAGCAGGGGCCAGGGCGGGGTGTCGAGGAGTCCGCACATCACCCATACCTGCCTGGGGGGGAGATGGAGTTGTAACTCTCTAACCTGGAGACGGATCTACACTGGGCTGCCCCGGTGGACAGAGAGAATTCCTTATTTGAAACTGGGATCTGTTTCCCTGACGTTCGAAATCAATGGCCATTGTCCTGGCGTCTGCAAGATCCTGGAGTAAGCCTGCGTTTTTTTCAGGTTTTATGATGGTTATTTATAGTTTGCATTTTTATGGAGTTGACAGTTACAAAGCCTACCTCTGTAAGTATGTGATGATAAACACCCTCTAAATCTTCTCGGGGCACAATATCATAGCCTCCTTCAAACATGCCCTAAATGGCATACTTTTCCTTTCCACACAGTCCACAGTGTCAGTTTCAATCTTAATTTTTTTTCCGTTTATAAGTGTGATCTGCTTGTTGTAGAAAATTAGGAAAACGCAGATGGCGAAAAGAAGACAAGGGACTTCCCCGGTCATCCTGGGGTTAAGACTCCGTGCTTCCAAGGCAGGGGGTGAGAGTTTGATCCCTGGCTGGGGGACTAAGATCCTGTATATTGTGTGATGTGACTTTTTTTTTTTTTTTTTTTAAAGACAATTGTAAGTAGCTTGCTGGGCACTTCTTTCAGCCAGACTTTCTCTGGATTGCCTCTTCTGCTGGTTCTGGGGCACTCAGGTTCCTTCCCGTGACTCAGTTCAGCCCACATTGTCTTCGGTCTCACATTCAGCATGAATCCCGTCTCTTTGCCTCCCTTTCACAGGCTCACGCCGAGGTCTTGGTTTTCCTGTTTGTCCTCCCCTCCCTCTCCAGTGCCCTGGGGTGGACACTCGGAAGGGACTTCGCTCGCCGGGACTGCCCTGGCTCGCGTCCTGACTGGCTGCGGGCGCTCGTCTGTGTCAGGCCTGAGGATGCTGGTAGCCTTGTGGGGCACGTAGAGGAGCTATTCTGGGAGGCTGTGGGGCTCCCCAACACCGTTTCCAGACGCTGGAGACGTGGCTCTTCTTATCCTCTCGAGTCACCCACAAACTCAGCTCTGTCCTTTGGCTGGGGGCGGGGTGGGTGGTCGTTTCTCAGTGGGCTGCTCTCTTGGGTAAGGCACCCCCACCCCCCGCCTCCCAGCAGGTGTCGTTTGCCCCCCAACAAGCACAAGCATCCTTAGTGGGGCGCGTGGCAGAGTGTGTGTGCAGTCTCTGCGTCTCCCCAGCACCTGTCATTGCCTTCCGTTGGGCTGTTGAACTCGGTGTGTGCGCTAGTATCTAGTTAGGATTTAATTAGAAGCTTTGCCTCTTTATTATTGAGATGACTTCATTCGCTTCTCTGCTATACCCTTTCATAGGTTTTATCCTTAATGCTATGTTAGATTTATAAAATAGATGAGAGCATATTCCTTCTTTTTCTCTACTTTGGAACAGTTTACATAATGGGAGAATTATCTGTTCCACGACCATTTGGAAGAGCACGCTGTGGCAACAGTCTGGCCCCAACGCCTTTTTTGGGGAGGCAGTTTTTCGAAACTTGCTTGCTTTCTCCCATGCTTGCTGGTCATTGCAATTTTTTCTCTTTGAGACAAATTTAGTACTGTGTGTTTTCCCAGAAAATGATCTACTTCTTTGAGACTTCGAAATATACTAACATAGAGTTGTACCACCTTACTCTCTTATAGTTAAAAAAAAAACCCTTGCATAGCTGATCTTCTGTCTTGTTAAAAAAACAACCCTTGCATATCTGTTCTTACATTTTGTTAAGAAAACCCCCTTGCATATATGTTCTTTTGTCTTGTTTTTCATTCCTATATATTTTTTGTCATCTCTCTCTCTTTTTTTGATATTAGGATTTTCAGAGGTTTCGTTACTCAAATGCAAGTCTGTAGAACCTGGTCTTAGAATTCCTGCTCATTTCTACAGTGGTTAATTTCTCTGAGTTCTCCTTTATCATGTCTTCTCATCTACTGTCCTTGGGCTTAAAAATTCTCTAGTTGATGTTTATTTAGTATTTTTAAATAATACGAATATTTAAATCTATGACAATTCTCAGATGACAGCGTGGTCCCTTTCTTTTAGTCCTACAGCTCTCAGCCACAAAATCTTGCAAATTTTTCCTGTAGCTGCTGCTGCTGCTAAGTCGCTTCAGTCGTGTCCGGCTCTGTGCGACCCCATAGATGGCAGCCCACCAGGCTCCCCCATCCCTGGGAGTCTCTAGGCAAGAACACTGGAGTGGGTTGCCGTTTCCTTCTCCAATGCATGAAAGTGAAAAGTGAAAGTGAAGTCGCTTAGTGGTGTCCAACTCTTAGCGACCCCATGGACTGCAGCCTACCAGGCTCCTCCATCCATGGGATTTTCCAGGCAAGAGTACTGGAGTGGGGTGCCATTGCCTTCTCCTTTCCTGTAGCTAGAAGAGCTCAAACCTTCTCTTCCCTATCAGCAGCCCCTCCATAGTGATTTCTGCTGCAGCAAACCCATCTGCTTGTTTTGGAGTGGCTCCTACTGCACTTGGTAGGTGACTTTGAGTGCACTTGACGTGTGTCTGCTTCCTTCATACGTTCAGTAGGCTCCTCCTGCGACGAGCATGCCTTTAACTCTCCCGGTTTCTCCTGGGACCCTTGGTGGAACTCAATTCCCATAACATGGCACCAATTCTAGAATATCCCACTGTGAGATGGAAATGGCATCCAATTAAAGGCCAAACCTGGCCTAGAGACTTCAGCCACCTGAAGAGTGGCTGTCTACATTAGCCTGTAACACAGCCTCACCTACTGCTTGATCCAGACCGATGCTTTGAGGAGGGTCTTCCTGTAATACTGGCCGCTGACAAGACAGCATGGGTGAAACAGCCCTCCCTGAGATGGGAAAATCCACTGGGATGTCCCATGCAGTCCACTGTAATGCAGCTAAATTGCTGATGACCCATGGCAGGGAAAATTCTGCCCAATGCACTGACTACAGATTGGGACCCTGGCCATAAGATACACTGACCCCAAATTTAGTGAAATAATCCTTTACACAGATGCATGCACTGTTGCTGATGACTTAACTATATGGTCAGGGCCCCAGACACCCCGAGCTGGATCGCTAAGGTCATACCCACGTGAAGTACTTGCCTGTACTGAGTCCCAGAGCTGGTCATGAATTTGGCCTTTGTCACCCAGGTACATGCCCACAGGAAGCAATCATAGCTAAAAGGGAGCAACCCGTCAGCAAGCGAGGCTGTCCGTCTTCTCTCCTCCAGGATCTTCACCCTGGGGTGGGGCGTGCAGTCACCCATTCCTGGCCTAAGCTGGAGACAAGAGGGTGTGGGATCCCACGGACACTGACGTGTGCTCCTAAGTCCTCAGAGGACCTCAATTTTCTGTCTGCCTGACATGGTGCTGGTGAGTGTATCCTTTGTATGAGTAAAAATGTGTTAAAACTGATGCCACCTTCTCAGACCCATCCGATTCGAGTTCCTGCCCTTTCATGACTGTGAGTTTCAGTTTGGAGTGGTTATATAATCTATCATGTGTACGTGCTAAGAAGCTTCAGTCGTGTCCAACTCTTTGCAGCCCTATGGACCATAGCCCACCAGGCTCCTCCCTCCATGGGATTCTCCAGGCAAGAATACTGGAGTGCGTTGCCAAGCCCTCCTTCAGGGGATCTTCTGGACCCAGGGGTCCAACCTGTGTCTCTGATGTCTCCTGCATTGGCAGGTGGGTTCTTTACCACTAGTGCCACCTGGGACGCCCATATAATCTACCATAGCAACAACTAGTAATTACTGTCTGTTACT
Organism: Ovis aries; assembly: GCF_016772045.2. NCBI lineage: Eukaryota > Metazoa > Chordata > Mammalia > Artiodactyla > Bovidae > Ovis > Ovis aries. The sequence continues at coordinate 13,329,760 of NC_056071.1, read as the reverse complement.
AGAGGCTGGGCACTCTGCTAAGAGCTTTATATATATTAACTCACTTCGGCAGATAAATACAATGATCTTTTCTTTTCTGTTAATTTCTTTTTCCCCCCTCAGCAAAGGAAATAGAGGCACAGAGAAGTTAAGAATTTGTCCAAGGTCACACAGCTCTAAGTGGTGAGACCAGGATTCAAACTCAGGCGAAGCGCCTCCAGAGCCTGGGTCATTAAAATCATCCCTCTTGATGATTTGCAGGTCACTGGAGGGAAGGTTTGGGAGGTGAAAATAAAAAGAATTCTGGTTATCTTTGAAAATGGCACCCCTCGGCTCAAGATAGTTGCGTTATTTTTCTGATCCCCAAGAAGCATCTCCTCATTTCCTTTTAATCCGTATGTTTAGTTCTCGCAAAGAACAGAGCCTTCTGCCTTCCACCTTCCTCTGACTGTGCCTCAAATACACTGTATAGATCTTACGTGTGACATCATTTCTTCCAAGATTTTTGCAGCAGGTCGGCTCTGAGGCCCAAAGTTTCTGGGTTTTTGTTTGTCAGCTTGCTTTGCTGTGTGTGCCTCGGTTCCCAAGCAGGAAGTGGGGTGTGCGCGGCTGTGGTCCATCCTAGAGGCAGCCCAGCTGTGGGCTCCATCACCCGCAGTCCTTGCAGCTTGGCGCTGGCTGCCCCCAGACGCTGCAGCCCGTGAGATTTGGAAGGAGAGGGTGACTGCGGGAGGCGTGGGCTGTGACGGCTGCGCCTGAGGCCCCAGGAGCCCGAGCAGCAGGGCAAGTGGCTGCGCCACAGGCGGCCAAGCCCGTGGTGTCCTCGTTACCTGGCCATGACCCGGGCAGCGGCTGCTTGTCCGGAGTACATTCTGGAAGCTCAGCTCCGGGTCTGCTCGTCCAGCCCCGCCATCCGTTTGTCAGGACCTCATTCCCTTTCTGTGTAACTAGGTAGAGTGGCCAACGTTATTTGCAAGTTGTGAGAGTTTTCTTTTCTTTTTCTTAAACACAATTGGTTCAGATTGTGACCCCATGAAAAACGAGACCCTCAGATTTCTTTCCCCATTGCTGTTCTTAGGCATCCTTCATCTGGATGTATGTGAACAACTGAGCTTGGCTGCGCTGGGCCCAGCCCCCCCGCCGGTGAGGCCCTTGGAGGCCTTGTCTCTGCGGGAAGCCTGCCACCGAGCAGCACACTGCCCCACTGCCAACGTCTTGTCCCCAGGCTGCAGCACAGCACGCTGGCTCCCGAGACTCAGTTGGCCTGGTCTCTGCTCCTGGGAAGGATGGCCTGAAGCCCTTCAGTGTGTCTGCCTCTCTCTGTCTCTGGGGCAACACTGGCACCCCTCGCCTGGAGGTAGGGATCCCCCTTTTCCAGAGGCTGCCCTGCAGAGCCGTGCTCATATGTGATATGGGTGGGACCATAGCTATAGTCTGGGTACATTTTCCCTCCGTAATTCCTTTGAGGAAGTTATCTTTTCTAATTCCCAGACCTCCCAGGGGGGTGTATGAAGTTTCATTATAGTATAGTTTCTCAAGTGGCAACTTATGATCCTCTAATAATATATAAAATTGATTTCGAGGTCTGGACCAACATCGAATATATAGAAGTTCATTATAAATAGGAAGAATAAGTAGTGTCTTGAGTATCCACTTATTTGTAGGTGTATACACCCATGGACAGAAGAGCCTGGTGGGCTACAGTCCAAAGGGTTGTAAAGGGCTGGACGTGACTGAAGCGAGTTAGCGCACACACACACATTAAATGATCCGAGGCAGAAGGAAATGATGTTAGGCCTGCACAAGACGCATGGGTAGCAATCGGGTCCATGAGATAAACAGAACCAGTAGATGTGTGTGTCTATCTATTGATTTCTATCTGTAAACAGCATTCATAATGGTATCTGTATATAAATACGTATCTGTATATATATGTGTCTTTATGTATTTGTTGTTTAGTCGCTAAGTCGTGTCTGACTCTCTTGTGACCCTATGGACTGTGGCCCGCCAGGCTCCTCTGTCCATGGGACTCTCCAGGCAAGAATACTGGGTGGGTTGCCATGCCCTCCTCTAGGGGATCTTCCTGAGCCAGAGATCAAACCCGTGTCTCCAGCACTGCAGGCGGATTCTATACCCCTGAGCCGCTGGGAAAGCCCGTCTTTATCTACAGATTGACTGATTTTGGAGAGCTGGTTGACAGAACTGTAGGGGCTGCCTAGGCAGTTCTCAGACCCACAGGACAGGCTGGAGCTCTCAGGCACAAGCTGAAGCTTCCGTGCACAGGCGGTGTTACTGCCAGCTCACCCTGCTCGTTGCACGACGGGCCAGTGAATCCAATGGACGAGGGGCTGACGCAAGGAATAGACTTTATTCAGAAGCCAGCTGACCAGGGAGATGGCCGGCTAATGACGCCTCAAAATGACCATTGCTGGGATCTGGATGCCAAGTCCTTTTATGGATCGGAGATGAGGAAACAAAGTGAAGAAAAGGCCATTAATCTCGCGAATATCTCCTAGGATGGCAAGCCTCAGGCAGGGGGCTGTGTTGGTTTCTTCTTCCTGCTGTCTACAGGTGGACAGGGTTCTGAGCAAAGGCGCTTCAGTGTAACAGTCAGGCAGAGGGGCGGGACCCTCTGAGGCAGACCTTTATGTGTGATTATACTAAGAAGAGCAACGGAAAATAAGTCAAAGAAACAGTTTCAATGTGGAGTCGGAATTGACTTCTCCCCGCAACACTAGGTTTCTTTAAGGGAAGTCTGAGCCCTGCCCTTAAGGCCTTTCAGCTGATGGATCCAGACCACTCCGATTATCCTTATTTAAAGACAGGTATCACATGGGATCACTTATATGTGGAATCTAAAAAAATATGATACAGAGCCAGAGCCACAGACAGAAGCAATCTTATGGTTACCAAAGTGGAAAGGGAGGAGGGAGAAATTAGGAGCTTGGGATTAACAGATACACACTACGGTATATAAAATAGATCACCCGCAGAGACCTACTGTGCATCCCGGGAACTATATTCTGTAATAACCTATAAGGGAAAAAAAGCTGGAAAAGAATGTATTGTTTGTTGGCGAGTCACTAAGTTGTGTCTGACTCTTTGTGGCGCCATGGACTATAGCCTGCCATGGGATCTGCCTGGCAAGAATACTGGAGTGGGTTGCCATTTCCTTCTCCAGACAAAGAATATATATATATATATATATATATATATCAGTTCAGTTCAGTCGCTCAGTTGTGTCCGACTCTTTGCGACCCCATGAATTGCAGCACGCCAGGCCTCCCTGTCCATCACCATCTCCCAGAGTTCACTCAATCTCACGTCCATCGAGTCAGTGATGCCATCCAGCCATCTCATCCTCTGTTGTCCCCTTCTCCTCCTGCCCCCAATCCCTCCCAGCATCAGAGTCTTTTCCAATGAGTCAACTCTTTGCGCGAGGTGGCCAAAGTACTGGAGTTTCAGCTTTAGCATCATTCCTTCCAAAGAACACCCAGGGCTAATCTCCTTCAGAATGGACTGGTTGGATCTCCTTGCAGTCCAAGGGACTCTCAAGAGTCTTCTCCAACACCACAGTTCAAAAGCATCAATTCTTTGGCGCTCAGCCTTCTTCACAGTCCAACTCTCACATCCATACATGACCACAGGAAAAACCATAGCCTTGACTAGACAGACCTTTGTTGGCAAAGTAATGTCTCTGCTTCTCAATAGGCTATCTAGGTTTGTCGTAACCTTTCTTCCAAGGAGTAAGCGTCTTTTAATTTCATGGCTGCAGTCACCATCTGCAGTGATTTTGGAGCCTCCCCCCTCAAAAAAATATATATAACTTTGGTGTACACCTGAAACTAACACAACATTGTAAATCAATTATACTTCAATCAAAAAATAAAGTGAGGGAGCGGGGTTGGGGATGGGGAACACATGTACACCCATGGCTGATTCATGTCAATGGATGGCAAAAACCACCGCAATATTGTAAAAAGTAATTAGCCTCCAATTAAGATAAATAAATTAATTTAAATGAGAAAAAATAAAGTGGACAAAAGTTTTAAGAAAAACAACTGATGATAGACTTTAATCTCATTTCCAGAAAACCCTCACAGGGACACCTAGCTTGTGTTTGAATCCCTGGGGACTGTATCTTGGCCAAGCTGACACATAAAACTATCAGAATACGTGTGAGTATGTACTGGGTGGCGATTAAAGCTGAATTCCTTACACTAAGCTGTAATGTGAAGAGCACAGGGGAAATCCGTGGGCCCTCCTGCCCTCTGATTGAGGGGCAGATCTGAATGCATCTGCCCCTCTCTCCTTGGTCACGCCCTCCAGTCTTTTCAGGCCTGGGGGAGCGCTGGCACGCCAGTGTTGCTCTACGTGTGTTGGATGTTTCGGCTTCCTCCAGGGAGTGGGGAAGCCGCGTGGAGCGAGGGGAACTGACATCCAGGACACTGGCTCCCTGGATTGCGGGCAAGCCTGGAATCAGGCATCGCTCACAGCCTGGGTCTGAGAATGAGCCTCACTGTTGTCAGGGGACAAAAGGAAGAATCTGCTTCCTGGGCCTCAAGGTGGATCCTAAGATCCCAGAGAGTCTCATTCTTGTAAGAGGAAGTGGGGGGTGGTCCCAGAGTGGAGACGCTTACAAGCAGGAAAAACTCCCCAGCCCTGATACATCAGGAAACAATGCCTAAGGAAGCGATTTGAGAAAGATACCAGAGGATTGCTTCTGCTTCACACAGCTGCTCATTATTCCTGCAGTTCAGCTCTCCCGGGTCCTTTTATAAAGGGAACAGATGACTCATATATTTCCCAAGCCGAAGATACTGGTAAGGAAGGAATATATGACGTCATGGAGAAACAGAGAAATCCTCAATTGTTAATGTAGAAGAGCATCATACCAGGGATCTTCTTTAACTTATGCGTGTCTTTCTTAGGGCAATTCAATTGTTCCATGAGCGAGCCAGGTGGTCTGTGAGGAGCTGGGCTATGAAGCTAAGATGAGCCTTTAAAATGCCCAAGAGGAACAGAAGGGGACACAGAATCTCAGCGCAGTGAGAGCTCTGAGTGCCGAGGACACGTGGTGGAGCCTGGGCCTCTGCTGGTCGCTCAGTCATGTCCGACTCTTTGTGAGTCCATGGACTCTAGCCTGCCAGGCTCCTCTGTCCATGGGGTTTCCCAGGCAAGAGTACTGGAGTGGGCTGCCGTTTCCTTCTCCAGGGGATCTTCCCGATCCCAGGACTGAACTCACGTCTCTTGCACTGCAGGCAGACTCCACCATCTGAACCACCAGGAAAACACGCACGATGGAGTGAGGAAGTACATAAAATGGTGAGCGCCAGCGATGCACCAGGCACTGTAGTTGGCACTGGGGATGGGGTAGCATGCAGGGTGGAGATGGAGCTGGGACCTAGGGGGGGAGATTAGCATCGTAACAGATGTTTGCCGGTCACCCCAGTGTTAATCACTGGCCCTACCATGGGCATCCCACCTTAAGGTCCTGCTTCAAGCTCCAGTTTACATTTCCTGTGGAACTCCTGTTCTAGAGGGCTCATCGGTGCCCCCACTCCCACCCCTGGCCACATAGCCGAATAGGATCTTACCTGAGGAAGTGACATTCCCCAAGGGACATCACTGCATTAGAGAAATCCCTCTTAACAGTCAATCCCCGAGACCAACAGATCAGATGGATGAAGTTTGCTTGAACTGTTCTGTTTGGTTTTAGAAGCATACCATGGTATTTTCCTTCTTTGTCCCTCCAAAGAGCCTTCTTGGCCCCTTGCATCTGAATGCTTATTAGATTTTGCTCCTCCACCCCCAGCCTCCCTAACTGTCCTATTTATAACTTTCAGCTGTTGGCAGGTCCTCAGTGTTGAGCCTTTGCGGAGACATATGCAGAACAAGATGCCTGTGGGTTGTCTGGGAACATGGGCTGGGGTGATGCAGTCACCCAGGCCAGTCTTTTCTTTCAGAATTTATAGGGAAGGCTTGGCTTTTCAGAGCCTGGGGTTGGTGATGAAACAGTCCTGTGCCTGGAACATAGTGAGGTGGGGGTGGGGGTGGGGGTGGGGCACATCCCCCTGAGGCCAGAACTGGCTAAAACCAGCTTTTGGATGCACCAATCAGTCAATAATTCTCTAGCAAAAATTAGAAATAGCGGTTTCAGTTACAAGTTGTCTTAGCTAAAACAACTTTTTTTTTTTTAACAGAAAGTGAGATATTTGGGACAAAGTTTAAATAAGGGTTTTGGGCAGAGAGCTTTTTTCTGGACCAAAGATGCAACTGATGTTGGGTCACTTTGTGGCCTGTAAATGGATCTTCTGAGAAATGTGCCAGGGGAAGGTTGGTGGAGATGGAGATTAAAGGATGCTGGGGCTGTCTCTAGGTTTAAATCATCCTTGCTAAAACTGGCCCTGATAAGTGCGCACGTCCTTCAGTTGTGCACAGCTCTTTGTGACGCCATGGACGATAGCCCGCCAGGCTCCTCTGTCCATGGGATTTTCCAGGCAAGAATACTGGAGTGGGTTGCCATGCCCTCCTCCAAGGAATTCCTGACCCAGGAATCGAACCTGCGGTCTGCTGGGTCTCCTGCATTGGCAGGTGGGTTCTTTACTACTAGAGCCACCCAGGAAGTGTAAATAATTCCAGAGTGACCTCCAGTTTGTTCCCTGGGGTTTGGAAAGCTACACTTCCCCCAAGGCTTTACCTGCTTGCTGTCAAGGGAACAAACACCATTTTAGAACTTGCTTCCCAAAGTCTGATTGCCCTCATTCTGAGAAGCTTCTGCTGAAGACCTTTTGAACTATTTTTGTCCATCGTTCTATCCAATTCATTTGAGATCATGGATCTATTTTTGAACTCTGCTGTAGCATCATTACCCTAACTTCTCCTGGGCTATCTTGTTTAAAAGGTGCTCTCCCTGAGATTTATGCTGCCTCAGTTTTTTTCACTTCACAGAGCTTCAGATTAAAAAAAATTCTGTTTCTGATGCTCAGTATCTTGGTCTGAGATGGGCTCGCAGGGGGAATTTTCTCCCCTAAATTTGTCTCGGGCTTTACCACGTCAAACCCATTGTAGTCCAAGTCAACAGAGCCCCAAAGGTCTGGGCTGGAGTATTGCTAACTCTCCGGCTCATGGATCGAGCCAGACAAAGCGCCTGAGGTCAAAATGTGGTATCCCCAAGCTGTGTCCAGATGTTTCTGTGTGAGCTGGAAGAGGAGGACTGCTCCCTCTTTGTCTGAGATCATGTGGAGTCCCTGCTGTGCACCAGGTAAACATTTATCACCCCCTCTTCAGTATTCTTTGTTCATATGACTGCTTAAGCTTTCAATCTGGAGAGTCACGCTTTTTAATTGAAGTACAGTTGATTTATGGGTTTCTGTTAGTTTCAGGCGTACAGCAAAGTGATTCCGTTTTATGTATGTATTCTTTTTCAGATTTTTTCCCTTACTGGTTAACAAAATATTAAATATAATTCCCTGTGCTAAAAGTAGGTCCTTGCTGGTTCTCTCTCTCTTTTTTTTTTCCCCATCTGTTTCTCTCTTTTGCTGGTGTGTACTGACCCCAGAGGGTAGGGTCTGTGTTCTAGACCAGTCTTCAGGCTCCTGGCTGGTGAGGGAGGAATAGTCAGAATCGACAGGTGGTTGTTGAATGACTGAGTGAGTGTATGATGGGTGACTTTCTGTCAACTTGACTGGGCTAAGGGATGCCCAGGTTGCTGGGGAAATGGTTTCTCTGATTGTGTCTGTGACAGCGTGTCCAGAAGAGAAGGGCTAGAGTCAGGGAACTGGGTAAGAAGTTAACCCTCACCAGTGCTGGTGGGCGTCTTCCTATCTGCTGAGGACCTGAATAGAACGAAAAGGTTGGAGAGGAGTGAATTTGCTCTCTGCTGGAGCCGAGATATCCAGCTTCTCCTGCCTTTAGACGCTGGCAGTCTTGGTTTTTCTGCCTTTGGATTCTGACCACTGGCCCTTGATTCTCAGTCCCTTGAACTTGGGCTGGATTGCACCCCGGGCTTTCCTGCTTCTCTAGCTTGCAGATAGCTTTTGGGGCTTCTCAGCATCTGTAACTAATCCCTATAATTCGAATTGTGGTGTTGGAAAAGACTCTTGAGAACCCCTTGGACTGTAAGGAGATCAAACCAGTCAATCCTAAAGGAAATCAATCCAGAATTCTTCATGGGAAGGACTGTTGCTGAGGCTGATGCTCCAATACTTTGGCTACCTGATGCAAAGAACTGGAAAAGACCCTGATGCTGGGCAAGATTGAAGGCAAAAGGAGAAGGGGGTGGCAGAGGATGAGATGGTTAGATAGCATCACTGACTCAGTGGACATGAATTTGAGCAAATACCAGGAGATAGTGGAGGACAGAGGAGCTTGGTGTGCTCCAGCCATGGGGTGGCAGAGTGGAACACGACTTAGCAACGGAATGATAACAACGAAAATCTGTATAATCTATCTCTCTCTCTGTCTTACCTGTTATCTGTCTATCATCTGTCTAATCTATCTATCTCTATTATTTATCCATGTACCTATTGGGCTTCCTTGGTGGCTCATGCAGTAAAGAATCTGCTCGGAATGAGGGAAAACTCGGTTTGATCCCTGGGTCGGGAAGATCCTCTGGAGAAGGAAATACTAGAAGAATACCCACTCTAATATTCTTGCCTGGAGAATTCCATGGACAGAAGAGCCTGGGGGGCTGCACTCCATGGGGTCGTCTATTGGTTCTGCCTCTTTGGAGAATTCTGACTCGTAGGAGAGAACGAGTGATCTGTCCCCAGCCTGGGGAGCTGTGTTGTTGTGATGCTGTCTGCCTCACTTGGGATTTATCCCAAACCGGTGTGGTCGTGGGTGGGCCATCAGGAGTTGGGCCAGGCTGCAAGGTGCAGGAGGACAGAGAAGGGGGCTACCAGGGATGCACTAGGTGATGCCTGGCCTGGCTTCTCAAAGCCTCCGTTTCTTCATTTGTGGAAAGAGCTAATGAAAGATGGTTTCACCAAATTCTTGTACAGTGAATCCGCTAAGAACTCACTGACCATCTTGTTTCTTTTTATGATATTCCTGTAAGGTAGAGAGAGACGAAAACTGTCCAGCTGGGCCCTGCAGTGATGTACATGAGGTGGTGGTGGCTGGTACCTACCAGACCTGCCCCCTTCCCAGGGCAAGTATATAGTTGTGCCTGTCTATTCTTCTGAAGTGAAACTTGCAGTTTCTATAACCTACTCACCCACTGACTAAAAAAAGCAAGGCTGTCACTGCTGCATAAGGGAAAAATAGCAAGACATATTTATAATAAAATATTTTCTGTTGAATAATGAAGTAGAAGAGTCTCAGTGAATGAGTTCAAGTTTTTAAGATGTAACATAATATGCAACTGAATAATTTTGAAACTTTAACAGTACTTGAGCATTTAAAATCAGGGCTCTTATATTCATGCACGTTGGTAGGGTTACCATGAGCACAATTTCTTTGGATGCGCACCTATTCAGGTGTGTTTACTGGCAACCAGGATCCTATGATACTGTAGGGAACGGGATTTTCCAAAATAGTGAATGGCACAATTGCTTATAAATGAGGCAAAGAATCATTTTTTTTCAAAGAGTAGTTGCATTCCTGGAAAACTATATTAAAAAAAATTCCTTGTTTTTATATCTAAAGTGGAGTCAGGTTTCAAGCTCTGATACTGTATGCAGAGTTTTCACCTCTGTGACTGTCCCTAAGTCCATTAGAGAACTGTACGGGACACGGGGTCATTCTTTATTCTGCACAACTGTCTCTGCACAGAGACGCCTGGCGTCCCTCTCTCCCGGCCACTGAATGCTATCCCTGGGGCACTGCCATCGAATGACTGTGAAAACCTCCCCACATTTCTTGCAAGTCCCCTCTTATGAGTTTCTGCCCTTGTTGAGAACATTTGCATTTATTTTGCGACTGGATATCTTTACTTCTTAATCTCTGCCGCCTACTTCACTCACCACCACCCTCCCCGCCGGAAACCACCTGTTTGTTCTCTATCTCTGAGTCTGTTTCTATTTTGTTTTGTTTTGTTTTTTAGATGCCACAGGTAAATGAAATCATATGGCATTCATCTTCCAAATAACGAATACTCGGAACAATTTACTTTTTGGCCGCACTGGGTCTTCACTGCTTTGTAAGGGCCTTCTTCAGGTGTGGGCTTTGCCTAGTTGCAGCGAGTGGGGGCCACTCTTGGTTGCAGTGAGTGGGCTTCTCGTTGTGGTGACTTCTCCTCCTGCAGAGCTCAGGCTCTAGGGCACGCAGGCTCAGCAGTTGTGGTGCGGGGGCTCAGCTGCCCCGCAGCATGTGAAATCTTCCCAGACCAGGGATCGAACCTGTGTCCCCTGCATTGGCAGCTTCCCAGGTGGCACAATGGTAAAGACTCCACCAGGAGGCACAGGAATTGCAGGTTCCATCCCTGGGTCAAGAAGATCCCCTGGAGGAGGAAATACTGGCAACTTGCTCCATATTCTTGCCTGGAGAATCCCACGGATAGTGGAGCCTGGCCGACTGCAGTCCATGGGGTTGCATAGAGTCGGACAGGACTGAGCATGCATGTCATTCCCCTGCATTGGCAGGTGGATTCTTATCCACTGTGCCACCAGGGGATCCCTCAAATAATGAATACTTTATTGATAGCACTTGTATCAGTTAAAATGTTTTGGGTTGCAAGTAGAGAAAATTCATCGAGAGCCAGGTTAAACAATAAGGAGATGCATTGGCTGATATAGGGGGGAAAGGAAGGTATTGAATATTGCCTGCTGTGAAGAGGTGCAGTGAGTGTATTTTCTGGAGCCAGACTAGCTGGGTTTATATATTAGACCCGCAGTGGGGTGGCCCCCTGTCCAAGCATACACAACTGTATTGCCTTCAACAAGTGACCTAACTTTTCTCTGTCTCAGTTCTATCATCTGTGAAGTGGAGTAGACCCATTGAAATGTCCGACCCCACCAGGCTCCTCTGTCCACGGGATTCTCCAGGCAAGAATACTGGAGTGGGTTGCCATTTCCTTCGCCAGGGGATCTTCCAGACCCGGGGATTGAACCTGGGTCTCCCGCATTGCAGGCAGATTCTTTATTGTCTGAACAACCAACTGTAAGTTTGTGGTATTTTGTTACACAGCGATAGAAAACCAGTGCAGCTGGCTTCCTGCTAAGGTTGTTTCCTCGGGTGCTTGTAAGAGGGCTGCCAGGAGTTACTGGTGCCAGATATACACCTCTAGTGGGAGAAAAAGGGACTACTTCATTATCTGCTTTTCCTTACGGACAAAGAAAACTTCTCCAAAAGTCCCCAGAAAACTTTCTCTCATATCTCATTAACTGATGGAATTGGGTCAATGTACTTGCTCCTTAATGCACTGCTGGTGGTGGGGACTGGTGTTAACCACTGTTTGTTACACGGTGTCAAGTTTTAAAATGAGACAATTAAAAATGTACTTGAAATGGAAAAAAATTGGCAGTGAACAGAGAAGATAAAAAATTGGCCAGTACTTAAATCTCTTTGTGTGTTCCATATTCCCATTGGTGGCCCACTGTCCAAGCATGTACAGTGTATTCAAATCCCCATGAAATCTGGATCCTCGGATTGGATGGAACTTAAGACAAATGAATTACAATCCAATCTTAAAATTGGATGGGGTTTAAGGTAAGGGAGGTTGGATCACTGGCTGCCTTTGGAGATGAAGGAAGGCGGGGTGGGTGAGCGTCCAGGTTCCTGGCCTCAGTCTTGTGTATGAGGCATTCTCAGGCGCTTATGGGATCTCCAGTGCTCAGTGGGTAGGTTGGAAATACGAATCATGAGCTTGGGAGTGAATGTCGGTGATGGACTTGGGGTCCCTTTTAAAGTGTGCAGCCCAGTGATTTTTATTATATTTACAGTCTTTCTTGATGTTCTAAATGTATATAAGGAAAATTTTTAAAGTCCTGCTTCATGCCCCCAAATGTGCGGACAGGGTGGAGGAACTAGAGCTGAGAGACACAGCTCTAAGCCTGTGGTTTTCAAAGATCCTGAGCTGAAAGGCCAGTTTTCACATGTCCAACGCTTGGTAGACCGGTATGTGGTCCCAGGGCATATGGCTCGTTGTGGCCTGAACCATGGGCACCTCTGTACGTGAGTTAAGTGATGCCCAAACAAGTCTACGCATGGATTCATCAGCCAGATCCATTGATCTCCTGCTTGGATATCGTGGCAATTTCAAATTGCCACACAAGTTCCAAAGGGCTCATTCAGGCACTGGTCTGTGAATCACATTTTAAGTAACACTAAGGCAATGGCAACCCACTCCAGTACTCTTGCCTGGAAAATCCCATGGATGGAGGAGCCTGGTGGGCTGCAGCCCATGGGGTCGCTAAGAGTCGGACACGACTGAGTGACTTCACTTTCACTTTTCACTTTCATGCATTGGAGAAGGAAATGGCACCCCACTCCAGTGTTCTTGCCTGGAGAATCCCAGGGACGGGGGAGCCTGGTGGGCTGCCGTCTATGGGGTTGCACAGAGCCGGACACGACTGAAGCGACTTAGCAGCAGTAGCAGCACACTAGAGGAAACTTCTAGAAAATTTAGTACCCCTATAGTTTTCTTCCTGGTTCTCCTTTTTTTTTTTTTTTTGTAACACACAGATTCTTTTCTCCTAGGTCTTAGTCACCTCTTGGGCTCAGCTATGGCCTCCGAGTTTCCCCACAAAGCCACGTTGCCATCAGAGGCAAGCCCCAAACACTGCTGACAGGAGCTGGAACTGGAGCTGGCTGGCGGCCATGATCCCATTCATTGTCTGCAGGGCCAGGCTCTCCTGCACAACCACACAGGGTCTCAGCTCCAGTTTCCTCATCTCTGTGGATTCTCCTGGATTCACAGAGGCTCAGCAGTCTGGGGACCAGGGGAAGAGGCAGAGCTGGGAGCTTCCAGGCCCCCAGGCAATATTTAAAGAGAGCTCAGTGGCCGAGTGTGGGGAGTTATCCGATGCAAAACCGTAATAATAGCCGAATACTGGGAAACCTTTATTGAGATGTAGCAGTCAAACCACACAGTTGTTAAGCAACCATAACGATGTCTTCAATAATCAGTTCAGCTGGTCTCTATTTAACGTAATAGCTGCCTATTAAACATAAATTAAGTACAGAGTTAAATGTCTCCAGGACACAAAAACCCCCAAATGCCTGCCAAACCCAGAATGGAGCCTCTGGCTGAAGGGAAGGGGTTGGGAGGGCGGCCGCCTGGCCTGGGTGTGCTCCGGGCTGGATGGAGCGGGAGCCCTGCGCCCTGCCCAGCTGTCTGCTCATGAAGAAGCAGCTTTCCCAGGGTCGGGATGGGGAGAGGGACCAGCTTTGCTGCGCACTTCAGTCCCTATTACGACTCATAAATCTTTCAGTTTCATAGACATTCCCGAATATGCCAGAAATACAGAAATGCTTCCAAGAGGCCCTGTGAGGCCTCGATGGCCTCGAAAATGCCAGAGTGCTTGTGAGTTCTGCCCCTTCTCCCCACTCCCCCTCCCAGCCATAGACAGGCCCTTATCCCTGGCTTGGACCGCAGTCGGAGATTTCCAGCCCCCAGCCTCCTTCCAGACCATTCGCTACCCTGCCATCGTTCAGCCGTCCCTCTTCCTTCCTCCTTCCTCCTCCTCTCCCTTCCTCCCTTCTTCCCTCCCTTCCTTCCCTTCCCCCTTCATCTCCCCCTTCCTTCCTTCCCACCTCCCTCTCTTCCAGAAATACTTACTTTGCACCTACTGTGTGCTAAACACTCTGGGAGCAATACAGTGGCAGTAAAAACAGATCCCAGGGCTTCTATTTCGGTGGGGGAGGCAGCCAGTGGTCAGCCTGCTTTTTTTGGGACACAGCCTGAACTCAGACTCTTTGGACCTTCTCTCTTCTGATCTCTAAGCCCCCAGGAATAAAGGCCTCATTTATTTCCATTCTCATTTCCTACAGCTTCCTCCTTCCTCTTCCCAACAGGCCAGCCATTAAGTGCACCCAGTTATTTATGTTTCTTAGGACTCCTTCTGGGGACCGCCTACATAGAATTTACCCGGGATTATAGCTTCAAATGAGGGCTTCCCTGGTGGCTCAGACAGTAAAGAATCTGCCTGCAATGCAGGAGACCTGGGTTCGATCCCTGGGATGGGAAGACTGCCCAGAGGAGAAAATGGTAACCCACTCCAGTTTTCTTGTCTGGGAAATCCCATGGACAGAGAAGCCTGGTCCACCGGGCTGCAAAGAGTCGGACACGACTGAGCATGCAGGCATACTCAGAGATGACTGGGTATGAATCAGTGCAGAGCTCTGTTGATACAGCTGTGCCCTCTGGAACAGGAGTCCCCGCAGGCCAGCTCCTCTGCACAGCCCAGTCCCCGGATGGCTCGCTGCCTGCTGGCCCCTGCTCCTGGCCGAGTAAGGCAAGAACGGCAGTGTACAGTGACTAAGAGAAAAGGTTCAGTCCTGGCCCCTCTACTCTCTGGCTCTGTAGCACTGTGCACGCAACCACTAGGAACGTGTTTGCCCAAGTATAAATGAGGATGCGGACTGAAAAAAAAAATACACAGCCTAAAAGCTGAGAGTTATGTTTTATTTGGTGGCCACAACTGAGGACTTAAGCCTGGGACACAGCTTTCGGTAGCTCTGAGAGCCTGCTCCAGAGAGGTCAGGGAGGAACCAGGACATATAGGAATTTTTGCAACAAAGACTAGGTAGTTGGAACATGAAAAGATTCTAATTAGAGAACACCAGGCAGCTCACGTTGAGGAATTTAGCACTTTTCTATGTATGGGAATATGCCAGAGTCTGTGCTCCTGAAATCACTCCTTTGATACGCACCTTGGCTACCTGGGGCCAGTGTCCCGTTTTCACATCCCGAGTCTCCTCAGGGCGCTCTGTCGGGGGGCTGGTGGCTGCCGTGACTGGTGACTTGGTGGGCATTCTGTTTCCATCCTGAGTCCCCTCAGGGCTCACCATGGGCATCTATAGCAGCTGATGGCTCCAGCATCCTTTGTATACTAACCTGGCAGGCAGCATTCTTCGTCCTCAGGGGCAATTCACCGGATTGCAGGGTTGTCTCGAGGAATAAAGAGTAAATGCATATGGTGGCTCAGAGGGTAAAGAATATGCCTGCGATGCAGGAGACCCGGGTTCGATCCCTGGGTCAGGAAGATCCCGTGGAGGAGAGAATGGCAACTCACTCTCAGTATTCTTGCCTGGGAAATCCCATAGACTAAGGAGCCTGGTAGGCTGCAGTCCATGGGGTCACAAAGAGTCGGATACGACTGAGGAACTAACACTTTCACTTTCAATAATTCTCCAAACCGATGCTTTCACCCTTGAAAGTGCCCATGAACCACGTGGCTGTCTTGCTGAACTATACATTCTCATTCAGCAGGTCTGGGTTGGGGGTCTGTGGTTTCATCCCTAGCCAGTTCCTTGGTCATTCAGGGCTGCTGCTTGGGAACCCCAGTCTGAGTAGCAGTGGCTCCAAGGGTGGATTCTTAGTAGCATTATTGATATTAAAACCAGTAGGCATATGAGAAAACACAGTGAAGCTTTTCATTAAAACACAATGAATTTCAGTTTGGAAAGCAAAACCCTGTAGTGTCTGCTGCCTGTCAGCTGGGCTCAGCTTGGTGGCCAGAAAGTGGCTCCCACGACCTGTCATTTATGCATCCCCAAATGTGATATTGTCTTGTCCTCTCCTCTACCCCTGGAGGAAGCAGATGGAGGGTGCTGGGTACCGGGGTGGGCGCTGGTCTTGCCCTGGGCAGTGGTGCATGGCTGCAGGGAACAGAGCCTGACCACGCCCTGCCTGTACCCAAGAGTGTGTGCACAGGAAACTTGCCCATGTACTTAATTCATCTAAATGCTGGAGAAGATATGTCTGGGGCTCTTTGTAGCACTTGCATCTTTATTTTCTTATTGCCTCTCTTCATACTACCCCCTCACCCTTATACCACAGAAACAGCTCTTGCTAAGAGCGTTCATTACCTTCTGTCACTGCAAACAACGGATATTTCTCTGTCCTCTTTCTTGACCTCTCCTCAGGGTTGAAGGATGATGATCCCTCCCTCCTTCTTGAAACACTCTCTTCCTCTGACTGTCCTGATGTTCCACTTTCCCGGTTTTGCAGGATTGCCCTTTTTTATTGGCATTAAATGTCAGAACTCCTGAAGAATTGAGTCCTAGGCTCACTCTCCTCTTCTTCTTTATTTTTGGGAGGTCTCATTCACCCTAGTTGTAAGCCTTAAGTCTGAAGTCATGTAAGTCTGGTACCACTTATCTGAGTATAGCCCAGACATTTGTAGGTTATCTCTGCAGAACTACTGAGCAATTGCCAACCCCCTCTCAGAGCTCTCAAAGGCATCTCAAGATCAGAATGTCCAAAACCACACTTGTGATCTGTCTTGCTTCAATCTGTCAATTTCCAGGTTTCCCAAATCAGTGACTGACCCCAGTTTATAGGGGGAACACCTCAATATCATCCTCAACATTCCCCTTTCTCTCGGGGTTCCTGAGTCGGGAAGATCCCCTGGAGAAGGGAAAGGCTACCCACTCCAGTATTCTTGGGCTTCCCTGATAGCTCAGTTGGTAAAGAATCTGCCTGCAATGCAGGAGACCCAAATTGATTCCTGGGTCAGGGAGATCCTCTAGAGAAGGAGTAGACCATCCACCTTAGTATTCTGGCCTGGAGAAGTCCACGGGGTTACAAAGAGTCGGACGTGACCCAGCGACTCTCACCTCTTAAGGAGTTTCTCTCAAAACCTGTCTATGACTTTTACATCTTAAGGAGTTTCTCTCAAAACCTGTCTACTTTGCTTAACCTCCCATCACTGCCACCTCTATAGGGCTGTGATTACCGTTTTGGTTTGGAGCACCACTTGCCTTTTCCTCTACTGGAGGTGATCAGGAAAGCCAAGTATCCCACAAAGGCGAAGACAAGCGATGGATTTCATCTCTGCTCTAAGAAAAGCTTCATTCAATATGGCAGAAAACCATTCTTGTGGGATGGCTTGGATCACAGACACAGGATGGCTTGGACCAAATTAGTCCAGGCTTGGTTTCCTTTTGTGGGGTAGGATTGGAGTTCACCTTTTGCCGTCTACCAGAAAACGCTTCCTGAGGGTGTAGGCATTGTTGTCTCATGTGGGTGACTTGACTGCTAAGGATGCGTGCATGTCTGCTCAGCCCCTTCAGTTGTGTCCGACTGTTTTGTGACCCCAGGGACTGTAGCTCGCCAGGCTTCTCAGTCTGTGAGATTCTCCAGGCAAAAATACTGGAGTGGGTTGCTATTCCCTCCTCCAGGGCATCCCCCCAACACAGGTGTCAAACCAGAGTCTCCTCTATTACAGGTGGATTTTCACTGCTGAGCCACCAGGGAAGCCTGACTGCTAAGGATAGGAGGGAGAAATTATATCTGTGTGTGGGCTGATCAATTTTGCTTTCCACATTTTAAGAGCAAATTCATTCGCTCTGTATAATAGTCTGGAAACATGTTTTCTTTGTTCATCCATTTACTCATTTGGGAAGATCTATTTTGGGGAGTAATTTTTGCTTTATTGACAAGACAGTGTAATCCATAATGAGGAATTTTCCATTTTCACGCTTCTGCTGAGGACTGTGGGAGGGTGAGAAGCATAGTGATGGAGACAGGCAGAGCCCGTCCTGTCCTTGACTTTGCCCCTTGCCTGAAGGGCTTCCTGGGAGCAGGTGTCACAGTCCCCAACTCCACTGAGATGAAACCTTGGTTTTTATGTTTGTTTGCTTATTTATATTAACAGCATTTTGCTGTAAATCCAGAGCCAAGGCATACTTACACATTTTTTAAAGATTATTTTATTTATTTATTTTAGGCTGTGCTGGGTCTTCGTTGCTGCTCGTGGGGTTTTCTCTAGATGTGGCGAACTGGGGTCTATTCTCTCACTGCGGTGCCCGGGCCTCTCACTGCACTGGCATCTCTTGTTGCTGAGCACAGGCTCTAGGGCACGTTGGCTTCAGAAGTTCTGGTTCCCGGGCTCTAGCGCGCAGGCTCAATAGTCATGGTGGATGGATTTAGTTGCTCCACCATATGTGGGATCTTCCTGGACCAGGGATCCCACCTGGTCTCCTGCATCGTTAGGTGGGTTCTTCACCACTGAGCCACGAGGGAACCCCCAGAGCACACATTTGATGCCTTGGATTTCTCTTAGTTAGCTGGAAATCATAGTCTTTGCACTCAGACTATTTGGTTTCAAATTCTAGTTAAGCCTCTTACTTCCTAGCTGTGCATTTTGGGGCATGTGACTTACCTTTTCTTTGCTGTGGTTTCTTCAAGTGTAAACTGGGGATCATAATACTATCTCATTGTTAGTGCTGTGAGGATAAACAAGATGGTGTGTGTTGTTCAGCACTTAGCCCAAGACTTTGTTTTTGGTGGCTAACCTTTTCTTTTCTTTTTGACATCAGTCTCTTTATTTTTCTTCAGTTTATTCTTTCTCACCATCCTTTCTTGGCATATTGTTTCTATCTATGCCTCAAACATGGGCTTTCCTGGACCTTCTGTCTTGTTTTACTCAGCACATATTCTGAGGGTGATCTAATTTAGTCTGTATCAACTCTTCTTTCCTTGGGTTTGACCCCAAGATCTGAAACTCTAGCCCAGCCCCTACACTGCAAAACCCAGACTGCATCACTAGAGACCTGCTGGCTATCTCTGCATGGATGTCTCTTGGACACTTTTCAGTCTGAGACCCTCTTTCTACCTCACCTCCTTTCCTCAACAGCAGCAACTCAGCCTTCTCCTTTCTCCTCGATTCCAACTCCTTAACATCCTGGACATTGTCTTTGAACATGTGTCAGGCTTTCTAAATAATAATGATTATATTACTATACGACTTCAATGGAGAAGGTGATGGCATCCCACTCCAGTACTCTTGCCTGGAAAATCCCGTGGATGGAGGAGCCTGGGTAGGCTGCAGTCCATGGGGTCGCTAGGAGTCGGACACGACTGAGTGACTTCACTTTCACGTTTCACTTTCATGCTTTGGAGAAGGAAATGGCAACCCACTCCAGCGTTCTTGCCTGGAGAATCCCAGAGACGGGGGAGCCTGGTGGGCTGCCATCTCCAGGGTCGCACAGAGTCGGACACGACTGAGGCGACTTAGTAGCAGCAGCAGCATACAACTTCAATAACTAAAAAAAGGTAAGCCAGATAATCAAACTCTTATTCTTAAAACATGGTAATGCCTTTAAACGCAAAAGTACTTCTTGCTTTTGTCCAACTTGGCTACAAGTTAAATGTTCCCAAGATCTCCTTCTCAGGTTTGGTAATTCATTAAAATGGTTCACAGAACTCAGGAAAGCTGTTTACTAGCTGTATTGCCAATTTATTATGAAAGGACACAACTCATGAGCAGCTAGACCGATGAGCTGCACAGAGAGAGGTGAAGGAAAGGGTAGCAGGCTTCCGGGCCCTCTCCAGCTGTACCATTCTCCCCGCTCCGTCATGTGTTTAGCAATCTAGACCCCAAAATCCTTAGGTGAGGGTTTGCTTTTCTTTCCTTTTTGAAACTGGAATATAATTGCTTCTCACTGTCGTGTTAGATTCTGCTGTGTGACGTAGTGAATCAGCTCTATGGATCCATCTATCCCCTGCTTCTTGGACCTGCCTCTCACCCCGTCCCCAGCCCCCTCCCTCTAGGCCATCGCAGAGCATTGAGCTGAGCTCCCTGTGCTATACAGCGGCTGCCCACGAGCTAGCGATTTTACACACGGTAGGGTGTAAATGTCACTCCTCGTCTCCCAAGTCACCCCACCCTCCCATCCCCGCCCATTCTCTGCACCTACGTCTCTATCCCCTATTCCTGTCCTGCAAATAGTTTCTTTTTGAAAAATGGAGGCATCATTACACAGGCATGATTGACTGAATCACGGACTGTTAGTGATTAACTCAATCCCTAGCCTCTCTCCTCTCCTAGAAGGTCAGGGGTGGGGCTAAAAGTTCTAACCCTCTAACATTGCGGTTCGTGCCCCTAGGCGTCATTCTATTAGTATAAATTCAGGTGTGGTTGAAAGGGACTTATTATGAATAACAAAAGACACTTCTCTTTCCCCATCACTCAGAAATTCTAAGGGTCTCAGGAGCTTTGTCCAGGAACTGGGGATGAAAGTCAGATACATGATGCTCATCACATCCCAGTATCACATCTTTTCTTTACATGTAAAATGAAATAAAACTCTTCACTGTGGCCAACTGTGTGGTCTTTATTCTATCATCTTCATTGGCTGAGTGTTGGTAGACTCTATTGTTGATCCATGTGAAATAAGCACCAGGTGGAGAAATGACTCTTTTCTCCAAAGAATAATGCTTTTCTGCCAGAACTGGAGCTTCAAAATTGCTCACAGCTTAGTACAGGACAAGAAATTACCAGCAAGAAGAAATCAAGATTAACTTTGAAAATGGACAGAAAAGCAGAAAAATAGAACCGTGAAGAATGCCAGTATAACTCATAGCTTCATGTTGACACACCCGAGGAGTGAAGGAGAGTCGCAAAATTTCAGCTAATTGTCCTGAAACTTCACTTGAGAGTTAGCTGGGTCTCAATTTCATCTTGGCTGTCCCTTGAATGAGTCACTTTTTCTCTCTGAACCTGTTTTTCCCCGTTTATAATGGGTGGGGGCGGGGATTGGGCTAGATCACTGGTGCTTCTAGGGAACAGTCTGAAAGTGTGTGGGGACATTTCTGATTGTCACAGGGATGGGCCTGGGTTCTACTGGCATTTGGTGGGTGGAGACCAGAGAACGATGGTATTCTGCACAGGACATCCTGAGTCGGTCCCACCAACTGTTCCTCAAGTAGGTAGACATCCTGTTGTGGTCACCTGGGCCATGAACCTAACTCTGTTGTGCATGTACACTCAAGCCATTGCTTCATGGTTGCACCGAATTTTCAAGAAGGCAAGCACCGCCTCAGTGGAAGAAAGCATATATTGACACTTTGCTTAGTTTGTAGCTCTGCAGAGTTGTTCACCGTTTCTGAAAAATCATGCCTCTGATGACAGCATTGCTTCTAGTGTCTGCTGTGACAACACTGCCTCAGACTGTCTGCAGCTGTAGGCTCTGAGTGCATGGTGATTCTATACCGACTGTTAATGTACTTATTTAGGTTATTTTAAAATGTCAGCTAGAAAGAATGAATGTGGATAATATATCAAAACTAGATATAAGCATCTGACTTGTTCTTTTCGTCTTCTAAGTGTGAAATGAAAATGAAATGAGAAGTTAGTCATTCAGTTGTGTCTGACTCTTTGCAATCCCATGGACTGTAGCCCACCAGGCTCCTCTGTCCATGGAATTCTCCAGGCAAGAATACTGGAGTGAGTAGCCATTCCCTTCTCCAGGGGATCTTATCAACCCAGGAATTGAACCTGTGTCTCCCACATTGCAGGCAGTTTCTTTACTGTCTGAAGCCATCAGGGAAGCAAGCATATTTGTTCTTCTGAGTGTATTTGTTCACAAACATTCAAAGGTTGAAATTCATCTTATTGTATTGTAAATTGCTTTATTTCTTATTGTTTATAGCACAGAGTGCTATATTTATTTTTAAAATTATGTACTTAGGTAGGTTATACATCTATAATTCCATTTAAGTCTAGGAAAGGGGATGGTAAATGGAAATTATTGCATTTAGAATGGATAAACAACAAGGTCCTAATGTATAGCACAGAGAACTATATTGAATATCCTGTGATAAACCATAATGGAAAAGAATATAAAAAAGAACATATATATATGTATAACTGAGTCACTTTGCTGTACAGCAGATATTGGGACAACTCTGTAAATCAGTTATACATTACTAAATTTAAAAAAGTCTAGCAAAGGAGATATTACAAAATATTTGCTATAAAAATAGGGTCTTGAGTCTAATAGGATTAGCACTCTTTGGAGTGGGTAATTTTCAGTTCTGATATTTTAGGAAAATGAAGTAACATCAAATGATACAAAACAGCCAGCCAGAACTCTTAACAAAAAGAATGAATAGCGCAGTAACCAAAGAGATTGAATATGCCCTTCACAGTGGCAAGTCTCCCGCACCCGCCCCGTTCAAACAAATGCCAATTACAGAGCCCTCCATGTCTTCATCTCCACTGGGAGTTGAGTCCACCCTCATAATCTTCCCTGGCAACTGTTGCTAGGAAGATGCTGCTTCTCCACCTGACCTTCCAAAGACTTGAGGTTATAGCTGGTTTGTTTCCCAGCTGCTGATGAGGAGGTCACATTTGCCCTGCCAGAGGGATGGAGAAACACACAAACAGCTCAGATAGCAACAGCACACAGAGGATGCTGGGGACTATACGCTCACACGGGACTTGGTGGCCAGGAGATGTTTGATCATTGCCTTCCGTTCCTGGAGGCTTGGGAGGGAAGAAAAAGACCATCACTAATCTCTGCCTTGCACTTTCTTGTTTCAGCAGTGGTGGAGGCACTATAGGGAACTTGCTAGTTTGGCCCCTTTCATTAAGTCTGTTGGCAGAGCTTGTGGCTCACAGGCAGGCGGTGTCCACGTCTCATTGCTTCAACTTGCGCTGCTCTGTTCTTTTGAGATTGCTGAATTGTGATAGTGATTATGATAATGATAGCTACCATTCGTTGAAACTTGCTTTGTTCCTGGCATTGTCCTAAGTGTTTTTCTTGAATTGCCTCATTTAATCCCCACGGCAACCCTTTGAGGGAGGTATCACAAACTCCCCTATTGTACTAATGAAGAAACTGAGCAGAGAGAGGTTAAGTCTCTTGCCCAGTTCCACTTAGCCACTTTCCTCTGCTGTGTTAATCTGTGCTGTGATTTTATTTTTTAAACATTTACTTATTGATTTGGCTGCCTTGGGTCTTACTTGAGGCACCCGGGATCTTCCGTTGTGGTGTACAGTTCGAGCTCGCGGGCTCCGTTGCTCCAACTGGAGTCTTAATTCCACAACCAGGGATCAAACCTGGATCTCCTGCTTTGCAAAGTGAGTTCTTAACCACTGGACCACCAGGGAAGCAACTGTGCTGTGATTTTAAGAGACTCTCTTCTTCAGTTAGCAGATGGACATCTGCCTTGCAGGAAGACACACATTGGCCATGCCTTGGGATTGGAAAGTATAAACATGCAGCAGAGAAGGTTCCTATCTTCAGATTGTTGCAAAAAGTTTCCTGGTTTGGGATTCGTGAGAATTTCTTGACTCTCAACCAGACCCAGCTTCTAACAGTGGCAGACATGGGGTGGAATGGGGGCAGAATTTAGGGAACACCACATGGCTATGAGAAGCTTAGGATATTTCCCCATGTGTTAGAAATGTAAGCAAGCCAGTGTTTTTAGAAGTGGTGAGCTGCAGATGGGGGCTGGGGCAGATGTCCGTTTGCATCATTGAGAACCCTACAGTCCTCTCAGGAGTCAGAGATCATTAGTGGGTTGAAGGAGGAAGCCAAGTGTCTCAGACAGTCCAACCATAGGCAGACCACCCTGGTGCTGAGAAAGCCAGGATCACTGAAGCATCTCCTTTGCAGGCTTCGATCCTTGGGAGAGTTTAGCTTCATTTCCTTTGATGCTCATGGTATTTAAGCCCATGCCTAGGTTGTTGTTGTTTAGTTGCTAAGTTGTGTCCAACTCTTTGCAACCCCATGGACTGCAGCATGCCAGGCCTCCCTGTCCCTCATGCATGGATAGAAGACTTTATGTATCTTTGACACCACTGATTTCTGGACTTCAAATAAAAAATTTCCAGGCAAAATGTCCACCTTTGCTTTGGGTTATCTCTCCATTGACAATTATCACTTCCAGTGCTGAAACTCGGACAGAACAGATTCTAAATGGGTCCTTGACACCAATTAGCAGCTTCATTCCAATTTCCTCCCATTTGGAGATATGGAAACATAAGGAAAGAAAGCACAGTTTTTGGACTTCCCTGGTGATCTTCCCTGCCAATGCAAGGGACATGGGTTTGATTCCTGGTCCAGGAAGATTCCACACGCTGCGGGGCAACTAAGGACCATAAACCACAGTTACTGAGCCTGTGGTCTGGAGCCCTGGAACCACGACTACTGAAGCCCAGCTGCCCTGGAAGGTGTGCTCTTCAGCAAGAGAGGCCACCTCAATGACAAGCCCGAGCACCGCAGCCAGAGAGAACTCCCCGCTTGCCGCAACTAGAGAAAGCCTGTGTGCAACAGTGAAGACCCAGAGCAGCCAAGAAAAGAAAAAAAAGAAAGCACTGTCTTTACTTTTAAGGATCTCACAGTCAGGTGGACAGAACACTGCTTAACCAATGATTCTATTACAGCAGGAGAGGCGTCTAGAGATATGTATCCAAGCTGTTCTGGGACCATTTGGAGGGAATGGGAGTGGAGGATGATGGTTGGAGGATTCCCTGAAAAGGAAAACTTAAGTTGAGCTTTGAAAAAAAAAAAAGTAACCAGCCAAGACAGTGGAAATTGTAGGTGGAGGGAAGAGTGGGGCAGGTGTTTAGTTACTCAGTAATCAGCTAACTCAACTGTTTCTCAAGACATACCAGGCATTGCCCTTCATGCTGGGTTACAATGATGTCCTCTAAGTGGGCCTCAGTTGAAATATTTGGTGTGACTCAGCTTATTCTTGCCACCTTTGTTATTGTTTAGTTGCTAAGTCATGTCCGACTCTTTGGTGAGCCTGTGGACTGTAGTCCCGCTAGGCTCCACTGTCCGTGGGATTTCCCAGGCAAGAATACTGGAGTGGGTTGCTATTCTCTTCTCCAGGGGATCTTTCCAGACCAGGGATCAAACCCACATTTCCTGCATTGGCAGGCGGATGCTTTACTGCTGAGCCACCTGGAAAGCTACCTTGCTGCTGCTGCTGCTAAGTTACTTCAGTCATGTCCGACTCTGTGCAACCCCATAGACGGCAGCCCCCCAGGCTCCCCCATCCCTGGGATTCTCCAGGCAAGAACACTGGAGTGGGTTGCCATTGCCTTCTCCAATGCATGAAAGTGAAAAGTGAAAATGAAGATGCTCAGTCGTGTCTGACTCCTAGCGACCTCATGGACTGCAGCCTACCCAGGCTCCTCCATCCATGGGATTTTCCAGGCAAGAGTACTGGAGTGGGGTGCCATCGCATTCTCTGGGGAAGCTACCTTACGCTATACAAATTTCCAGGCTGTTGGGAATGAACTGTTAGAAAACGGCCTAGTAGATTAAAAAAAAAAAAAAATCACTCCATCCTTTGTTTTCCTGGAAAGTTCCCCAGGAAGAGACTGCCAGGCCCTGAAGACGCACATGGATGCAAAATATGTGCTGATCTCCATTCTCAATGCACCAGAGGTTTCTGTAAATAACACTCATCCCAGATCACAATTGAGTGTAATTTAGCTCCAACCCTCATGCAAGAGAGTTGATCACTGACCTCATTACAATTTAGGTTTTGGAGAAAGGGCTTCAAAACAGAATGAGACTAGGGATAATTGCCTTGGGAGAGCAGGGAGCCACAGCCCTGACCTGAAGGATGAAAGCTGGGTTATTGTAGAAAGATGTTCAAATGATTAGGAGGATAAAGAAGGTTCATCTTTTAGAGCTCTTCATGGTTTAAACGCCAGTCCCTTCACCCTGATGGAGGTCAGTTTCATGCTTATCTCCAATTTGCAATGTGGAAATCGAGGCCTGGGGGAAAGAGTGAGAGGCTCAGGACCTGAACCTAGGCTTCTGGTTCTAGGCCTGATGCTTCCTTCCCTTTTATCAACCTTGTTGAAATCCCCATAGACAACGTGTTTTCTGTAACGCTTGCTGGGACAGCATCTCTCAAGAACCTTCAATGACTTAAGGGTAAAATGCCTCCTGGGTCAATAGTATCTTACAATTTGCTATTAATTTCTTGATGCTTTTGTTCCATGTCCAATTTGGATTTGCCATTTTGAGGCTCACCTAGGTTCTCAGAGCTTGTTCTCTGACTGTTGAGGAATTTCCTCACGATAGCTGGGGGCAGGATAGGAGGTAGTTCTTGGTTTGTATTGAGGGGAAAATTTGTACTGGGGGACTTCACTTTGTATTTCCCTAGTGTGAAATCTGAAGCACAGCAAGAAATTAAGAATTAGGTCTTCAGGGCAGATAGGGAAACAGGGCGAAAAGGTAGTGGAGCTGGTAAAAAAGCCACAGTGTGCTTGGAAAGCTAAGTGCCAAGGAGGCAGGAAATGGTGAGCACAGGGATGAGAGAGAGAGAAATAAAGGGAGAGAGAGGGAGAGACAGAGAGAAAAGGAGAGAAAGAGAGAGAGAGAGAAAGAGAGTGGGGGGAGAGAAAGGGAGAAAGAGAGAGGGGGAGAGAGAGACAGAGAGACAAGAGAGTGTCTTCATTCACACTGGCCCTCCCAGGGCCCAGCCCAGACTGAGCTTAGTACTTATCAAGCCGAGTGACTCCTGCTTAGTGACCGTGGGAACTGGGCTGAAGGGACTAGCATACTGACTGCTGATTCTGGGAGTCCCTTAGGGAGAAGTGAGTCTGAAGGCAAGAAGGCTTAGTCACAGACACACCTGGTCTTCCTAAAGCACACGTGCACTGTAGAAACTAGAGGAATGAACAGGCAGATTCCTCCAGGACCACTGCCCCCAGCTCCATTGCAACCACCTCTCTTCTGCCCCTGCACTTACCCACACATTACCACCATCACCACTACCGCCAACAGACCCATTTGCATCTTCGTCTCTGACACAGCCACCGTCGCTGCCATCAGCACCATCACTAGCATCCCCGTCTCCACCTCCAGCCCCACGGCCACCTCATCAACCACTGCCACTACCATCCCCTTCACGGGGGCCCTTGTTACACGCCGAACTCCAGCTAAAGGCTTCACATGGGTGTAACCCTCACAACACTCCTCCGCAGTGGGAATGACTGGCCCTGTTTTCAGGGGAGGGGATTGAGGCTCAGAGCAGTAGAATCATTCGCACAAGATCACACCCTAGAAAGCTGCAGACACAGAATTTCACCCCAGGCGAGTGTGTGCTTCTGAGAGGGAAGGCGCAATGGTTCGGAGAGCTGCCATGCTGCACACGAGGGCGTGTGCTGGGGGCTGGTTTTATGTCCAACTGGGTCTGAGAGTCTCCTATGGACTGTGACAGGCCCGCCAATATGTTCTTCCTTCCCTTTCCTGGTTTCCTTTCACACACTCTGGATCCTACGGTTTTCCAGGTCAGAGCAAATTAAAATGCTTTATATCCCCCCTTTTCTGAGCTGTTTGCACACAGTTCTGGAAACAGATGGAATCTGATAGAAATCCCAGATGATAACTCAGATGTGAAAGCACTGTGCAAACATCCATGTAGCATAAATACCTCTGAGCATACGAGAGAGAGACAGAGAGAGAAGCAGAGACACAGAGAAACTCAGAGAGTGCTATGCAGAGACAGAGAGATAGAGAGATGGAAAGTGACAGAGACACAGGGAAAGGCAGACTGAGGGAAAGAAGGAGAAACAGAGAGAGAAAGAGACAGAGAGAGAGCGAGAGATAATGCCTGATGACATCATTCACTGTTCATGCCATTTGGGACCAACCCTGGGCCTTCGGGTCACCTGAGCCGATGACTTCTCAATAGCTTCTGTTATAGTTGAAGGGATGTGACGAAAAAAAGTAAAGCTCTTAGCTGAATGTCAGGCTGATTGAGTGCCTGAGAAGGTTAGCGATTCTTTTCATGGACGAGAGCGTCTCTTGGCCAGTCGTGATTCTGCCCTGTCCCTGCAGTTCCCTAGCCTGGTTTCTGATCAGGAGCGAGGGGAGGAGGACACCGCCTTCTTCCTGTAGGAGCCCCGTGTGGCCTGCCTGCTCTCGCCAGATCTTCCTGCTGGTGCTGAACCAGATATGTATCCTTTCCGTAGCATCCCTGGCTGGAGGCCAGAGTCAGGTGTGAACACAACTCAAAGTTCACCGCCAGGTATACAGCATGAATTCGAGGACATGCTAGCATTGGCGAAAAGTGCCCTGGAAGCTGTCATTTCAAAAGTCAAGATGGGACTTCCCTGGAATCCAGTGGCTCAGATTGGCACTCCCAATGTAGCGGACTGGGTTTAATCCCTGGTCAGGGAACTAGATCCCGCATGCTGCCACCAAAAGTTCCCACAGCTAAGACCCTGCACAGCCAAAGAAATTAAAAAAAAAAAAAAAACAAGTCCAGGCACCCTGCGTTTAAAGGGAGGCTTACAGCATGGGACTGAAATCACCAATGGTTCCCATGAAATGGGAGCTTGATTAAGGTTCTGACCCATAATCAATTAACCTGGAAAAAGGCTTTATGGGGATATATTTGGCCCAAAGGGGAGGGGCGGGGCTGCTTATGCTCTGGCAGCAAGGAGCTCAGAGTCTGTTAAGGACATTACCTGGAGGCCTCTGGGGACTCTGCAGCGGAGGAAGACTTGCGGGCAGAGATGTGTTATCCGTGGTCCTCACTCTGCGTTTTCTTTCAGGACACTGCCTTCCTGCTTTGCTCTCTCCTTCACTCCACCTAAGCTCCCTGGGGTAGCCCGGGGCTGCCACAGTTTCCAGGGGACAACCCGAGTCTGCTTTCATCTCCATCTCCATCTTTGTAACCGCAGTGGAATCACTAATTTCTCGGAGCCTCATCTTTGAAGTGGGAATAATGGTAGCCTACCCATTTACCTTGCAGAGGTGTTGGGAGGACAGGAAGAAACAGCAGCACGAAAGTCCTTCTGAAAGAGTAAAGCCCTCTTCCAAAGCCAGGGGTTAACTGCTGATTCTGTTGCTTTTTGTTTGAGGTTATTTTCCAGAGATGGAGACCAAGACCAGCAGCTGGTGGATAGAATGTAAGTGGCTCTTTCATCTGACCTTGAATTCGGTGACCTTGGCCAAGTTCTCTGGAGCCTGGAAAGCTTTATCAACAGAATTGGGAACTAGCAACATCACTTCCTCCTGCTTGGGACCATTTAACATCAGGGTCCAAAGTCAGGATGCAAAGCTGGGTGACAACGGATGTCACTGACTAGTGAACAAGATGTGAGAAAGGATTCAGCCCCCCACAAGGCTGCTCTCAGTGTGGGGACATCGTAAGCTTTTAAACATTAATTTTACTTCATTTGTACTTTGTTGATCTTCTGTAATACCCTCCTAAATTTCCCACAAAGTGTTCCTTTTAAAATTGGGAAGACTTAGTGAAAATTTAAATTTGTTTCTGTAGCTTATTTCCCCATCTCCTTCTGCTGCCCTCTCTGTCCTTCCCAGGTAACCTTCCCCGGCCCCTCCCAGGCCAGCCTGGCTAGTCCTGCCCTGGGCTAACTTGGGGGAGGCCTGCAGGGCTGGACAGACAGCATCAGGATCCAGTGGGTCCTGCCACCTGGGACATTGGTTGCCCTGCTGGAGGGGCTGGGCTGGGCAGCGTCTGTTGGTTTGAAATGGCGACAGAGCACAGTGATGATGGAGGTGACCCTCTGCTCAGTTCCAACCCTGTATCAGAGTCTTTCTGAGCCATGTTTCATCCCATCTTCCCATCAGCCCCGAGAGGAGTACGTTGCCATCAGCTCTCTTGAGTTTGCAGATGGGGATGCTGAGGCTCAGAGAGGTTAAACAACTTCCCTAAGTCACACAGCCAGTAAGGAACTGTGCTATAATTTGAACCTGAAGGGCCTGAACTCAAACAGTAGGGCTTTTCCCACCAGTAAGAGAAGTATTAGGGGCAGATGCATCATGAAATGCTCTGGGTGGGGTGTAGGGGGAGAGGAAGAATGGTGGGGGGAAAGGAGGGAATGTTTGAGGTGGGGTTACTGATGCAACTCCACCTTGATCACGCGTCATCAACAAGATGTGGCCCCTCCTGTCTATCCAGAGAATGTTAGTCTAGTTTTCCTGGCAGAAGGAGCAGGTGGGAGCTTTGTGGATCCTGTTGACTCTGAACCTTTCAAATCCCAAAGTAGAAAATACTTAGGGTGGAAGTCTAAGTATTTAGTCTAAGTCTAAAGTCTGGGCAGAAACTTCTATCTGCAAATTGTTTTATCTCTATTTCTTGTTTAAAAAAGAGGCCCTTAGTATTCAACATAAAATGTGACAATGTGATGCTGTTAAGAAACAGAAATCTGGGTCAACAGAGTTTCATGTAGACTGAGGTGGGGCCCCTCTCTGGGGCAGCTTCCCCAGGATGGAGCTCCACTCAGAGAGTGGCAGGTCACATGGGAGCACACGGGACAGGGTCCCTGATGCTTTTGTGCCCTGGGGGTGGCCCAGGCCCTGTGGGGTGAGGCGGGAAGGCTGTTGGCATGATGGAGTGCCCCCCAGGCACTGGGACTTCCCACAGACTCTGCCACTGCATCCTGACCGGAGCCTCGCCAGGGTGGCCCTGAATCCCTGCCATCCACACGCAGCCTCCCTGCCTCCCAGAGGAGGGGAGTTAGGGGCAGCTAAGACAGGATGTGTGACAGACTTAGAGAACAAACTTACGGTTACCAAGGAGGGTGGGGAGAGGAGAAGGATGGAGGGAAGGTTAGGGAGTTTGAGATCGACATGTACACACTGCTGTATTTCAAGTGGATAACCAGCAAGGATCTAGTGTACAGCACAGGGGACGCTGCTCAATGTCAGGTGGCAGCCTGGGTGGGATGGGAGTCTGGGGGACAGTGGATACCTGTATATGTATGGCTGAGGCCCTTTGCTATTCACCTAAAACTATCACAATATTTTTATTGGCTTATGCAAGCTGTGTGCTAAATCGCTTCAGTCGTGTCCGACTGTTTGCAACACCATGGACTGTAGCCTACCAGGCTCCTCTGTCCATGGGGATTCTCTAGGCAAGAATACTGAAGTGGGTTGCCATGCCCTCCTCCAGGGGGTCTTTCCTACCCAGGGATAGAATCCATGTCTCTTATGTCTCTTTGATTGGCAGGTGGGTTCTTTACCACTAGTGCCACCTGGGAAGTCCCACTGGGCTACATCCCAACACAAAATAAAAGTTTAAGAAGACAAAAAAAAAAAAAAAAGAAATGATGTGTAGGATTCGAACCCATGGCTATTGAGTTCCAGCTCACTCGCTAGCTCTGCACTGCCTAGTTTCCCCAGGCAGGGCAGGAGCCCCCAGACACGGGAGGTGGTCTTTCTGAACCCATAGCAGTGAAAGGGAAGGAGAGAGGAGCCCCCCAAGCACAAAGTTTCCTTTGACTGCACACCAGGACAGGACACAGGCTGTGCACCCCGCCGGGACAGGGCACCGCAGGCGTCTGCCTTTGATTGCAAAGGGTTGTGGCCCAGCAGAGACAGGACTCATACCTGTGGTCTGGGGCTGCTCTTGCATCCCCAGAAATGCCATTTGCAGATGGGGAAGATGTGAGAAGACAGGAAGGAGAAAAATCAACAGATGCAGGGCAGGCATCCTGGGAGGTCGGGTCACAGCCCGGGAGGGAAAATAGGCCTCAGCCACGGGTCAGGGCATAAATACAGAGGCCCCTGGGCCTGGCGCGCTGGAGGGAACCACGCTGGGCTGGCTCGGGGAGGAGAGGTTTGCCATGTGGTGGCTTCAGAAGGAGCCCCGGCTTCTGAACCGAGAGGAAAGAAGAGTACCTTTCAGAGTGGCTGGGGCCATGGACGGTCTGCTCCCAGGAGCTCCTGTCGGGCGGCTTCCGGCCCAGCCCACCCTCCCCCACCCCAAACCCGCGCCTCAGTGTGAAGCAGGAGGGACCCGTGACCCTATCGGGAAGGAGTAACATTCTGGCTGGGAGAGACCCAAGGAGGAGGCTACGGGCCCTGGTACACACAGGGCTGTGACGGCCTCAGACCATGTCTTTCTTTTCTGCCTTTTATAGTTAAAAACTGTACGGTTCTATTGTGCAGCACTAGTCTTATCACTAGCTCTAAAACCCTGGGCATAGCAGGGAGCTCTGCTCATCAGCGATGTGCCGGCCTGGGTGGGAGTGGGGTTGGGGGAGAATGGACACCTGTATATGTGTGGCTGAGTCCCTTCCCTGTTCACCTGAAGCTAGCACATTGTTAGTCAGTTACACCCCAAGACAAAAAAAATTTAAAAAGTACGGTTCACCACGGAGGACAGAGCTGAGCTCCCTGGGCTATAGAGCAGGTTCCCAGTAGCTATCTATTTTACACTTGGTAGTGTGTGTATGTCCATCCCAACCTCCCAATTCATCCTACCCACCCTCCCAACACCGTGTCTACACATCCTTTCTCTATGTCTCTATTCCTGCCCTGCAGGTGGGTTCACTGGTACCACTTTTCTAGCTTTCGCATATATGCGTTAATATCTGATACTTGTTTTTCTCTTTCTAACTTAGATGGGTGGGGTGGGGGTGGGAGGGACATCCATGATGTATATATATATATGGTCAAGTCACTTCTTTGTACAGCAGAAACTAACAAACCAACGCAACATCATAAAGCAACTATGAAAGTGAAAAAAGGAAGGTGTTAATTGCTAAGTCGTGTCCAACTCTTTGAGACTCCATGAACTGTAGCCCCCCAGGCTTCTCTGTCCATGGGATTCTCCAGGCAAGAATGCTAGAGTGGATTTGCCATTCCCTTCTCCAGGGAATCTTCCTGACCCAGGGATCAAACCCAGGTCTCCTGCACTGCACGTGATTCTTTACCATCTGAGCCACCAGGGAAGCCCCTGATTATTTGCATATATCTTGGCATCTGAGCAGAAATCCCCAAATCAGTCTTAAATGCTCCTATATGATACAATTGCCTAGTGATAAAGCCACCCGTTAAACACTGTAAGATCTCAGAAAAGCAGAGAAAAAATCAGGCCTCCCAATTAGTGCTGGGATGTGCAGGGGCAGGTCTCCCTAGAGCCTCTGCTGCTGGAGAAAAACCCTCATTTGGGATTCATCAGCTGTTTTATATGAGGGTCAGGGGCCAGGCTCATTGGAACCTCTGGTTTTCACTTGTCACTTGGTCGGTCTAGTGCCAATTTCCTCCTTTCTTCCCTCCCGCCTTCCTTCCTCCCATAGGTCTTTATCACTAGCTCTAAAACCTTGGGCAGTTTCCTTAGTTCCTTTCGCCTCAGTTTCCTCATCTGTAAAATGAGAATGCTCATACTACCTACCTCATGGGCTGTTATCACGATTCGATGTGTTAATACATAGTCAGTATGTGGTATAGTGCCAGCCTGATCCAATTGTTCGTAAGTATTAGAGCTATTTAATTTAAAAAATTATTTTATTTATTAAAAAGTTTTTATTAGAGTATAGTTGCTTTACAGTGTTGTGTTAGTTTCTGCTTACAGCAACGTGAATCAGCTGTATGTAGACATATATCAGTTCATTTTTGGATTTCCTTTCCATTCAGGTCACCACAGAGCACTGAGTTCTGTGTGCTACGCAGTAGGTCCTCATTAGTTATCTATCTTATACATAGTATGCTTGCTGCTTGGAAGAAAAGCTATGACAAACCTAGACACCCTATTAAAAAGCAGAGGCATCACTTTGCCGACAAATTTCCATATAGTCGAACCTATAGTTTTTCAGTAGTCTTGTATGAATGTGAGAGTTGGACCATAAAGAAAGCTGAGTGCCGAAGAACTGATTCTTTCAAATTGTGGAGAAGGCTCTTGAGAGTCCCTTGGACAGCAAAGAGATGAAACCAGTCAATCCTAAAGGAAACGAACCCTGAATATTCATTGGAAGGACTGATGCTGGAGCTGAAGCTCTAACACTTTGGCCACCTGATGTGAAGAGCCAACTTATGGGAAAAGATCCTGATGCTGGGAAAGATTGAGGGCAAGAGGAGAAGAGGGCGACAGAGGGTGAGATGGTTGGATGGCATCACTGACTCAATAGACAAGAACTTGAGCAAACTCTGTGAGATAGTGAGGGACAGGGAAGCCTGGTGTGCTGTAGTCCATGGGGTCGCAAAGAGTTGGAGATGACTTAGCAACTGAACAGCAATAACAGTATAGTTTCAGTAGTATATATATGTGTTAGCTTTATTAAAAAAATATCTTTGAGAGGGAAAGGGTTTTTATGTCATCTTGTCCATCCTGCAGCTCTCAGGAAGCCCATCACCTTGTATGGTACGATGTGCTGAAGTGAACAGCTTACATGGTCAGTATGTTCTTGCTCACTTCTGATCAAAATGACTGCTTGAGTCCCTAAGGGAAATGGAGAACGGTAGACACTGGGTAAATTATCAGCTGCCTCTGTCTTTTTTCTGTAAATAAATGAACTAAAAACGCTTCTTTTGGGCTGCACTGGGTCTTCGCCGCTGTGTGGGGACTTTTTCTGGTTGTGGGGGTGGGTGCTCCTCGCTAGTTGCGGTACGCGGGCTTTTCACTGTGGTGGCCTCTCTTGGAGCACAGGCCCTGGAGGGGCACGGGGTCCAGGAGACATGGCGTGTGCACAGGCTTGCTTGGGCTTAGTTGCTCTGTGGCGTGAGGGGTCTTTCTGGACCTGGGAATGGACCAGTGTGCCCTGCATTGGCAGGCGGGTTCTTAACCACTGAGCCACCACAGACCTTCACTTCTGTCTTAATGGTTCTTAACCCGAGTTGAGTTTGTGGCCTGGGGACATCCGGCGATGCCCAGAGACATTTTTGCTTGTCACAGCTGGTGAGGGACGGGGGTGCTGGCATCTGGTGAGTGGAGGCCAGGTTTGCTGCTGATCCTCCTAGAGTGCATGGGACAGCACCACTCCCTCACCCCGGAAAGTAATTATCTGGTCTTAAATGTCAGCAGTGCCACAGTGGGGAAACTGCCACCTCAATGGGAGACAGTCTTCAAAGTAGAAAAAATCGGGGCCTCAGAACCCACGAGACAGGGGTTTGCCTTCTGACTCTTCCTGACTCTTCTGCAGTGTAGCCTGGAACAGGTTCTCAAACCCCATGGACACAACATGACCTACACGAAGGCACGGAGTTTGGTCAAGCTGACTGTGAAGTGTTACTGAAAGTCTTTTCAGAAAATGTAGATATAGTACCAGACACAGCACTTAGTACAAGGTAGCTACTCAAGAAGTCTCCATCCTCATTGCTACCTCCAGTGGAAAATGACTTTTCATTCTCCCTTCAGTCTGTACCAGCAGGATGGTTCTGGGTGTGTTTAACTGGCCGTTGTTGGTCCTGTTTTTCAATTCTTTAATCCTATTGTGGTATTCTGCTGAATCCTCTCCAATTTTGTCAAGTCCTCTGAAACAGTACTAGACTCAGACGCCCCAAGGTTGAGGAAGGAGAATGATTGCAAAATTCTTTTCCCGACACTCTCATTTATACATGTGTGTGCCTTCTGGATGAAGCCTTATCCTGCTGACAGTTCATGAGCTGGCCACCCCCTTGGGCCTTTCATTTGCCTCTTTATGTCTATGCATCCTTCTAGTCATCCAAGCTTTGTTCCCCGGATTTCGTAATGAAGAATTATCAATGATAATTGAGAAGAAGATAGACATTTAAAAAGAGCTCAGGAGATAAATGTAAACTGATAGGCACAGAAAAGCAAGAGTTAAAAAAAAAAAAAGACGTCAGGAGGAAAGACAAGAGAACTAAAGGAAGAGAGAATGATATGTTCGGCTGCAGGGCACCTTTGGGTATTACCCATCAGGCTTCACGGTGTGCTGGAGAAGGGGAATGATGTAATGGGGAAGCAAGCTTGGTCATGTGACTTGACAGGAACGTCAGTCTGCTGTTTTGGACTCATGGCCAGTTGGCCCCTTGGAATCCACAGTGTGGAGCCCTGAGACCTGGCTCCCTCACAGGAAGTGGCAGGAAAGTGCAGTTATCAAAGCCCAGGCTCTGGAATCAGACAAACCTTGAGTTCACCCTGGCTTCACCACTTACTGCGTTGAACGTCCCAGGGCGAATGGTTTGCCTCTTCAAGGCTGCCATTTTGCAAGAGTAAAGTTGTAAAGAGTAAAGCTGTCAGTAGTAAGGATGCCTCATCCCAGGCGTGAGCCACAGAGCAACGCACGTAAGACGTTGAACGCAGGGCTGGACACAATAAACGTGCTCAGTGACTGTCACCGATGAAGAAGGTGCTGTTGGCACGGCTGTCTACTCATGAGTATGTGCTCTCGCTGTCTAGCCTGGTTGCAAACACATACATACCGGCCTGCATGTCTATGCGAAGCTGAAATCCATACACTGGGTGTATATACCACGTGTGTACGGTACACACACATATGTGCTGTTTAGTTGAAAGTCACTTCTGACTCTTTTGTGACCCCATGCATTGTAGCTCATCGGGCTCTTCCGTCCATGAAATTTTCCAGGCAGGAATACTGGAGTGGATAGCCACTTCCTGCTCCAGGTACATATGTGTGTGCACGTATGTATTTTAGCTTCTCATGCACATGCAGTCATGTCTTGGAGCTGGTTTATCTGAATCTATTCTCCAACCGCTGGGCTCTGTAACGAATGTTATATTGGTAGCTCAGTCATGGTAGGAATATTTTATGGCGTGTGTGTTTAGTTGCTAAGTCGTGTCCAACTCTTTTCAATCCCGTGGACCGTAGTGCCGGCAGGCTCCTCTGTCCATGGGATTTTCCAGGCAAGAATACTGGAGTGGTTAGGCATTTCCTTCTCCAGAGGATCTTCCCAACACAGGAATTGAACCCGCGGCTTATGCCACGTCTCCTTCGTTGCAGGCAGACTCTTTGACCACTGAGCCACCGGAGAAGCCCATGTTATGGCATAGAAACTGGTAAACCTAAACATCAAGTTTCCCCAACCTCCCAGAGAGCCAGTTTACTGGAATACCACTGTGCCTGTGCACCTGGCATCTCCAAGTAGACTGAACTCCTTTAGGGCTGGGGATGTGCTGCATTCACCCCTTGACCCCTACAGGGCTTTGCATGTGTCTTTTGTGTAGTAGTCTTCAAAGGATGGACTGGGCCAAAAGGATCAAAGGGTGAGTGGATGAAAGCGAAGGACGACGTATGCAGAAATGGAGCTAATAGAAAAGACAAAGTTGTGTCAGAAAAACTGGTAGAGGAGTAGGCAGGAAGGGAGTGAAGGGTCAAGACAGGGAGTGTTTGGATGGGTAAAAACGGTCTGTTGATAGGAAAGAAGGGCTCCCGAAATAAAAAATCAAGAGAGAAAATGAAAGTCAGCATAAGAGTGGACTC
This sequence comes from Ovis aries, assembly GCF_016772045.2. Taxonomy (NCBI): domain Eukaryota; kingdom Metazoa; phylum Chordata; class Mammalia; order Artiodactyla; family Bovidae; genus Ovis; species Ovis aries. The sequence continues at coordinate 13,292,759 of NC_056071.1, read as the reverse complement.
CATACAATTTCAGACCACTGCTGGTAGTGTAGTTTTGGAGTTCCATTCTTTTAGATGAGTGGCATTTGTTCAAAATGTTGGGACAATTAAGGAATCGTATATAAGAAAAACAAAAAATTGAAATCAACGTGATGTCCAAGAGGAGGGGACTGGTAAAGCAAGCAGAATACATTCATTTTGTAGAATACTTTGAGGTCATAAAGAATGATGGAAAGTTGCAATGAAGTGCAGTCAGAGCAATGAGGAAAAGGAGGGAAAACTTGAACAATGTTATGCACAACATTAAGGGAAAAAGCAGGTTAAAAACTGCATGTAGAATCACCCAGTTGTAAAGATATGCATGTACAGAGAAATATCTGAAAGAGTGTATATTAAAAATACTAACGGTAATTACTTTTTGAAGGAGATTTTTTTCCCTTTTCTTTTTTGCTTATTTTTTTCTCTTTTTGATTGTTCTTTTTTCCCCCTATTTAGAATACTTCTGTAATTAAAAAATGAAAACATTTAAAATGTGTTTCCCACCCTTCTTCTGTCTGTCCACTCCTCATTGTCTCCACGCGTGTGTGTTAGTCACTCAGTCGTGTCTGATTATTTGTGACCCCGTGGACTGTAGCCTGCCAGGCTCCTCTGTTCTTGGGATTCTCCAGGCAACAATACTGGAGTGGGTTGCCATTCCCTTCTCCAGGGGATCTTCCCAAATCAGGGACTGAACCCAGCTTTCCTGCACTGTAGGCAGATTCTTTACCATCTGAGGTACTAGGGAAGACCCCCCTCTCTCCATATATATAACTGACTTTTAAGGTTATGACTTCCTGAATATTGTTAGCAAAGTGGCTGAAAAAAGATCTGTGGACTAAGGAAGGATTTTCTCTTACTTGTGAATTTATCTAAATACATCAAAATTTTTATACTGACTTAACAAATCACAGTTAGAACTCTTAAACACTGTAGTAAATTGCTTTGATTGAGCAAAAGTCAGCTTTATGAAATTGGGACCATCCTAAGGAATCACGAAGTCTGCACTGGGCCTGGGGGCAAGGAGTGTTGCATTGTTGAACGGTGACTCTCCAGAACAGCTGGAAAAGCTACAGGGTTCCAGCAGAACGACAAGACAATTCCAAACATAGCAGCCTCCCAGAAATGCAGGGCTGGCAATCTAAAGACCTCCAGACCCCACAACGGCTCCAATGAACTCAGTGTCTAATGAATGGCAGGTGTTAGGATGAAGGCAAGAGTTTCCTGCGGCAAATCCTGCTGCACAGATGGAAGATGCATTTCTGCCCGCAGGGAAATAAATAGTTTAGCGGGAGGTAGACCTGTAAGCTGAGATTTCCAATAAAGTACCGTCGGAGCCGTGAATGAGCGGGCACAAGAGAGAAAGTTTTCATCTTCCGGGAGGACAACAGAAGAACTGGAAGTTTTCTCCATATTCCATTTTTCTGAGAGGCAGCGAGGTGCCCTGACAACGAGCTTGGACTCTGGAGCCGCAGGGAAGGAGTTTAACTTCTGGCTCATTGTACCTCTTGAGACTTGGCTACTCTGTAGCTCAATTGACCAATCTGTGAAATTGACATAGTATGAGTCCCTGACTCATGGGGCTTTTGTAGGGATTAAATGCGGTAATATACATGAGGTACTTAGAGCAGTGCCTGGCACGCGGGAGGTGCAATGGAAATGTTTCATGTATTATTATTTCTCGGTCTCCTTCCTTCCCTCTGCTCGCCTTTCCTTACCATTCTGCCCTCTTTCCCCTCCTCCTTTTTCTACCCTTCTCTGCCTCTCTCATCCTCCCAAGTTTAGATCTCCATGGTTGATGGACTAGTCCCTATCTTTTGAGATAAAATTGAATCTTTCTCTGAGATTTTTTTTTTTTTCTTGCAGGATAAATAAGATCTTACCTTTTGATACTTCCAGGAGAAGACCTTACGTTTTGATACAAACTGGTGCTAATGCCAACAGTTTGATTCTTCATGCAATGTCCTAAGTGAATTTACTAAATAGGTTGCTTATTTGTTTATTAAGCAAATATTTATTTCTTTTCCTTGGTACCTTCCCTATTCTAGGCATGAGTCTGTTTAACCTACATCATTTCATTGCATTATCATTCCAGCCTCAGGAAAAGAAGTAACCCGTTCAAGGTCCCACAGGTAGTGGTTCCTGTCATTTGTAGCAAGTTCTCTACAGTGCAGATGACCTTGACCTTGCATTGCCACGTGGATCAACCCCAAAGCTGCTGGATGATGTCACAGATATGAGCATCTTGTCTTCTGGAGCCGGCTAATGTTGATTTACTACAGCTGTTAATAATTTACCAGCGCAGAAAGTAAAGAGAATTCTCCTACACCAGAAGAGGGATCTTTCATTATTTTTGTAGCAGCCTCTTTATGATGGGAACGGTCTGGCCTTTGGAAACTCCATGTTGACTATGAGATTAATAACCAAGTGAGAAGCAATATTATGTGTGTCGGGTAGTGGGTGGGTAGGTGGGTCACAGGGCAGTGTGTGTGTGTGACATGGGCTTACAGCCTAGAGATATGTAAGGATCCTATGTATAGGGCACAGGAATTAACTGTGGTGGATCCATAGTTTCAGATGAATTGAGTCATGTTGGTATTGATTTTTTAGGGGAAAAGCAGGTAAAGAGTCTTGGAGAAGAGCCATGTCATAAAGTATGCAAGTGCATTGTGTCTGACTCTTTGCGACCCGAGGACTGTAGCCATACCCTACAATACACAAAAAAGCACGCTAACAATGCCTGGATGCTTACTGAGCTATTACCGTCTTTACAGGTACTAAGAAGTAACACTCTAAAATTAAGCATGCTGTTGCTGCTGCTGCTAAGTCGCTTCAGTCGTGTCTGACTCTGTGCGACACCATAGACGGCAGCCCACCAGGGTCCCTGGGATTCTCCAGGCAAGAACACTGGAGTGGGTTGCCATTTCCTTCTCCAATGCATGAAGGTAAAAAGTGAACGTGAAGTTGCTCAGTCGTGTCCGACTCCTAGAGACCCCATGGACTGCAGCCTACCCAGGCTCCTCCATCCATGGGATTCTCCAGGCAAGAGTACTGGAGTGGGTTGCCATTTCCTTCTCCAATGCATGAAGGTAAAAAGTGAACGTGAAGTTGCTCAGTCGTGTCCGACTCCTAGAGACTCCATGGACTGCAGCCTACCCAGGCTCCTCCATCCATGGGATTTTCCAGGCAAGAGTACTGGAGTGGGGTGCCATTGCCTTCTCCAAAATTAAGCAAAAGAATTATGATTTGATCTATAAAGAATTTAGCATTGTGGTCATTTATGGGGAGGTAACAAAGCATGACCACGAGCTTAAACGTTATAATCTGAGCCTTAAAAAAGTCAAACCTGACAAAACTTCATGGTACCTCTATCAAAGCCTATTATATTCCTGAAATTTTTCTGTATTTTTTAAGATGCGTGTGTGCGTGCTCAGTCGCTTCAGCTGTGTCCAGCTCTTTTCGACCCTATAGATTGTGGCCCACCAGGCTCCTCTGTCCGTGGGATTTCCCAGGCAAGATACTGGAGTGGGCTGCTATGGCTTCCTCCAGGGGATCTTCCCGACCCAGGGATCGAACCCTGGACTCTTAGGTCTCCTATATTTGCAGGCAGGCCCTTTACCATTAGAGGCACCTGGGAAGCCCCTCATGAAGTTTGTCCCCCTTATTTTGCCCTTCTTCTACCTTCTGCTCTATAACATTTTCTCCTGTTAGCAGATGTCTGTCCACATTCATGTTTGAGAAGCTCAGATTCTTCCCTTAAAACATTTTAAGCAAAGCATTTTCACTTTTTTTTTAAAAGAAGGTGACTATCTGCCCACAAGGATTCTTCTACTGGCTTCTGTGACATGCAGACAAAGAAGTCACACTGTTATTGTTGTTGTTTATAAAAGTTAGGAATTTAGAAAATGTTTGTACATTTCTCATTTTAATCAGCTATCAGAACAAATTTTTTAGGACACTCGGAAATGTCTTGTTCAAGGCCATGTTCTCACTGTGTCGAAGAGCGTTATCAATTTTAAACTTTTATGTACTCAGTCAAAATGCCTCCCCGAAGGCTGCACTGATTTTTACTCCCGTATCTATGGTGCAAGAGTCCTCACTTTCTTATGCTTTGTCAACATAGTCTTTAAGTTTTGCTAATTCAATGAATTTAAAACATTTCATCATTTTAAACATTTTCCAGTTTACTAATGAGGTTGGTCACTTTTATGTATTTATCATCCACTTAAATTTATTTTTTGAATATTATTTATTCATATTCCTTGGTCATTTTCCTGCTGGTGTGTTAAATTATATACTCCATTGTACCATTTTAATTTCCTTGTTGCTTCTTTTACTGTATATTTTTTGGGTTACTTTCCTAGTGGTTGCCTGGACTTACCAGAATATCTTAATTTATAACACTCTGCTGCTGCTGCTAAGTCACTTCAGTCGTGTCTGACTCTGTGCGACCCCATAGACGGCAGCCCACCAGGTTCCGCCATCCCTGGGATTCTCCAGGCAAGAACACTGGAGTGGGTTGCCATTTCCTTCTCCAATGCATGAAAGTGAAAAGTGAAAGTGAAGTCGCTCAGTCGTGTCCAACTCTTCGCGACCCCATGGACTGCAGCCTACCAGGCTCCTCCATCCATGGGATTTTCCAGGCAAGAGTACTGGAGTGGGGTGCCATTGCCTTCTCCTTATAACACTCTCATTCTGATTAATACCAACTTAATTATAATAGCGTATACAAATTTTCCTCAGCTATATCTCCTTCTTCCTTTATGCTATTATCACATATTAGATATACTCATGACCATCAGCATAGTACATTCACAACTATTTTTAGAAAGACTTTTAACATACTTTCATAATTTATAGAAACATTTAAAAATTATTTAATTCAGTTGTCTTCTAAATCATACATGTGAGAAAAATACTTACAGAATAAACTTATGCTGCCTTCTATGCTCACATCTGTAGTTACCTTTATCAGTGCTCTGCATTTCTTTGTCTGTATTTGATTAGCTTTGTTGTTGTTCAGTCACTCAGTCATGTCTGACTCTTTGTGATTCCATGGATGGTAGCAACCAGGCTTCCCCGTCCATCACCATCTCCCAGAGCTTGCTCAGATCCATGTCCATGGAGTCGGTGATGCCATCCAGCCATCTCATTCTCTGTCATTCCCTTCTCCTCCTGCCTTCTATCTTTCCCAGCATCAGCGTCTTTACCAATGAGTCAGTTCTTGGAGCTTCAGCTTCAGGATCAGTCCTTCCAGTGAATATTCAGGACTGATTTCCTTTAGGATGGACTGATTGGATCTCCTGGCAGTCCAAGGGACTCTCAAGAGTATTCTCCAACACCACAGTTCAAAAGCATCCACTCTTCGATGCTCAGCTTTCTTTATAGTCCAAATCTCACATCCATTGCAGATGGTGATTGTAGCCATGAAATTAAAAGACGCTTACTCCTTGGAAGAAAAGGTATGACCAACCTAGATAGTATATTCAAAAGCAGAGACATTACTTTGCCGACTAAGGTCCGTCTAGTCAAGGCTATGGTTTTGCCTGCGGTCATGTATGGATGTGAGAGTTGGACTGTGGAGAAGGCTGAGCGCCGAAGAATTGATGCTTTTGAACTGTGGTATTGGAGAAGACTCTTAAGAGTCCCTTGGACTGCAAGGAGATCCACCAGTCCATTCTGAAGGAGATCAGCCCTGTGATTTCTTTGGAGGAATGATGCTAAAGCTGAAACTCAGGACTTTGGCCACCTCATGCGAAGAGTTGACTCATTGGAAAAGACTATGATGCTGGGAGGGATTAGGGGCAGGAGGAGAAGGGGATGACAGAGGATGAGATGGCTGGATGGCATCACCGACTCGATGGACGTGAGTTTGAGTGAACTCCGGGAGTTGGTGATGGATAGGGAGGCCTGGCATACTGCTATTCATGGGGTTGCAAAGAATCGGACACCACTGAGCGACTGACCTGAACTGAACTGGAAAAACCATAGGCTTGACTAGATGGATGTTTGTTGGCAAAGTAATGTCTCTGCTTTTTAATATACTCTCTAGGTTGGTCATAGCTTTTCTTCTAAGGAGCAAGGGTCTTTTCATTTCATGGCTGCAGTCACCATCTGCAGTGATTTTGGAGCCCAAGAAAATAAAGTCAGCCACTGCTTCCATTGTTTCCTCATCTATTTGTGATGAAGTGATGGGACTGGATGCCATGATCTTCGTTGAGTTTTAAGCCAACTTTTTCACTCTCCTCTTTCACTTTCATCAAGAGGCTTTTTAGTTCTTCTTTGCTTTGTGCCATAAGGATGATGTCATCTGCATATGTGAGGTTATTGATATTCCTCCCAGCAATCTTGATTCTAGCTTGTAGCTTCATCCAGCCCAGCATTTTGCATGATATACTCTGCATATAAGTTCAATAAGCAGGGTGACAACATACAACCTTGACTTACTCTGTTCCCAATTAGGAACCAGTCTGTTGTTCCATGTCCAGTTCTAACTGTTGCTTCTTTACTCGCATACAGGTTTTTCAGGAGGCAGGTAGTATGTTTTGGTATTCCCATCTCTTTAAGAATTTTCCATAGTTTGTTGTGATCCACACAGTCAAAGGCTTTAGGGTAGTCAATGAAGCAGCAGTATTTTTCTAGAATTCTCTTGCTTTTTCTATGATCCAATGGATGTTGGCAATTTGATCTCTGGTTCCTCTGCCTTTTCTAAATCCAGCTTGAATATCTGAAGTTCTCAGTTCATGTACTGTTGAAGACTTGCTAGGAGAATTTTGAGCATTACTTTACTAGCGTGTGAGATGAGTGCAATTGTGCAATAGTTTGAACATTCTTTGGCACTACCTTTCTTTGGGATTTCAATGAAAACTGACCTTTTCCAGTCCTGTGGCCACTGCTGAGTATTCCGAATTTGCTGGCATATTGAGTGCAGCACTTTCACAGCATCATCTTTCAGGATTTGAAATAGCTCCACTGGAATTCCATCACCTCCACTAGCTTTGTTCGTAGAGATGCTTCCTAAGGCCCACTTGACTTTGAATTCCAGGATGTCTGGCTGTCGGGGAGTGAGCACACCATCGTGGTTATCTGGATCATGAAGATCTTTTTTGTATAGTTCTTCTGTGTATTCTTGCCACCTCTTCTTAATATCTTCTGCTTCTGTTAGGTCCATATCGTTTCTGTCCTTTATGGAGCCCATCTTTGCCTGAAATGTTCCCTTGGTATCTCTAATTTTCTTGAAGAGATCTCTAGTCTTTCCCATTCTATTGTTTTCCTCTATTTTTTGCATTGTTTACTTAAGAAGTCTTATCTTTCCTTGCTATTCTTTGAAACTCTGCATTCAAATAGGTATATCTTTCCTTTTCTCCTTTGCTTTTTGCTTCTCTTCTTTTCTGAGCTATTTGTAAGGCCTCCTTAGACAACCATTTTGTCTTTTTGCATTTTTTCTTCTTGGGGATGGTTTTGATCACCGCCTCCTGTACAGTGTTAGAAACCTCTGCCATAGTTCTTCAGGCACTCTCTCAGATGTAATCCCCTGAATCTATTTGCCATTTCCACTGTATAATCGTAAAGGATTTGATTACTCAGAGGGCTGAGTTTCTCTGTTGTTCACCCGAACCTGTCACAACACTGTTAATTGGCTATACTCCAATACAAAATAAGAAGTTAAAAAAACAAAAAACAAAAAACACAGAGCTCACAGAATCTTTAAGCAAAATAAAATAAAATATATGTAAAAACTGCTTCTCTACATCAGGATTCCTCAGGTACAATTTCTGTTAACTTTTTTTCCTGTGATTGGGCCATACTTTATTTGTTTGCAGTTTTGTGATTTTTTTTTGGTTTAAAACTGGTCATTTATGAACACATAATGTGACAGCTTTGGAAATGATGTTTCCCCTCCCCAAGGGTATTTTATTTTTTTCCTGCTTGTAATAATTTTGTTTGTTGGATCTAATTCTGTAAAATCTGTTTTCTTTGTATGTGTAGTCTTTGAAGTCTGTACTTAGTTAGCTTAGCAGTCATCTAAGATTGGATAGAGATCTTCTTAAATGTCTGAAATCAGTAAATCTCCCAGTGTTTGCCAAAGGGCAATGTGTTGTGCTGGGAGCATACTTTAATACTCAGGCAGGCAGTTTATGACTCTGCCTTAGCCTTCACCTCTTGTTTGTGCAGAGCCGCGGAGTCAGTGAGAAATGAGAACTTTTAGCCTTCTTAGGTCTTGTATGGATGTGTGATTGTTCACAGGTGCATGCCCAGAGCTGTGTACGCACGGGGCCCTTCAGAGTCCCAAGAATATTTCTGGCCTTTCCAAAACTCCTTTGGCCTCATGATGCAAGAACTGACTCATTTGAAAAGACCCTGATGCTGGGAAAGATTGAAGGCGGGAGGAGAAGGGGATGGCAGAGGATGAGATGGTTGGATGGGATTGGAGTTTGTGTAAACTCTGGTGGTTGGTGATGGACAGGGAGGCCTGGTGTGCTGCAGTCCATGGGGTTGCAAAGAGTCAGACACAACTGAGTGACTGAACTGATCTGAAAACTCCAATGGACATCTCACTCCAAAACTTTATCCTTTAATTAAATTTTTTTTTGGATTAGATTGTTATTCACTGCCACTGTTATTACAACCTCAGGCAGCTATAATGTTAAACAATTGCTGCTGATTATTTTTTCCTAAATAAAAGCTCAGGGGAATCCTATTTGTACTGAGCAAGCTCTGAGTCAGGTCAAATAAAGAAAAACCCTGTGAGTGGAATTTTCCAGGAGAGGACCAGATAGGACAAATTATGACAATTCTCTGGGAATTGGGCTTTGGGAGAGTTCCAGTTTCATTCTCTTTTCCAATGGCTGCTAGGCTGCTGTTTCTCATTGTGATTGCTACAGTATAGATTTTCAAGGCTACTACAAGTAGGCTGGGGAGAAAGGGGTTGGGAATAGGGCAGGTTAAAATGCCACAAAGTTCACTGTTCTTACTGAGATTTAGCCATTTTTCTTGAGTAACTGCTTCAGGGACTGCTACCACACAGTGGTTAATTTCCAGAATTCTGAAAAAGTTAACTTTAACAATTTTTTTCTAGGTCTTAATTTCTTTAGTGGAGAGGAGAATTTCAGAGGTCCTTATTTCACTATTTTCACTGATATATACTCCTTATACTAATTAATTTTAAATTGTATGCATAGTAATGAGTATTATGCAAATACATACACACAGCTATATATTTTTCTCTACTGCCTTAGTTATACCTCATGAGTTTTGATAAGTATATTCATTATCATGTATTTATTAATATTTTAAAATTTTCTTGTTTTTCTTCCTTATCACTCTCCTCTCATGTTTTTATTACCAAGAAAGTTTGTTATTTCTTCTCCTTATTCTTCCTCTTCTTTTTCTTTTTCCAGTATCGCTTCAGTATTTAGACTAAATTATAAGCTTTATTCATTTATTTGTTTAACATTATCTCTTAAATTGCACATCTTTCTTTTTAAACTAATTTTTCATTTTTTCCCTTTAGCACTCCTGAGTAATTCTTCGGAGGGAGTCTTGATGCAAATTTTTTTTTTTTTGGTTAAATTTCTATTTGTTTTTCAATTATTCAATACAGTAAAATTCCACTTTGGTTCAACAAAAGGCTTTGATAGTTTCTTGTATTTGATTGGAATTACTCTGAAAATACTTGCTTTTGGGGCCAAAAAATAATTACCCTTGAAATAGCAACTATTCATCTGAGCTTTGTGGGATTTACACTTCTAAGTTCAAAATAATTTTCTCTGTTCATTTTTTTTTTTTTTTTTGTCTTCCAAAATCCAGTGTTGTTGAAGAAGAGTTTTATGTCAGTCTGTTTCTTGTGTCTTTATCTTTTTTAAGATAATTTTCCTTTCTGGCCATTTCAAGGAATTTTTTTTTTTTAAATCTTATGTGTACTAAAATTTCATTGGGCACATAGCTCCATTAATTGCTAGTTGTAAGTACCTGGCCAAAGTTTTTAATAATTTTCTAATTGGTTGCTTCTTTTGTAATATGGGGAAAATGGTGGTTCTAAACTCAGGTTTACTATGAGGGTTAAAATATATATCGCATGGAAATCACTTAGCCCAGTGCCTCTCTCTGAAAGAGACACTTTTTTTTAGGCATTATATTATTTACTTCATTTTACTCAGGGAGCTATTTTAATCTAAATGCTCATGCTTTTTTCCACTGAGCACTTTTTCTATTAGTTTTCTGGTTTTTTTTTTTTCTTTTCTTTTCTCATTTTCTCTCTTTCCTCCTCCCAGTGAAGTTAGACCTCTTTGATATATTCTTCAAATATCTTAACTTTTATATATATATATGTTTTGTATATATATAAAGCTTATATATATATAAATATAGGTTATATATGTATGTTTTATATATACATATAAAACTTACTTTTATATATAGGTTTATAAAATAAAACCTGCTTTTTTCTTATGTACTTAGATATCTTGTTTTAGTTCTTATCCTTCACATGGCTGCTTTTCCTGAAGTCTCTGGGGACCTCATTTGGGTTCTACGTTCTAGGAATTTCTTATTGTATCTAGTCTATTGATGGTGTGCCTTCTTGTTTTACAGCACTTTTATGAATTTATTCTAACAACAACAAAACCCCCCAAACTATTCTTTATTATTTTAAGAGATGTGGGCAAGGGTTAAAGTAGTTAATAACTTAAATCATCATTTTGATTCCATCTATTGCTTTTCTCTCCCTCCCAAAGATCATTTTAAGATAAATTTTATTTTTTGTAGATTTCAAAATTCAGGTTCTCTAAAGAAATTTTGGAAGCGTAAAAGCAAGAAGCATTGACATTAATTCCACATTCATTCTAGAGAGAATGTTAACATTTCATTGTTTGTAACTTCTAGTTTTTTATGCTTATGAAAAATGGAGTTCCATGGTGTATTTCTTTTTGTACCATGTAACATATATATGTAACATGTGTATGCACATATATTGTGAGTATATTTGTTATTAATCTTCTAAACATTATTTGTTGGTAAACATATAATATTATATGTATATACCAACATAGACTTGATCATCACGTTGTTGAACATTTCTGTTTTATTAGTGCGGTGATTTGCATCCTCACAGAAAAATATTTGCACAAGTCTACGGCTATATCTTTGTTTAAAAAACTGGGGTGAAAGGACTTGTATTTTTCTCCCCCATTATTTGAAAAGGAAGTCCGGAGAAAGTTGTATAAAATCATGCTCCTACCAGCAACAAGGGCTGGGATTTCATGGAAGAATTCCTATCCTCTGGTGGTAGATTGAAGGAGGAACCCAGCTTCATTGAATACAGTGCTTTCCAAAGCTAGCCAGTCATTAATATCACCTGGGGTGCTTCTTTAAATTAAGAGTTTTGGACCCACCCTTGGAAATTCTGATTTACTAGGTCTAGTGCTGAGCCTGGGAATCCATATTTTTAACAAGCTCCCTGGTGATTTAATGATTAACTGGGTTTAGGAAACAAGATCTCACAACTGAAGGGCCTGGGGGTGGGAGCAGGCGGGTGGATGGTGGGGGCTGCCCCAGGTGCTTCCCAGTAAGGGAGGTAGAGATGGTGAGAAAGGGTGAAAAAGGGCGGTTTTAAAAGCAGGACTGACCACACTGGAGACTTTTTAAACACGCAGAACAAAGGCATAAGCTCTTAGTGAAGACAAAGATGTGGAGCATCAGACACTTGGGCGGCTCCCTTTCCATCTCTGGTTCTCGGCATTCATGTAAACTGAAGGGGTTGGACTCATCGGAGGCTTTTCCAACTGAGGGAGCCCAAAGCCACAGTGGTGGAGGGGTGGCTGAGTGGGTGGAAGTCCAGGCTTTGCCCCAGCCCATCCTCCCCAGGGCCCCTGACTCTGCTTTATATTGAAGTCTCTTTTAAGATTTTCTTTGGAAAAACGTTTTCGGCTGCCAAGAAATTTGACAATCTCCAGACTAGATGACCTTTCAGTTCTAAAAAGTCATATAAGTTTGTGAACAAAAGCCAGGGGGAGGAGGAACAGTCCAGAAGGTGGGGTTGAGTGAAACAGAAGAACAATCCAGAATGGGCATTTCAATCCTCATTTTAACCTCAGGACTGACTCTCTGCGTTGTGGCAGGAGCTCCCAATTTCCATCTCAGGATCAGTGTACTGCCTGAGTCAACTCAGAGTGACCCCCAAGGAAAATTCTGGTGGCCTTCCCATCAGATTCTTATATTAAATTTGCGGGGGGACGTCCCTCCCTTCACAGGACCCGGAAGCCCGGAGAAATCACGAAGGTTCCTCAGCTAATATGTTGGTGATGTCTTGCAGTTTGCAAGTGTTTCAACAATAGGGTATGTTTGACCTTCTTTTGGCCTCCTTTCAAGCTGGGAATTTAAGGTGTTCTCTGAATGCAGAGCAAACAAAGCTTCGGCTAACTTGCTGCTTTGATCTCTGAGAATTCATAGGAGCAAGAAGGGAGGAGATGGGCCAGGGGCCCTGGAGGAATTAACTGTGAAAACCTGGCCAGGCTTTGTTGGATGGGGAAGCTGGGGTGGGGTGTCGGGTGTCTGGGGAACAGATGTGAGCCTGACTTGATCTTCTGCAGCTGCAGACAGAGGTTTGCCAGAGGTGAACGCGGGTTCCCACAGAGGCCGTTAGTCCTCCCGGTGTCGCCCACCCATCAGTGGTTTCTTCTCCCTCTGGAGTGGGAGTTAGTGCAGGGCTTTTGCAATCTGATTCCAGCGCCTATGCTAACAGGTTGGATGGAGAAAGTGTTTCTTTAGAGAAACCGGGGATTTGATGGGTTTTATCTCTGTGTTATTATACTCATTTCTAAACATTCCAGAGAGGTGATGGAGGGACAAAAACAGCCTTCCTCCGTAACCTTTTACTACTTTGTGACCTCAGTTGAGATGGTGGGCGGGGCAAGGTGGGGTTGGGATAGAAAATGAGCGACTTTCTCCAGAGCAGCCAGTCTCTGAGTATGTTCTGTGGAATACTCGTCTCAAGAGATGCTCCAAAAGGTTCATGATCAGATAGGTTTGGGCAATTCTGCATGTCATGTTTTCTTCTGAAGATTCACAGCACACATGTGAGTACTAGGGTCTCCGAAATGTCCTAGAGTCAAGAGTCAGAAGTCTTTGATTTCTTCAACTTTGTTGAGCTGAAAACGTCTCCAACTTAACTGACCAGGAACCGTCATCTTTTTGGGTGAGGTAGTTCAGTTCAGTTCAGTTCAGTTCAGTCGCTCAGTCGTGTCCGACTCTTTGTGACCCCATGGACAGCAGCATGCCAGGCTTCCCTGTCTATCACCAACTCCCGGAGCCTGCTCAAACTCATGTCCATTGAGTCGGTGATGCCATCCAACCATCTCACCTCTGTCATCCCCTTCTCCTCCCACCCTCAAACTTTTCCAGCATCAGGGTCTTTTCAGATGAGTCAGTTCTTAGCACGAGGTGGCCAAGGCATTGGAGTTTCAGCTTTGACATCAGTCCTTCCAATGAATACTCAAGACTGATTTCTGTTAGGATGGACTGGTTGGATCTCCTTGCAGTCCAAGGGACTCTCAAGAATCTTCTCCAACACCACAGTTCAAAAGCATCAATTCTTCAGTGCTCAGCTTTCTTTATAGTCAAACTCTCACATCCATATATGACTACTGGAAAAACCACAGCTTTGACTAGACAGACCTTTGTTGGCAAAGTAATGTCTGTGCTTTTTAATATGCTGTCTAGGTTTGTCATACTTTTCTTTCAAGGAACAAGTGTCTTTTAATTTCATGGCTGCAGTCACCATCTGCAGTGATTTTGGAGCCTAAGAAAATAAAGTCTGTCACTGTTTCCATTGTTTCCCCATCTATTTGCCATGAAATGATGGGACCAGATGCCATGATCTTAGTTTTCTGAATGTTGAGGTTTAAGCCAACTTTTAAACTCTCCTCTTTCACTTTCATTAAGAGGCTCTGAGACAGAGACACAAATTAATATCAAGTGGATCGCACTTCAGGAAAGGCTGGTCTATAGGCTGCAGAAATAGAAGGCTCTTCTTGATGTCCACAGTGGGGAGGGGTTCCTGGAGCTTCTGCTTTTGCCCTTGGTGGCATCAGTCACCCAGGAGTTCTTCCTAGGAAACCCACTCCTCTACATCATTCTAATAGAGTAGCTCTGCTTTTGATTTTATTTGGAGGAAAAAAAATCTATAAACCGAAGCATGGTTGAATCAAATTTGCACATAGAGGAAAAAGTTTCAGAACCTAGACGGAGTCATTTCTAATCCCCAGCTCCATATTTTCTTCCTGAAAGAGCCAGAAGAGGTGAGTATGTGGCATCCCTTGGCCACAGTAGTTGATTCCGGAATGGGTAGTTGACCCATTAACCAACCAACCTCCAATAAAGCTTCTCTTGGGAACTTTGGTTGAGCGACTTATAAGCAAGTATTGTCTTTTCTACTGCACTTGTGAGGATGTGAGCTTGTTGAACCCATCTTTCCATGAGGGAGAACCCGATAAAGGAGTCAGTCAAGAGATGGGGAGAGACTGGATACCAATGAATCATTTGTGTGCCTGGATCCAACCAAGCCTGAAGTCGGTGTTGTAGAAGCTTGAATTGTCTTTAGTGTTATAGTACTCATCAGAGATCTCTTGGAACTAAACATCCCAGATGATGAGAATTGATTTCTCTTTTTTCATTGAGGTATAATTGATTTACACTGTTTTTGGTATAGAGCAAAGTGATTCAGTTTTATATATATACATACATGTGGGTATATACGCATAATATTTTTGGATTGTTTTCCATTATAGGTTATTATAAGATATTGAATATGGTTTCCTGTGCTATATAGTAGGTCCTTGTTGGTTATTTTATGTATAGAAAGTGTTGTTAGACCCAAATTCCTAGTTTATCTGTCTCTTCTATTTTCCCTTTGGTAACCAGAAGTTATTTTATGCCTGTAAGTCCATTTCTATTTTGTAAATAAGTTCATTTGTATCATTTTTTTAAGGTTCCACTTGTAAGTGATATCACATGATATTTATCTTTTGCTGTCTGACTTTCTTAGTATGATAATCTCTGGCCCATCCATGTGGCTGCAAATGGCATTATTTCATTCTTTTTGTGGGCTGCATAATATTCCGTTGTTATATATAATATTCCATTATATATATGTGCATACATATATATATATACACACATCTTCTTTATCCACTCCTCTGTGAATGGACATTTAGGTTGCTTCCATGTCCTGGCTATTGTAAATAGTGCCGTAATGGACACTGGGGTGCATGGGTCTTTTTGAATTAGAGTTTTCTCCAGATATATGCCCAGGAGTAGGATTTTGGGATCATATGGTAACTCTATTTTTAATTTTTTAGCAAACCTCTATACTATACCAATTTATGTTCCCACCAACAGTGTAAGAGCATTCCAATAAGAATTCATCTTACTACATCCTTGGAGCTTACTCCACCCCTAAGACCAGAGCAAGCGATATCAAAGAAATTGTTATAATAATCATCATTAATTAGTAATCAATAACTCTTTTTTTGAGTAGAAGATACTTGAAAGTTTATCTAGTCCAAAGCCCCATCTCATTCTTCAGATTTGAATCCTGCCTGCCTGTCATTTTACTTTCTGGTCCTGGGCTGACTGCAGATCAAGCCTCATCCTTCCCCCATAAAAGAGGTTCCTCATTTTTGAAAGTAGCTAAGCCTTCTCTCTTACACACAAAAACACATCCCTAGCCTTTCCTAGCACGGCCAGTTTGGGTGTTTCTCACTGTTGCACTATGAACACGCTCTGGACGGCTTCTGAATTTCTTCCAACTCAGGTTGCTTTCATGGATGAAGCCTAAAGCAGCGTATGCCTGTTGTAGCCAATTTAGAAAAGCAAGAAGAGGGAAATGAAAACTCAGTAGCGGCTGAGCTGCCAAGAGATGGCTGTGGTTGCCATGTCGGGTCAACGCCATCCCTTCATTTTTCTGTTTGCGTGTGGACGAGCGTATGCATGGCTGTGCTGGAACTTTGCGGCCCTTCTCCTCCCTTCTCGCTGCCTGGGAGGCTGGCCTGCCATGGACCACACCTGCAGCAGATCTTCTGCGGCCCCCAGTCCCAGGTGGGTTTGGACTGCAGTGTACTCTGGGCACAGATCTGGCTTACGAGAGAGGTTAAAGTGCTTACGTCTCTGTTTCCTCCTAGGAAATCACCTGGGGCTTGTGTGTCCATCAGCTGGCCACTACCCCTCCCAGGGAAGCTTGCAGAGTTGCTTCTACCCTTGGTCTGTTGCTAGCTCCGGGCTTTCCTTATGGTCCCCGTCTCTCACCCCTTCATCGGTAAACTCCCTTGTGGGTGTCCTATTTGAACGTGCCATCTGTTTCCAGTAGGGATTTTGACTGATAAACTTGTATTTTACAAATACGAAACATGCTCTGTAGAGTGATTTATAATCTGCTGCGTCATTTCTTGGGATACTGAAAACGTCTCCTTATAGCGTTTAACATTCCTCTATAGCATCATTGTGAATGGCTGAGTGGGTTTTTATTTTTAACAAATGTACCATAGTTTATTTAAACCTTGAGAACTAGAGAATTACTTTTTCCCCCCTCCAATTAACTTTTCCCCTATTACTGTGGAAGTACTTGGATGAATATCCTTGTAGGTAAATCTTCACACGCATTCATCATTTCTTCTTCAGGATAAATTTGTAGAAACAAACTTGCTGGATCTATAGTCATGAACATTTGGAAAAAGTTCTCTGTCTGTTGCCAGATAGCCCTCCATAAAAGTTTTATAGCAATTTATAAACTGTTTCCAATTGTGCCCAGGAAGATTGCTTCTTACATTCTCTCCACTGTTTAATACTACAGCCAAATAGTGACCTCGCTGGATCTTCCCAGCACTGTGCTTGGCAAGTAGTAGGTGCTCAGTGAATGACAATGCCCCACCTCTTTCCCACAAAGAAATGCATTTCTACCCTTAGGGTTTCCATCAATAAGAACATCCACGTGAACATTCATACTCACACATATGGGTGCACACCCACAGGTCTTCTCATCTCTACTTGCTACCTGTGTGTTACTCCTCTAGCCTCAGTAGTTTAGAAATGATATATCTATTCATACTGTAACCAAGAGGACCATCACCGTTTCATAAATCCTTGGACAGAAAGAGATCCAGGAAGTCCCAAGTCCACTGGGTCCTAAAAAAAGAAATCACAAACTCTGTCATCAGGACATGCTCAGATGCTGCACCCCCAGCCAGGGCTTAGGTTTAGCTTGGATGAGTTCAGGAAGCAGGAGAGGGTCTGCTGGAACAGTCTAGAACCTGCTTCCTCTGCTGGCTGCCTCATAACTGACGCTGAACATTCTCCAAGCCTCCTTCCTGCTCCCGTGGCTTCTGACTAGTTCAGAACTCGGAGCTGACACCCATAGCATCTGAATTCCCATTGTTGTTCAGTCGCTAAGTCATGTTCGACTCTTTGTGACCTCATGGACTGCAGCACACTAGGCTTCCCTGTGCATCACCAACTCCCAGAGCTTGTTCAAACTTGAGTCCATTGAGTCGGTGATGCCATCCAACCATCTCATCCTCTGTCGTCCCTTTCTCCTGCCCTCAATCTTTCTTAGCAACAGAGTCTTTTCCAATGAGTTGACTCTTTGCATGAGGAAGCTACATTTTACCATCTCAGCTTGCCTGGGAAATCTCTGAGAAAACTGGATGTTTTGAAGTTTGGAAAACTGGACCTTTCATTACTGCCAGCTCCAGAGGGCTTAATCCAGACCCGGCGTCCCCACGGGCCCTCAGGAAAGATCTGCTTATGGATCGGTTACGAAACTCCATCACTTTCAATGTTCTGTTTTGAAACCCAGTGGCAAAGTCCAGAACATTCTCTGATTTTATTTTTATTGGAGTCCAGGAATCAGACAGGAACTCTCTCTGGTCCCCAGCGACCTACAAAGGCCACTCCTTAAACATTTCTCACAGGCCCTGTTCCCAGAGAGACCCAGGCAAGCACAGAGCCTGGAGACCCATGGGGCGTGATACAGGCTCCCCCAGGGCTCAGTCACCCTGAAGGCTCTCGGCCACGATGTGAGCTTTCAGAGATGTAGAAGGGAGCTGTTGCAGGGTTTCCTGAGGTGCTCAGCTGCCCCACTGGCCTGAGCTGTGGTCTGTTCAGGGAAGAGGTGTGTATGAATAGCTAAGTAAGAGTCATGTAGCAATGTGCACTTCCAGCTGGTGGCCCAGAGGGTGAAAGAAACTGCCTGCAACGCAGGTGACCGGGTTCGATCCCTGGTTCGGGAAGATCCCCTGGAGAAGGGAATGGCAACTCGCTCTAAAATTCTTGTCTGGAGAATCCTATGGACCGAAGAGCCTGGTGGGCTACAGTCCATGCGGTCGCAAAGAGTCGGACATGACTGAGTGACTAACACACACACACACCACATGATTTAGGCTGGACAAACCATGTGCTAAAGTGAGAAGAGTTCAGATTTGGGATTTGGAAGACCTGGGTCCAAGTGCTGTTCCCCACGCATACTAGTTATGTGATCCTAAGCAGGGTACTTTGTGTTTCAGTGGCCTCACCACTGAAATTATAAGATTATTATTAGAATATCTCACAATTATAAAATCTCACAGGGTTGTTGGGAGCCTGGAATGAAAAACGAACCTGAAACCACGTTGTATGTGACTTTTGGTTCCCACTAGGTTTTCATTACTAATTCCATTTCCTGATTTCTGGCTGTGCTAAGGCTTTGTTGCTGCGCTTGGGCTTTCTCTAGTTGCCGAGAACAGGGGCTGCTCTTTGTTGCTGGGCCCAGGCTTCTCAGTGAGGTGCCTTCTCTTGGTGCGGCGCACCAGCTTCAGGCAAGCAGGCTTCAGTAAGTGCAGCACGCGGGCTCAGTACTCGTGGCGCACAAGCTCAGTGGCCGTGACGCGGGCCCTGGAGCGCGGGCCGGGCGGCTGCGGTGCATGAGCTTAGCTGCTCCATGGTACAGGGAATCTTTCCAGACCAGGGATTGAACCCCTGTCCCCTGCACTGGCAGGCGGATTCCTATCCACTGCACCACCAGGGATGCCTGTGTATGTACTTAGTTGCTCAGTCATGTCCAACTCTTTGGAACCCCACAGTCTGTAGCCCTCCAGGCTCCTCTGCCCATGGGATTTTCCAGGCAGAAACACTGGGGTGGGTGCCATTTCCTCCTCCAGGGGGTCTTCCTGACCTGGGGGTTGACCCTGTATGTCTTCCGTCTCCTGCATTGGCAGGCGGGGTCTATATCACTACTGTCACCAGGAAAGTCTTCGTTACATCACTGGTAGTTTAGAAAAATTTCTTTTACTTTCCTGTTAATTACTGGAAATGTCTTCTTTCCCAATATATGCATTAGATGATATAAATTTCCCTGTAAACACTGCTTTTGCTGTATCCCATACATTTTGACAAATTATATTTTCATTTTATGGCTGCGTTTACTGTCTTCTTTTTATTCTGTGTGTGTGTTTTGCCATTTCTTTATGTTTTGTAAAGGTGATCCTGCTTGAAATTTGTTGCGATTCCTATGCCTGAAGTTTGATGTCTTTAAACAAATGTGGAAAACTTTGACCCATTGTTTTCTTGTGAAATATTGCCTTTGCCCCATTTTCTCTGATGTAAATATTTGTTAGACTTCTTGCTCTATCTGCCATGTTTCTTAAGGTTATATTCACAACTTCCGAACATGTTTCTCAGTGTTGCATTTTAGATAATTTATTTGTATCTAGCTTTCCATTCTCTCATTTTCCATTTGGCTGTGGCTCATT
Source organism: Ovis aries (assembly GCF_016772045.2). Taxonomy (NCBI): domain Eukaryota; kingdom Metazoa; phylum Chordata; class Mammalia; order Artiodactyla; family Bovidae; genus Ovis; species Ovis aries. The sequence continues at coordinate 13,272,966 of NC_056071.1, read as the reverse complement.
TTCTGTTGAGGTTTTAATTTCAACTGCCATGGTTTTCATTTCTAAAAGTTCTCTTTTTCAATTTTGCCTGGTTTTTTAAAAAAGTCTTTTATTTCTTGTTTATATTTCAAATTTCCATTTTATTCCCTTAAATGTAAAATTTATATTCTTTGTCTGAAATTCTAATGTCTGAAATGCTTGGGAGTCTGATTCAGCTATTATTGTGTCTGCTGATATTCACATAATGCTTTGTTTCTACGTGTATTTTGTTATGTTTGGCAGTGAGTTGCTCATTTTCCCTGGAACGCACATAGGTAATCTAAAATTTTCTAGTAGCTATGTTAAAAAGGTTAAAAGAAACAAGTGAAATTAGTTTTGATAATATATTTTATTTAACCCAATATGTAAAAATTTTATCACTTTAACATATAGTCAATAAAATTTTTTTTAGGAAATATTTATATATATATTTTTTTGTATGGAGTCTGAAAAATTCAGCACATCTCAATACAGACATTCACTTTACCAGAAACACTTGATCTATATTTAGGTTCACAAAATTTACAGTTGAAAAAGTAGATTCACATACCCAAGCTGTTTCAAACATACTTGAGCTTTCCTACAATTAAACTGAGTATCAGTCTTTAAATTTAGTAAAATAGAGTAAAAAAATTTAGTTCCTCAGTAGCATTAGCCATATTTCAAGGGCTTGACTTCTACATATTTCTAGTGGCTATTGAATTGACTGTGTAGTCTTAGAATAATTAAATTTTGCTCTTGACACTCCAGTTTAGGCATGCTTTCTAGAGTCCAGTCTTTGGCAAATATTGTATGTGTTAAGACTTGTGGGTCCCTCTGCTGGGCGTACACACCGAGGAAACCAAAATTGAAAGAGACACGTGTACCCTAATGTTCATTGCAGCACTGTTTATAATAGCCAGGACATGGAAGCAACCTAGATGTCCATCAGCAGATGAATGGATAAGAAAGCTGTGGTACATATACACAATGGAGTATTACTCAGCCATTAAAAAGAATACATTTGAATAAGTTCTAATGAGCTGGATGAAATTGGAGCCTATTATACAGAGTGAAGTAAGCCAGAAAGAAAAACACCAATACAGTATACTAATGCATATATATGGAATTTAGAAAGCTGGTAATGATAACCCTGCATGCGAGACAGCAAAAGAGACACAAATGTATAGAACGGTCTTTTGGACTCTGTGGGAGAGGGAGAGGGTGGGATGATTTGGGAGAATGGTATTGAAATATGTATAATATCATATATGAAATGAATCACCAGTCCAGGTTCGATGCATGATACTGGATGCTTGGGGCTGGTGCACTGGGACGACCCAGAGGGATGGTATGGGGAGGGAGGAGGGTGGGGGGTTCAGGATGGGGAACATGTGTATACCTGTGGTGGATTCACGTTGATGTATGGCAAAACCAATACAACATTGTAAAGTAATTAACCTCCAATTAAATACATTTATATTTTAAAAAAAAGACTTCTCAGATCTTGGGATCTATTAAAAATATCCATGTATGGGTCACTTTGGATTAAAGGAAATGAATTTTTGCAGGTGGGATCTGGACATGAGTATTTTTTTTTTTTAAACCTTCCCCATGATTCTAATGGACAACCTCAGCTAGGTGCCCTGGAAAATGAATTTGGGGCTAATATTACAATATGATGCTTCTTATGGTCTGAGCAACCTATGGAAACATGAAAAGGAATCAGCTGGTACCAAGTACAAGGCTTGGTACTTTTTAATGCCTCTGTCAGAACTAAAATCTCTTTTTTTAAAAAAAATAATTATTTATTTTAATTGAAGGATCATTGTTTTACAATATTTAAAATCTTTTAAAATTTAGACTTGGCTAGTATTCTTACCAGCGGGAGAAATCTATCAATAAGGTTTTCAGTTGCTTTATTACTTTAGAAATAAAAAATATTTAGCCTTTTAGTCAACATTAAGTTTACTGTGGTCTTTTGACTTCCAAGGACATGCTGTTGCCATTTTATTTAAAAATGTTTAGAGAAGCTTTCAGTTCTGTATGAATGCATCTACCTATACGTATTTGGGAACTGTAAGCTCCTAGGGAGATCTTGCATATCAAAATTACAGCACAGCTGCTGCTTGCTAACCTATGTTGACATAACAGCTATCAGTGTATCATGACTCACCACTGTTGATCAGCCAAATTGGTTTTAGCAACACGTCTGACCTAACTTGAGTGACATCATTGTGGGTGAGCTAGTTTGGGTGAATTTCATGAAGATCTTCCTGTTCCATGTCTGAACTTGCCAACTGGTTGTTTAGATACCTGTCCCAGTTTCAATGGTTGGGCATTTGTATTACTTAATTAACTTACTATTCTTATTTCCAGAAACCTAATGATATTTTTTCACTTCACTAATGACATTTTTTCATTTCACTTATTCAATCAACAAAATTTCATGGTGCAGCTACCCGGCTCCAGGCATTATATTAGGTCTGATTAGCAATTAGGCTTCATCTTGTGTGGCAACCCTAATCATTGATAGCATGGTGTTGGAAAACATTCTGAATTTCTGCCTAGGCTCAGTGGGAAAGAAAGTCATGAGCAATTAGTCATGTCTGCCGTAGACATAGGAGGAGATGCGACTGCAGCCATGGATTTGATCTCTGGGTCAAGAAGTTCCCCTGAAAAAGGAAATGACAACCTACCCCAGTATTCTTGCCTGGGAAATCCCATGGACAGAGGAGCCTGGTGGGCTACAGTCCATGGGGTTGCAAAGAGTTGGACACAATGGAGCAACTAACACACACACACACACACACACACACACACACACACACACACACATCTGAATAAAATCTCCAGTTACCCTCCTGTTTTAGTCCATTCCAGCTCCTATAAAAAAAAATACCATAGACCAGGTAGCTTATAAATAATGGAAATTTAATTCTCAGTGTTCTGAAGGCTGGACGTTCAAGGTCAGACTGCCAGCATGGTGGATTCTCATGAAGGACCTGTTCCGTGAAGGACAATTTCTGGGTTGCAGTCTGCAAGCTTCTTGCTATGTCCCCACATGGTGGAAGGGAGCTAGGGAGTTCTGTTGGTTCTGTTTTATGAGGGCACCCGTCCTGTTCCTGGGGCCTCCACCCTCATGGTCTAATCACCACTTAAAGGCCACATCACATCCTGCCATCATATTGAGCTTTAGAGTTACAACACATGAATTTTGAAAGGACACAAACATTCAGACTACAGGGCTTCTTAAGGAAGACCTACCTCTCAATTCTTGATTTGAAGATGAGTTTTAAGCCTGAATTTTCTATGTACCACAATCCCATGTGTTACAGAGTCAAGCTTCTCAGAAGAGATGCCAAAGATGCTGGGTCCAGACTTCTCCCTCTTTCTCTCTCTCTCCTGGGAGAAGAGATGTTTCTATTCCTCCTTTGCATGTCCTGACAGGCCCCCAGGGAGCAGGCTATGGAGAGGGCAGCAGGTCTGGCCAGTGCTGGCATGGACAACTCAGGATCCACAGGTGAACGTGGCCAGTCAACCTCCCATGAGTGCCAGCACAGTTATGAAGCCAGGAGACTTGCTGATTAAACTGGAAAACTGCTATTCTTAGTGGCAAGCTGTCATCCAGCCCTTTTGAAAAAGGAGAGAAACCACTCAGCCAAGGTCTAAAAATACTTAGGGACTGACAAGCAGCTCTGGCCAGAACTTGGGCCTACAACCTTGTTGAGATGTACTGTGTACAGGAAGGCATAGTGCATCAGAAGGACCTTGTAAGATCACAGAACACTGTGTTTTGTGACCCAAATAAACAGTTTTTTAAAAAAAATTTTCTATCCATGTCCCTTTTGGGCTTCCCAGGTATCATGGTGGTAAAGAATTTGCCTGTCAATACAGGAGACTCAGGACATTTGGGTTTGATCCCTGGAGGCTGGCAGTTCAATCCTGCAGGATTGGAAAGATCCCCTGGAGGAGGAAATGGCAACCCACTCCAGCATTATTGCCTGGAGAATTCCATGGACAGAGGAGCCTGGTGGGTCAGAGTCCATGGGGTCCCAAAGAGTTGGACACCACTGAGCGATCGAGTGTGATTGAACACACATGGCCCTTTAATTATTAATTATAGCTAAAATAAAATTTGTAAATTTTTCATATTCAGTTCAGTTCAGTTGTTCAGTCGTGTCCGACTCTTTGTAACTCCATGAATGACAGCACACCAGGCTACTCTGTCCATCACCAACTCCTGGAGTTCACCCAGACTCATGTCCATCGAGTTGGTGATGCCATCCAGCCATCTCATCCTCTGCCATCCCCTTCTCCTCCTGCCCCCAAGCCCTCCCAGCATCAGAGTCTTTTCCAATGAGTCAACTCTTCGCATGAGGTGGCCAAAGTACTGGAGTTTCAGCTTTAGCCTCATTCCTTCCAATGAACACCCAGGACTGGTCTCCTTTAGGATGGACTGTTTGGATCTCCGTGCAGTCCAAGGAACTCTCAAGAATCTTCTCCAACACCACAGTTCAAAAGCATCAATTCTTCGGCACTCAGCTTTCTTCACAATCCAACTCTCACATCCATATGTGACCACTGGAAAAACCACAGCCTTGACTAGACGGACCTTTGTTGGCAAAGTAATGTCTCTGCTTTTTAATATGCTGTCAGAGAAGGCAATGGCAACCCACTCCAGTACTCTTGCCTGGAGAATCCCATGGATGGACGAGCCTGGTAGGCTACAGTGCATGGGGTCGCTAAGAGTCAGATATGACTGACCGACTTCACTTTCACTTTTCACTTTCATGCATTGGAGAAGGAAATGGCAACCCACTCTAATGTTCTTGGAGAATCCCAGGGACAGAGGAGCCTGTTGGGCTGCCATCTATGGGGTCGCACAGAGTCGGACACAACTGATGTGACTTAGCAGCAGCAGCAGCAGCAGGTTGGTTATAACTTTCCTTCCAAGGAGCAAGCATCTTTTAATTGCATGGCTGCAGTCACCATCTGCAGTGATTTTGGAGCCCCCCAAAATAAGCCTGACACTGTTTCCACTGTTTCCCCATCTATTTCCCATGAAGTAATGGGACCAGGTGCCATGATCTTAGTTTTCTGAATGTTGAGCTTTAAGCCAACTTTTTCACTCCCCTCTTTCACTTTCATCAAGAGGCTTTTTAGGTCCTCTTCACTTTCTGCCATTACAATGAATAATACTGATAAAAGCTGCTTATATGCTAGCATATTTCCAACATGACAGACACTGTTCTAAGCTGTTGTGCACTTTATTTGATTGAGCCCTTCATTATCCCTGTGGGGTAGGTAATAGCATCATTGCCATTTACAGACGCAAAAACTGGGTTTTAGATGTGAGGAATCTGACTCACTCTGGGTAGCCTGAAGACAGTCTAGTATGTGGGAAGGCCTGAAATTGGCCTTCGATTCCCATCCGTCCTCTTTGACGGCTGTGGGTTGCTTGATATTGTTTTCCTGGGTGTTCACAAGCTGCTCTCTTTCAACATCTCCCAGGAAAATCTTGGTTATTGGACCTCTATGGAGAAATTCTCAGTGCTTACTTGCCTTTGGGTCTCCTTGTGGAATTTATGCATCCTGTTCTGCTGAGCACAGTGGTCTGGTTTAATGATGCCTGTTTCAGTTAGCATAGAGATGATCCTCCCCTTCCACCGATGCAAATGTTAGCTGCCTTACTTGTAGTATTGCTCGTGGGTTGACTCAGTGCCAACAGGCACCATTGCCTGTGAATATGTTTATAGGGTTTATCTTTATTAGAGCCTATTAATTTTCTCCTCCTGTGCATTGAGCCCTGGGCACAGAGGGATTCTCAAAGGCTTTAGGGCAATACCAATATAGGCTCAGTTCTAACTTCCTGGAGCCCCCACGTGACACAGCCACTGTGCAGGCGTGTTCATCTTTGTCCTTCGGCATTTGTATTTCAGGGGTTCTTGGGAGGGATGGAAGATGAATCTCAGGCTGCCATCTTGAATCGGAAGCCAGCACCTCCAATACAGGTTATGTTTCCTTGATTCTGATGCTTCTCATTTGACAGTTTCTGTTTTATGGTTCTCTTGTAGCTACCTCAAATTTTATGTGGATGGGGCTTGGGCACAAGTTCATAAATAAATTGCACAAACAAGCCAATACAAAAATGGTGACAATAATGATTTCTTAGCGAAGACTGCCTGCCACATCCGTGTTCCTTTTTCAGCAAGAAAAGGGACGAAAGAAGCAGGAAATGGAGAAATGCCTCACTCATGCTGGCGGCAGCAGTGAGTCCAAGTCCCCTTCCTGGTGTCTCGGTGTAAACAGGAGCTGAGGAGTTGAGATATAACACAAGGAGGCAATCGAGGTGGCAGATGGCATGCCATTTGGACTGCCTCCTGCCCTGTGGGTATTTTGCCTCATTCTAGTGTCTGGCTAGAGCCCTTGGTGACAGTGGCTTCAGCTGGTTAATCTTGCAAGCCTTTGGATTATAGTTTGTATAGAGGATATCGACTTAACAAGCCCAGAGGAATCAATGATCTTTCTCTGCAAATCAGCCCAGGTGAATTCTTCATCAGCTGCCTCCCTCAATGTGGGCCCATCAGCTGATCCTGAAGAGTGGGGGGGCCCAGTGAGAGACAGCCCCACCAGGGAGGGGCTGGAGCTGAGAGGAGCAGGCGTATTTTCCTTGGGCCCAGCTGCAGAATACACCACAGGGCTGCCCTCTCTGGAATGCATGCTGCTGTCTGAATTTTGCCATCCATAAATGCCTCCCTGGACCAGCTCTCGCCTGCTCTGACCGCTTGCTTCTCAGAACTGCTTATAAACAAAGTGCCTCAGAGGTGGGCCCTGGGCAATAGCTTGGCGGAAGTGGACAGAAGCGAGGCTGGCCTGTTCTTCTCGAAGGAAGAGAGGGAACAGCACAGGAATCCAAAACCACGCTCTCTGAAGGGTTGGCCAAAAAATGGGAAGGAATGCAGACATCTTTCATAGCCCCCAGATGTGTCAGCCGTCATAAAAACGAGTTTCTGGGTGACTTTTAGGTTTTTTTTCCCCCGCAAAGTAGGAGAAAGTCTTCAAAAACATTTAATCTTAAATAGTTGATGTATCAATTGATCTCTTCCTTAGAGGAAATAGGGCCAAAATATAAAAAGCACTGATTACTTCAGGACACTGAGGCAGCTTGTGCATATTAGAGTAATTGGAAATAACCATGAGGCATTAGTCTAACACTTGGAATATTTGTTCCCTGAGCATCTTCAAGGGCCTTCTGTAAGATGAGGCCACAGGATAGAAAGGTGGCAAGCTTTGACTCTGATACTTTGCCACATTGCTGACTCCAGTATTCCTGTTTTAAGAAGTTTCTGGTGGTTCAGGGCTTCCCTGATAGCTCAGTTGGTAAAGAATCCACCTGCAATGCAGGAGACCCTGGTTCGATTCCTGGGTTGGGAAGATCCAGTGGAGAAGGGATAGGCTACCCACTCCAGTATTCTTGGGCTTCTCCTATGGCTCAGCTGGTAAAGAATCCACCTGCAATGTAGGAGACCTGGGATTGATCCCTGGGTTGGGAAGATTCCCTGGAGAAGGGAATGGCTACCCACATCGGTGTTCTGGCCTGGAGAATTCCATGGACTTAGAGTTCATGGAGTCACAAAGAGTCAGACACGATTGAGCAACTTTCGCTCCCTGGTGGCTCAGATGGTAAAGCATCTGCCTGCAATGCAGGAGACCTGGGTTCAGTCCCTGGATTGGGAAGGTCCCCTGGAGAAGGAAATGGCAACCCATTCCAGTATTCTTGCCTGGGAAATGCTATGGACAGAGAAGCCTAACAGGCAACCATCCATGGGGTTGAAAAGAGTTGGACACGACTGAGTGATTAACACGTTCACTTTTTTTCACTTTCACTTTTGTTTTATGCAAATGCTCAAGCTCTGTTTAAGAGTGACAAGGTGAGAGAGCTTGCATTCCTAGCTCTAAAGCAGATGTGTCTTCCAAATGTCTAGCCTGCTGCCATCAAGGAGCTGAGGGACAGAGCCTATCACCATCACTGTTATTCTAGCCACATCAGCTGTGGGGATCCCAAGCCAGGAGCCTGGCGGTTGGCCTCCCTGCCTCCCTCCTCCCATCCTCTCTCATCCCAGTAGCCGTGTCCAGTTGATGCTACTTACCCAGGGTCCAGGGTTCATCCTGGTCCCCATCCTCCTCGCTGCAGCTCCTCTAGCCCAGGCTCCCTGTCTCTTACCAGATGGTGGAGACAGCAGCCTTGCTTGCCTCCCATACAGTTCGCACGTGGCACGCGGTGTGGACTTTCTGGAGTTCACCGCAGCTCTTAGCCGTCACCAACTCGAACCCCTTCAGGAGTTGCTAAGACACTTGCAAATTCTGAACCTGATGTGTGTGGACCTTCATCATCTGGACTCTTCTGGCTTTTTAAAAAATCTCAAGACAGCCCATGCCTCATCACCTCCTCCCTACCGCTAGCCCCTATCCTCGGTTATTTAGAATCATTTTTAGCCACTTACTAGCTGGAGGATCTTGGCGGAGGGGAGTCAGTTAACATTCCTGTTCCTCAGCTTCCTTGTTTGTAAACTGGAGATAATGGGGGTTGCCAGGGGTTATTGAGGATAAAATAAATTAAAACAGATGTCATGCTATGACCAGAGCCAGTGCCGGTTTGTTGCAAAAATGTCATTGGATGGGCCCAGTGATAGTCACCCTAAGTGAAGTAATTCAGACAAAGACGAACTTCATCCTATAGCACTTGCGTGTGTAATCTGAAAAATGATACAAAGCAGGAGTATCTGCACAGAAATAGAAAGCAAACTTACGATTATCAAAGGAGAAAGGGAGGGGAAGGATAGACTGGGCGTTTGGGATTAATAGATGCATGCTATTATATATAAAATAGATAAACAAGGGGCTATAGCACAGGAACAATATTCAATTACTTGTACCTTTAATGGAAAGGAATTTGAAAAAAGAATATATATCTATGTAAAACTGAGTCACTTTGCTGCACATCTGAGACATTGTGAGTCAACTATACTTTAAACAAATAAATGAAGCTGTTTGAAACATGTGTAAAATCTAGGCACATTAGAATGCCAGCATGTTGTTTTCCTGTAACCTGAGTAGTAAGAATAAATACCTCTCTGGTAAAGAAATGTAGTACCTTAAACCACCTCTCACTTTCTTTAGGTCTCTCCTGTTCACCCTGGAGGGCTCAGCTAAATGCCATGATAGCTAATTATCACCCAGAAGCCCCCTGGGCAGGGTCCCCTGCAAGAGGCTTTTGTAGCGCAGTGATCAGCACTTCTGCAGAATGGGACCCATCCACGTTGTGGCATCACCATCTGCATCCCACTCTGTCCCTGCAGCAGACTGAAAGTGTTCTCAGGGCAGGAACTTTCTCAGGTACCTGAGGCCTCTTGGTAAGTACATATTGCTAATATGAATATTCATCGGAAAGACTGATGCTGAAGCTGAAGCTCCAAAACTTTGGCCATCTGATGCGAAGAGCCAACTCACTGGAAAAGACCTTGATGCTGGGAAAGATTGAGGGCAGGAGAAGAAGGGAATGACAGAGGATGAGATGGTTGGATGGCATCCCTGACTCTATGGACATGGCTTTGAGCAAGCTCCGGGAGCTGCAGTCCATGGCATCTCAAAAGAGTCGGACATGACTTAGCAATTGAACAACAGCAACATATATCTATAAAATGAGCGAAATTTTAGATGGGAGAGGCTAGGCCAGCCTCAGGTGGATGCTTGTGAACCCTGGGAGGGTCATATTTCTTTTCATTATTGGATAAATGGTTAATTCTCTTTTAAAGAGCCAAAGGAAAAACAAATTTACCAAGCTGACATTTAGCAAAAGCCATTTCGACATCTAAAGACGTTCCTAGCTCTGCAACTCTGGATGACCTTGCACTTGAAAATGTCACTGCCAGTTTGCTGGGCTGATTAGGTTTGCCCGTTCGCTCTTGCCCCTAAACCCCCGCTCTGCCCATTTCTTTCCTCAGCTGGGGTTTCCTCCAACACACTCCCACTTTGGCTAGAATTCCATGCTCCCTGCTCTCTCCTCAGCTCAAGGTGAGTTTCATCTGGGCTCTTGAGAGCAGCTGGGGAAATACTCTCTGCATTTAGGTCTCATGTGGTTGTGGCTGGACACAGGGTGATGTTCTGGGGAGGAGACAGTCTCTGCAGCCTGGACCAGCTGTGCAGCGTTGACACGGCTGACGGGTTCCGTCATTCCAGTTGACCATGGCTAACTAAAACGTGTGAGCTTGCTGGGAGCTAATAGTTCCAAATCTGTGTACTGTATAGGGCTATGGGAACAGATGATGGTGGGTCTTTTCCAATGCATTTGATTTGTCCACTGTCACATGAACCAGAGAGGGGGAGGAAGGTCTGTAATACACTGAGCTGTTTCTCCAAAACTTACACCTGGAACCTCCTTCTAAGAATATATAATCTCTTACCTTGCCTTGTCCTATAGGAATTAAAAGAAAAAAAAAAAAAGCATTTTGTCACTTTCTCGTGTTACCAAAATTGAATTTAAGAATTTTTAGACATGTTTTTCCACATCTAATTATTGATGCATGCTGTTCTATTTACTCTAAATTAATTATGTAAGAAAAGCATGATTCATCCACAAAGACACTCAGTAATTGCATAGTTGATCACACTTGGTTGAGAAACACAATTTTAAAATGTAAATGGAAATTTAATTATGTGTTAGCATTGAAAATAGGCAAGACCTGCTTTTGTGACCTCACATTTGGAATTCCTGCATTTTGACTGAAAAAAATTCAACTGATTAATTTTGAGTTTTATCTCTAAATATTGACATAAAAGAGGAGAACAGGTCACTTGCTATTACTTATTTAAACTATCCCATTGGTGGAGTGGATAGTTTCATTCCCAGTAAAGGAAGAAGCATGCATTTAATTCTCATTATAGCTTTCTTACTTTAACAATGGGTTCTGGAATGCCAGAGACAGCCTGAAGGGCCACTAAGGCTTTTGACTAAATAAATGAAATTTAGAGATTAGGCTCAGAAAATATAGGAGTGATTTGGCAGAATTATCATTTCTTGAAAAATTTTTTGATGTGGACCGTTTTTAAAGTCTTTGTTAAATTTGCTGCAATATTGCTTCTCTTCTATGCGGTGGTTTTTGGCCGCAAGGCGTGTGGGATCTTAGCTTCCTGACCAGGTGCTGAACCCACACCCCCTTCACTGGAAGGTGAAGTCTTAACCACTGGACCCCCAGGGGAGCCCCAGAATTATCACTTTTAAGCTTCTTGTGTGGGAGGCAGCTTCTAAGATGATTCCTTCTTCTAGAGTGTGGGCTGAACCTGGTGAAACTGATGGGATAACAAAGAAACTGACAGGATATTACTTCCAAGGACAGGTTGTAAGGGACTGTGACTTCTCTTTTGCTCTCCTTCTCTCTTCTCACTTGCTCATGCTGATGAACCTGGCTGCAGTGTTATAAGGAAGCCTCCACATACACCCTCCAGGGCGACTTCCAGCCAACAGCTGGTGACAAACTGAAGCTCTCAGTCCAATGCCCCACGAGGAGTGGAATCCTGCTGAAAACCACGGAGTGAGCTTGGAAATGGATCTCGTCCCAGTCAAGCCTTTAGATGACTGCAGCCCCCCTCAACACCTTGATTGTAGCTTGTGAGACCTTGTGAGCCAGAGGACTCAGCTAAACTGTGCCCAGATTCCAGAGTCACAGACATAATGTGACATAGCTCATGCTTTTATTTTAATCCACTAAAGTTAGAGTAATGTGTTATGCTGCAATAGGTAAGTAACCCATTATTGACCAGAAATGTATTAATATGTCTTTTGTTACCTGAATGCTATTGACTAGAGTGCCTCAATATATATACTGGTGTGTTCACTTACATAACAAATTATAGGCCACAGGTGTCAGTTTCTGCAAAAATCTCCTGGTCAATAAAGAGTTAAAATGCTTCGTTTCTTGCTTGCTGATTTCCACATCACTGTTTCTTATGCTTCCAGTCTTTAACCAGAGGTGTGTACAGGTGAAATCTGGTACACATGGCATAGAAATACAACAAGGTTATTCAGATCCAACCTGGGCAGCTGAGCCTCAAATCACCCAAAGGTCTGAATCAGGAATGTGCCCATCTGCCTTCTCAAACAATCACCCTAAAATAAGACAAAGAGGTTCTCAAGCAGTTTTGTTTATTTTAAAGAGAAAACGTATTTATTTTATAGCTTGATTTTATAAAGATGCTGCTTCCACCTTTTGTGATGTGAACCCAGGTGATAGCTAAGGGAAAAAAAGAGCATCCATGGGGCAGCCAGCAAAAGAGAGCGTGTGGGGCAGCCTAGGGGAGGTTTTGACAGCCAGGACCAGAGGTAGAAAGTAGCCCCTCTGCTCGCATTTGATCGGCCCCAAGTAAGTGTCAAGACCATGTCACACTGCAAGGGATGCTGGGCAATATAACCTAGCACTGTACTTGGAAGGAGGAGGAGACAGATTCTGGCAAAACATAGCCTGTCTGCCAAAACAATTAACTCTTATGAAGTTAAATTGATGATGTACAGGGGCTTCTCTTGGTAAAGAATCTGCCTGCCAGTCCAGGAGATGCAACAGAGGCGGGTTCAGTCCCTGGGTCAGGAAGATCCCCTGGAGGAGGAAATGGCAACGCACTCCAGTATTCTTGCCCCCAAAATCCTATGGACAGATGAGCCTGGCCAGCTATAGTCCATGGGGTCTCAAAAAGTCTGACACAACTGAGCGAGTGAACACCCACATGATATGCAGACACCATGCTAAGCATTACAGATACACACGAGGTAGGAAAGAGTGGTCCTTGTTCTCAAAGACATCACAGTCTAGCTGGAGGCATCTGTTGATGAAAAGTGGTTTGGAAAGCAAGCCTTATGCCAGCTTCCACCACCCCCGTGTGAAAACCAGTAGCAGCTACAGAGTGTTCTGTTCACGGGCTGAACGGTACACGTTCATCCTGTGGAAGAATCATCCCCAGTGCCAGGGGGCCACAAAACCGCTCACCTGAAGACTCTCTTTGTTAGCAACTATGTACATGACAAAACCTCTCCCTCCCCGGGGGCAGTGTCTGTGACTGTGAACTTGCAAGTGACGTGTGTGGGAACCAAATTGGCTAGTGGTCTGAAACTCCAGTGACCACTACTTGCAAGAATAATGTTTTCTAAGGTAGTTGTCAACATTTTTGCCAGGAACTGGGAAATCAGGGTATAAATTGGAGCAAGATCTTTGGAAACATGATTTTGTACTATAGGCTAAACTTGAAAATATATATAACCTGTGACTCAGCAGTGTTCTCCTTCCTACCTTGGGAAACAGTTTGATCGTGTACATGAGCATAAGAATGTTCATCACAGAGATGTCTGTGCTGGTGAAAAACTGACATCAGCACAAATGTCCATAAATTATAGAATAAAGTCTGGTGCAGCCACACAGTGGAATATTACACAGCAGCGAACATGAATAATTTGTAGCTTCTTGCGTTAATATGAATGAATCTCTAAAATGTAATGCTGAGTGCAAAACACAAGTCATACAGACGACTTCATTTATGTGAAGTTCAAAAACATCCCAAACTAAACAATATGCTCCTTCAGTTCAGTTCAGTCGCTCAGTCGTGTCCGACTCTTTGCTACCCCATGAATCGCAGCACGCCAGGCCTCCCTGTCTATCACCAACTCCCGGAGTTCACACAGACTCACGTCCATCAAGTCAGTGATGCCATCCAGCCATCTCATCCTCTGTTGTCCCCTTCTCCTCCTGCCCCCTATCCCTCCCAACATCAGAGTCTTTTCCAATGAGTCAGCTCTTTGCATGTGGTGGCCAAAGGACTGGAGCTTCAGCTTTAGCATCATTCCCTCCAAAGAAATCCCAGGGCTGATCTTCAGAATGGACTGGTTGGATCTCCTTGCAGTCCAAGGGACTCTCAAGAGTCTTCTCCAACACCACAGTTCAAAAGCATCAATTCTTCGGTGCTCAGCCTTCTCCACAGTCCAACTCTCACATCCATACATGACTACTGGAAGAACCATAGCCTTGACTAGACAGACCTTTGTTGGCAAAGTAATATGCTCCTTAGGGATATGTATATAGCGCTGGTGATTCATGCTAGCTATTACTTCCTTGTGCTATGAGAAGGGGCAGGCAAGGGAGTGGCATGGAGGGACTGAGCTTGCATTATTCAGTCTTTCTGCCTGTTTCTGCCCTTTTATCATTGGAAAAATGAATGACCTTGGCCCTACCTGTCCCTGGAGCGTCTCATGCTAACCTTGGCATTATAGTGAAGTCCTGGCCAAAGCCGAGAGGGTGGAGGGAGGAAAAGACAGAGAAAGAGAGAGGAGGAGGAGAAGAAAACCAAGGGGAAGAAGAGGGAGGAGAGGAGGAGGAAGAAGGGGAAGGATCAGGGAGGGAAAGTTAGAGGGAGAAAGAAAGGGAATGAACATGGGGGGTGGAGGGTAATACGTTTTAAGAATGGAAGACAGAATCAGGTTTTCTGACCCCACTTACACGTTCAAAAAATGCATATGTGGACTAGACATCTATTGAACAATTTAACAGCCCTTTCACTGTGCAAAGCAATTCCTTAGGTTTCGTGTCATTTCATCCTCACAGCAGCCCCACAAGCGCATGCGGTCATTCCCATTTTCCTTATTCGGAGTGTAAAGCTCAAGGAGGTTAAGGGATTTACCCAAGGTCATCGTGGTGGGGACGGGAACTTTGGTGTTCAGTCTAAATGTATAGATGCAGAAGTTCAGGGAATGTTCTTGGAAAAATCTAGTGGGAAATAACTTCATTGAAGCCTTGTCCCTTTGAATACTGCCATCTCAGCCTGGCAATCCCCCTTCTCCATTTTAATTTATGATTTTTGCTCCAGGGTACATCATTTGAAGGGCAAATAAAGCACTAGCAGCGTTCTCCCTGCATGGACTCTGGAGGCCTGCTCCTTTGAGCAGGTGGCTTGGTACTTGCAGATGTGGTGAGCTTATACATCTGGCAAGCATTAGTTAGTGGGCAGCACATGCTATTTCACAGCCCTAATGAAATCTGGGTCTGTGGCATTTTAATAAACCATTCAAGGAAGAAAGATTCCTGGCATTCTGTTGGCCAGTATGGGTCTGGAAGAAATAGAAAAATTTCTATCATCACAATGGATTTAGTTATTTTCATCTTGTACAAAGTTACTCCGGGTTGAAAGGCTGGACAAGATAGCTCTTGATTAAATGAAAACTATGTCTGACTAGTACATAAATTATGTAGCGGAGGAACAGAAAAATCAGTGTCTTTCATTAGCTCAATCCCCATTATGGTTTAACTCAGACTGAGAAGCTTGTCTGCCTTGAAAGTATGTTAACAGCTACATGGCTGACACATTTCTTTGAAGGAATACTGGGGTCAGAGATTGAGTTTTAGTGATGGGCATCAGCTGTTCTGAGCTTCCCAGATGGCTCTAGAGGTAAAGAACCCACCTGCCAGTGCAGGAGATGGAAGAGACACAGGTTGGATCCCTGGGTCGGGAAGATCCCCTGGAGGAGGGCATGGCAACCCACTCCAGTACTCTTGCCTGGAGAATCCCACGGACAGAGGAGCCTGGCAGGCTACAGTCCATGAGGTCGCAAAGAGTCGGACACGACAGCAACTAAGCACTCATTAGCTGTTCTGGATTCCTTGCAGTTGTACTGGTTTATTTTGTGTTTATTAACCCATTGGTTCTGCTCTTACCACATTCATACCCAAAGGTCCTTTTTTATATCTTCTGGCTTACTTGCTTGATTTGTAAACCCATAACTTGCCTTCCTCATCCTCACCCATCCATTCCTTGTTCCTAGACATATGTTAAATGTACAGTTTCCTCTTTCCCCAGGAGTCAGTAGCCTAGCTACTTGAAGTGGGGAGGACAATGCAGTCAGATGAAATTAACTGCATTTTTTTTTCTCCTGGGAACTTGAATTTAGAAGAGAGTAGTAGTAAATTATGCAGTTCAATAAATACCCCTGGCTCTCCTTCTTACATGGTAGGACTGCATTTCTTGGCTCCATTGTGGTTGGACAGAGCCTTTGAATAGTTCTGACCAAGGAGCTGTGAGCAGAACTGACATGGATTTTTTCAAGGATGTGCACGACTCCTAAAAACCTTTCCCCCTTTTCCACTTTGGCATGGCAACCTGCTGGAGATCCACACCAACTCTAATGAACAGATTCCCTACCAGTACACCGTGGACTATAAAATTAGTGAGAAATGAAACATTATTTCTCATAGAACAAACTTATAGCTACCAGGGGACAGGCGAGGAGAAGAGAGATAGATTGAGAGTTTGGGATGGACATGTACACACTGCTGATTTTAAAATGGATTACCAACAAAGACCTACTGCATAGCTCAGGGAACTCTGCTCAATATTTTGTAATAACCTAAATGGGAAAAGAATTTGAAAAAGAATAGATACACATATATGTACAGCTGAATCACTTTGCTGTATACCTGAACCTAACACGGCCTTGTCAATCAATTATACTCCAGTATAAAACAAAAATTTTAAAAAACTAAAAAAATAAATAAAAGCCATTGAAGTGAAATTGTTTGTTACTAGTTTATACTAGTAATAATCTATATTGACTGATCCAGAGGGAGAGAAAAAAAATTCAGGTAAGAAAGAAAAGGAAGAGAGGCTAGGAAGTTTGGGATTAACATATACACTCTGCTATATTTAAAATGGATAACCAACAAGGACCTACTGTATAGCATATGGAATTCTGCTCAATGTTATAAAACAAACTAAATGGGAAAATGTATAACTTAATCCACTTTGCTATACACCTAAAGCTACACAACATTTTTAATCAGCTATGTTCGTATATGTGTGCTAAGTTGCTTCAGTTGCGTCCGACTCCGTGTGACCCCATGGACTGTAGCCCGCCAGGCTGCTCTGTCCGTGGGATTCTCCAGCAAGAGCACTGCAGTGGGTTGCCATGCCCTCCTCAAGGGGATCTTCCCAACTCAGGGATCGAACCTGGGTGTGGCCCCGTGGACTGCAGCACGCCAGGCTGCTCTGTCCATGGGATTCTCCAGCAAGAGCACTGCAGTGGGCTGCCATGCCCTCCTCCAGGGGATCTTCCCAACCCAGGGATCGAACCCATGTCTCTTAGGTCTCTGGGATTGTCAGGCGGGTTCTATATCATTAGCGTCAACTGGAAAGCCGATTAACCAACTATAATATAAAATTAAAAATTTTTGAAAACAGGAAAGAAAATCAAGGAGGCAGTACATCTTATGTCTGTGTGCTGGGCTGCAATGTATGTCCTTAGGACTTGTGGTTTTTCATTAGTTGTCCATTCACACAGTGTGTAACCTTTTGAGTCTGGCTTCTTTCATTGAGCATGATGCATTTTAAATTAATATATGCCTTTGCATGTATCCATAGTTTGTTTCTTTTTATTGCTAATTCAGAATAAGCAGCTGATGAAGCTACCCCACAGGAAGCTCACCATCATTGCATGGTCAAATTTTGTACCCTAACTGCTTGCAAACCCAAGATAACATTGATACCTTATTTTGCTGTTGGCAGAAAAGAGATGTAAAGTTTTTAATAAAAAACAAACAAACAAAAACCAGGGATCCAGAGGTTTCTGGGTAACGCATGAAGCACTGGAAAGAACCTGTCATTTCCCAAAAGGTCATGAAGATCAGTTAACATTATGAAAGGATGTCTCAAAACTGCAATCCATGTGCTCATGTGTGTCAGGGGTTATTTGACACCCTCAGTGTATTTTTCTGGCGCAACTGACTCAAGGGTTTGGAATAAATGCTTAATAACATTTTTATTTAAAAAAATAAACTGAAAAGTATTTATAGAAAATTACATAGATCACAAATGTACATACCACTGAGTTTTCAAAAACAGACCACACCCTTGTAACGGAACTTAGATCAAGAAATAGTATTGACTTCCTCAAGGGTCACCATTCATCCTGACTCCTAACACTGGACATTAGTGTTGCCTGTTTTATACTTTAAATGAATGAAAGCACACGTGATGTGAGCCTAATTCTTTCACTCAGCACTGATTGTGGGATTTATCCATATTTTGAATGTAGTTGCTCATCCGTAATTTACAATATTTCATTGTGTGACTTCCCTGGTGGCTCAAACGGTAGTCTGCCTGCAATGCAGCAGAGCTGAGTTTGACCCCTGGGTCAGGAAGATCCCCTGGAGAAGAGAATGGCTTCCCTCTCCAGGATTCTTGCCTGGGAAATCCCAAGGACAGAGGAGCCTGATGGGCTACAGTCCATGGGGTCACAGCGACTAACACTTCCACTTTCATTTAAAAAGTCTTTATTGAATTTGTTACAATATTGCTTCTGTTTTTACCTTTTGGGTTTTTTGGCTGCGAAGCATGTGGGATTGTAGCTCCCAGACTAGAGACTGAACCCACATCCCCTGCATTGGAAGGCAAAATCTTAACCACTGGCCCACCAGGGAAGTCCTGCTTTGTTTTCTTGAAGAGACCCTTTCATTGTCATATAATGTCCCTTCTCATCTCTGGTATTTTCCTTGTGAAATCTTTCTCTGAAATCGAAACAGTCACTTACCAATTTCTTTTGATTAGTGTTTGTATCACATGTCTTTTTCTATTTGTTTACCATTATTTCATTTGTATCCTTATTTTTAAAGTGGATTTCTTAAAGGCAGCATATAGTGAGTCTTTAAAATTCTTTCTTAAATCCCAGCTGATGATTTCTGACTTTTAATTGGTGTGTTTAAGCCACTTACATTAATTATTGATATGGTTGAATTTAGGCTACCCTGTTATTATTTATTTTCGTCCCTCTATCTCATCTCTCCTGCTTTCTTTGGGTTGAGTATTTTTCAGTCTTTTATTAAATTTTTTCTATTAACTTTTGGGTTTCTCTCTCTTTGTGTAGATTTTTTTTAGTGTTGCTCTGGGGATAATAGTTACATATGAATTTTTACAGTCTAATTAGACTAATTTCACCTAATTGGCCGAGTAGAGTGTGGAACTCTCACAACCAATTAAGTCCCTTTCACCCCTGTCACTTCGGTAGTCATATGCATTATACTTACATACAGTGAAAACCTCACTAGACAATACTGTAATTTTTGCTTTTAATAGTCATAAATATTTTAAAACCTTAAGAGGAGAGAAAGAGTGCAATACGTTATGCAGCTGTTTATCATTTCCGTTGGTTTTCCTTCCTTACGAAATGCCACGTTTCGCTTGGTGCCACTTCTCCGTGTAAGCGGCTTCTTTTGCCATTTCTTTTTGAGCAAGTCTGCTAACAATGGTTATCCCACTTTTCCTACATCTAAGAGCATCTTTATTTTACACTTATTTCTGAAGGCTAACTTCACATGGAGAATTGTGCATCAACGGTTCTTTTCTTTCCGTATGCTATGAAGATGTTCTCATTCCTTCTGATCCATGTTATTTTCATAATAACTTCAGTAACTTGAACTGTTGCTCTTTTTAATGTAATGTGTCATATTTCTTTATCTTTGGTTTTCGTCAGGTTGACCATGATGTACCAATGGCACAGGTTTCCTTGAGTTTCTCTGATCTGGTATTCCTTGAGATTCTTAAATCTTAATTTATGCCTCATATTACTTGAGAAATTTTTAGCTATGCTTTTTCAAATGTTTTCTTTTTGCACCAGTTTATTTCTTCTCTCTTCTGGAACCCTAATGACACAGACGTTAATAGTTTACTGATAAGGAATTCTAAATTCTAAACAATTCTAAATTATTTTTACATGAAAACGTGCAGCCTGAGACTGCGAGATTGGCATGAACTTTTCAGATAAAGCTTGTGTTTGAGTACATTTTGGCTCCTAGGGGACTTCGCCTCTCTGCTTAGACAGAAGATGGAGAAGGGACAATCCCATGGGGACAGGTCATGGGGGTAACAAAGACCCGTGTTCATTGTGTGACCGACCGACCCTGCGAGGGTCTGCAGCCCCTCTTTCCTCAGAAAGACTTTTCTTTAGAGGTTCTCTGATAACTGTTCCTGTCAGAAATTTTATGCAGACTTGCTGATTCTAGAAAATAGTAGAAAACACCGCTGGCTGCACGAATCACAGGCGTCTACTGGGACTGTTCCTGTCTCCACTGTAATGGTTCTGGGAGGTGGCATCCCTGGGAATTCCATTTCTCCGACACCCTTGCCTCAGGCATGAAGAGGCTCTCTTGCCATAATGAAGCACTGGAAGTGTGTGTTGAGACACCATTTTTGGAGAAAATTGTCATTTAATTTTACAGATGTTTCCTGTTGATGGACAGGGTTGGGGGTGGAAGATACTGAGGGCTGAGAGTGCCTTCCTGCGATGGGAGCAGGACTGAAGTTCTTCTCGGCACTGGGCCCGGAAGGGGGGACGGAGCGGAGAGGAGAGAGCGAAGGAGACAGACGATGGGGTCTGCAGATGCCCGAGGGGGGAGACTCTGCGGGGATCGGATGAAAACCCGAACAAACCAGCCAAGCATTCTGCATCGTCCCCTGGCTTCCAGGTGTTCTTGTGACTGGCCTCTAGGGAGTGTGTACTAACCAACGACTTTCACAACCAGGCCAGCATATCTTGAAGCGGAGCGAATTCATCAGGAGTATAGAACTTCCTCATTTTCATTGAATACATTTGAAAGGCTGGAATGAGGTGAAGAGACATTTGTACCTTTTCTCAGGCTACTCTCAGCTTTGGGATATATAGGAAAATCTTAATCTATTCTTTAAAAACTTCATTGAAGTATAGTTAATTTACAATGTTGGGTTGAATTTCTGCTGTATTGCAAAGCAACTCAGTTATGCATATATATATTCTTTTTCATATTTTTTCCATTATAGCTTGTTACAGAATGTTGAATATAGTTGCCTGTGCTGTACAGTAGGACTTTGTGGTTTATCCATCCTATATATAAAGGTTGGCATCTGCTAACCCCAAACTCCCAATCATTCCTCCCCCCCCCCCCCCCCCTTGGCAACCACAAGTCTGTTCTTTAGATTTGTGAGTCTGTTTTATTTTCTTCTCCTAGATATGTTCATTTGTGTTATATTTTAGGTTCCAATCTTTTCTTTAGTGCTCAGTATTCCAGGATCAACAAAAAACTCATTCCTGCACCCTGGATGCTGTACCTGTTACCTGCCATGAAAGATGGTCAGAGCTGGGTGAACCTCGATTTTTGCATCAGTCATTTTTGTGAGATGGTTATTTTCTCTCGTTGGGGCTGTGATTTGAAATTGGATAACCTTAAGATGTAGACCCTTGATTGTATTTAATATTTTGAGCCATTTTGTGAAATCTCCTGATATTAGGATGCAGCCTTTCTCCCAAGTTTCTGTCTCTAGTTGCCTTCACATCAGCTTATATTGTTATTGTTTGGAAACAATAGCTGTTATTTACTACTGCTGTTGCTCTTATCGCTAGACATCAAATAGTGCCTTCCCAACAGCAACCCTCTTGCTGTGTCCTCCTGGTTTTCTCGTCTTCCTCTTATATACTTTCATTATTTACCCATGGTTCAGGGAGAAAGCCTCTTGCGGGTGAGGAGATGGTGCTGTCAAAACAAGAAAAGGAAAAGCCTATCCTCCTTTCATTTAATATTTCTTTATTGTGGAAATGCTTCTGCTGAAAGCTGCCAAGACACAAAAATGGCTGAGGGAGGTGGGGAGGTGGGCAGGAGCCCAATCTCCAGACAAGGCAGGGAAATACCAGCCACAGGATAAGGAAAGCAAAAAGAGATTCCTGGAGTGGGGGGAGACCCACCTACATGTGGTTGGCGGGGATAAACCTCAGGCGAGCAGGAGTGGAACAATTTTCCACTGTGAGTTTTCCACAGTTAGCAGTAGCCCCTCCTGTGAGGGATGAAGTAGGGATCGGCTGGTTTGGTGCCTGGGACTCTGGACTTAGCAGTGGTCAGCAAGAAGAAGGAAGGACCAATGACAGAACTTAAGTGGGGGCTTCTTAGTCTTGGTCCAACATTTGGAGAAATGAAAAAAAAAATTCTTGGGTTTTATTCTAGCTCAGCACTTCTTGAGCCCTAGTGTGCATTAGAATAATCTGGGAATCTTGATGAAATACAGATTCTGATTATTGAGGTCTGCAGTGGGGTCTGAAATTCTGTGTGTCTAATGAGGTCCCTGCTGATGCTGTTGCTGCTGGCTCCAGGACCCACAGTTTGAGTAACAAGTGTCTCAGTTCAGTTCAGTCGCTCAGTTGTGTCCGACTCTTTGCGACCCCATGAACCACAGCACGATGCCAGGCCTCCCTGTCCATCACCAACTCCTGGAGTTCACCCAAACCCATGTCCATTGAGTCGGTGATGCCATCCAACCATCTAATCCTCTGTTGTCACCTCCTCCTCCTGCCCTCAATCATTCCCAGCATCAGGGTCTTCTCAAATGAGTCAGCTCTTCGCAACAAGGCTCTAGAACAGTTAAATCATAATCTCTTGGGGGTAGGTCCTAGTTATGGGCTTCTGAAGAGACTCCCCAGATTTATAGGGTTGAGACCCATTGCCGTAGAACCTCGTAAACGATGGGAGTTCAGGAACTCGGGGACCACCGCCATGATTAAAGCCCACCCTGCTGAGGTGGTGTGGCAGATGATCCCTTCTGTGTGGAACTTGAAAGATCTCCAAGTCTGCTTGGGGGAGCAAGGCACAATCATTATAGCACATGGCCTTGGTGTCTTTGGGGGAAGAGGTTTGCTCTGTGGAGTCAGAGTGTTCTCAGCAAAGTCCACGTCAAGGTTTTCTGTGGTCAACAAGCCCCTTGGTGGTGGGAACTCTGGATTTTCCTAGTTACTATGATTCTCTTTCTAGAGTGATTCTGTTTGAACTTCAAAAACTTCTCTTTTACCCTCAAAATGGCACAGCCAGTTTGATTCAGTTCAGTCACTCAGTTATGTCCAACACTTTTTGACCCCATGGACTGCAGCAGGCCAGGCCTCCCTGTCCATCACCAACTCCTGGAGCTTGCTCAAACTCATGTCCATCAAGTCGGTGATGCAGTCCAACCATCTCATCCTCTGTCGTCCCCTTCTCCTCCTGCCTTCAATCTTTCCCAGCATCAGGGTCTTTTCAAATGAGTCAGTTCTTCGAATCAGGTAACCAAAGTATTCAGCATCAGTCCTTCCAATGAATATTCAGGACTGATCTCCTTTAGGATGGACTGGTTGGATCTCCTTGCAGTCCAAGGGACTCTCAAGAGTCTTCTCCAACACCACAGTTCAAAAGCATCAGTTCTTCGGCGCTCAGCTTTTTATAGTCCAACTCTCACATCCATACATGACCACTGGAAAAACCATAGCTAGGTCTGTGTCAAATGCATTTTTTTTACCTGATAGAAGATGGAACAATTCCAGAACTGTCAGTGCAGAACTCAGACACAGACAAAGCAAAATTAAAATAAAAACACTTTGAGAGAAGGAAGTAAATACAATATAAAAACGTGAACTGTCATGGCTGGCTGGAGTTGGTTCATAGCCCATTAAATGTCCACCTAGTGTATATGGTGGATCATCCATCTTGAGAGTCCCTTGGACTGTAAGGAGATCAGACCAGGCAGTCCTAGAGGAAGTCAACCCTGAATATGCTTTGGAAGGACTGATGCTCAAGCTGAAGCTCCACCTGATACTTTGGCCTCCTGATGTGAACAGCCGACTCATTGGAAAAGACCCTGACGCTTAAGAGTGAGGGCAGGTGGAGAAGGGGACGACTGAGATGAGATGGTTGGATGGTATCACTGACTTAATGGACATGAGTTTGAGCAAGCTTCGGGAGATGGTGATGGACAGGGAAGCCTGGCGTGTTGCAGTTCTTGGGGTAGCGAGAGTCCGACACGACAGAGAGACTGAACAACAAATTATTCTTCGGGTAATTTAACCCACTGCCGTGGAGATTATTCCTTTGATTTCCCACATGAGCCTAAGGCCACTCCTTCAGAAGCCAGAATTTACCCTCCCTTCCTCCCTCTCCACGGGCACTATCATTCTTTCTGATTTTGATTGCCCTGTCATTCTGTGACTTTGGATAATAGGCCATTATTCTAGGAATTACCATTATATTTTATTAATAAGACCCGGGAGAAATTATAGCAGGGAAACGCTGAAAGATTTGCGAGCGGAGCCCTCATATCTCTTGTCGAGTGTGGCCCTTTGCCACTGACGGATGAGGATAGCACATGCTCCCTCCCCACCTCCCATCCTTTGCAGCCGGGGGACCAGCCAGACCCTGGATCTGGGGACTGGTGGCTGAACCTGGCGCATGGCCTCCCAGGAGGGACAAGAGCCGGCAGGGATGGTGACACGGAGGACTTACTGTGAACAGGGTGGCCAGTCACCCCCACAAGTGGGGTCATGGTCAAAACTTCAACCATGGACTGACAAAGGAGAAAGCTGTGCACATCTCCTGATGATCAAAGAAGTATCCGCTTATCATAATAGACACATTTGGGAAGTACCAAATAGAAGCGTTAAAGAAATCTACCATTTTTTCGAGGCATCCAGAAAGCTCACGTGTGGGCATATTTCCTTTTCATTATATATTCTTGTGTGGTTTTTCCCTTTCTATAGTTAAGCTCATTCTATTTACATCATTCTGTATACTCTTGCTTCCTATGGCGTTGCATTAACCCACGTAGTTCAAGAAAACTCTTCTTAAACATCATCTGACAGTGATTTAACCATAGAATTAAAATTATGGCTCCTGTGCATGTTTGCCACTGATCAAGAAGGGTATTTTCTCCACCGGTGAATTCCCCTAAAGCACGGTGCTTGGGGAAATTCCATCAACCACCCAGGCCATATGTCAGCGCCAGCCTTTTCTGGATCTGTGGCCGCCCCTCCCCCATCCTGCCGTGTAACTGGGCAAAGTGGGAGTCATAATAATTAGTGGTGCAGAGTTGCTTTATCTGTGAAAGGAGATCGTTGCTGTAAAGCACTCAGCAGAACAGCAGGGCTCTTGAAATCCACCTGAGTCAGTTGCAGCAGAATTTCAAGTGTCTTTGCACTTGGTGTCCCCTCCACCTGGAATGCTTCCCTCCCCGCCACCCCCCCCCCCACCCCCAGCAATTTGTGTAGGAATCTGCTTGATTTCCTACTAAGTAGTAATTTCCCACTCCACTGATTTGCTCAAAGATGACGGTAAAAAGGAGGTCTTAGTGGAGAAAAGAGCTCACATGGGTTTCTGCAAGGGCAGTTTTTCTGCATGGCCACAGTGCTTTGACGACACAGTGGTTCTCCGTCCAAGAGATTCTCCAGGCAAGAGTACTGGAGTGGGTTGCCATGCCCTCCTCCAGGGGATCTTCCCCACTCAGGGATCAAACCTGTGTCTCTTAAGCCTCCTGCATTGGCAGGTGGGTTCTTTACCTCTAATGCCACCTGGGAAGCCTTTTGATTACACAAAGGAAAGGAAAAAGGAAAGGAAACTGAAGTTGCTCAGTCGTGTCCGACTCTTTGCGACCCCATGGACGTAATCTACCAGGCTCCTCCGTCCATGGGATTTTCCAGGCAAGAGTACTGGAGTGGGGTGCCATTTCCTTCTCCAGGGGATCTGCCCAACCCAGGGATCTCCCACATTGCCGGCACATGCTTTATCGTCTGAGCCACCAGGGAAGCAATAATAAAGCCATTGATTACACAAAGGAGAGCAAGATAAAGCCATCCTTCCTCTTTGTAAGGGAGGTATAGTTTATTTGCAATATTATGTTTCAGGTGTACTTTACAACATACTGATTCTATATTTCATAGGTTATAAAGTCATTGTAAAACATTGGCTATATTCCTGCGCCATATATTATAACCCTGTAGCTTATTTACTTTACACATTGTAGTCTGTACTTCTTAACCCCCTGCGCCTGTCTTGTCTCTCTCCTCTTCCCTTTCCCCTCTGGTAGCCGTTAGTTTATTCTCTGTATCTGTGAGTCTGCTTCTTTTTTATATTCCACATATGTGACAACATACAGTATTTGTACTTCTCTGTCTGACTTATCTCGCTAACATAATACTCTCTAAGTCTACCCATATTGTTGCAAATGGCAGAATTTCATTCTTTTTAATGACTGAGTAGTATTCTATTCTTTATCTTCTTTATCCAGTCATCTGTTGATAGACACGTAAGTTGCACCCATGTCTTGGCAATTGTAAACAGTGCTGTTATAAACATCAGGGTTTCTAAGCAGTGGTTTTGCTTTCTTCAGCTATAGACCCGGGAGTGGAATTGTCGGATCGTGTGGTAGTTCTGTTTTTAACTTTTTGAGGAACCTCTGTTCAGTTTTCCCATAGCAGCTGCACCGATTCACGTTTTGCTTCCACCAGCATTGTACCGAGTGTGTTTAGTTGCTCAGCTGCTTCAGTCATGTCCGACTCGGCAACCCCGGGGACTGTAGCCCACCTGGCTCCTCCGCCCATGGAATTTTTCAAGCAAGAACACTGGAGTGGGTTGCCATTTCCTACTCCAGGGGATCTTCCTGATCCAGAGACCGAATCCGCGTCTCTCATGCCTCCTGCTTTGGCAGGCAGATTCTTTACCACTGGATTATCTGGGGCTCCATTTTCTCTACACCCTCGCCAACGTCTGTCACCTGTGTTCTTGTTTGATGATAACCATTCTGACAAGTATGACGTGATATGTCATTGTGGTTTTGATTTGTATTCTCTTACGATCAGTAATGTTGAGCATCTTTTCACATGCCTGTTTGCATCTGTATGTCTTTTTTTGGGGAAAATGTCTATGCAGGTTTTCTGTCCCCTTTTTAATCAGGCAAGGTTTTATTTTGTTGTTGTTATTGAGTTATATGAGCGGTTTATATTTTGTATTAGCCTCTTATCAGTCACAGCATTTGCAAATATCTCCTCCCGTTCTGTAGATTGTGTTTTTGCTTTGTCGATGGATTCCTTTGCTGTGCAGAAGCTTTTTTTTTTTCAAGATCTTTTTAAATTGGAGGATAATTGCTTTACAATGTTGTGTGCAAAAGCTTCTAAGTTTAATTGGGTTCCAACTGTTTATTTTTGCTTTTGTTTCCTTTGCCTTAGGAGACAGGTCCAAAAAAAAAAAAACCACCATGATTTATGTTAAGGAGTATTCTGCTTTTGTTTTCTTCTAGGAGTTTTATGGTTTCCAGCCTTACATTTAGGTCTTTAATTCATTTTGAGTTTATTTTTGTATATGGTGTGAGAAAATGTTCTAATTTCACAAAATGAGGTCACCCCTTGTATGTTTCCTGCAAAGCGCTTCTCTTTCCTTTCCTTGGCTCTCATTCCCCCACCCCTCCTTCCCCCTTCTTTCATCCTCACTCTGGATAACTGGGCTGCTTCCACCATCTTTTGCTTTCTTAAATTGTCACATCTAATAAAGACCCTAGGCCTAGGGTGTGTGGGCTTAGGCTCAGTTTGGGCTGGATTTACGTGGGAGGCACGGAGCCCAGTGGGAGATTGGAGTGGACCCCAGCAGACCTGCCTTCTTTCTTCTCTCTCTTACCACACAGGCCTGCATTTGTAAAGCGGGTACACTGAGAAAATGTCCCTCAAAAGTTAGAAAGAGAAAAACAAATATCGTATATGAATATACATATGTGGAATCTAGAAAAGCGGTTTAGATGATCTTATTTGCAAAGCAGAAGTAGAGACACAGATGAAGAGAAGAAACATGAATGGGGGGGGGAGGGGGGGAGGAACTGGGAGGCCGGGGTTGACGCATATACACTATGGAGGCTACACATAAAATAGACAGCTAATGAGAAGCCACTGACTAACACAGGGAACTCACTCAGTGCTCTGTGGTGACCTGAATGGGAAGGGAATCCGAAAAACAGGGGCTCTGTGTTGCTTCATTTTGCTGTACAGTAGAAACTCACACGACATTGTAAAGCAACCAGACTCCAGCAAAAATTGATTGAGGAAAAAGAGGCTTGAATAAGATAAAGCAACTAAAAAGCTTAACTCAATGTTTGCTCATTGGAAATGTGCAATTAAAGAGAGTCCGGTTTTCAAATAGCGACATGAATTCTACCCTTTTTATTTTCTGGGACAATCCATCATGGAGGTTGCATTGTTGCTGTGATTCCTGTGTTTGCTCAGCAAACGTGCGTCAAGACCTTCTTTGGGATGAGCGTTGTGCTGGGTGCCAGGCTACAAAGAGGATGCCTGGGTCCTTGTCATGGGACATCTTAGCAATTTTAATATGATGCAAATTAAGTTATATGTTTATGGTTATAGGTTTCTGAAGCACAGTTAATCTTACCATTTTTGGCTAACTGGGGAAGGCCCTGAATGACAGCATATTTCAGAATAATCAGTCTCATATAAGTGCCGATTTGAATTAAATGGAACTTAATCTTCTTTAAATACATACTGTGGTTGAAACTAGGTTAACAAGTGTTATCTAATAAAGAGATCCTTGGTGAGAACCAGTTAAGAATGACTATAATTAGTGATTGTTTATCATTGTCAATTTAAATCCTTGGGTATTCCTAAAGTACTTAGAAGTGCTTAAGACGTGTCTGCCCTCTTAAGAGGCTTTAAAAACATTTTCTCTACAACCTTGTTGACACAGTTAATTAACAGTTAGAACAATAGACACAAATGCTTTCTTCTCAGTTTGTACTGGGGTAAAGCTTAAAGTACGATTATTTAAAAAATTCTGGTATGTGAAAGGCAGATGGATGAGGGCTGGATGGCGTCTTAGCTCTGGTTAGTAATGGGCTGATGAAAACGTAAAAGTCCAACCTTCTCCTCCATTCTTACTTTGGTTCTGCCTAATGGGTTTGTTCAAAATATTTCAAATTTCTCAATTTTTTTTTAGAAACTGCTCTTACTTGTAATATCTCTGACAAGGTACTCTCAATCCTGAAATGAGCCATTAACTAGGGAGCTATTTTACTTTGTTTTTTTGTGGACACTCCAGTGTTCCGGCCTGGAGAATTCCAATGGATGGAGGAGCCTGGCAGCCTACAGACCATGGGGTCACAACGAGTCAGACACTACTGGGTGACCGACACTTTCTTTTCTTTCAGGCTTGTGCATGACAATTTGTCGGGGTACAGGGAAGGCAGGAAAAAAGTGGAAAAGGGGGGATTTTAAACGGCTGGGGGTGTGTGTGCCCAGAAGTGTGGCTCTGGGGGTCTTCTAGTAACCTCCCTGTTCCTCCAGGCAGGATTTCATGATGGCCTCTTTCCTGGACATGAGTCAGGAGTGCAGGGATTGGAGTGGGCCCGCCAGGCCCCTTTGTCACTTGGCTGCCAACATATTCGGAGCTTTTGCCTGGCCCCCTGGGGAGATGGAGCTTGGCCACAGCTGGGGTCGCTCTGTCAGCAGGGCTGTGGGGAGAAAGGAAGCCCTTCTGAAGGCCGGGGGGAACACCAGCATCTAACAATGCGAACATAACCCTCGTATAAGAAGGAAAGAAAGAAAGGCAGGAAGGGAGAAAGAAAGGCAGGAAGGGAGAAACGAATGAACAGAGAAATGAGCAGAAGGAAGAAAGAAAAGAAAACGCTCAGTTCTTAGAGTGGATTTGGGTTCACTCCGGCTTTCCTTGTCACTGAATGCACCCAATGGCTGGGAGAGAGGGTCGCTTGGTCCATGGTCCTCAGGTGTGGTCCCTGGACCCACAGCATTGGCATCTGTGAACTTGACCCAGATGTGAATTATTGGGCCTCTCCCCAGACCTACTGCAGCAGACGCCCTGGGGCTGAGGCCCAGTGATTTGTGTTACCAAGCCTCCAGGTGATGTCGATGTAGCAGAAGTTTGTAAATCCCTGGCTTAGAAAAGTGCTAACATCTGGCCTTGAGGATTTCTTTGTTACACACTAAAAGAGGGATTTTAGACTTAGCATCTCTGAGTCCTCATCTACATGGTGGAGGTGATACCGAGCATCCCTTTATTCAACAAATATGGATTGCATCCCTAATAAGCCAGGACAGTGGACAGGAAAACCAGAAAGGACTTGAGATCAGAGAGCTTAAAGCCTGGTGGGGAAAACAGATGTTGAGCGAATCATCACAAAATAGAAGTATATTGACCAACTGCAGTGAGCACTCTGGAGGAGAGCCACAGGCTCTGAGAGTTTGGAGCAGGGACACCTGACCTAGTTTGGGGGCTTGGAGAAGCTTCCTCAAGACAGTGACATCTGAGCTGTCAGCTGAAGGAGGAGAAGGTTGAGAAGGTGTAGGGGGAAGGGAGTGTGGGGCTCCAGGCAAGAGGAAAAATGGGTGAAGCCCATGAGCAGGTGGGGTGGGCACCATCTGGCTAAGGAGAAGTAGTTCCTAAATTTGTCTGCACCCTGAAATCACCTAGCGAGCCTCAAAAAGTACTGATGCCCTGGTTACACATATAGAGGTCATGATTCAGTTAAATATTAAACAAGTCCAGTGACTCTAACATGGGATGAGTCTGACAAGCACTGGACTGAAAGGTGAGACTGTAGAGAGCCCAGAAGAGGAGAGACGTGGGGAGAAGGTAAGGGGCCGGGTAAAGATGCCGGTCTTTCTCTTAAGTGCACAAAGTGCCCTGCAGGGCTGTGGCGGTGCAGGGAGGGGGAGAGGGGGGTGGGGGGCCTGGGGGTGGAGGTGAGGGTGGGGGTGGGGGACGGTGACCTGAGAAGATCTGTGCTTGGAGAAGATGACTCTGGTGGCACTAGGGAGAAAATGAATTTGGGGGAGGTGGAGGAGATAGAGATGAGATGATCTACCCGTCTCAGTGCAGAGGACAAGGAGGTGGGGAATTCATGTGTGCGTGCTGAGTTGCTCCACTCACGTCTGCCTCTTTGCAGCCTCATGGACTGTAGCCCGCCAGGCTCTCCTGTGGGATTCTCCAGGCAAGAATACTGCAGTGGGTAGCCATGCCATCCTCCAGGGGATCTTCCCGACCCAGGGACTGAAGTCTTTTATGTCTCCTGTATTGGCAGCCCAGTTCTTTACCACTAGCACCACCTGGGGAGCCTGAGGAATTCATAAAGGACCTTATTTCTGGCTTGCAGATGTGCAGAAGCTGGCAGAGGACCAGTTTCGGGGGGAATCGTGAGTTCAGCTTTGGGTATATTGAGTTCAATGCAAAGTGGTGGAAAAATGCCATACACACTGACTTGGACAAGTAAGGGACTTGTGTGTCTTGTGTAACAAGGAGACAGGGGCTGGAGCGGTGGCTCAGAGGTGCTTTGAAGAGTTGAAGCTCTGCGCCTTTCCGCTCTGTGCTCAAGGTTGTGGCTCTGTGGTCCTGGGTGGTGGCTGTCCCTCCGGCTGCCTGTCGCCATTGCAGGCCAGAAGCAGGAAGCAGCAGGAAGGGGGCTGCGAAGGAGTGTTGGTCACGGAAACCTGGGTCAGGAGCATGCACGCTTTTCCTCAGCTCCTCCCCTGTGCCCTTCAGGCTGTGACTGTGTACCCGGCCGCCCAGGGGGAAGGCAGTCTGGGGCAGCACACTGCACCCCAGACGAAACGAAGGATCTGGTCATAGGGATAAAGGGGAACGGACAGTGGATGCCTGGCATAGTGCATACCCTTGAGATGCTTTTGACAGGCAGGGAGAGATGCCGGGCAGGTCGCTGAGAGGGAGTGAGGGGTGAGAATTTCATGGGCATGATTGTAGCAGTGGCATTACAATCCTTTCCAGTGAAAAGGAGAACCTTTCCTTTGTGACTCCTGCTGTTATCTCAGTGATCAGTGTCCAAGTGAAAGAAATTAGT
Source organism: Ovis aries (assembly GCF_016772045.2). Lineage (NCBI taxonomy): Eukaryota > Metazoa > Chordata > Mammalia > Artiodactyla > Bovidae > Ovis > Ovis aries. The sequence continues at coordinate 13,241,259 of NC_056071.1, read as the reverse complement.
AATCTTGATCTAAGTCTTTCTCCTAAGTAGTTTTGAGAATCATGTGATCCTTTGGCTTATAAATGTCTGGTCAGCTGACAGGACAACTTGAGTCTTATAATAGAGGCTGTCATCAAAATAAATGCCTGGGTGGCAGGACTCTCCCTGCTGGTCCAGGGGTTAGGAATTCCTCTCCAATGTAGGGGACACGAGTTCGATCCCTGGTCTGGGAAGATTTCAGATGCCCCCCAGGCGACTAAGCCCGAGTGCCACAGCTCCTGGGCCCACAGCTCCTGGGCCCACAGCTTCAGTGCCTCCGTGCGGCAGCTGCTGAAGCCTGTGTGCTCTGGAACCTGTTCTCTGCAACAAGAGAAGCCACCACAATGAGAAGCCCACAGAGGGCAGCGAAGCCCCACTCGCTGCAGCTGGAGAAAGCCCCTGTGTATCAGGGAAGACTCAGTGCAGCCAAAAAAAAACCAAAACAATGGGTGGGTGTCTACTAGGTGGGGCACCGCACTAGATGCTTGAGCACTGTTGGCCTGTGAAAGTGTGTGTGTGTGTATGCGTGCATACACTTGCATGCTCACCTCTGGGTATGTGTAGCTAGCTGTGCAAAATGGCCCCCATTCTGGTACACCTGTAGGTGATATGACTTTGCTTGTCTTCTCATCAAGGCAAGCGATCTATTTCTCCTCCTCTTGAGTCTGGCCTTGGCTGTGTGACATTATCAAATGTGATGTAGGTAACGTAGCTTATAAAACTTCTTTTTAAAATTGAATTATAATTGATCTACAATATTCTATTGATTTCATTACAGAGCTTCTGTGTGTTGAGGCTTGCCCTCTTGTTGAAGAACCCTGGGTCACGGCCACATGAATGGGTGCAGGCTAGCTTGTTGGGTGTCAAGGTTGCTCCTGTCATCCCAGCTGATACTGTGCCAACACCAGACCCAGAAGCCGAGACCATCCTAGGCCACCCAGTCCTGGCTGAGCCAGCCCAGCCCAGAAGAATCACCTAGTCTACCCACAGAATCATGGGAAACAACAAGTACTGCTTTAGCAGCTAAGCTGGGTTTCTGGGGTAGCTTGTTACACAGCAAAAGCTAGGTGACATGTGTGTAGCTCGTGTGAATTTTTTCTGGCATTGTCTTGTGTATTGTTTGGCGAGGCAGTGTTGAGTAGAAGCTCTGAAAATGGGTTTTGGGGTTGAAAATCTGGCTTACACACTTCCTGGCTGTGAGATTTGTTAATGCTGTGCCCCAGTTTTCCTTGAGTGTTAGATGGGAAAATAAGAGACTTTGTAGTGCTGCTGGGAGGATTAAGGGAGTGGGCTGACGGTCCTCCATGCTGTATCCGGCCTGTGTTCGGCTCTCAGTAATGTTCCTTACCCTTGGGACTGTTATTTGTGTTAGAGGTGGCGTTGGTTTTTACTGCCCAGTAGACACTTAACAGGGCTTTCCAGGCGGCGCAGTTGTGAAGAATCTGCCTGCCAACATGGGAGACGTAAGAGACACGGGTTTGATCCCTAGGTCTGGAAGATCCCCTGGAAGAGGAAATGGCAACTCACCCCAGTATTCTTGCTTGGAAAATTTCATGGACAGGGGAGTCTGATGGGCTACAGTCCATGGAATTGAAAAGAGTCAGACATGACTGAGCAACTAACACACACACAGACACTCATGAGAGTAGGACTTTGTTGTGACTCAGAGTTGGGTCTAGGTCAGACTCGGCTGGGCTCCTCTCAGAGGCTCACAGTTTATTTTGGGGAAATAGGATTTAATCACGGTAATGAACATCGATGGAGAAGGCAATGGCACTCCACTCCAGTACTCTTGCCTGGAAAATCCCATGCACGGAGGAGCCTGGTGGGCTGCAGTCCATGGGGTCGAGAAGAGTTGGACACGACTGAGCGACTTCACTTTCATTTTTCAGTTTCATGCATGGGAGAAGGAAATGGCAACCCACTCCAGTGTTCTTGCCTGGAGAATCCCAGGGACGGTGGAGCCTGGTGGGCTGCCATCTATGGGGTCGCACAGAGTCGGACATGACTGAAGCGACTTAGCAGCAGCAGCAGCAATGAACATCGAAGGCAGCTTATGAGAAGTATGAAGCCGTAAAAGAGAAAGACCTGATTGGCAGGACTCAAAGGAATGTTCTCTCCAGCTCCCAAGGAGCCAATGGGAGACAGAGAAGCTTGGTCAAACCCTCGCCTTGTGCAGAGGTGAAGATGAGGCTCAGAGGATTAAGCATCTTCTCAAAGCTGTCTGTCTACCGGGGTCCCTTCCCCCAGCCTGGCACACCCTGTTACCTTCCCCCTGCCGACCCCCGCCCCCCGCTGGGCCATCATTCCCTCCAGCAGGGCTCAGGGAGAGTGAATTGCAGCTTTCCCCCCTTAAATCGATAAAATCCACAAACCTCATTAGACCGTGAGGAATTATGCCAGATTCTGCAAGCGAGGCTGTGCCTTGGGGTGGGGTGTGTCAATCAAACACTGCTATTCTCCAGGGCTGCCTTCCAAGGTGACTCTTGGAGGTAGCTTTTGACAGGCCGAGGCTATTTTCATCCATTCATTCTGCCCTGCCTGGATGGGTGTGTGGCTTGCTGGGGGCTCCTGGCCTTGGTTCCCCCCTTCCATCTTGCACACTGCCTTCATCTCTGTGCGGACATGGAATTCTGCCCCATGGTCTGCCTCCCCTCTACCTGCAATCTGGTTGCTTAGTGACGATACAGCTCCCTAGTAATACCTCTTTGCTGGGTCCCTCTGACTCTCAATTTCCTCTCCAGGGGCCTGGCTATTCCCTACGGTCTATACTATCGAGGGTGTAGCCCAGTTCTACCATCATCTAGCGGCTGAGGCTTGGTGTGAGTGAGTGCAGTGTAGTTTTGTGTCAAACCTGACTTTGCTGATGAGGGCCCCGGGGGTGGCAGAGACTGGGAGCCCCCTCTGTGCAGCCCCGGGATTTCCCTTGGGCTTGCCACGCCTCCTGACAGGATCTTGTCTGCAGGTTTTTAATCACCAGCCCTTTCCCATCATTAGGAAGGACATTAAATCAGGCTGGCTGATTGCCAAGGTGATGCTGGCCCTTCCAGACTGGAGGGGGAGAGGGCCATTCTCTTTCCAAGTTGTCAGTCTTGTCTTTTTTCCTGGACCAGCTCTGAAAACGAGGACAAAACACAGACAAAAAAAACCAACACGTCGAGCTGACCTGCGAAGCCCAGAAGAGGGGAGGGAGGGGGCCGGGCTCATCAATAGCCCTGTTGTCTGTTGGGGGCTTTTTAACACTCTCACTCTGAGCAAATAAAGAGTTTGCTTTCTAAGCATCAAACTCTAAATGGGCTCAAAAATTATGGAGGAATTTCTCTGGCCGTAATTAAGCTGTCCCCAGATTCAACAGGTTTAAAGCCCTGAAGAATTTCAAGCTGCTGTGTCAGAGACATTCTGGGCTTGAGCCAAAGCAGAGGGCAGGGGCAGTTCATCAGGACCCCATCCTTGGGAGCAGGTGGGCGCCCGCGCTGCGTCTGGCTGCCTGGGGCCTGTTCTGCTGAGCTGGAGGTCAGGGCCTGTGCGCATGTGCTGTGGTCTCCTCTGGGCCCCTGTGGTCGGCCTGAACAGAGGGCTTGGGCATTGCCCTTCTTTGGGAGTCTGATGGAAGACCCACGGGGCAGCAGTCAGGAAGGCGAAAGGAGATGAGGCCTGAGAAGAAGCGGAGGCAGGCTCCCCAGGCCCTGCTTGACCCCGTCTTGAGCTGTAGAAGGCATTTTTAAAACCCGGCTGCACTGGGTCTTGGTTTTGGCACAGGGGCAAAACTTCACTGTGGCACACGGAGTCTCCAGCTGTGGTGTGCTGGCTCAGTAGTTTCACTGTGTGGACTTAGATGCTCCATGGCACAAGGGATCTCAGTTCCCTGACCAAGGATCGAACCCACGTTTCCTGCATTGCAAGGTGGATTCTTAACCCCTGGACCACCAGGGAAGCCCTTGCAGAAGGGTTTTTGAAGGAGTTGGTGCGATCAGATGTGCTTCCTGGAAAGCTGACTCTGGCAGAGGAGGAGATGCAGAGGGGACCAGCTTGGAGGCCAATGGAACAGCCCAGGCAAGAGAGGATGGTGCTGTAGATCAGAGCAGGAGGAGGAACTTAAAAGCTATGTAGTTTGATCCGGGTTGGGAAGATGCGCTGGAGAAGGGAATGGCAACCCACTCCAGTATGCTTGCCTGGAGAATTCTACGGACAGAGGAGCCTGGCAGGCTACCGTCCATGGGGCTGCAAGAGTTGGACATGATTGAGCCACACACACACGGGGGTTCCACTGGATTCACAATTTGGAACTGGACCAGGGAGTGGAAGTGGTGTCAGCAAGGGCTCCCTAGAAGCTGAGTCCTGGACGGATGGATGCTGGGGCCGCTCACTGATAGAGGGGACAGTGGCGAGCAGGGGGCAGCAGGGCTGAAGTGGCAAAGTACAGGTTGTGCGTGAGTGTGTGTGTGTGTGTCTGGGTCTGAGGTGTGTGTATGCTAATGATGTCCATGGGTCACAAAGAGTCGGACTTGCTGAGAGACTAAGCACACCACTGTGGGCATATCAGAGAGGAATGAGAAGGAGACAGTGTCTATTTAATCTCTTGCTTTTGTGTTGCTTTTTTAAAGTTTTTTTTTTTTTCTTAATGTGGACCATTTTTAAAGTCTTTGTGGAATTTGTTACAATATTGCTCCTGTTTCTTATATTTTTGGGGGCCACAAAGCATGTGGGATCTTAGCGACTAGACCAGGGATTGAACCTGTCGCCCCCCCTGCATTGGAAAGGGAAGTCTTAGCCGCTGGACTACCAGGGAAATCTTGCTTCCCTGTAGATTCTGACCGAGCTTCCCGTGTGTTTTCCAGGTCTGTCTCTCACACACCTGGAGGCAAGTGTGGTTGTCACAGTTTTGAGAGGGCTGCTGGGAGTGGCAAAGGGCCTTGTCCAAGACGGCAGACAGGACCACGATCTGGGCGAGCAGATTGTTCAGCTCGGGGACTGAGCTTGGGCTGGGGGCACTTTTCTAGGTACCAGAGGGCGCTGAATCAACCCTGAGATGAGGTTGGACAGTTACGATGCTTTCCCCTCCTATGCCTGCGGATTCTCTCCTCCCTGGGGTGGGACCGAATGGACCCAGCTGAGCCGAGACACGCACACACAGCAGTCGCAGCGTTTCCACCCGATGCTTACGTGGCGTGTACTGGCGGCTGCCAGCCTGCTGTGAGAGGGTCTGGTGCCCGCCCCCCTCCTCCCAGGCTCCAGCCCTGGCCAGTGAGGGCTGGGCCACTCATTGCCATTCTAAGGAGACTTGCATCCTCTCCTCTCTGGAGGGCCCTGCCTGGAGGCATTTGTGTCTCCCCGCTGCTGTGTGACCTGAAAGGCTGGGTACAGATGCATCTGAAAGCCTGAGCATCCACCTTCCAGCTCAAGGTCACCTGCCTTCCTCAGCTGACTTAGGCAGCCGGCCCCTTGGCTAACGTCCTTGGCCTTGGTCCTGTCCTTCTCAGAGTCTAGCTCCCTCCCTTTCACTCTCAGGCCCCAACCCCCAGGTGAGGAAGGCTGCACAGACTCTAGTAGATTTCAATGATGCTTAGATCGACTGTCTAAGCTGGTTGTCACTGAGTTTTCCAATGCCCAGCACAAGTCAGGAGTGTGCTCCCTGAGGGCACCTTGGCTGGTCCTTCTCCAAGAGACCGAAGGTCTTGGGATTACAGGACAGTCTTTGAGCTGTGGCAGTGATGGCGTCAGGTTCCCTAGTACCTTGGAACGTCCCCTTCCGTTCCTGATGTGTGGAATGCCTCCTGGAGAAGGGCCTTTCTCCCTCATCTCTTGTCAGGCAGCCTGAGGACTTCTCCATCTCTCATCCTCAGTCCTTAATCTCAGTGAGGCTCTTGGAGGTCTGTTTCTGTCGGGCCGTACGTTGCACGTCCGCAAGGCCTGTGTGCGCCCAACTCCAAGCCAGAAGGAAGAGCCAGGAGTTGGTGGCAGAGACACCTATGTTTCATGGGTCAGGGAGCTTACACCCAGCTTCCTGAAGCAGGGTCCTGGAGCTGCCTCCACTGTGTTCCGCTGACACAGTGGCTGTCAGGCTGGTAGGACACGGTGGCAGTCTTTGCTCCCATGGGTGGGATAGGGTGGTTACTGGGGGAACTGATGTCAGGTTGGCTCACCAGTTACCAGGGAAACCAGCAGAGGGGCACGCCTCTCACCGCCCCTTTGATAAGGGGAGTGGAGAGTTCTGATACATAGCTGGGACAATTCTAGCTGGGGCCTGGGGCAGGTCAGTCAGGGGAGTAGGTATTGGTGAAGCAGGCGCTGATCGAGCAGGACATGTACACAAAGCAAGAGAGCAACCATCTTGAGTCACCTGCCCGTAATTTCACATTTTAGTCTTTTTATTCTAATTAATTAATTTTTAGTATTTATTTTTAATTTTTGAAAATCAATTGAAGTATACACTCTTTTAAAATATTTTTTTGACACAAACCAGTTTTTAAGTCTTCAGTGAATTTGTTACAATGCTGCTTCTGTTTGGGTTTTTGGGCCTCAAGACGTGTGGGCTCTGAGATCTCCAGCCGGGGATCGGACCTACGTCCGCAGCGCGGGGAGCTCAGAGTCTTAAACGCTGGACCGCCAGGGAATTTCCTCAAGTACAGCTGACGTAACGCGTGTTGGTCTTCATTCTAGGAAGTTCTGTTTCCCAGAGAGACAAAAACATCACACTTCGTGATGATTATAAAATCTGACCTTGGAAGAATCCTTAGCCAGGCCTAGGCAGTGGCTAGAAGTCTTAGAATGGAAGTTGGGCATTAAGAAATGAGCTATGCAACCTGTGACATTTTTCAGTGGGGGAAATGGAGGCACAGAAGGCGGAGGAGAGGGGCCCAGAACGCCGCAGCCAGTGCCTGGTGGAGCGCACCCCCGACCCCCGGCCCCTCTGCGTGCCAAGCGCTCGCAGTTTGTCCGTCTGCCACAACAGCTCACCCCGAAGGGGTCTGTGTGTGTGTGCTCTGTCGCTGCAGTTGCGTCCGGCTCTTCGTGACCCCATGGACTGTAGCTCGCCAGGCTCCTCTGTCCGTGGGATTCTCCAGGCAACAAGACCGGAGTGGGTTGCCGTGCCCTCCTCCAGAGTGTCTTCTCGACCCAGGGATGGAACCCAGGTCTCCTGCACTGCATGTAAGTTCTTTACCGCCGAGTCACCGGGAAAGCCCTTGAAGGGGTATACACACACACGAACAGCTGTCGTCACTCGCAGCGGCTGCAATATCGGCCCCAGCCCAGCTCAGAGAGGCCGGCGGCCGGATCTCGGGTGGATGGGTGAGCGCGGGGGCTGTGAGTGCGTCCCGGGCAGGCTCCCTCTGGGCCTTGCGTGAATTCAGCCCCTCCTCATGACTGCCCGAGAGGGAGGCGTGACAGCCACGAGGCTTGGCACAGGGAACCAGGGTCGGACCCACGGCGTCTGGCTCCCACAAGATGTTCTAGTGGCTGCCATCTCTGAGTCAGGACGGCCGGTGTTCCAGAACCTGGGAACCTGGGCTCCCAGGACGCTGCAAAGGGTTCTCACTGAGAAAGTCTGCCCGATGGAAAAAACTCGCTCATTTTCCCGATGATGTTACACCAAATGCAGGTGCACCGTGCTCTGAGAAGAATGATCCTGTCAGACAGGGACCTGTTAGCTGGTAGAGGAGGCCGCCTTCCCTCCTGTGTTTTCCCTGTCGCGGGCTCGGCCTTAGAATCCTGCCCTGCCCCGTAATTTGGGAGAACAGAAGTAAGGATGACAACCAAAGCCAGATGTATCCGCAGGGAGAGTCCTAGGAAGTGAACTGTAATTATCTAAATTAGACTCCGAGGGGGACTCAAGGTTTCAACCCTGTGTTCTTTGCCACAGAAAGCACTGCTGCTAATGTCTCTTTTTGCTGAGGGTGTGGCTTGCAGTAAAGTGCCCCATGGCCAATTTCAGGTGATTCCCAGAACTGTGCTGTTTGCCAAAACCTACTCAGAGAGTTCCTTGTATCTCAGGGTGGTGGCGTTTGGGAGGGCTACTTCTAGAAACTTCTTAGAGTTGCCATGCTCCGTGAAGGAAAGTTTAAGCTTTCTCCCAAATTATGCTTCCATCAAGAAGCATCTAGTTCTTACTCTCTTACACTTAATCACTCCAACTTTCCCATGAGGGGTGTGTGTGTGTGTGTTTCCCACTTAGTGGCATGCCTATGTGCTAAGTCGCTTCAGTCATGTCCAACTCTTTGTGACCTCATGGACTGTAGCCCCCAACTTCTCTGTCCATGGGATTCTCCAGGCAAGAATACTGGAGTGGATTGCCATTCCCTTCTCCAGAGGAAAGTGACTTTTAAAAATGGCTTTTATGTTCCCACTCCCTTAGGACAGAGGAGACCCAGGACACCAAGGGTAATTGGGGCAGCCTCACCAGCTGAGTGCCTCTCTCCTGCTTCCAAGGCTTCCACATTCCAGATCTGCTTCTCAGCAAAATCACAGGTACCGGCCAGAAGCAAGGGTCGCATTTGGGTGTCACGGTCAGGCAGGTTTGCTTTTAAATCCAGGCTTTGCCTTGTTGCTTGTGCAGCTACACGTGCATGACCTAACCACTGAACAGTAAATTCTCTGCAGCACAAAGGGCTTGGCCAAACGCCACAGCTAGGAAACTTCAGCCCAGCTTCCATCTGCGTTAGATCGCCTTAAGGCGACCCCTGCCCTGCGACTGAATTCTTGCTCAAGAAAGTGCAATGTTGCCATATTGCAAAATCCACATTGTCCCAACCTACCCTTCCAAACCATTTCCAGTAATTCTCCATTCATCCCCTTCTGTAATTGCTTATTTTCCCTATAACCCACCTAGTCCCTTCTTTCTTACCTTGTTTCATTTCCTATAACCTCCTTTTCTGACTCCCTCTCTGTTCTCCATTAACCTCAGTTATCTTTGTATTAGCTGGAGCTGACCTGTTTACGGTGGAATCTCTGTCCTCTATGCAGAAGTCTGAATAAAGCCTGTCTTGCCATCAGTAAGACATGTCCGGCCCCATTTTTCTTTGACGAGACTCGGCTTCCTGACCTCGAAAATGGAGATGTGAGTGTTCTTCTTCTGTACGTTACTTTGTGATTACGACTATACACCCAGTAACAGGTGGTGGGGCCATTTGGACTGTCTCCTGAAGCAGAAACCACATGTGTTAAGTGTGCAAATGTTGATGGTGTACTGACTAGGAGAAAGACTCCCAGGTACACAAAAGCAAAAGCAACAGTTGAAAGTGGAACCGTTTATCTCAGATTGGGACTTGAATCCATGTGGCTGGGACTTGAAGCCAGCTTAAACCCAGAGTGCCTGGTTTCAGGACCTAATGAAGCTCAGGCTCTTGGTGTCTCATTGCAGAAAGAATTCAGTGAGAGACAAAGTGATAGGTAAGAAGTGGATTTATTTGAAGAGGAACACACTCCACAGACAGGGTGTGGACTATCTCAGATGGTGAGTCTGGCCACCTCAAAATGTGGGGTGGTTCGTTTTCATGGGCTGGGTAATTTCATAGGCTAATGAGTGAGAGGATTAGTCCAGCTATTTTGGGGAAGTGGTGGAGATTTCCAGGAGTTGGGCTACTGCCCACTTTTTGGTCTTTTGGTGGTACCTTGGAACTGTCATGGTGCCTCTGAGTATATCATTTAGCTTACTGATAGAGGATCAAGGTCTAATCAAAGTTGAATTATCTGCCATATGGGACCCACTGATTTTAACTGGTTTATAGTATATCTTGGGGCTATGTCATTCTTTCAGAAGCTGTGCCCTGCCACCTTCCCTCCTGTTTCAAAAGCATCTTTACATTTGTCTGCTGCGAAGGAGAATGTGGGTCTGTGAAAGTGTGGACAGTGTATGCAAGACAGGCTAGCAGGAGAGGGATGGGGTGGAAGTGGGGGCTAACGTAGCGGAAAAGAGGTGGGAACTTTCAGGATTACGTTGCAAAGGGTCCTGTATGAGAGAGCAAGTGCTTGGATTTCATTTTTTAGCCAGCAGGAGAGTTGAAACTGTTGTAGCCATGCGTTCTGGGAAACAAACTCACTCAGAAGGACAATGCAGATATTGGAGTGCAGTTTATTACACCGGTGGGCTCAAGGCAGAGTCTCCTCTTAGCCAAGGATCCCGACCAGTTTTTGTGAAAACGTTATATACCCTAAGCATACATGCCCAAACCTACCTCCCCAAATTCTCTGAAACTAGTCTGAACAAAGGAAGAGAAAGATACAATCAAAGTTAGCCCATGATTCGTATGCCTTAAGCCTAGGTAGTTAACAGTGGACAATGATCAATAGGCCTGTAGTTATACTCCAATAAGCATAATAGAATTTATGATTCTATTAGGTTACACAGATAATTACAGTATTTTTTTTCAGGCGATGGAGAGTCTAGGTACGAGCCCTGGGGCTCTTCCACTCGGGGGTCTGATTTTCCAGTTTGTATGTCGTTTCCATAGATACAGGGCGTATAGCTCAAAGTCCACAGTCCGGCCCAAGATGGAGTCCTGCTTTCAAGATGGAACCTGTTCTGTCTGTTTCCTCCTTCAAAACCACAAGGTGAGCTTTGCCAGCCAGGACAAGGTATTAGGTGTAAGGCTGGGAGATATGGGGACCAGGTGTGGGGGTGGTGAGAAAGATTTAGCAGAAAGTGCAAACCGCAAGGCAGAAAAGAGATGAATCTGATTACATTCCAACGACTGATTACATCAAGTCACCATGGGCAAAGTTAGACTACAGAATGGGAGAGGATATATCTAGGATACGCAAGGAATCTTCAAATCAGCAGGAAGAAATTAGCAACTCTTAACAAAATGGGGGAGGATATGAACAGATAATTGTCAGGAGAAGAATCCCCCCACCCCAAGTAATAAATACATCAGGAGATGCTTCATGTCATTAGAAACCAGTTAGATGAAAATTAAACAACAATAAAATATCCCTTTGTGTCTGTTCAGTTCAGTTGCTCAGTCGTGTCCAACTCTTTGCGACCCCATGAATCGCAGCACGCCAGGCCTCCCTGTCCATCACCAACTCCTGGAGTTCACTCAGACTCATGTCCATCGAGTCGATGATGCCATCCAGCCATCTCATCCTCTGTCGTCCCCTTTTCCTCCTGCCCCCCAATCCCTCCCAGCATTAGAGTCTTTTCCAATGAGTAAACTCTTCGCATGAGGTGGCCAAAGTACTGGAGTTTCAGCTTTAGCATCATTCCTTCCAAAGAAATCCCAGGGCTGATCTCCTTCAGAATGGACTGGCTGGATCTCCTTGCAGTCCAAGGAACTCTCAAGAGTCTTCTCCAACACCACAGTTCAAAAGCATTAATTCTTCAGTGCTCAGCCTTCTTCACAGTCCAACTCTCACATCCATACATGACCACAGGAAAAACCATAGCCTTGACCAGATGGACCACAGTCGGCAAAGTAATGTCTCTGCTTTTCAATATGCTATCTAGGTTGGTCATAACTTTCCTTCCAAGGAGTAAGTGTCTTTTAATTTCATGGCTGCAATCACCATCTGCAGTGATTTTGGAGCCCCCCAAAATAAAGTCTGACACTGTTTCTACTGTTTCTCCATTTATTTCCCATGAAGTGATGGGACCAGATGCCATGATCTTAGTTTTCTGAATGTTGAGCTTTAAGCCAACTTTTTCACTTTCCACTTTCACTTTCATCAAGAGGCTTTTTAGTTCCTCTTCACTTTTTCTCCTGGCAATCTTGATTCCAGCTTGTGCTTCTTGCAGTCCAGCGTTTCTCATGATGTACTCTGCATAGAAGTTGAATAAGCAGGGTGACAATATAGAGCCTTGATGTACTCCTTTTCCTATTTGGAACCAGTCTGTTGTTCCATGTCCAGTTCTAAGTGTTGCTTCCTGACCTGCATATAGGTTTCTCAAGAGGTCTGGTATTCCCATCTCTTGAAGAATTTTCCACAGTTTATTGTGATCCACACAGTCAAAGGCTTTGGCATAGTCAATAAAGCAGAATTATGTCTGTTAGACTACACCATATGTCTGTTAGGAAGCTGGATAATGCCAGGTGTGGTGGGATGGGAAATACAGGTGCCTTCCCCACTGCTGGGAGAAAGCGGACTGGAGAACAAGCTAACTGAGTATACGCACACAACTTGGAAGCTGGTTCGTAGCTGTAGCTGGAGGTTTGAACGAAGGTGTTCACTGCAAAGTTATCTGTCATGGTGGAGGGTTGTCCCTCAAGCTAGAAAACCAGGCTGGCAAAGTGCTATGGGTGCAGGTGAAGTTCAGCATCCACATAGTGGAAACAGATCCCATATATGACAGCAACATAGCTGGGCCTTAAGAACATAATGAGAACTCTCTGCTTCACTTAGGAAGCAGAACGAAACACTAAACAAGGCTTGCATAGGTAAAAAGTATATGCATGCAAATATATACAGCTTTTAAGGAATATGTACAAAATACTGTGAGTTAAACAGGACAAAATAACTGCCTGTAGGCAGGGAGGAGGCAAATGGTAGTGAGGAATGGAGCTGAAAGGGAATAAATAATAAGACTGGAAGCTTTCAAGGGTAGAGGTGATCACACTCCATGGGCTGAGAAGTGAGATAATTTCAGCACACCTGAGATTAAAACAAACAAGCAAAAATGACCATCATTTTGAGGAAAAGGGTTTCCTTTTGTTTGTGTATGTGCTTTAATGGGCCCTGGCAGGATGCCACACATGCTTAAATGGTTAATAGTTTTAATAATAATCCCCTATAATATTTATAGGGTCTTCAGAGCTCTTGCCCATGGGTGGACCCATTTGAGTGTTAGTGTGTGTGTGTGTGTGTGTGACTGCTAAGTCGCTTCAGTCGTATCTGACTCTTTGCAGCCCTCTGGACCGTAGCCTTGTAGCCTGCCAGGCTCCTCTGTCCATGGGATTCTCCAGGCAAGAATACTGGAGTGAGTTGCCATGGCCTCCTCCAGGGGATCTTCCCAACACAGGGATAGAACCTTTGACTCCTGTGGCTCCTGCTTCACAGGCAGATTTTTTGCCACTGAACTACCAGGGAAGCCCTTGAGTGTTATGACAACTATATAAATATAGTCGAACAGTAGAGATATTTTTGGAAAATGGAGAGATAGAGCCTTGGATGGGTAAAGTGACTCGTTCCAAGTCACACAGCTGGGAAGTGGCAACACTGTGAGTCAGACCTGGGACTCGGGTCCCCTATTGCAGGGCCTCAGGTTCCAAGGAGTATCACTGCACCAAATGGGAAATCTTTGCTTCTTTGAGGAAATGAGAATGGAAAATGTCACTTGGCTGGAATTTTTTTTTCTGTTTCCACTGCTTTTCTTTTCATTTAGATTTTTTTGTTTGTTTTGGTTATTGTCGATGGAGAAATTTTCTTATTCATTGGACATCCTAAATCTGTGGTTGTTACCTTGCTAACATGCTGTAGTGGGTTTAGCAGAACCGCTAGAAGATATTTTAAATTTATAAGCATCTTTGTTATTTTTTAAATTTAAAAATAATTTATACTGCAGTGAAACCCACCTTTATCCTACCATCCAGAGATTGGTTACCACTTTTAAGAGTTTAAATGAAATTCTCCTACATTTTTTCCCCCTAAGAAATTGAAAGTTGAATCTTATTCTGCAAGGAGGAAAAGAAATCTGTGACTAGGTTAGAATCTTGGTGACAGTAATTCTGAGGAGTTGGGTCCAGCTTAGGCATGTTGGAGCATATGCCTCCTGAAGCCGGAGATTCAGAAATTGTTGACTTTTTGCCTTCACAAAGGAAATTTACATTTTTAGATGCAGCTGGGCTCTAAGGACGGAAGTTGAATTCCCTGGAGGGTAAGGCTCTGAATATCTCAGACACATGTGAAATCAGAACAGTTGTGAATTTGCCTGAAGAGAATTCCAGACTTCAGGCTGCTTGTTACAAATTTAGCTCAGCCTCTAAGAAGCATTCCCACTTAAGAGCGATTCTTGGTTGTAGAATTTGGTTCCCTGTGGAATTTCCCGAGTACAGTTAAGTCGGCACTGTGGTTTATAGACAGCGGGACAACAGATTTGCTCAAGATCTCTGTTGTTACGATCTGGGGATTGGTAACTTAGGTGGTGTTATGGATATCAGTCAGTTTTCAATTTTACCTGCAAAGCATACACACGCTTTAGTTTCTGGTGAAAAAAACAGGTGAAAGTGTTAGTTGCGCAGGTGTGTCCGACTCTTTGTGACCCCATGGAGGAGCCCGCCAGGCTCCTCTGTCCATGGGATTCTCCAGGCAAGGTACTGGAGCGGGTCGTCATTTGTTGTCTTCGGTCTTTGTACCCAGTTTTTTTGCCTGGTTTCTCACCTGTATTGGGTTGAATGGTCTCCTCCCACTTGGAAATGTGACTCCTGCTCAGAGTGTGACTTTATGTGGCAACTGGGTCTTTGTAGGTGTAACAGTTAAGATCAGGTCATACTGGATCTGGGTGGGCCCTAATCCAGTGACTGATGTCAGTGGAAGGTCATGTGAAGACACAGAAAAACACGGGGCAGAGAACAGGGTGACATAGCAAAACTGAGTACCTCTAAAGCCTAGTTCTTTACTGGAGTCTTGATTAACCTCTCTATCCAAGGGCCTCCCTGGTGGCTCAGATGGTAAAGCGTCTGCCTGCAATGCGGGAGACCTGGGTTCAATCCCTGGGTTGGGAAGACCCCCCGGAGAAGGCAATGGCACCCCACTCCAGTACTCTTGCCTGGAAAACCCCATGGATGGAGGAGCCTGGTAGGCTACAGTCCATGGGGTCACAAAGAGTCGGACATGACTGAGCGACCTCACTTTCACTGTCTCTATCCAAAACTTTGTTCCCTTTCTTGTCCCATAGCTGTTCCCCTCAAAATTGAAGAGAATCAGAGAAAAGAGGAGATTGAAAATGAGCAGAACCCTGCAGGGGTCTCTTGGTTACAAAAGTCTCTCTGTATTCCCTGTTTCTCCTTTGCAGAAAAAGACTCCAGTTTCCTAGTCCTTCCCTGAATTCCAAAGAGCAGGCTCATGCAGTTGCTAAGTAGGGAAGTGAGGGAATGCAGAGGAAAAGGAGCGGCAGTCAAACAAGGCAAGTAATGGCAATAGATCAGCATTAAAGCAGGGCCCCAGCTCTCCTTAAGGGACATGCATAACAATCTGACGGAGGGCTCTGAGTTATTCTTCAGGATCTAAGACCCCCGCCCCCACCACCCACTCGGCTCCGGCCAAGTGGAGGATAGTGGCAACTAAGCAGAAGCATGGAGACACCAGACTGGTTGGAATCAGCAGGCTGATGACCTGAGTTTCCTGCACCACCACCCTGCGCCCCCATCACCAACCAATCAGAAGAAAGGCATGCATCCTGTCACCCTCACCCCAAACACAGTCTTTAAAAATGCTTTCCTGAAAACCATCAGGGAGTTTGAGTCTTTTGAGCCTAAGCTGCCCTTATTCCTTGCTTGGTGCCTGCAATAAACACAGCACTTTCTTTTCTTTTCTTTTGTTTATTTTGATGTGGACCTATTGCTTCTGTTTAATTTTTTTTTTTTTTTTTTCGCTGTGAGTCATGTGGGATCTAGCTCCCTTAGGTCCCTGAGCAGGGACTGAACTCTTATCCCCTGTAATGGAAGGTAATGTCTTAACCACCGGACCACCAGGGAAGGGCCAATGCTGTAGTTTCCTTCACCAGAACTCAGCATCCGTAAACTGACTTTGCTGCATGGCGGGCAGACTCCAAGTTCGGTCCAGTAACAAGAGTTCCAAGTGAAAGAACCGCAAGGACTGCTGGTGACCACCAGCATCCAGGAGAGAGGCTAAAACAGTCTCCCTCACAGCCTCCAGGGGAAACCAACCCTGTTGACACCTTGGTTTTGGTCTTCCAGCCTCCAGAGTTGGGAGAGAATAAATTTCCATTGTCTATGCCACCCAGTTTGTGGTATGGTGATGTGACAGCCTTAGCAAACCTTCACTCTTCTACTCTGTCACAGTGACTGGGTGGCCTGCCTCCAGGGCAGCATGTCACACAGGACTGAGCAGGTTATAGCAATTTACTCAGGAACAGGTGCATCACTCAATCTGTCAGCAAGAGTCACGTCTGGGGCTTTTTCTGGATTGTTCAAGAAAGAGGATCTCTTTTTCGGCCAGGTCTGTCAACCTGGAGCCACTAGAGGTAGTTTTTGTCACCAAATGCTGATAGCCAGCCCAAGAACGAAGCTGATGCAGAGGAAAGAGGTGGAGAGACAAGTTCCTGACAATACCGTGTGGACACCTCGATCCAGCTATGCCTGAATCCCACTGGACTTTTCAGTTTAAGTTAGTATTAGTTGCTCAGTTGTGTCTGACTCTTTGCGACCCCGTGGACTGTAGCCCACCAGGCTCCTCTGTCCATGCGATTCTCCAGGCCAGAATACTGAAGTGGGCTGCCATTCCCTTCTCCAGGGGGTCTTCCCAACCCAGGGATCAAACCTGGATCTCCTGCATTGCAGGCAGATTCTTGACCTTCTGAGCCACCAGGGAAGCTCTAAAGTTAAGGGAGATGGACATCCTTTTAAGCCTGTGGAACTGGGGTTCATGTCGCCTATGGTCAAAGGATTCTGACTATAATAGTCGTTTAGAGATAAGCATTCATGCTCATGGTCTTGGATGATTTTCCCCCAGAAACTCTAAGTGGTTTGTAGTTGCATTTTCTCTGGAAGATAGGAAAATGAAAAACTAACCCAGGAAACGAGGAAACTAACATTTATTGAATGCCTGCTATGTAATAAGCCCTGTGCTAGTATTTTAAAGGTTTTTAATTTTAACTAACAACAAAACCATCCTAAGTTGTGGTGCCCATAAGTGGCAGAGGCATTCCTGAGACTCAGAGAGCCATTCAAATCCATTTGATTCTGAAACTCCTGCTGTTGCATGGCTCCTTGGAACTAATGACGTAATTGAGCCACAGACTCTCCTCAGACACCCTTACAGAGTCTGTATCTTGCTTTATGGAAGGCACGGCCTGGCCTTGAGCTCCACTCGCTCACTCAGGAGCTTAGTGACCTGTTGCCCTGGGGAGTCAGTGATTATTATTCCATCTTGCAATCAAGGAAACAGAGGCTCCCAGAGTTAAATACCTTTCTCAAAGTCGTGCAGTCAAGAATGGCCTGGGAAGTATCCGAAACTAGTTGTGCTGAGCCCTTGCTCTTCAGTGTGTGGTCCAAGGACCAGCAGCCTAAGAATCACCTGGCGGCTCATCAGAAACGCAGAATCCGAGACTTCCCTGGTGGTCTGGTGGTTAAGACTCTGCATTGCTATGGGGGTGACATGGGTTCGATCCCTGGTCGGGGAACTAGGATTGCACACACTGCTGGGCAACCAAGTCCATGCGCCATAGCTCCTGAAGCCCACGCTCTGTAACAGGAGAAACCTGGGCACCTCAAGAAGAAGCCCCCAACCCAGGCATCACAGCTAGAGAGAAGCCCCCACACGCTGCCACTAGAAAAGGCCCGTGCACCCCAACAAAGACTCAGTACAGCCAAAAAAAATTTTTTTTAAAGCAGAATCTCAGACCACCCAGAAATGTAGAAGCAGACTGTGTTAGAATATCTCTCCTACTGCCCTGTGTAGCCATTATAATTCAGAGCTCAGAAGTCTCCATGGCGGCCCCGCAGGTGGGGACCCTCACAGGCTGCGTGCCCAGCTGAGCCACATACCCGGGCCTGCATCCTCACCACCCGGGCCCAGCTGGAGGGCCAGCTGCTTCCGCCACCGGGGATTAGGCCCGGAGAGCTTCCCACAGCAGCTCCCCGGATGCTTTGCTAAGCCGCTCTGGGAACAAAGGGCCTGCGGAAGGTCCGTGGTGCTTTTGGAAGGGAGGGGATAAAAGTGGGCGCCGCACCTGTCATGAGAAACGTGGGAACAGCCCCATGCCAGGAGAGGCGGGCGGGAACGCTCCAATACGGATGCCTTTGCAACTCCAGGCTGCCGTGCGTCTGTGCCCCCGGGTCAGGAGCTGCTGCGGCTTACTGACATCTGGGGCTCTGCCTGCGGCTCTGCCCGTCACCTTGTCAGCGGGCATCGCGGCCATCTGGAGGGGCATAGCTGCTGGTGCCATCAGTGCTGGGACAGACTGGGGGAGCCAGGTTAGAACGCAGACTGTGACTCACACGGCCCAGGGGTCGCCCAGGGGTCAGCACCCAGGGGTCAGCCCAGGCCTTGGGCTCCGGTTTTCTGCTTCTACTCAGAGATATTCTCTGATGGCTCAGGGCAGCCTACGCAGAAGGGGGGCCGTTCCCTGATTGTCGATGTTTTTAGGGACGATGGGAAGGATCACTCTGTGATCCATTCCTAACAAGCTTCCAGGGGCCGCTGGTGCTGGTCTAGGGACCGCACTTTGAGAAGGAGGGGTTAGGACGGAGGTAGGAGAATTCTCTTACTCCTGGGCCTTTGCTTGTCCAATGTGGGAGATAGTAGTGTCTGCAGGGGGAGTCACATCCAGTCATCATAAACGACCAGTGGAGCTCTCCTGGCCTAAAGCCCAGGTTCTCGGCCCTGCTTGTACTTTGGGACCGTCTGGGGAGTTTTAGAGGGCTTCTCAGTGGTGAAGAATCCACCTGTCAGTGCAGGAGATGCAGAAGACGCAGGTTTGATCCCTGGGTTGGGAAGATCCCTTACAGAAGGGAATGGCAACCCACTCCAGTATTCTTGCCTGGGAAATCCCATGGACAGAGGAGTCTGGTGGACTACAGTCCACGGGGTCACAAAGGGTTGGACAGGACTGAGTGACTGGACAACTGAGCAGGCAAACACAGGGAACTTTAGAAACGATCAAGGCTGGGGTTCCTCCTCTAAAGACATTCTTTTGTTCTTTTAAATCTTTATTGAATTTGCTACGATATTGCTTCTGTTTTATGGGGGAGGGGTTGTTGGTTTTGTTTTTGGCCAAGAGGCATGTGGGATCTTAGCTTCCTGACCAGGGACTGAACTCGCACCTGGTGCATTGGAAAGCGAAGTCCTAACCACTGGACCATAAGGGAAGTCTGCATCCTGATGAAACATTTGGATAAAACTGTTCAAGGTGTGTTCTGGGCATGGGGATGGTTACGGCTCTACAGGGTTTTCTATGTGCAGTTGAGAACGATGGTCCTGAAGCAGTCCTGGTGGAAGAAATGGCAAACATCTCCCTCATTTTCGGAGCATCTGAGATACTTTACGCCAATTCTCCATGGCCCGTGGACCTGCACTGCCTGAGAACTCCTGTTATTGGTTGACGAGAGATGTCCAGACATCAGGAGTGGCTAGACTGCAAATTCTTAGGACCCAGCCAAGACTTTTGGATCCAGGATCATTTAAACAAGGCTTCCAAGTAATTCATAAGCACATTCGTGTTTGAAAAGTGCTGTTCCAGAATTCCTCGGCAGTCCAGTGGTTAGAGCTTTGCACGTCCAATGCAGGGAGCCCAAGTTCGATTCCTGCTCAGGGGAACGAAGATTCTGCATGCCATGTGACATGGCAATTTTTTTTTTTTTAAGTGCTGCTCTAAGGAATCTTCCTGAGAAATTAGTTCAAATACAGGGGTCCTTCATACAGAACCATATTTAAAGACTTCTGTAGGCAAAAGAATTTCTAAGCATCTTAGCTTAAGGTTGGCAAACTTCTATGTATCCTTCAAAACCTTGCTCAATATCTCCCTCTTGGCTACACCTTTTCTAATCTCGGATAATCATTCTCTCCTCCTCCCTACCGCATCATATGTGAAGTTCTATCATTTCATTTATCATATTGCCTTGCAAACACCTGCTTTTAGGTTAGCTTCATCCTTTAGGCAGTGAATTCTCAAGGAATAACAGCCCCGGCCAGGAGGAGGATGCTGATGGTGACAAAGATCATGTCAGTTCCCACTTCTGGGATCTGATAACAGGGCTTGAGGACAGTTGCCTTGTGGCCGTTCTGGAACCCCCAGCACCCAGTTCTCTGCCCAGTACAATTAGGTCCTCAGAAACATTTGTTGTGGCCCCTGCTTAGCTGAATATTTGTCCATTTGCTGAGATGGACATTCTTTCTTTTTTTTTTTTTGGTCAGTGCAGGCTCCAAAGTATTTCTGGGGGGAACAGCAGTTCCTCTCACCTGCTTTGGCATTCTGGGGACTCCCCACCACCCAGCTCTTGCATGGAGTTTGCATGAGTGTCCTCCCCTACTCTCTCCATAGCAGAGACCCATTTGGTATTCTGGGCTGCTCACCCCAGTGTGAAAGCCATTTTGGGGTGAAATCAACTCTAATGTAGGGGGGAAAAAAGCTTCAAATTTTCATGGGAAATTTGAAGCAAGTGTGAAAAACATTAGGTGCTTCTTTCAAGCTCTTACAAATATGCTTTTACTTCTTTTTCTTTCTCTTGCTTTTTTTTTTTTTGTCCTTGGTAGGAATTGTGTTATACTGCCCAACCAGCATCGACTAGAATCTCTGACACACCTGTCTGTTTAGATGCCACATCATCCCTTGGGAATCTGGGGCCAAAGGAGACCCCCTAAGAGTTGAGGCTGAAGAGGAGACAGTGCTCTGGAATAGAGGATATTGTCATTTTATGCAAACAGTTTATTTTTCATTCATTCCCAGGAATTTTTATTCATCAATTATTAAACATCTCTGCATATTTATTAAACAAATATTAAATAGCCACTTCAGTCTTTCCTGGGAAATACTGAAGGCAAAAGGAGAAGGGGGTGGCAGAGGATGAGATGGTTTGATAGCATCACCAACTCAATAGACAGGACTTTGAGCAAAATCTGGGAGATAGGGGAGGACAGAGGAGCCTCAGGGGCTGCAGTCCGTGGGGTCACAGAGTCAGACACAACTGAGCAACTGAACAACAACATGTGGTCACTTGAGCGGTCAATTAATCCACCTGCAATGCAGGAGACTCAGGTTCAGTCCCTGGGTCAGGAAGATCCCTGGAGAAGGGAATGGCTACCCACTCCAGTATTCTTGCCTGCAGAAGTTCACTTATAGAGGGGCTTGGTGGGTTACAGTCCATGGGGCCGCAAAGAATCAGACACAGCTGAGCAACCAGCGCTCTTTCCACACAGAGAGATGCGTCAGTGGAGACTCTGAAGATGACTACCGGCTCAGCAGGTGGAGAACTGGAGGGGAGGAGTCACTGAGAGAGAGAACAGTTGTGCAAGTCCTCCGAGGCATGAATCCACAGGGCGGTTGTATCAGACTGTGGTTTAGCATCTAAAAGAGGACACCAGAGTGGCTGAAGTTAAATGAAGGGTTGCTTCTCTTCCATGAGGAAGTCCAAAAGCAGGCAGCTCAGCAGTGGTGTGGATGTGACTTCTCACTCTCTGCTTTGGCCGTCCTTGGGTATAATTTTTACCCTCAGGGTCGCAAGATGGCTGCTGGGCCTCCAGCCAGGATGTCTATGTTCCAAGGAGAGAAAGAAGAGGGGACAGGGGAAAAATTTATTCCTTCCATCTCAATCAGCCCCCTTGAAAGAGACTTCTTAGTCTTTGCCTGGATTCCAGGGAGGAGCTGAGCACATTGCAACTCTGAATAAATCCCAAGGTCTGTTATTAAGGATGAGGGGAGAATGGATACTGGGTAGCTTGCCATGGTATGCTTGGAGGAATGTCAAGTTCCTCATTCTTGGTATTGCCAGAGCCTAGGGTGCCAGAGAGCATGTCGGGGGAAGAGCATGGTACTCACTGGCCAGGCAGCAATAGTTCAGGGCAAGGGAAATATGTGTGTTCAGTTGTGTCTGACTCCTCGCGACCCCATGGGCAGTAGCTTGCCAGGCTCTGTTGTCCATGGGATTTCCCAGGCAAACATATTGGAGTAGGTTGCTTTTTCCTTCTCCAGGAAGGGTCTTCCCGCCCCAGGAATTGAAGCAGAGCCTCTTGCACCTCCTGCACTGGCAGGCGGATTCTTTACCGCTGTGCTACCTGCAGCAATGAAAGGCACCGGGAAATCCTCTTGCCTGAAGTGGGAAGAGAAATGTCAGGGAAGTGCCAGCGCTTAGACTGAGCCTTACCTGTGAGCCTGCCCGGCAAAGTCCCTGGCGTAGAGTGTCCTGGTGTTCCCGCCCTCCATCCCTTCTCGCGATGCCTCCTTTTCCCCTTCTTCCCTACTCTTCCTCCCTGCCCCCTTCCCCACGTGACTCTCTGCTTTGTTTTCATCCTGCATCCCTCCTTGCAGAGGCCTCAGGATTTCGGTAGGTTACAAGGAGGAAAGGTGAATACTTTCTAGCGAGAGGTGGTGGGGAGACAGAGGGCACGCCAGGGAGTGGTGGAGAGCGAGTTTCCATGGATGAGGGAGGTATGGGAGCCTAGAGATACTCACCTAGCAGTGGGAGGGAAAAGAGAGACAACACTGCTTCTGGACAGTGAAGTCACATAATTTATGCACATTTAAGAAAGGTGAATCTGTTGGGAATGCTGCTCTTTAAATTACTTCTTAATTATACTCCCTTGGCTCAGAGGGAAGACACCCGTAAGAAATCCGCTGTTGCTTCTTTAGTGAGGGATCCTGCTGAGCCCTTGGTCCCGAGTGTCTCTCACTGCCCCTGCTTGAAATCCTAGAGGAGCCATTTCTTAACATAGAACTGGAGAAAAACCAGTTTCCCTTTGAGAAGTTTGCACTTTTCTTCTTCTGCGTTAATGAAATTTACATAACACATCTGACTTCCATGACGTCATGGTTTCTAGGAAACTCTGAAGCAAATGGCTGGACTGCTTGTATTTCTCTTTTCTTTGGTTCTCATGTTCCGTTTCTACTGATGCTTTATTTTTTGTGGGGTGCGAGGCTTCATTTCACCGCCTGTGTGTGGTTGCCTGGCATTTTAATTGCTTCACTGGAGGTATTTCTATCTGTGAAGTGTGGCAGGGAGCAGAGCTCTGTTCAGTAGGTGAGAGGAGATGCGCATAGGGCCTTGCTGAGCCGATGGGTGCTCAGGAGTCTTGGCTGGGTGGGGACCCAGTGATGGCCGCGGTCCAGGTGGGAGGTGGCAGGATCGTGATGGGAGGGAAGTTTGGGTGGATCTGGGAGAAGCCCAGAGCGTGACACCTGACCGCATCAGTTTCACAGAGGGGATGGCGGCTGGGCTTGTCCAAATATGAGTGTTCAGCAACTGGGGAGGGAGTTTGCTAGATGGGATCCATTTGTACACTTCTTTTTAAAATAATTTTGCTTACTTATTTATGGCTGTGCTGGGTCTTTGCTGCAGCGAGAGGGGCCTGCTCTCTGGTCGCGGTGCATGGACTTCTCCTTGTGGTGCCTTCTCCTGTTGCAGAGCACAGACTTGAGCACAGGCTCAGTAGACGTGACTCAAGGGCTGTAGCTGCTCTGCGGTATGTGGGGTCTTCCTGGACCAGGGGTCGAACCGTGTCTCCTGCACTGGTAGGCGGATCCTTTACCACTGACCACCAGGGAAGCCCTTGTTCGTACATTTCTGATCTCGGTTGAGAGTCTGTTGTTTAGATAAAGTAGTGGATTCTGAGACTGGCTCTTCTCATTTTCCTCTCTGTTTTCTTGGGCCTGAAAATTGAGAAACTATGTTTCCCAGGCTCCCTTGCATGCAGGTATATTAGTTATAAGGGCTGCCATAACAAAACCACATACTGGGTGGCTGAAGCAACATAAATTTATTTGTTTACAGTTCTGGAGGCTGGGGGAACAAGATTGAAGGGTCAGCATGTTTGGATTCTCCTGAGGCCTCTCTCCTTGGCTTGCAGATGGTCGCCTCCAAGCCATGTCCTCACACGGCCCTGGTGTCTCTTCTTATAAGGAGATCAGCTTTGTGGGATTAGAGTCCCACTATTATGACCTCTAAAATCACTGCAGATGGTGACTGCAGCCATGAAATTAAAAGACGCTTACTCCTTGGAAGGAAAGTTACGACCAACCTAGATAGCATATTCAAAAGCAGAGACATTACTTTGCCAACAAAGGTCCATCTAGTTGAGGCTATGGTTTTTCCAGTGGTCATGTATGGATGTGAGAGTTGTGCTGTGAAGAAGGCTGAGCACTGAAGAATTGATGCTTTTGAACTGTGGTGTTGGAGAAGACTCTTGAGAGTCCCTTGGACTGCAAGGAGATCCAACCAGTCCATTCTAAAGGAGATCAGTCTTGAATGTTCATTGGAAGGACTGATGCTGAAGCTGAAACTCCAATACTTTGGCCACCTGATGTGAAGAGCTGACTCATTGGAAAAGACCCTGATGCTGGGAAAGATTGAAGGCAGGAGGAGAAGGGGATGACAGAGGATGAGATGGCTGGATGGCATCACTGACTCAATAGACATGAGTTTGGGTAAACTCCGGGAGTTGGTGATGGACAGGGAGGCCTGGAGTGCTGCGGTTCATGGTGGTACAAAGAGTCAAACACAACTGAGCGACTAAACTGAATTGAATTGATTATGACCTCATTTAGCTTTAATTACCTCTTTAAATGTAGTATCTTCGAATGTAGTTATGATATGGAGTTAAGGCTTTAACACTTGAATTTTGGGAAGGGGGACACAATTTAGCCCATAATACAGAGTGATGCTGTGCTGTGCTTAGTCCCTCAGTCGTGTCTGACTCTTTGCAACCCCATGGACTGTAGCCTGACAGGGTCCTCTGTCCATGGGGATTCTCCAGGCAAGAATACTGGAGTGGGTTGCCATGCCCTCCTCAC
The DNA here is from genome assembly GCF_016772045.2 of Ovis aries. Classification (NCBI taxonomy): domain Eukaryota; kingdom Metazoa; phylum Chordata; class Mammalia; order Artiodactyla; family Bovidae; genus Ovis; species Ovis aries. The sequence continues at coordinate 13,216,628 of NC_056071.1, read as the reverse complement.
ATGTGATCTAGCTTGGCCTCAAAGATGCATCTACTTGAGATGCAGATGCTGAAGTGAGCAAGGGGAGGTGCTGAATTTCTGCAGATACACTCACAAGCATGTGCTTAAGGTATCTGTTCTTCTAGGGTCTCTGGAATTCTTTTGACATCAGGCAGAGCATTGTAAGGGTCAAGCGATGCGGGTAGAGACAGTGGAGGTTCTCCAGAACAGACCTATGGTGAGGTTGGGTGTTTCTCCTGGTTCTGTTTTTCCCTGTCTGTGTCACATGACGTCAGTTTCTGTTCCTTCTGAAGATACCACAAACTATCCAATATGAACCACTATTTGGGCTTAACCTGGCTATAGTGGGTTCTGCTATCTGCAACTAAGAACTCTGATACAGGGAAAAGATCCTCCAACAGATTAAATAATAATGCAGTAAGCTCTCAGTTGCCCAGGATGTTTATGGAGACTTTGAAAAGAATAGCCTGTCCTCTCCTAACTCTTGGCACCACTTGAGTGTAGCTGCTTCCTCTGTTGCTAGACCTATCTAGTAGCCCATTGATCTAAAAATCACTCTTCAATGTAGCAACTTAGTAATTAGTAACTGTAGTAAGTTGTTGAGTAATTAACTAGTAACTGCATTTATTTATACCCAAGAAGCAGTTCCCATTTTTGGGACTGAGATGGACTGAGACTCAGCACAGAGGAGGTCGAGTCTTGGCTCTGCTTCACTCTAGCTGTCTCATCACCAGCTGGTTGCTTCTGCTCCGTGGGCCTTACTTTCCTCAGTGGTAACATCAGAATCAAGAATCCCAGGTGTCCGTCTCAGTGGTGCCATGCTGTATGACTTAGCAGTCCTCTGCTGCTGCCGCCGCTGCTGCTAAGTCGCTTCAGTCGTGTGCGACTCTGTGCGACCCCATAGACGGCAGCTCACCAGGCTCCCCTGTCCCTGGGATTCTCCAGGGAAGAACACTGGAGTGGGTTAGCAGTCCTCTGAAGTGAAGTCACTCAGTCGTGTCCGACTCTTTGCGACCCCATAGACTGCAGCCTGCCAGGCTCCTCTGTCCACGGGATTTTCTAGGCGATAGTACTGGAGTGGATTGCCATTTCCTTCTCCAGGGGATCTCCCCAACCCAGGGCTTGAACCCGGGTCTCCCGCATTGCAGGCAGACACTTTACGCACTGAGCCACCAGGGAAGTCCAGCAGTCCTCTAGTGGAAGCCAAAGCATGTTGACCTGTGTGCGGGAATGAGGGGCAATCTGCTGCAGAATCTGTCAATGGTCTGGATGGACATTGATGGACTGTGTTAGAAACACAAATGTCCAGAGGCATCTCTGTCTTTGTGACAAGGGGAAATGGTGAAAGGCGAGGCTACAACTAAAAAGGCTTTTATGAGATGTGTTCTTCAGGGCACTAACCCCACGAATTCTCCTTCAAAAAGGATTCCCTGGGGACTTTCCTGGCCAGTGGGTGATCCTGTGCGTCCACAGCAGCGGGGAAGGGTTTGATCCCTTGTTGGGGAACAAAGATCCCACATGGCTTGCAATACAGCCAGAAAAAAAAAATCCATAAGTGCAAAGGATTCCCTGGTCAGCAAACTTCAAGAAACGCTGCATAACCTATTGCTGCGAGCGTTCAGTGATCACTAGCAGGTTAAGGGCCTCTTGCAGTGAGGAAACCCATTGATCAATCCCTTTATCAAATATGTTTGGCCACTAAACCCTTTGTTTTCCACATAGCACACATTAGCACCCAAAGCAGCACTGCTTTGGGGGCAACACTGAACTTTGGTGAGTCTTGAAGTCTTACAGGATAAGCACAGACCTTGAGAGGTCCCATTTGGTCCGGTGAATCCTGTCTGTGGCTTCCCTCACTCCGGACTAAACCTGGGGCCTCAGGCTTCTCAGCAGAGGGAGGCCAGGTCAGAGCCCCACATGTGTGGAGGCCACGTGGAGCTGGTGCTGGTACCAGGGGTGAGTCATGAGCACCCACATTTGGGACACAACCATTAGACATGAGTCACGGCCATACAGAAACCTTATTCACGTCTACCTTCCTTTTGGTCCCTAATCCTTTGTAATGCCCTGGTTTTATGACGTCACTTCAGGGGAATTAAGTTTGGATAGCACAGTGATGTAATTAATGTGACTCAGCTTCAATTAAAGTCTTCCGCCAGCATGACATCTGACCCTATCAGTTTCACAGAGGGGATGGAGGCTGGGCAAATAGGTGCGTCTGCCAACTGGGGAAGGGATTTACTAGATGTGTTTCATTTGGGGCTTTATTCCAGTCCTTGGTGTTGAACATCTAAGGCTTCCCTGAAGACACACTTTTCAACATTTCCTGGCTCAGCTATTAACTCAGGACCATTTTGGAGACTTTAAGCACCCTGACCTGGGCATTGTCCAAATCCTTGATTCCCACAGCTAGTCTTTTCTGTCTATAGCTACTTTCTCCAAAAAGAAGTCTGCTTTTATCAATTCAGAACAAGTAAAAAAAAATGTTTTGCTGAGCAGTTATTAGTCATTGTGTCCCCTTTAAGGGGGCATATTGACTTAACAAGAGGGTTTGGTGGTGGCCATGCTTTGACTGGAGAAGGCAATGGCAACCCACTCCAGTACTCTTGCCTGGAAAATCCCATTGACAGAGGAACCCCTTAGGCTGCAGTCCCTGGGGTCGATGCGAGTCTGAGCGGCTTCATTTTCACTTTTCACTTTCATGCATTGGAGAAGGAAATGGCAGCCCACTCCAGTGTTCTTGCCTGGAGAATCCCAGGGACGGGGGAGCCTGGTGGGCTGCCATCTATGGGGTTGCACAGAGTTGGACACGACTGAAGTGACTCAGCAGCAGCAGCAGCATGCTTTGACCTAAAAGTGGCATAAATAGTGGGAATTTGACCTGTGTCATTGGGGGATGACCAGAGCAGCTCCAAATTTGCAAAAATATGCTCTTTCTTTCACGTTTGGAGCCACTGGGTATGAATATTTTCTTGTGCCTTTCCTTCTCAGAGCTACAACGAAAGAACCTTCTGGAACAGGTGAGCATATCCCCAGCCTGGGGCATACCTGTGCTGGCCTTCGCTGCCCTCTGCCTAGTTGCTTCGCCTTCCACACCCCCCGCCCCTCCTTCCTTTAGCCATCCTGCTTCTTGCAGGTTCTGACCTCCTGTCCAGTTGGAGAGCCTGACAGCTGTCCGGGGGGAGGGGGTGGAGGGGAGGGGGTTGGGAGGGTGGGCAGTGCAGGTGGGTAGTGCAGGGCTAGAGCCAATGCGGCTACGGCCTGAGCTGGGAGAGGGTGTCATAGACCCTGCTCATCCCCTGATGCCTTTGGGGAGGAGGAGTGGCTAAAATAGCATCAAGTTTTAACCTTGAGTCTAAGTGCGGGGTCCCCTGGGAGCAGCCTCGCTTTCCCTCTGGGCTGGCTGAGAGCGTTTTCCTGCCGTACTAGGTGCTTGGCTGGACATTCTGACCTGTTAACTCCTAAACAGGGCTGTGCACATTCCGGCCCTTCAGTGTTAGCCACTTGAGCCATTTGATTCCTTGTCCCCTAGCTCACATGGCCCATTTCTGAGCCCCTTAGCGAGATAAGGGAATAGCTACTGAGAATCACTAAGCTGTATTGTGGCGGCTCAGTGGCAAGGAATCCACCTGCAGCGCAGCAGATGCAGGAGATGTAGGTTTGATCTCTGGGTTGGAAAGATCCCCGGAGAAGGAAATGGCAACGGTATTCTTGCCTGGAGAATCCCATGGACAGAGGAGCCTGGCAGGCTGCAGTCCATGGGGTCACAGAGTCAGACAGGACTTTTCACCTGAACAAGCTCTATTAGGCCAGGCTGGGCCAGGCCTGGGAATATCTCACCTGCATCACCTTGTTTTGTCCTTACTTGGACCATCTGTTGAGGAGCTGTTATCATCTCCAGTTTATCTTAATTTTTAGATTTATTTTTTAATTGGAGGAAAATTGCTTTACAGCGTCGTGATGGTTTGTCACCTCCAGTTTAAAGTGAAACAGTTGAGACTTCAAGAGGGTAAAGAAATACCTTGCCTGATGTCTCCCCACTAATCAGCTTTGGAACGCGGACTCACTCAGAGAAGCACAGATGGACCGTCGGCTCTGGCCCAATCCTGGCACAAGGAGCTTCAGGATCGAGACCTGAACACGACCAGCCCTGTTCAGGAAGGGTGTCTCTCCCAGACTCCGGTTTAAGGAGAAGAGTGAGACCTGGCACAAGTCTGGAGCAGCAGCAGGGGCGAGGAAGGCAAAGGAGAGCAGAGGGGGCCGCAGGGGTAAAGGAAGTAAAAAGGCAGGAGATGACGCAGCCCGTCCAGGAGCACACAGTGCCCGGTGCCGCATTCGTGCTGAAAGACCTTCGCCCGCCAGATGAACGCCGTCCAGGCGCCCTCTTGACCCCTCTGCGGCTCCACCAGAGCTCCTTGAAGGCATGAAGCAGAGAAGGCCATGTGCGGAGCTGGGGTTTGGGAAGGTCATCAGGCTGCAGGAGGAGGGTGGGAGGGGCTGGAAAAGGTGCACAACCCGATTTTCTTTCTTCTCTTTCTGGGAGAGAAAAAAGACAATGACCAATCTGTTTTGGTCCGCTTCACTAGAGTCGTTTTTTTTTTTTTGAGATTTTTTGCTGTGGGCCATTTTTTCCCCCAAAGATAAGGGTTTATTTATTTATTAAATTTTGGCTGTACTGGGTCTGGCTGTGCGGGCTTTTCTCTGGGGTGAGCCAGGGGAGGCTAGTCCTGGTTGTGGGGCGCGGGCTTCTCTTCGCGGTGGCTTCTCTTGCTGCGGAGCACGGGCTCTAGGGCACCCGGGATTCAGCAGCTGTGGCACAGGGCTCCCAGGATACAGCAGCTGTGTCCCAGGGCACTCGGGATTCAGCAGCTGTGGCACAGGGCACCCGGGATTCAGCAGCTGCGGCACAGGGCACCCGGGATTCAGCAGCTGTGGCACAGGGCACCCGGGATTCAGCAGCTGTGGCACAGGGCCCCTGGGATTCAGTAGCTGCAACACAGAGCTTAGTAGCCGTGGTTCTCAAGCTCTAGTTAGTGTACAGGCTCAGTGGTTGTGGCACATGAGCTTAGCTGGTCTTAGTGGCTCCATAGCATGCGGGATCTTCCTGGATCAGGGATCGAACCCGTGCCTTCTACACTGGCAGGCAGATGCTTTACCACTGAGCCGCCAGGGAAGCCCTGAGAGTCTTGCAGGTAGAAGGAACTTGCTATAAAACACAAGAGAGAAAATTCTAGGACCCCAAAAGTGATATTCCAATTTTGGAATAAAAGTGTCAAAATGAAAAACAGAAAAGAAGGAAATAAATAAAAATGCCATTAAGATCTCACCCTTTGGTAGAGGGGTAATTAGTTTTGGAGCGTCCATTGAGCTCCCCAAAACACCCTGAGATAACTCTCTGTGTAGCTGGGACTTCCCAAACAGCTGAATGGCTTCTGACACCTCACTCTGCGATACGGGTTTGGGAATTTATCAGGTTGGAGGAGCTTGCAGGAGAAGATCTTGAAAAGAGTGGCGGGGGGTACAGAGCCTGAGGGCCTCCGGGACCTTTCAGGCGGCTGCACTGACCCTAGCAGTGCCGTACTTCATTAAGGCCTTGCTCTGATAGTGGCGCCCTGGATTGGAATGAGCATGGGCTGTGGAGTCAGACCAGCTTGACTCCCTGCACTTCCGCTTGCTAATCACATAGCATGGGCAAGGCCTTCAACTTCTCTGAGATTTTCTCACTTATACAATGGGCATGCAATTGGTTCTCACTTCATAAGTGGTGGTATAAGGAAAAAAATAATGCTCATAAAGCTTCTGGCCCTATTAGTCAGGGTTCTCCAGGGAAACCAAACCCATTAGATACATCTTGATATGTCTACGTAAGAGATTTATCATAGGGATTGAATGTTTTGGTTCTGGAGGCTGAGAAGGCCCGTGATCTGCCACCTGCAGGAAGACAGTGGTAGACCCGAGGACCAGGAGCTTTAATATTCCAGGACAGGAGAAGATGGACACTGAAGCTCTATGAGAAAGAGAGAGAGATGGAGAGAGAAAGGAAAAGCCCCCTTCCTCCACTATGTTGCTGTAACCTCAAAGGATTGGATGGGTCTGCCTACAGCACAGAGGGTGGGTCAATCTACTAATTCAAATAGTAATCTCCACCTGAAACACTCCCATAGACACACCCAGAAATAAGCTATCGGGGTCATCCCTTAGCCCAGTCAAGCTAATACATGAAAAGAACCATCACAAATCCACCCCTTGTCAACCTGGCAGCTATACACATCTCCTAAACCATACTTAATCTCCAAATAAAGGCAATAATGAGGTCACACTTGTACTAACATCACACGACTATCCTGGTGCAACTGAAAATACACTAATTCCTTTCCCCGAAGAGCAAGTAAAGTCCTTGAGTGATGTTTACTCTCCTGATATTCTGTACTTTGAACACTATGATGTAAAATCAATGATCCTTAAAAAAAAAATACTGGTACAAAGTCAATACATCTTATGTTGCATGATATGGGGAAAAGATAGGAAAGTAGATTTTGCTTAATATCTTCAGATGTGAGTATAGACACACAAATGTATTTGTGACAAGATAAGGAGGAAGTATTCATGACAATTCCAGTTCTAGCTACGATTACAGGTTGTATGGTTGTAGTTGGTATTTATGGGCTTCCCTGGTGGCTCGGAAGGTAAAAAATTCACCTGCAGTGAGGGACACCTGGGTTCAGTCCCTGAGTTGGGAGGATCCCCTGGAGGAGGGCATGGCAACCCACTCCAGTATTCTTGCCTGGAGAATCTCATGGACAGAGGAGCATGGCAAGCTATGGTCCATGGTGTTGCAGAGTTGAACATGACTCAGCTGATATTTGTAACTATATCCATTCTGTTTTCCCTTTGCCCTCAACAAGCTCTACAGTTAGTCATGATTCTTTCCCTGGTAGGGTGACCTAAAACTTCATTTGTGAAGGGTCTGGTCTTAGATTTGGTGTAGTTTTTCACTGACCTTAATCGCAGGGCATAGTCTTTCTAACAAGTGCCCTAAGGGATCTCCTATCCCCCAGATTCTTCCTTACCTCAATGATAGGGTAGCTAGGATCAATTAAATGAGCCAACACCATAACTCCTTGTTTTGTCTATTGATTCAGAGGCATGAGGAATACAACATGGTTGGGTGGCTGTCTTAACTTCCAGTTCAGTGGAACAATTGTTGTGTCTCCTGGTGAAAGCATTCCTTTCCCTGAAACTAAGACCTCTAGGCTAGCAGAGGATAGAGTTGTGGGAACAGGAAGCGAAGAATTTGCTAGTGGTTGTTAGGGGTAAGCGTGAGTGGTGCCACTCCCATTTCTACCCCAGTCTCTCTGGAAATAGTTTCTCCTATAGAGAATGGTCAAATTAGTAGCCATCTCATAGGTGGTGGTATGAGAAAGAAATTAAGTATTGCCCAGAATGCCTCTGGTCCATATTAAATGCTTAATGCATATAAAGTTTTTTTTTTTTTCTTTCATTTATTTATCTTTTAATTGAAGTATAACTGATTTACAACGTGGTATTAGTTTCTGGGGTAGAGCTAACTGCTTTAACATATGTATGAAATAGAATATGTTAATAATAAAGACGTATTTGTGCTTAGTTATAATGATTTAAAATGCACGGTCTGAAACCACGCTTATGTTTGCACCAACCAATACTTCAGCCCCTGATGCCTAAGGAGAAGCACATTCTCTATGTCCATAATTCCCTTGTCATGCTTAAGAAAGTTAAAACAATTCCTTAATATCATCTAATATCCAGTTCTTATTCGACATTCTACAATTCCTAAAAATATCTTGTGTCTTTCCATTTCTTTAAGGAATCACTCCCTTTCCCAGCCTTTTTGTGTATTTGATGCATTTGAAAAATGCTTTCGGTTTCAGATTTGTTTAAGAAGTTTCTTTCCTGCTCAAACCAGCCCCAGTCTCTTCTTGTTACAGGTCCGGTCTGGTCCACACAGTTCTTCTTCCTGAAGGAGCATGTCCACATACCCAGGGAGATGACTTTCCCACAAGCTCTGCAGAGAGTAGTGATTCCGAGAACGGACTCTGAAGTCTAAAGGTCTGGGTTGAATTGAGCCCCACCACTAACTAGCTGGGTTAGGGCAAATTACTTAACTACTGTGAGGATCAGGTTCCCAAACTATTATTACTAATTACTTCCCAAATTATTACATGAAAACACGTAATGGTAATAATAGTCTCAATTGAGTGCAGTCGTCGGGAGGATTAAGTGAGTTCCCGGATGTTAAGGGCTTAGAGTTGTCTGGCTTGTTGTTTGAATACTCTGTAAATGCTGTGTGTGTGCTAAGTCACTTTTAGTTGTGTCTAACTCTTTGCGACCCCTGACTGAAGCCTGCCAGGCTCCTCTGTCCAGAGGATTCTTCCCGACCCAGGGATCGAACCCTCATCTCTTACTTCTCCTGCGCTGGCAGACAGGGTCTTTCCCACTAGTGCCCCCCGGGAAGCATGTAAGGGCCCTCTTTAAAGATGCAGCCTCTTCCTGCTAAGTTCTTCCCAGTCCTCCCTCTGTAGGTCATCAGTTTCCTAAGAAAATAGTCCCTAAGGGACATTACAGGTCTACTTCATTTCATTGTGTTTCCAAGATATTGCATTTTCTTCTTTCTTTTTACAAAGTGAAGGTTTGTGGCAACCTTATATGGAGCAAGTCTATGGGCACCAATTTCCCAACAGCATTTGTTTGCTTTATGTCTCTGTGTAACATTTTGGTAATTCTTGGAATATTTCAAATTTTTTCATCATTATTGTATTTCTTATGGTGATCTGTGATCAATGATTTTTGATGTTACTATTGTAATTGATTTGTCATTTTTTAGTAATAAATTATTTGAAAATTGGTAGCGCTAGTGGCAAAGAACCTGCTTGTCAGTTCTAGAGATATAAGAGATGTGGGTTCAATCCTTGGGTCAGGAAGTTCCCCTGGAGGAGGGCATGGGAACCCAATCCAGTATTCTTGCCTGGAAAATCCCATGGACAGAGGAGCTTGGCGGGCTACAGTCCCTAGGGTCCCAAAGAGTCAGACACAACTGAAGCAACTTCACACACACAGCAATGAAGTATTTGAAAACAGATACATCCATTATTCTTTCAGACATAATGCTATACACACTTAATAAACTATAGAGTAAACATAACTTTTATATGCAGAAACTCCATGTGGCTCAACTTTATCATGACATTTGCTTATTGCAGTGGTTCGGAACAAAACCCTCAGTATCTCTGAGGTCAGTCTGTATTCTATGACCCATTTTTCATCGTAGGGTGATACTACCAGCTGTCTTCTTGAATGGTGCTTTGGAATTTTCACAAAGAAGAAGTAGTTTCTGTAGAATGATACCCCTAGAAAGAACTTGCCCAAATTTTAAACATATCAGTAGCTGTCATGTACTTAGGGCCCATCTAAGGCCAGGCTCCATGGGCACGTCACTCCTCCACTGCTCTGGGAAGTGGGCATTACTACTGTCATTCGACACACAGAAACCAGGGCTTAGGAGTCAAGCCACTTGCTCACGTTCACACAATCAGTAAGTAACAGCGTTGGCATTCAAACTTCAGTCTGTCTGCCAAGCACAGCTCTTTCCTGGAAGCCATGCTGATTCTCTCCATAAAGACAGCTGGGTTCTAGTGTACTTAGCTGATCTCTCCCCAGATCGTCAATTTAAAAGACATGAATGTGGAGAGGGTTATTTCTCTGTAGGCAGGAAAAGTGGGACCCATCACTCTTAATTGGGAGCAACATCCAGTCTTCTTTTAGAAAGAGAAGGGAGAGGTCGTTCTCAGGAAAGCACTGAGCTGGCTTCTGGGGTTGCATCCTCTTAAATCCAGCACTTTGGAAAATCGTGTTGCCTGGTAATTGCGAGGATTACTGTTGCCTGGTGACACCTCAAACACACAGCCGTAAGGGGGAGAGGCAGCCTTCTTACCTCTCTTACCTGCAGGACTTCAGGCCATTGCCGTCGCCTGATTCAGTAAGGACAGGAGGCGACACAGCTGAGGTTGAGTTAGAAAGCCAGCTCGCTTCTGCTCAGTGATTCAGCTGGTCTTGCAGCTTTCATACCTGAGGACCATCTTCTCTTTGGCCTGGTATTTTCCCTAGGGAAAAGTAGGAGGGTAAAATGTTTTTTCCAAGGAATATTTTTTCTTTTTTAAAAAATAAAATCTAATTGAGTCATTTGCAACCTTGGAATAAGGCTGTCAGAAGTTAGGGGGTGGGTCACAGTCAACCAAGGCAAAACATCTTCTCTTTCAGAGTGTTTCAACCGTATTTGTATAAGTAAAATGATTTTCCCCCAAATCTATGTTGTATGGATGAGTGAGTGAGTGAAAGTCACTCAGTCGTGTCCGACTCTTTGTGACCCCATGGACTATACAGTCCTTGGAATTCTCCAGGCCAGAATACTGGAGTGGGTAGCCATTCCCTTCTCCAGGGGAATCTTCCCAGCCCAGGAATTGAACCCAGGTCTCCTACATTGAGGGCAGATTCTTTACCAGCTGAGCCACCAGGGAAGCCCATGCTTTAAGGATACTCAGAATAAGAACTGAAGACAGTGGGCCCACCTGGTGGGATGAAACCAGAGGCTGCACCCCTACTTACTGCCTCCCTTCTGCAGACATCCTTCCAATTCTCCCTGGAACCCTATGGCTGTGTGGAACACAGTTCCAGGACTCTATCAGGCTTCCCAGGTGGCGCTTGGGGTAAAGAACCCGCCTGCCAATGCTGGAGACATAAGAGACGTGAGTTTGATCCCTGGGTTGGGAAGATCCCCTGGAGGAGGAAATGGCACCCCACTCCAGTATTTTTGCCTGGAGAATCCCATGGACAGAGGAGCCTGGCGGGCTGCAGTCCATGGGGTTTGCACAGAATCAGGCACAACTGAAGTGATTTAGCACGCACACGAGGACATCTGAATTAAGTTATGTACTTTAGTTAACACTATGTATTGATATTGGTTCATTCATTTGTAACAAATACACCGTTGTAACAAGATGTTAATAATAGAGGAAACTGGATTAGGGGTACATGGGAACTCTGTACTACCACTGACAAAAAAAAGAAAGAAAATCCAAAACTGTTCTAAAATTAAAAGTTAATTTTTTAAAAAAGGTCTGTTCCATTACATAATAGTTTCTACTGTAGAAAAGGTTATTTTTAATTCAGTCTAGTCCTTCCTGGTCCTACATAGAGGCTAAAGGGATTTGAAAGGCTGTGATCAGGGTCTAGACTTACAAAATCCATATGTCTCGCTTCACCAGCTTGGGATACTGAATGGGGGTCGGTCACATCTTTTTCAACATGCAGGGTGATGGACTCGCATTCCCCTTTGACAGCCTCGAGAAACTTTCTGCTGTGCCCTTGGCCAAGACAGCCTGGTCCTGTCCTCGTTAGGGAGGCTCCCAGTGGTCGAAGAGGGCGCTGCCTCTGAGGGTCTGGGCATAACTGGACAGAGGCCACGTTCTCCATCACACCTGTGCGCCTTTGCGTCAGGCCTGGGGTCCCCAATGGTCCTGGCTCCTTGTTTCCCAGCTCGGACGTCTTCAAGGTGTCTGGTGGCTAGACGGCTTCTCCAGCCTCCGCAACCTGAAGTCCCTGAGGACTTGAAAATGAAAACATGGTCCTTCTCCCTCAGTTTCAAGCTCGCCCATTTCCTTCTCCAGGGGGAGTGATATTCCTCTGCCAAGGGAACACCTGACTTGCTTTTCCTGCTGTTATTGTTCCGTCCTGGGTGGAGAAAGCCGCTGCCGCTGGTGACTCTGATTTAGATGCAGGACTCCATCTCTCCTCTCTCTCTTTTTTTTTAAAAAGACCGATTTATTTATTTTTGGCCACGCGGGCTCTTCAGTGCTGCCCCTGGACTAGCTGCAGTGTGGTGGGGGGCGTCCCTTCACTGCGGTGCCCCAGGCGTCTCATTGCGGGGGCTTCTTTCACTGCAGGCCACAGGCTCTAGGGCGCAGGGGTTTTAGGAACTGTGGTGCACTCACTGGTCTAGTTGCTCCGAGGTACGTGGGCTCTTCCCGAAGCAGGGATGGGAGCCGTGTCCCCTGCAGTGGCAGGTGGAGTCTTAACCACTAGACCACGAGGGAAGCACAACTTCCTCCCTTTCAACACACGTGGAGGCGGCAGGGAGGTGAGGTGCTCCTTGCCCTGGAAGAGAAAGGCCTCGAGTTCTGGCCTGTGTCCCCTAGCTCTGTGAGTTTCCCATCCTCAATCCTCCCTTGTGACTCAGATGGTAAAGAATCTGCCTGCAATGCTGGAGGCCTGGGTTTGAGCCCTGGGAGATCCCTTGGAGAGGGGATGGCTACCGACTCCCAGTATTCTTGCCTCGAGAATCCCATGGACAGAGGAGCCTGGCGGGCTACAGTCTATGGGTCACAAAGCGTTGGACATGAATGAGTGACTAAGCACACTCACACACACACACAATCTTCTGGGACCTCAAGTTTTCTCATCTGCAAATTGGAGCGAGCAGAGACAGACTTAGAAGAGACAAGCTTGATTATTCTTGTGTTAATTATTATAATTATTATTCTTGTGTTGTTCTTGATTATTCTTGTATTCCGGATAGACCAGTGTGTTCTGTTCAAATCCAGGGCTGTTCCCCAAGGCCAAGGCTGGAGCCCAGGGTCTAGATTCCTAGGAACTATTCCTTGGCTGGAGGGTAGGGGGTTGGTTCATCTTCAGGGACAGGCAAGAAGAGGCAAGCCTGGCTGGGACCCCAGCTTAATCTTAAACCCCACTCTGAAGTACTGATGCTACTGATCTCCGAGGTTAGCTTTGTGAGAATACCGCTCCTTAATGATCTAAGATTCTTTCCAAGGAATAAGCAACTCCCCCACCAGAGAGCACATTCACTAGATAGGGTCAGAATTTACTTTTTTGTTTGCAAAATCCAAGTCTTTTCAGTTTTCCCTCCAAAGCTTTGAAAAGGAATCCGGCTGCTGGGACAAGTCACAAGGAGGATGAAAGCAGCTTTCCTGAGGTTCAATTCTTGCGGAAACAATCTTCCTCTTCTCTTCGCCTCCCACCCCTCCCAGACTTACAATGCTCCCAAGTGTATATTGTTTTTAAATGTCAAAGAGAAAAAGAAGAAGAAAGCGAGGGAGAGAAGCCCCTTTGGCTCTGACTGTCACATTCTGGCGAGGAGGGAAGAAAGGCAGAAAGAACAAGTGGCGGAATTAAAGAGATGCAGATTTTTTTGCCTCCCCGCCCCTATTCAGGTCTGCAGTCTGCCCCTCTCCCCTCTCCACTCTCTCTGCTTCCCTCCCCCGGGTTGCATTGAAATGTCAAATGCAGCAGTTTGCAGCTGAAAGGGGGGTCCCTGGTGGGAACGGACTGCCCTTCTAACCTGCAGGTTCAAGCTGGTCCCTTCTGCCCTTGTGTTTGCTTTCCCCTTTCCTGGGCATCTCTCATCCGCAGATTTTGTTTGGGATGGAGGAGGTGGGGGAAGGGGCAGGGAGTCCGATGCTTCCCACCTAGGGGTGTGAAGGAGGCGCCCTGTAACACCCTTGGTCCCTTCTTGACCCCGGTTCCTCTGACCTCCAGCTGGCACCTCAGGGCTTTTCATTTTCTGCCTTGAAAGAGAAGGGCTGGGGAGAGACGCTCCAGGTGGTGTGCCCGGGGAGGCTGGCTCTATCTGGCCATTTCGCCCCTGTCCCAGGGCTTCTGACCATTCAGGCCGGGGTCAAGACAAAGCAGGAGTGTGATGTGCTTTCCTGAAAACGTGTACACTGAAGGTTGAAATATTTTTGAAACCTGGAGTGAGTAAGGGTGTGGAAAACAGGTGTTTTCTTAAATTGCTGGAGGAGGCAAAGTGGGAGAGTTTTCCAGAGAGCTTTTTGGCACGAAGGATTAACAACCTTACAGAAAGTGCAAATGCCCAATTCAGCAATTCCAATTCTAGGGATTTTTTTCCCCCCCTAAGAGTATAATTAGGCAACTGAGGAAAGACTTCTGCATGAGGCTGTTTGTCCCAGGAATATTTATAAAACAGCATGATTGGAAACATCCTAATCTCTCTCCACAAAGGATGAAACAAAAATGCTGGCCCCATAGAGTCATTAAAAATGATCATGTAGATTCATATTTGCTGATGTGGAAAGATACCCACAAAACCCAAAGAAAATAAAAAGATTATACAGTGTTACATTTAGTTCTTTCTCATTTTTTAATGTTAAAGGATATACGTGAGCAGAAAAGTGTGGAAGGATGGGCATCCAGCTGTTCCTGTCTGGATGGTAGAATGATGGATTTTTATTATCTTCTTTATGATTTCTAATGGTTCCTAGTTTTCTGACATTCACAAGTGTCAACCACAAAGCGACACTCGCCATGGCACTTGCCGTCCACCTCTGCGTGTGTGTATGCACGCTAAATCGCTTCAGTCGTGTCCAACTCTTTGCAACCCTGTGGACTGTAGCCTGCCAGGCTCCTCTGTCCATGGGATTCTCCAGGCAAGAATACTGGAGTGGGTTGCCATGCCCTCCTCCAGGGGATCTTCCCCACCCAGGGATTCAACCTGAATCTTTTATGTCTCCTGCATTGGCAGGAGTGTTCTTTCCCGCCAGCACCACCTGGGAAGCCCACCATCCGCCTCTACAAGGATTAAATCGTGTGTTGCTGCTGCTGACCTTCAATCCCCCCTGAAGAGGTTCAGGGTGGAGCAGAAATGAGGCACTCCTAGCTCTGGGAAAAGTGGCAGAATAGGTCTTCAGATAGTTAGATATCCTCAGGAGCTGATTTTAAGAGCCCAATTCTCATATCTCCTCATATCTAGAAAAACAGGAAAATCCTTCATGGTGACACTGTTCCTCATGACCAGTGAAGGCTTCACGAGACTAGTAGAAGCCTGGAAAAATATGCATTTGATTGCACGTACTCCTGCTTCACCATAAATCACATGCTGCTGCTGAGTCGCTTCAGTCGTGTCCGACTCTGTGCGACCCCAGAGACGGCAGCCCACCAGGCTCCCCCATCCCTGGGATTCTCCAGGCAAGAGCACTGGAGCGGGTTGCCATTTCCTTCTCCAATGCATGAAAGTGAAAAGTGAAAGTGAAGCTCTCAGTCTCATCCAACTCTTCGCGACCCCATGGACTGCAGCCTACCAGGCTCCTCTGCCGATGGGATTTTCCAGGCAAGAGTACTGGAGTGGGTTGCCATTGCCTTCTCAATAAATCATGTATATACTGACATTTTACCCTGCCTCTTTGGAGCAGTTTCTCAGAGCTATCTGAGGTGCTGTCTCCCAGGCTACAGTCCTCATTTTGCCCCCAATAAAACTTAACTTACAACTCTCACATTGTGCATTTTTAAAAAGTTGACACAAATATTCCTATTATGATGAGAAAGTCCACAGAATTATTCATTAAAAACAGTGTAAACTAACTTTTGCCCCTTTGGGAAGAATTCCTGTTTTTTTCTTTCTGTTGTGCAAATAAAAATTTCCTGGTAATTAAGATTCTCACGTTAAAAAACAAAGGCAGAAATTCATTGTTTCTGGTATATTAGAAGCAAAGCAAGTAATAACTGATAGGTTGTAAGTAAAGTTTAATAAGTCTGTCTTTGGTTACACAGTATTTCAATGTGATGGCTCTCTTGGTAAAGAATGGGTTTTCATCTCTCCTGTTCTCCAAGCTGGGTGACTCCCTTTTACTCGACTTCTCCCAGGTTACCATCAGCCTTTCTGCTGATAGACTTTGTGCAACCACTTCTAACCCCCACATCAGGGGACCTCAATCAACCTGTTTAAAAGGCAACTATGCTAGGCAATCCAGGGCAAGTGGACATCGTGATAAAACATGCTTTCCTTCATAGGAGATTTCTGTAAGCTTCCCAGCTCCCCCTACCCAACATCGTTTCCCAAATGCACTAAAGTTACTGTTTGAACTTTATGTGATTCTTCCCTTAGAGTCAAAACTGGGTCCTTTTCCTTATATGTCTGTGATTAGGTAAGGTCTTGGCTTTAGGTATCACATATTACAAAGGTCAAAGTCCTGGTTCTTTTTTTCCAGATACAAGCTGGTGTTTCTAGGAAACGCTCTACAGGTTTGATCTGAATTTCCAACTTGTGCTCGAGGGAGACTGCTGGGGGAAATAAGGAAGAGACTCAACATTAGCATATGGGTATCGGCCGCTATATTGGGAAGTTGGGGGCATGCCTTGAATGATGAAGTTGACTCTTGGAGCTCATGTTCCTGTCAACCTCATCAAAATAAAACTAGAGCTGGACAGTAGTTACAGTGGTAAGAACAGGTTCTGTTCAGGAGCCATTGCTATAAAGGAAAACTGACCTCAGTTATGAATACAGCATGGACAGGAGGGAACTGACAGTCAAAGAGCAGGCTGATGGGTGGTGGGGCGAGGGTCAGTACATGGAAAATTGCTAAGAGGGAACATCAAGGATAAGAGGATGTTCTTGCTGAAGGCAGGCCAGGGTGATCAAATATCACCTGGGGAATGGTAGTTCAGTTCAGTCGCTCAGTCGTGTCCAACTCTTTGCCACCCCGTGGACTGCAGCATGCCAGGTCTCCCTGTCCATCACCAACTCCCAGAGCTCACTCAAACTTATGTCCATTGAGTCGGTGATGCCATCCAGCCATCTCATCCTCTGTCAGCCCCTTCTCCTCCTGCCTTCAAACTTTCCCAGCATCAGGGTGTTTTCCAGTGAGACAGTTCTTTACAACAGGTGACCAAAGTATCGGCGTTTCAGCTTCAGCATCAGTCCTTCCAATGAACATTCAGGACTGATTTCCTTTAGGATGGACTGGTTGGATCTCCTTGCAGTCCAAGGGTCTCTCAAGAGTCTTCTCCAACATCACAATTCAAAAGCATTTATTCTTCAGCGCTCAGCTTTCTTTATAGTCCAACTCTCACATTCATACATGACTACTGGAAAAACCATAGCTTTGACTAGACGAACCTTTGTTGGCAAAGTAATGTCTCTGCTTTTTAACATGCTGTCTAGGTTGATCATAACTTTTCTTCCAAGGAACAAGCGTCCTTTAATTTCATGGCTGCAGTCACCATCTGCAGTGATTTTGGGCCCCTCGCCCCTGGCCAAAATAAAGTCTGTCACTGTTTCCCCATCTATTTCCCATGAAGTGATGGGACCAGATGCCATGATCTTCATTTTCTGAATGTTGAGTTTTAAGCCAACTTTTTCACTCTCCTCTTTCACTTTCATCAAGAGGCTCTTTAGTTCCTCTTCACTTTCTGCCATAAGGGTGGTATCATCTGCATGTCTGAGGTTCTTGATATTTCTCCTGACAATCTTGATTCCAGCTTGTGCTTCTTCCAGCCCAGTGTTTCTCATGATGTACTCTGCATAGAAGTTAAATAAGCAGGGTGACAATATACAGCCTTGACATACTCCTTTCCCTATTTGGAACCAGTCTGTTGTTCCATGTCCAGTTCTAACTGGTGCTTCCTGACCTGCATACAGATTTCTCAAGAGGCAGGTCAGGTGGTCTGGTATTCCCGTCTCTTTAAGAATTTTCCAGCGTTTATTGTGGTCCACACAGTCAAAGCCTTTGGCATAGTCGATAAAGCAGAAGTAGATGTTTTTCTGGAACTCTCTTGCTTTTTCAATGATCCAATGGATGTTGGCAATTTGATCTCTGGTTCCTCTGCCTTTTCTAAATCTAGCTTGAACATCTGGAAGTTCATGGTTCATGTACTGTTGAAGCCTGGCTTGGAGAATTTTGAGCATTATTTTACTAGAATGTGAGATGAGTGCAGTCGTGTGATAGTTTGAACATTCTTTGGCATTTGATCAGATTTGGAATTTGATCAGATATCTAGAATGTTAAGATACTGCGGGTAGGGGATTCTGATTAAAACAGTTTAATACGATTCTTGCTAAAACTGGGCAATGCAAAATCAGACACAAAGTCCAAAAGTTCAAGTCCAGTTGGGAGGAAAATGGCGAGGAGCGTGCCTAGCCTTTGACCAAGGATAGCCCAGTATTTCCGGTCTGGCAGTCTGCAGACTGACCTCTCACAGATGGTGATGGGGGAGAGAGGATGAAGGCTGGGAAAAGGCAGCCTTTGTTTGTGCTTATTCTGCAGCTGGGTGAATGTGTCCTAGGGCTGTAATACAGCTCACATGGTTTCAGCTGCTGTTGGCATGCAGCTCTGCCCAGGTGCTGGCCATCACTGGCAGGGAACAGCGTGTGTACTCATGGCTATCTCTTGGCCATCTTGTCCTTGCTAAGGAGATGTTCCCCGACAGCCACAGAATGGAAAGATTCACCAAGGAAACCCTCTGAAACTCTCACAAGGAGGCCTGAGTCCATGATGCACTCAGGGTTCAGGAAGACCGCAGGCCAACCAGCCTCTGGGATGTCTCTTTGGTCCCAGCCCCTTTGTCTGCCTAGCAATGCAGAGGTGGTTCAGTGCGGGGGGGACAGGGCTGGAGGGAAAGTGCCAGTGGCTGCCGCTTCCCTGGCAAAGAGCAGTTTGGGGGAAACAAAAGACACCTGGGTAAGAAATAGCAAGGCACTTCCACGGAGACTTTCATTTGGTTACTCAGGCCATGCTAAGCAACAGCTAGAAGGGGCCTTGGGCATCTGGGTCTGGCCAGACAACAGTTCCTTGTTGCTGTTGTTTTTTTCAACCATAGATGGGGGACCTTTCTCTAGGACTGAGATGTATTCTCAAAGTTTGTCTACAGTTAGCGTTTCCGTTTTCTTTTCTCTTTCCCTAGGGTTATTGGTCTTTACTGTATATTGAGACAAGTATGCAGTTGTTGTTCAGTTGCTAAGTCTCGTCTGACTCTTTGCGACCCCATGGACTGCAGCACTCGAGGCTTCCCTGTCCTCCCCTATCTCCCAGAGTTTGCTCAGATTCATGTTCATTGAGTTAGTGATGCTATCTAACCATCTCATCCTCAGCCACCCTCTTCTCCTTTTGCCTTCAGTCTTTCCCAGCATTAAGGTCTTGTCTTTTCCAGTGAGTCAGCTCTTCACATCAGGTGGCCAAAAATGATAGGTTTCAAAAAACCCAGCTCTGATGATTATAAAACATACAGTCCTGGATCCTCGAACTTCGCTAGTCTTAACTTTCCTTCACTTTTAAATAGAGACTGGGTTACCTTCTTTAGGAGGTCATGGGGCTAGGGGTCGGTCACCACTGATGTGGTCCTGGGCTGCCTTTTGAGCCCTATGTCATGTTTACCAGCATTGCAAGTCACACTGATGCCTTTGCTCTTCCCTGTTGGTGGGCTCTTTCACACCTTCTGGTTTTTGTAGTTGCCTTTCCCCTGCCTGAAGTATCAATCCTCTCAAACTCAGCTTATCCTTCGAGAGTTATCGCAGAGTGTGGGCTCCTCTGCTCACCCCTACTGGAGCTCATCATAGGCTCTGCTGTTTGGAAAGCCTTCTTAAAAACTGTCCCACGTTCCCACTGGACTGGGAGCTTTTTGAGGATGTAGAATATTCATGGCTAAATGAATAAACAGATGACTTAAGAGCTGTGTGAATGCTAACTGCTGTTCTCTCTACTTTTCTGTTTTTCTACAAGTTGTCCCAATTCTAAAGAACCCTCAATCCCAGATGAACTGAAGTGACTTGATCACGTTCTTATAACCCTATCGGGAGAGGGGTCCTGACTCACGGTTTCCTACTTCTAATGAAGCCCCTGGATAGTGCTTGTCAAAGTTGTCCACAACACTGCAGAACAAATTTGGAAGTTACTGTATTCTGTGGAGGACACCATGAAATATTAATCACTTTGATTCTATGCATTAGCAGTAATGCATAGAATAGGCAACAATGCATTAGTGGAATAGGTGGTCAATATAAGTAATATAAGATTGCAACCAAGGACATATATGTGTGTCCATAAAAAATGAACAAATTATACAGAGTGAAGTAAGCCAGAAAGAAAAACACCAATACAGTATACTGACACATATATACGGAATTTAGAAAGATGGTAATGATGACCCTGTATGCGAGACAGCAAAAGAGACATGTGTAGAATGGACTTTTGGACTCTGAGGGAGAGGGAGAGGGTGGGATGATTCGGGAGAATAGTATTGAAACATGTATACTATCATGTAAGAAATGAAGTGCCAGTCTATGTTCGATGCAGGATGCAGGATGCTTGGGGCTGGTGCATGGGGATGATCCAGGGAGATGATATGGGCTGGGAGGTGGGAGGGGGATTCAGGATTGGGAGCTTGTATACACCCGTGGTGGATTCATGTCAATGTATGGCAAAACCAATACAGTATTGTAAAGTAAAATAAAGTAAAAATAAAATTAAAAAAAAATAAACAAAGCCTCAAATTCTCCCCAAGTCCAAGCTCTCAAATGGATCATAATCATATTCCTGTTTTCAAATTACTGTTTATTTTCTGCTTACTTATTTATTCATTGATTTGATCTGTGAGTGCTCACTAGTAGAGAAGGAATAATAGGTGATAAATATTTAAAAAAATTTTTTTGGAGAACAGCTTAAAATTGAGAACATTCAATGGATTAATTACTCCTCAATTTTGACAGCTTAATAGTCTCGTCTAGTAATGCTAATTGAGTACTTGTGGAGTGAAAACACTGAAAGGGTTAGTCGCTCAGTCATGTCCACCGCTTTGGGACCCCCATGGACTGTAGCTTGCCAGGCTTCTCTGTCCATGAAATTCTCCAGGCAAGAAGACTGGAGTGTGTAGCCACTCGCTTCTCCAGGGGATCATCCCGACCCAGAGATCAAACCTGGGTCTCCTGCGTTGCAGGCAGATTCTGTACCACCTGAGCACTTACGATGGACCAAACACTGTGCCGAGGGCTTCGTGTGGATTACTCCGCGTGTCTTCACTCTCATGGGATAAAGCGGATATTTTTATGATTTTTATCATACTGATGAGAAGACAGAGGCTTAGTGTTCAGGGACACATGTTTTTACAACGTAAAATTATGACTCATACAAATATAAAATGAACACATGTCAAAAATTTTATTTAAACCGATTAAATAATGAGAGGACCCATAAGACGTTACAACTAGTTCAAAGCAGACTCCAAAGTCCGGAGCATACACCTGGCAGTATGGAATGAGGAAACAGCTGTGAACTGGTCAATATGCTCACAGGGCAATAATCAATTGCTTTTCCACACGACATGTCTGTATTTCTATGAACAGGAACAACCTGAATGACTGTACATCTTCTACAACATACAGGATTGTAAAATAGTTCTGTTAATGCAAAGTGGATGTAACCCAAGGATATATTAGTCAGAACACCCAGGTATGTTTTCGGCCATTTCAAAGTCTTGCCCAGCTTTTCACGTAGTTGGAAAAGGTAAAGATTTGCCTAAGGTCCAGGATGAGAATCCTAGCAATGTAGCGCCAGTGTCCCCAACAACAGCTGTGAATAAAAGCTGTAAGTACTACCAATGGAAACAGAGACCAGCTCTTTATAGAGTTGTTATTCTGCTGTTGTTTGATGTTTCTGGGTACGTAATCTTTTTGTCCATGTAAGAACACCGTGTATGTTTGAGTTTTAGGGAATGAACTCATATATTGGATTCTTAACAGGTGTCAGGTACTGTGTCAAATGCTTGAAGCCTGAGATCCCATTTTATCTTAAGAACACCCACCTAAGGAGGGATTAGTAAATCCCCATTTTACAGATGAGCACTTAAGAGTTTGGACTGATTCCCAGAGTTACATGGCGAAGTGGAGCTACGATTCAGACCCACATCCCTCCTTGCCAAGGCCCATGCTATTCCAGTTGATGAGCCAAACAATAATCCTAACAAATTCTAGCAAAGAACTTTCATAGTTCCCACCTTTTGGACCTTGTATCATTTGCTGTGGGGTTGCTGAGTTATGCTGAGGACCGGGGGATTATTGTAAAGAAGACAAAATTGAAAAGAGACACTTTTTTTTTTTTTTTGGTCCTCTATGCTCAGTGGACCTAGATTTGCAGGCAGCAACCCCAAAGTGACGCACGTTCTGGCCCAGGCCTTGACTTGCGCCAGCCCTCAGCTGTTGGGGAGGACGTTGATTTTGGAACGTCAGTGTGCCTTTTCAGCTGTGCATGGGCTGGTTTCCTGGTGGCTCGGCAGTAAAGAATCTGCCTGCAATGCAGGAGACATGGGTTCTATCCCTGGGTCGGGAAGGTCTCTTGGAGAAGGAAATCGCAACCCGCTCCAGTATTCTTGTCTGGAGAATCCCAAGGACAGAGGAGCCTGGCATGCTGCAGGCTATGGGGTCACAAAGAGTTGGACATGACTAAAGCGACTGAACTGAACTGAAAGCGATTGAGCGCGCAAGCATGCATCAGTTAGCAGCTACCCCCCGCAGAAATCCTTTGGTGTTTGCAGGCTCTCACTATGCCGACTGGCACTGATGAGCATGAGCGTGCAGCCTTCTTTCAGGTTCCCCAAGCATTGCTCCTGAACCACCTTCTCAGAATGGCCTGGGTGCTCTTATAAATTGCAGTTTTATCAATAGTACTTGAGACTTAATGAATCAGAAACTCAGCGGGGTGAGGGCTGAAAGTGTTTGTGTTCAAGATCCATCCTAGGGGGTTTGGAGAATCACACAAGTACAAATGCTTGGGCTCTGGATTCAACCAGGCCTGGGTGAGCATCCCAGCCACACTGTCTGATATTGGGCAGGTTCACTCAGCTCTTTCAAGACCTGCTTTCCTCCTTTGAAAAATGGCGATAATTATAGTTGTGAGGAATGAATGAGATAATCCATGGGAAGCATTTGGCATGGGTCCTGGCACCGGCTATGTTCCCAGAAAGTGTCCGCTATAAATGTATTTCATTGATCCTATAAGATGCTCACTTTTTTTTTTTTGTTAGTTTTTTCCATATTAACATCTCTGAAATCAGTCTACTTCTTAAAATGGATGGTGTCTCATGGTCTCACTGGTGGTATTTTTTTCCTTCTTAGTGGTGGCGGGGTTGCAAAGATTCGGACATGAGTGAAGCGACTGAGCACGCACGTGCAGTGGTCTCTAAAGCAAGCATGCATCTTACAACAGATGGTGCCTTAGACTTGGTGAGATACAGTGTACGTAAGGGCTCTGGGGTGCTCTGTTGTCCACCATAAGCCCTCCTGGAGGACGGCTAGAATCTGGGGACTCCCAGATCTGTCTGTGTCCATCTTGCCAATTCTGCTAGCACAGGGGTAAATCAAATGAAATTTGGATAAATAAGGCAGGTGGGCCCACCCCTCCCTGGAGAGGGCTCCCTGATTTCAGATGTACTTGGTTGGTCTCCCTTTTTGGGTCCCAGCTCATGTTTCCTGTTGGGGCTTCCCAGGTGGCTCAGTGGTAAAGAGTCCTCCTGCCAATGAAGGAGATGCAGAAGACACAGGTTTGATCCCTGGGTTGGGAAGATGCCTTAGAGAAGGGAATGGCAACCCACTCCAGTATTCTTGCCTGGGAAATCCCACAGAGAGAGGAGCCTCGCGGGCTACAGTCCATGGGACACAAAAGAGTTGGACACAACTTAATGACTAAAGAACAGCAGCATGTTTCCTGTTGGGAGACTTCTAGCCAGGGCGGATGAACAGGGTGGGGCAGGTGGGGTGGGGGGCGTTACCCACCTCCTTCCTTCATTCCTCTGCATCTCCAGACTTGCCTTGTTGGATGTCTCTGGGCCACCTGGCCACATCTTTTATTTTTGGGTCCCCCTTTAGGTCCCCCTTTCAGGGAACGATTTTGAGGCGGACTCCAGGGTCCAGAAGGAGTGAGCAATGTATCCCTAATACTGTCTGCCTCAGAATTACCAGTATTATCTCAGTGAATCAAGAGCTCCTCCTCCTAACAGCCCCACTGGCCCAAGGTTCTTGTCTGCTCAGCTGTTGATCAAAATGGGATTTGGCAGCAAGATAGTGGTGGGGGAAGTTTGGCTTCTTGTTGTTTTTAAGGTGATCTATAGGAGGAATCAGTTTAATGAGTGGTTTGCTTCCTTTGAAAAAGCACCATCTGGGTTTAGATTTCATATTTACTATTTTAAACCTTTTCAATTAGACCCCTGGGGTTTCCCAGGCTTGCCTGGGGGAGTTTTCTTTTTCCAAGCTTCCCTTCCCTTCCTGGGACAAATGTTTGTTTTTCTCACATATTCATCACAGCCCCCCGCCTTCAGAGAACCCTGGGCAGCCCTGCCGTGACATGGGGGCCTGGTGCCTGGTGGGGGAGCCTTCAGCTGGGAGCAGCGCTTGGCAGGCTGCGTCCTGCCCCATGCCCGCCTTCGCCATGGAAAGCCGGGGGGCGTGTCTTGGCGCATTGGTGGAGTCTGCGGGAAGCTCTCCGTTTTGAGAGAAAAAGGGACTTTCTCATGGGTTTCCCGCTCCAAGAGTATCAATCAGCTCCAGAGAAACACTAAGGAGGCGAGAAGTGGTTTCCTAGCAGGAATCGCGATTACAAAGGCAACCGGCTCCCTCTGAAGCTTTTGTCCTGGCTGGCACTGTGGTCAGAATTTGGGGGCCATCCCAGGGTAGCCTTTGCTGGCCCGAGTCTACTGACCCTGAAAATCGGGGAGAAGGAGTAGAAACATGTGCCTGGAGCCTATTAAACAGAGTGAAGTAAGTCAGAAAGAGAAAAAGAAATCTGTATATTAATGCATACATATGAAATCCAGAAAGATGGTACCCATGAGCCTACGTACAGGGCCGCAGAAGAAAAACAGACGTAAAGAACAGACTTTTGGACTCAGCGGGAGAAGGAGAGGGTGGGATGATGGGAGAGAATAGCATTGAAACGTGTACATTGCCATAGGTAAATAGATGACCGGTGTGAGTTGGATGCATGAAGCGGGGAACGAAAAGTCAGTGCTCTGGGACGACCTGAAGGGACAGGGTGGGGAGGGAGGTGGGGGAGGTTCAGAATGGGGGGGGGGACACATGTATTCCTGTGGCCGATTCACGTTGATGTATGGCAAAAACCATCACAAGATTGTAAAGTAATTATCTTCCAGTTAAATTAAAACAAAAAAGTGCCTGGAGGAGCATGGAGCGGCTGGATCTAGAGGTCTCGCTCATGATGGATGGCTTTTTGCAAATCTCTGAGCTGTTGGCTCTTGACAAGCGGAAAGGGAAGGATCAGACCTGTCTCGTGTGGCTGTGACATTTGAGTGGGCTGTGGTGACCTGCTGGGCTCTCCTTGGTGCCCTTTAGATACCACTCCCTGCCTGCCCTTTCCCTTTCCTGCTTTCCTTGGAGAGTTGAATCTATACCTAATGTCATTTAAATATGATTTTTGAGATGATAGTTGAAGCAGGGGAATGAGACAAGGAAACAGGAGGAAGAAAGTAATTTCATATTCCACCCCCTCCTCCGTTTACCACGACCCCCAGTCCCTCAAAAAGACTTTTTTTTAACACTGCGTGTGTTATTGGGCAGAAGACGCACAGCTGTGTCTGGTGACTGCCTTTTCTTGGCTACAGCCAGCTCCTGAGGGAACCCCTGCCCTGTTGATCTGTTGCTTTGCTCAGCTGAGCTGTGGGGTGTGGGGTTAAAGGACCCTTGCCAAAGTGAGGAGTTTTATCTAGCTTCCTGACAGCTGTAAGAAATCCTGATTGGCAACAGGGCGGCTTCTAAGCAGGGAGCTGGGTGGCTGGGTGATGTGAGGGGACCCGAAAGGAGGAGACAGATCCCCATGTGCCAGTTTTGAGAGGCACTATAGGTTTCAGATAGATTTCATTCCCATATTGGAAAGGAAAGCTGCTTTAACATGGAATCGAAAAAAAAACTTCTTTAATACGGGATCAAAAAATGCCTAAGGCTGTAATGAAGGGTAGTCACTCCAGGCAGAATGGTCTGTGTTAAAATGATGATCCAACTGCCCAGTGGAATATACGGGCTTGATGCTAATAAGAGTAATTGAATTTATAGCAATAGCTGTGTGCTGTGAATGGCTTTTGGAAGTCAACAGCTTCTGGGGAAGAGAGGCAAAGAATTTCTAATATGCAAAAGAGGCTGGGTATGAAGCCCCTGGGATAAAAAATCACATGAGTTTCATTCATTACTTTATTAATAGGTGGATTTCTAGACTGATTTGGAGTTTCATCAGTGTGCAAATTAATTAAGCTGTTAAAGGTGTTGCAGAGGTGCACACAGGCATCCTTGGCCTTGCTTGATGAGGAGCATGCATGCTGCTCTGGGTCTAATTGTCAGAGTAATTATTTTCTCCCCTGTAAATTACTGGCAGCAAATTCAGTGCAGTGCACTGGTATGCTTTTAATTATTCACAGGACCTGAGGATGGGGGCTACGTGGGATAGGCTTTTAGGAAATATGTAGGTTCATATATATGTAAAAATACCTGTTAATCCCTCCCAGCTGGGTTCATTTATTTCGCACACGTCATGGTGACCAGATATAGGTTTGGGGCTTGGGGGGCTCCAACACGGAATATTAATCTTCGGGGTGTGTGGATTTCATCTTTGTGTGAGTGATAAAAAATTTTTTTTCAGCCTTTTTCAAACTGCACTTGCTGCCTGCAAGCCTATTTTTTTGTGGGCATTGTTATCATAATTGGTATTAGCAAAACATTTCAAAATATAGGCTAAGGGCCAGAACAGAGCAATAGAAGAAAATTAGTTCTGTGGAAATGAAAACCATTTGGGCTAAATAAGCAAGCCGTGTGTCATAGTGAAAACAACACAGGCAGCAAAACCAGAATGTCCTTCATTTGTTCACTTTCATTCATTCATTTGCTAAGCTGCTGGTGGCCCCTAACGTGTCGAACTGTGGGAATATAGAATAAACTGTTGTCTTAGAAAGAGCTGGAGGAGTACAGTTGGAGAAATGGCTGAGAAGCTGAGATACAGGGTGCAGCGGGAAGCAGATTTGACGCAGAAGGGCAGAAGTGGGCAGAGGCGCGGCCCCCCGATGAGCAGGAGTGAACCAGATGAAGTGTGGGCGTGTGGGCATGCTGGTGGCGATGAAGCAGGAACAGCACGGACAGCCTGAGGCGGAAAGGGGATGATTACGTACAATAGTTTGTTAAGGGGGCGACGGAGGATGAGATGGTTGGCTGGCATCACCGACTCAATGCACATGAGTTTAAGCGAACTCTGGGAGATAATGAAGGACAGGGAAGCCTGGCATGCTGCAGTCCATGGGGTCACAAAGAATCAGACATGGCTTAGCGACTGTACAACAACAAGGCTTCTATGCCAAAGTGCCAGAGACTGGGTTGCTTAAACAACAGTGCTCACAGCTCTGGAAATGAAAAATTTGAGATCAAGAGGTTGGTAGGCTCGGCTTCCTCTCAGGCCTCTCTCCATGGTTACCTTCTCCGTGGGTCATCTGTGGTCTTTCCTCTGTGCTTGTCTATATCCTAAGCTCTTCTTTTTTCAGAAAAATTATTTACTTATTTATGACTCTGCTGGGTCTTCATTGAGGTGTATGGGCTAACTATGGAGCATGGGGTTTAGTTACCCCGCAGCACGTGGGATCTTCCTGGACCAGGAGTTGAATCTGGAGGTGGATTCTTGGACCACCAAGGAAGTCCCTGACCTCTCCTTATAAGAACATTAGACCTATTGGACGAGGGCCATTCTCATGACCTCATTTTAACTTAATTACCTTTAAAAGACTGTACCTCCCAATATGGTTACATTCTGAGCTACTGGAGGTTAGGACTTCAGTATATGAATTTGGAGGGGATACGATTAAACCCATAACACTTTATGAGGAAATTGAACATAAATTTCCAAGGTTCAAAATTATGTGTTAATAACAAACATAATTTGTGAGAGAGATTATAGAGTTTAAAGAAATTTAATCCTTCTTATTACCAGTTATTATGAGCACGTTGCAACCCCAGTTATGCTAGAGAAACACTGGAGAGGGAAAGAGTCAGATAAAGTTCTTATCTTACTCAGGGAAGTGCAAATGTGGTTTTTTTTGGCCACACCATGTGGCATGCAGAGTCTTAGTTCCCTACTTGGGTTTGAACCTGTGTCCCATGGAAGTATGGAGTCTCAATCACTGAACTGCCAGGTAAGTCCCAGGAAATGCAAATTCTGATAAATAGATTAATAAAGTGAAAATCCTATTAATAAAGTTTAATAAAAGTGGTAGTTGCATAACATTTTGAATGCACTAAATGCGGTTGAATTGTTCACTTTGAAATGATAATTGTGTCTCAACAAAAACAAATAAAACACTCAAAAAAGTTTAAAGCAGCCACTGGTAGAATTTTTAAAAATGATGAATATAAAGCTTATAATTTTCGAGCAGATTAAGACACAACTTATAGACCATAAAAGCAAATGAAAGTAAAAAGATACAGCAGGAAAAGCTCACAGTCAGAACGCATGAAATGATATGGTAGCCATGAGACAACCATAAGCAGAAATAATTTAAACTCTTTTACACAAGTGTCTAAATCGTATCTAAAAGCCAGTGAGTTGTATCCTGCTAACACAGAATACATCTAAAATAAAATGGGGTGAGACCGAAGATAAAATAACAGACTGAGAGTGAACAGGTAACGCAGGTTCAAAGGAGGCAGGGCTGCGGTGCTACTGCCGAAAGCGTGATCTTCAAGGCAAACAGCAAAAGGAAACCAGGATGAGTTGCATATGCTACGTTCTGGGTTCTTTCTGAGTGTGGACAATGTCCTGGTTACTACGCTAGGCACTGGTCATGCATTATTTCTTGAAAGTTCTTAGGGGCGTGTGTTGTTATTTTCATCCTCATTTCAGAGGAAGGAAGGGTGAGGACTAAAGAATCTCACAAATTATCAAGGGTCAAGGGAAAATTTGAACTTGGAAGCTGATGCTTTCCGTCTCCTTGCTTTATATACCCAACAGCCCAACAGAATGTGTATCAATCAAATGTTTCCACTACAAGAGGTTAATGGTAGTGTATGTTTGTAAAATCTTTATCAGCCTGTGTCAGATTTAAAAGATATCTTGTCACAAAGAAAATATGAATAGCTTCCCAATTTATTGTGGAAATTCTACAGGTCCTTGTTCTCGAGCTCTGATGCGATAAAATTTGAAACCAATAATAAAAGTTATTATTTTTTTATTGTCTCTATCCCGTCACTTAAGAAATAAAGCAATAAAATTCCCCAAATCTCTCCAAAACTCAAGCTTTTTTTAAAAAAAGCATTGAAATATAGTTAATATACAATATTATGTTAGTTTTTGGTGTAC
Organism: Ovis aries; assembly: GCF_016772045.2. Taxonomy (NCBI): domain Eukaryota; kingdom Metazoa; phylum Chordata; class Mammalia; order Artiodactyla; family Bovidae; genus Ovis; species Ovis aries. The sequence goes on along the minus strand of NC_056071.1, from coordinate 13,187,460 downwards.
TCTATAGTGATTTAACGTTTGCATACATTGTGAAATAATCATGATAATGTCTAGTAACTGTCTCCATTCAAAGTTACTGCAGTATAACCGACCATACCCCTTATGCTGTGCACTATATTCCCATGGCTTCTTTACTTTATAACTGGAGGCAAACTCGTTTTCATAATAGTTTGTTTGGAAATTAGTAAAAGGAGAATATTTGCATCGAAAACATGAAATGTAGATAAAGTTGTCCTCTAAGACAAATGATTTGACTTTTTAAAAAGAAAGAAATAAATGGATGATGAAGTCATCTCGACAAAACAGGTGAAAGAGCAGTAAGAAGACAAGAGTGGAAAAAAGAAATTTTAACTGAACTAGACATTCTGATTTATAAAGCAGAGACCCTCCTGGCATAATTGACTGATAGGTCTAAGAAGAGGCTTTCTGGGTGAATTTCTAGAAAACCTGAGAACAAAGCATAAGAACCTACTGTATAGCACAGGGGACTACAGTCAATATTTTGTAACAACCTATAATGGGAAAAAATCTGGAAAGGAATATGTATGTGTATAACTGAATCACTTTGATGTACACCTGAAAGTAACCCAGCGTTGTAAACCAACTATGTGTCAGTAAAAAGGATTATGACTCCTAGATTTATTAAAATTTAATACAAATTTTGCTTCTCTCCTCTGCCTAAAATGCTGGAAGACTGTGTGTGTGCACTCAGTCACATCCAGCTCTTTGCAAACTCATGGACTATAGCCTGCCAGCTTCCTCTGTTTATGGGATTTTCCAGGCAAGAATACTGGAGTGGGTTGCCATGCCCTCATCCGGGGGAGTCTTCATGACCCAGGGATCTTCATGACCCAGGGATCAAACCCCCGTCTCCTATGGCTCCTGCCTTGCAGGCAGATTCTTTACCGCTGAGCCACCAGGGAGGCCCCTTGATATCTTTTAGCCTGGTGGCTGAAATTTATCCTAAGACCAGACAAATTTCTGTTGTTTTTACATTTAAGAAAGATGTCATTTCCATGCTGAAAAAAAAAAATCATGGAAAAAAAATTCAGTTTTACAACGGTGGCTTAACCCTGATCTTAAAACTTCCTTGATAGCACAAGTAGCGTTAAGGCATATGCTCTATGATGCGGATACAAAATTTGAAATCATGAAGGTTAAAATAAAAACTGGGGTTTATATAAAGAATTCAAGGACAGTTTTGGCTGAGAAAAATTTTCTGATTGATCATGCTATGAAAGCCAAAACAACTTGTTAATAACAATTAAAATTAAAACATAGTCAATAAAACTCAACACACTCACTTATGATCTTTAAAGACTATTCCCATAACATTTACTAAAATTAATAGCTTTGTCATATATAAGGAGTCAAGCAATAGTTGGAAACTATAATAGAGACAGCACTTATATTAAACTAGCAACTAAAATCACATAATCCCTGGGAATGCTACCAAGAAGTGTGTGGAACCTTTATGATGAGAACTCCCAAACTTGACTAAGATATTATAATAAATAAGACTCAGAGGATGGGGATATACATCATTCTATATGACATAATTTTATAAAGATGTTAATTTGTTTTCAGTTAATTTACAAGCCTCGGAAATCTCAGTAACAATTCTCAATGTGTTATTTTTTGGAGAAATTTGATAAAATAATTCTAAAGTATACAGGCTATGAAGGAGATAGGAATAAAGGAAGAACCACTAAATAGGCAAAATGTATAAAGCTACAAAAATCAGACCAGTAGCTCTAGACTGAATAGCTAGTCTTTAAGGTCAAATCTGCACGAGACCTCCATGTAGAGACAAGGGCACAAGATACGCTGGGGAGTAGATGGAATCTTTCAATAAATAGTATTGGTTTTTTGGGAGAAAATAAAATCAAAGCTGCTCCTTACTGCAAACACCAAAATAAATTCCAGATGGAGTCAAGATTTAGATGCAAAAATATTCTACTGCATTAATAATCAAGCAATGCAAATTAAAATGAAATGTTACTTTCTTGTTTTGTTATATTGGCAAAGATATTTTTAAAAAATCACTTGATTTTGGGAGAGTGTGGTAAGGAAGTCCTTTCAGACTTCTGATCTGAATTTAAAAGAATTCAGCTCTTCTGAGAGTGATATTTATTAGAAACCTCTAAAAGGTTCAGTTCTATGCCCTGTAGATTCCATGCATCTCTTCAGGGAAAGATAAGATATATAGACAAATGGTTAAAAGAGACAAAGATGTATCTATAAGTATTTTTATTTCAGATGTGTTTGTAGTAAGGTCCAGTAATTGGGAATTTGTTAAATATATAGTCCCTACTTTCACTTTTCACTTTCATGCACTGGAGAAGGAACTGGCAGCCCACTCCAGTGTTCTTGCCTGGAGAATCCCAGGGACGGGGGAGCCTGGTGGGCTGCCGTCTATGGGGTCGCACAGAGTCGGACATGACTGAAGTGACTTAGCAGCAGCAGCAGGATGAAGTAGTATGCAGTCAATGAATACAAATTTTGAAGACTATTTAATGACATAATAAGATACTTATGATGTCATGTGAAGCAAAAAGGATGATACAACCTATTTGTACATATATAAAATAAACTCAATTTTATAAAATATATATAAAAGTATAAAAATTACAAATAACTATAGGAAAATATTAGCAGTGACTATCCCTATGTGTGATATTATAGAAAGTTTTTTAGTGATTATATTTTCTAAGTTTCATACATTGAAAATGCAACGATATTGTGAAGAGAAAAAAATTTTAATGTCAAATAAAATAATAAAAAATTTAAAGGTGAAAAAATGAGCCAAAAATGTGGAAGAAGGAGAAATATATGTTTAATTTTTTAGGCATGTGGAAAAACTTTGAAGGCATGAGAGAAGTGTAAAAATTATGAAAAAGATAGTTCATAGATTTAATGCTCATAAATTAAAAGCTTATTGTCTAAAAATCAAAACTAAATTTAAAAGCTAACACTTAGCTGAAAAAGTACTTGCAATAAAATTGATGAGACCACAGGAAAAATAAAATTCAACTCACCTTTAAATATAAAGTTGGATTATATTAACAGACAATGGTAGAAAAAATAAAACTGTTTAATAAAATATGTCCTCAGAAATCCAATATAAACATAGTAAACATGGAAATATTATTATACCTTCAAAATATTTACAGATATAATATCAGGTGACAGCAAAAAGTTGAATACACTGTGAGCTCAATTTTATGAAAATAAATGTATTGAAAAATAGATGGAAGGCAATATATCAGATACACTAACAATAGCCATTTCTAGGTAGGTAGATTGGAGGTTTTTAAAAATTTCTTCTTAAATGGTGTTCTATGGACTTTGTCACAAAGGTCCGTCTAGTCAAGGCTATGGTTTTCCAGTGGTCATGTATAGATGTGAGAGTTGGACTGTGAAGAAAGCTTAGCTAGTGCTGAAGAATTAATGCTTTCGAACTGTGGTGTTGGAGAAGACTCTTGAGAGTCCCTTGGACTGCAAGGAGATCCAGCCAGTCCATCCTAAAGGAGATCAGCCCTGGGATTTCTTTGGAAGGAATGATGCTAAAGCTGAAACTCCAGTACTTTGGCCACCTCACTCGAAGAGTTGACTCATTGGAAAAGACTCTGATGCTGGGAGGGATTGGGGGCAGGAGGAGAAGGGGATGACAGAGGATGAGATGGCTGGATGGCATCACCGACTCAATGGACGTGAGTCTGAGTGAACGCCGGGAGATGGTGAACAGGGAGGCCTGGCGTGCTGAGATTCATGGGGTCGCAAAGAGTCAGACATGACTGAGCGACTGAACTGAACTGAACTGATGCACTTTGTACATAGCAAATACTACTTTATCAAAGCAGTGATGAACAAAGGATTTGACCATAATAGAAATACATCCACTATCACTGCCTTCTGAAGGAAGGACATCTCTTGAGTTGCGGACAAACCTTTTTAAGAACGCAGTGTCAGAGATGAATGGGTAAAAAAGATGTGGAATAACACAATGGAATGCCACTCAGTCATGAAAAAGAGTGGAATAATGCGTTTGCAGCAGCATAGGTGGACCTAGAGATTATCACACTAAATGAAATGCCAGAAAGAGAAAGATAAAACTGTATGATACCAGTTATATGTAGAATCTAAACTATGACATGAACTTATTTATGAAACAGGAACAGACCCTCAAACAGAAAACAATCTACCAAAAGGGAAAGAGGGTGGGGTAAGGATAATTAGGAGTTTGGTGTTAGCGGATACAAACTACCATATAGAAAACAGATATAAATAGACATGCCACATATCAAATAACAAGATCCTACTGTATAGCTGCTGCTGCTGCTGCTAAGTTGCATCAGTCGTGTCCGACTCTGTTCAACCCCATAGACGGCAGCTTACCAGGCTCCCCCATCCCTGGGATTCTCCAGGCAAGAACACTGGAGTGTGTTGCCATTTCCTTCTCCAACGCATGAAAGTGAAAAGGGAAAGTGAAGTCACTCAGTCATGTCCGACTCTTCACGACCCCGTGGACTGTAGCCTACCAGGTTCGTCCGCCCATGGGATTTTCCAGGCAAGAGGACTGGAGTGGGGTGCCATTGCCTTCTCTGTATAGCACAGGGAGCTATATTCAGTATCCTGTAATAAACAATAGTGGAAAAGAATATGGAAAAGAATGTATGTATATGTATAACTGAATCACTTTGCTGTATAGCAGGAACTAAGTTCAGTTCAGTTCAATTGCTCAGTTGTGTCCAACTCTTTGCATCCCCATGAATCGCAGCACGCCAGGCCTCCCTGTCCATCACCAACTCCAGGAGTTCACTCAGACTCACGTCCATCGAGTAAATCAACTATTATTGTTGTTTATTCGCTAAGTCGTGGCTGACTCTCTTGCAACCCCGAGGACTGTAGCCCGCCAGGCTCCTCTGTCCTTGTGATTTCCCAGGCAAGACTACTGGAGCAGAGTGTCATTTCCTCCTCCAGGGGATCTTCCCAAACCAGGGACTGAACCCACGTCTGCCTTGAGAGTTGGATTCTTTACGACAGAGCCACCAGGGAAGCAAAATCAACTATATCTTTTAAAATGTTTCAAAAACTGGAATCCTGACTTTTTAAGTAGAGGAACTGGAATTAAAATCCCACTGGGTTTCTCTTTGGCAAGAATCAAAAATATCTCCAAATGTACATATCCACTTGCTACTTGAGCATGGCTTTCAAAAGTGGACCCAACCCACTTCTTCCCAACCTATCAACCTACAGCCCTGTCTGTAAAAACTTCTTTCTCACATGAGCTCCATACATCAGTCTTGCCCTCTGAAAACCCACAGAATAAACTTAATGCCTTTCCTTTTCCATAAACTTCATCTTGTAAAAAAAAAATACAGATAAACAAAGGGAAGAAAGTAAAAACCACTTGGAAGCCAGCCACCTAGCTATAAGTCTCATCACCACTTTTCATGCCTGTACTCTATGCAACTGCACGCATCCTTTTCAAAGAATGAAATGAAGTAAAGATGAGCACACTTTATAAACTCCCCCTCCCAATTTGACGATATACAGACATCTCCCAGTAACTCTGTTACCTCTAAGTGAAAATCTAAAAACTTTCTGCACAAAAGTGCTAATCAGAGATATTTTTATTATTTTAAATGGAAAAAGTTGTAACGGGTTACAGAGCGACTCCAAATTTCCAACCTATTTCATAGGGCTGTTGTGAAGATGAATGCTACTGCTGCTGCTAAGTCGCTTCAGTCGTGTCCAACTCTGTGCGACCCCATAGACGGCAGCCCACCAGGCTCCCCCGTCCCTGGGATTCTCTAGGCAAGAACACTGGAGTGGGTTGCCATTTCCTTCTCCAATGCATGAAAGTGAAAAGGGAAAGTGAAGTCACTCAGTCGTGTCCGACTCTTCGCGACCCCATGGACTGCAGCCTACTAGGCTCCTCCACCCATGGGATTTTCCAGGCAAAAGTACTGGAGTGGGGTGCCATGAATAGTAACTGTCAAATGATAAATGCAGAGAGTTGTACTAGAGAAAGCACACACATCAGTACATGTCAGCCAGAAGGATTCTCCTGGTGCTTAGAGGTCTCACGGAGAATAAGGCCCCAGCTCGCTCTGGTCCACTATGGGGAGGGGAGAGTCACGTGTTCTTTTAGAGACTAAGTTGATTCTCTTTAAGACAGATGTGGGAGGTCTTCTCTCATGACCCATGGCCTCAGTCCTGGACTCTGGGCTTCCTTTCAGATGTTCACAGGTAAGTTTCCTTTCCTCCTGCACAGTTTGTTCTGAGCAAAGGATGATGACTCCAGGGGCCAGGATTGGTGCATCTAGTAGAAATTATCCCTGTTGCTAAGTCACATCTGACTCTTTGCGACCCCGTGGACTGTAGCCCACCTGGCTCTTCTGTCCATGAGATTTCCCAGGCAAGAATACTGGAGTGGGTGGTTATTTCCTTCTCCAGGGAATCGTCCCAACCCAGGGATCAAACCTGTGTCTCCTATGTCTCCTGAATTGCAGGCAGATTCTTTACCCTCTGAGCCAGCAGGGAAGCTCTAGTAGAAATTATAATGAATACTTAAAAAAATTATTGAAGTATAGTTGATTTATAATGTATTAATTTCTGTTGTACAGCACAGTGACTCATTATACGAATATACATTCTTTTTCATATTCTTTCCCATTATGGCTTATCACAGGATATTGCATACAGTCCTCTGTGCCATCCAGGAGGACCTTGTTGATGTATCCTCTATATACTAGTTTGCATCTGCTGGTCCCAAACTCCCAACCTTTTGCTCTCCGAACCATTGTCCCCACTGGTAATCACAAGTCTGATCTCTACGTCTGTGAGTCTGTTTCTGTTTTGTAAATGGGTTTGTTTGTGTTGTATTTTAGAGTCCTGTAATAAATGCTGCTGAAACGGGGCGAGTCAGAGTCGGTGAGCATTGCCCTCCTAGTCTCTCTCAGCAGTCTCATGGGTTTAGAAATTCTGCTTGGAAAGTCCTGCTGGGACATTCAGTAGGAAAGTCTAGAAGAGCAGGATCCAGGCCTGGTTGGCTGGCAGGGAAGCCAGGTTCCCATGGGCTTTTATAACAATGCTGGCAGGCAGCAGGGCCACCTGGTGAAACACATTTATTGTGTAAGGGCATGCGGGTGGTGGGTTATGGTGTGAGAAGTCACGGCTGTGGGGTGCACACACGGTCCCTTCTTCCTTGCCAGGTCTGAGTCATCACTGGAAGCCATCGGAGGCTATGCAGGGGCACAAAAGGCACAGGCCACGGCACATGCCCGTTTAAGTCACTGCCACCAGCTGAGATCCTATGAATTTTAAAGAAGGGAAAGTCTGTGGGAAGGCCCAGCTGGAGCACAGCCGGGCGGCCACTTGTCAGTTTCAATACTGCAAGACACGTCACTTTCCTAGGAACACAGGAGGCCAACACTTTGGGTGGAATCTAACTTGATTTTTAGGATGAAGATGGCAAGCTCAAGCCAAAACTTCAAAGAATCCTCTTGGTAGCTCTGGTTGGCTTCCAGATTCCATGTTTGGTGTCTACCTTGCTTCAGAGGCTTGGCCTGAAGAGCAGTGACTCAAACCTGATGGCTGGATGGGGCCCCCAGCTGCCATCCAGTGAATCTGATAAGTCTCTGGACAGCCCTGATGTCAGTGTCCTGGCCAAACGTGCAAGAGAAGTCTCGCTTGGAAGTGAGTTCTAAAATCTCAGGGCCTCTCAGAACAGTATGGAAGCTGAAGGTTCCTGAGGGCTTAGTAGGTGCCAGGCCCTGGGGTAGACATTTCCATGAACTGCACAATGGGATGGTGGTGAGACACAGGATTGAGGTTAAATGTGTGTTGTTAGTCGTTCAGTCGTGTCCAGCTCTTTGCGACCTCATAGACTGTAGCCCTCCAGGCTCCTCTGTCCATGGAATTCTTCAGGCAAGAATACTGGAGTGGGTAGTCATTCCCTTCTCCAGGCGTCTTCTTGACCCAGGGATCAAACCCAGGTCTCCTGCATTGCAGACAGATTCCTTACCGTCTGAACCACGAGGGAAGCCAAGTGGTGCAGTGGTTAAGAACTTGCTTGCCAATGCAGGAGATGTAAGAAACATGGGTTCGATCCCTGGGTCAGGAAGATCCCTGGAGGAGGGCGTGGCCACCCACTCGAGAATTCTTCCTGGAGAATTCCATGGATGGGGGAGCCTGGCGGGCTACAGTCCGTAGGGTCGCAAAGAGTTGGACGTGACCGAAGTGACCTAGCAGGCATGCAAACATGGGGTTAATATCCCTCAGTTCAAATCCTGGCTCGACTGTTTGCCATTGGGTGATAGAGGGCAAGGCATGCTTCTGCCTCTTTTTCTGTGCAGGAAGTGTGTGTGTGTGTGAGAGAGAGAGAGACAGAAGTCACTACCTCACAGAGTTGTCATGAGGCTTAAATGAGATAAACATGAAGACATTTTAGTGACCACAGCATCCTAAACACTGTCAGTTCTGGAACCTCACTCCAGCACCAATGTGCTGTGACTTATATGGTGGCTGAAGCTGGAACTCTGCAGTCCTACGCCTGACCTAAAGAAAGGACTCCTGCAAGTGGTTTGAATCAAAATTTAAGTCCGAGCAGTATGACACTGTGTGAACTGTTCAGCTTAACTGAATAGATTTAAATGTTGTCAGTCCTTCCATTATGATCGATACTGAAACTCAGTGCTTCTGAAGACAATTTAAGACCTTTATCACTCACCTTGCCCTTAATGGATAAAAAACGAAGTCCATTTAGGATTAGCTATCCCATATTTTATTTTCTTGAAGAGTTTAATAGAGTTTGACCTCAGCAGTCCTAACCTCTAGTACAGAGAGCTTTAATTCTTTGCCATTAGTCTTGGGAAGGGTCACCCTGCTCTGCTCAGAGACACCACACTACCCCTGCATTCTTCATCACTGGGGAGGAGAAACAGCTCCAGCAGCGAGTCTGCTTGCTTGGTGCCTTGGGTACTCATTTCTGTGAAAATGCAACAAGAAGGGATAGCATGGTCAAGGCAGGGTTCATGTGGCAAGAGTCCTAGTTCATTTTATTGTGGTTCTGGTCTTCCCTCCTGGCTTTCCCCCTGCAATCAACAGGGTCTTGGTTGTACTTCTATACTTTTGATCTCTCTGGGTCAGACCCCAGCTCACCACACAGCTGGGCTGATGGTGAGAACCTAGATGGGCACCTTACTGTGGCCACAAGGCCTCGGACACACAGACCTTCTTAACTCCAGCTGCGTATTGCTGTGTGTGCGTGCATGCTCAGTTGCTTCAGTCATGACCGGCTCTTTCTGACGCTATGGACAGTAGCCTGCCAGGCTCCTCTGTCCATGGGATTCTCCAGGGAAGAATACTGGAGTGGATTGCCACGCCCTTCTCCAGGGGATCTTCCTGACCCAGGGATGGAACTTGCATCTCCTACATCTCCTGCATTGCAGGTGGATTCTTTACCCACCGAGCCACCTTGGAAGCCCCCTTATTGCTGAGTTCCCTATATTCAGCAGGAGTCTGTTAGAGTCTCCAGGGCTTACTCCAAAGTGACTCTAACTGGAAAAAAAGATGACTAGTTCCCCCCTATATGTGAATCTACAAATGTCCCTAGTTAAACTCATTCATGGATTCTTTCTTCTGCAGCTGGAAAGTTGCTATTTGTTCTGGGCTGTGTTCAGTGAGATGTGAACTGCCCCAGGATTAATTAAACCTGCCTGTTCATCATCTATCAGTGTGTCAGCTGTTAGTGATAAGAGGCCCTTGAGAAGTTTAGGACCACGATGGGTGAGCAAAGCAGATGGGAAAGTAAAAGGGAAGCCTCAAAGCCCAAGACTAGGTCTCTGCAGTCAACCTGTCCCGTATGTGTTCCTGGTCAAGTCCTCTCACTCTTTTAGGCTCTGGCTGAACCTAAGAATCTCTGGAAAGGTCCAGCTGTAAAAAGCTATGATTCTAGGATTTGGGAAGAGCTACCCTTTGTAGTTTATTCTGGAAGTCACAGAGCATGACTTTTGAGCCTACCCGGGGGTACAAAAGGCACAGACCAGGGCATGTGCCTGTGTAAGTCATTGCCATCAGCTGCCTGCATGCTAAGTCACATCAGTTGTGTCCAGCTCTTTGCGACCCTAAGGACTGTAGCCTGCCAGGCTCCTCTGTCCATGGGATTCTCCAGGCAAGAATACCAGAGTGGATTCCCATGCCCTCCTCCAGGGGATCTTCCTGACCCAGAGATCAAACCCACGTTTCTTAGGTCTCCTGCGCTGGCAGGCAGGTTCATTACCACTAGCGCCACCTGGGAAGCTGCCATCAGCTGAAATCCTATGGATTTTAAAGAAAAGAGAGTCTATGGGATGATCTAGTTGGGGACTGGCCTGGAGACCAGTTGTTCATTTCAGCACTGGAAGACACATCCCTTTCTTAGGAACACAGGAAGCCAACTCTTTGGGTGGAACCAAAGATGATTTTTAGGATGAAGATGGCAAACTCACGCCAAGATTTCAAAGACTCCTCTTGGTAGTTCTGGGTGGCCCCTACATTCCATGTGTTCTGTCTACTCTGCTTCTGAGGTTTTAATCCATCTGAGTCTCACTGTGATATTACAGCTCTGGTCTCTTGATCCTGCATCTTTCATGTGAGGATAACAATGCTCATTTTGCAGAGATGTCGGAGGAACAGAGCTCATGGGCAAAGGGCATCTTGCATGGTCTCAGCACGAGGCAGGTGCCCTGTGCGCCGGGGCCTCCTGCTTCAGAGTGCTGTCCACCTTGTCATTCGTTTGTACCTACAAATGCCCAACAGCATGGAGGCAGAGTGGACACTGGTGACAGAAACAAAGGCAACTTTAGAAAGAAAGAAGAAAAGCTTGTTTTCTGCGTCCTCCCAGGGGGCGCCTTAATCAGCGTTGGCCACTTTCTCCCACGTGTGCTGTTGTTGGGCAGTTAGTGTCCCAGCTGAGCCAAGACCAGGGCACAGTGAGGGCCTTTGTTTTAGTCTCTTAAATTTCAACCCGGGTTGGAAGGAACAAAAGCCCAATTCATTTAAGAGATACCTCCAATCTGATTCCATGCACCGAGCCAAGGGAGAGACGGCTTGGCAGCTCCGGGAGTGGAGGGTGAGCTGGACAGCTCAGACAGCAGGACCTTAAGGATGCTAAGAGAAGTGGAGGGGCAGCTGGCAGAAGCTGGCCAGTGTCAGTGTCCTGGAGATGCGGTCTGTGTAGGGAAGTGCTCTGGAAGCCTGTTGTAGAGTCCACCTAAGGGCAGTGATTTTTTTGTTCTCCTCAACTTTTAGTAGCCTGATGTCTTCCAGGTTGAACGCTCTGAGAGCCACTGAACTGAACTTGGCAAACACTGCTGTCTGTTTCTCATGTCAATCATGGGAGTTGCAGAACTGGGTCTGGATGGATGTGCAGGAATCTGCAAGGTGAGATGGCTGGGCAGCAAAAGAGAGTTCTAGTAAAGAGAGCAGCATATGAGAAACTTAGGATTTGGGCATATATGAAATAGCACATACAAGGCACGCATAAGGGTAGGTGGGACACGTGGAGATGGCATTCTCCATCCCCATGGTTGGTGTGATCCAGTATGACTGGATTGCAAAAGCAAGGGTGATCACAGAAAGAATCACCCATAGTTGATGCTGTTGGATAGATTTCAGCTTGGGAGCCTCTGCTCAGAATGAAGCTGGACCACTGGGGTCCAGAGATGCCTGGGACGCCTGACAAGCTGATGAGGAGATGCATTAGGAGTCTGTTTGCAGGATTAAGGACCTCCTAAGGAAGAGCTTACTTTAAAGGAAGAGGGAGTCAGAAGCAATTAGGAAAAGAACCTCGGGTATTGAATTCAGGAGGAGGTCACTGTAAGCACAGTGTAGAGTTTGTCACTCAGATGATTTCCTGACCTAGACCTGCATGGAATAATATCTGCATTCTGTGGACATGGAGCACTGGGGTTGGGCCAACGGACAGTGTGTGTGTGCTCAGTCATTTCAATCATGTCTGGCTCTTTGCAGCTGTATAGACTGTAGCCTGCCAGCCTCCTCCGTCCATGAGATTCTCCAGACAAGAATACTGGAGTGGGCCATGTGACAAATAAAATCTGAAAGTTATATCTGTTAACCAACCCTGATGCTACACTCAGGGCTCTCAAGCAACATTGCTTTGGTGTCTTTTCAACAGAGCAAAGAACATTCTCCCTGTGTTGCAACTGGACACTGAACATGGACCCTGCAGGGAGGTGGACAGGGCTAGCAGGCACAGAATTACCTGGCGGAGCTGGTGGCAGTGGCCAGCAGATCCCTGAAACCCAGCAGGAAAAAGTTGCAGTGCAATTGGTAACTCACCAGACTTGTCTATAAACTCATGTGAGTTGCTTTCTGAAAACTTCTGGAATTATTTGGGGACAGAGTTTCAGAGAACTGATTCTGCGTTTGCATGTGGGGAAAAGGCAGCAAAAGATGGATTATACTTGATTTAGACTTATTAGAAATTCTTTTCTGGTAGTGCAATGTAGTAGACATTGTTGATTATTTCCTTAGCATCCATTTCTCATTTCCTTACTTCTAACAAAATCCTTATTTTGTTCGGATCCCCTCTCTTCCTCCATGCATGGGAACGAATTCCATTCACAGGGATCAGGAGTGAGCCTGGTTGGCTTGAGTCTTTCTGTTCCTCTTTACAGTGACTGTCTGGGCTGGCCATATAACCCAATTTGATCTAATAAAGAGAGAGAGGCTGGCTATGGGCATTTGAAAGATTTATCTGCATTCTTCTAGGACCGGGTCTAGAAGCAACTCACTCTGCTTTTCTCTGGAAGTGGTCATGCCCCAATTTAAAGGCCAGACCAGGTGGCCCTTTCTTGCTATGCCGAAAGCTGCAACTTTCTTGCTATGCAGCTAGGATGAAAGGGGGTAGATTGGAGGATGGTTGGGAAATGTATGCAGAGCCTTTGAATTCCCAGGTGGCTCAGCGGTAAAGAATCTTCCTGAAATGGTTGGGAAGATTTCTTGGAGTAGGAAATGTCAACCTACTCCAGGATTCTTGCATGGAGAATCCCAGGGACAGAGAAGCTTGGCAGGCTGTAGTCCATGGGGTGACAAACAGTTGGACACGAGTTACCAAGCACCACACAGTACAACTTTAAAGACTGTGAATTCTCAGGCAGCGCATGGTCAAGAATCCACCTGCCAACGCAGGAGTGGCAAGAGAGGTGAGTTTGATCCCTGGGTTGCGAAGATCCCCTGGAGGAGGGCTCCAGTATTCTTGCCTGGAAAATTCCATGGACAGAGGAGATTGGTGGGCTACAATCCACGGGGTCGCAAAGAGTCGGACACGACGAAATACATACAAAGACTGCAGAACTTCCAGGTATATAAGTCAAGAAATTTCTTTATTGTTTATGACAGTTTGACTTGAGTTTTTGGTTACTTGAAAATGTTTCCTGATAAATGTGGTTTGGCAGATATCTTTCACTTCCCAGAAGGAGAGATATCCTAGGCCAGATGGACTGTTTCTTGTTGTGAAGTTTATTTACATTCTAACTGAGAAGATCCCTCCCTATCTCTTTTATGTGGGAGGCACTGTTTATCCCACGAGAGCTTGGCATGGGTAAGTCCAATGTTTGGGAAAACCATCTGGCTCTGGCCATTTTTGAGCCTTCCATTGAGAGATGAAGGGTGTGTTCTCTTCTCTTTGAATCTGGGTTGACTTTCATGACTTGGTTTTAATCAACTGAGTGCAGTAGAACTGATGCTTTATAGCTTCTGAGGTTAGGTCAGGAAAGGTTATACACAGGCCCCACTGTTTCTTGGGATACTTGCTTTGAGGGCAGCAGCTGTCACATGAGAAGTCCAGTTACCTGAGGCAGCCTGCTGGGGAAGCCATGCACAGGCAGTTTGTTTAATGGCCCCAGCTGAGCTCCCAGCAGACAGCCGCATCAGTTGCCAGCCATGTGGATGAGCCACCTTGCATGCCCAGCCCTGCCAAGCTGGACTGAAGCCAGGTGACTGCAGCCCCAGGGCACATCTGGCTGCAATAGCACGAGAGACCCGCACAGAAGAGCTGCTTGTGCTTAATTGTGAGCAAAATACAATGACTGTCTTGACACAGTAAGTATTGTGATAATTTGATATTATAATACCAAATTGTTCATTGTTCTGTTTTGCATGCAATGATGTAGAAAGGATTTCTTCCTTTCTTTTCCTCAAGGGTAGAAATGTAGAGCATTAGACTCAGAATTCCATCTTATTCTAGGCTCTTTTTGTTGCAAGTCAAATACACCAACTAGCTTAAGTAAGAAAGGGGGATGTCCTGGAATGACACTGAGAGTCTCCCAGGTTGAAAAGGCAGGTAGTCAGTCTGTCTCTCCCATCCCTGGGTATTTCCCTCCCATACAGAGTGGGTCTGTGTGGCCTGTGGAATAGGGTAGAAGTAATGGCATGTCATTCCAAGTTGAGGTTATAAAGTAGCATAGCTTTTGTTTTAGTCTCTCTCCTTTGAATCACTTACTCTGGGGGAAGCTGTGTCATCAGCAGTCCTCTGGAGAAAACTGTGCAATCAGCAGAGGCCTCCTGCCAACAGCTGTCTGGGTGTGCTGCCTTGGAAGCAAATTCTCCAGCCCTAGTCGAGCCTTCACATGACTGCTGCCCAAGCCAATTTCTTGACTGTAACCTTCTGAGACACTCTAGGCCAAAACCACCCAGCTAAGCCTGTCCGAACTCCCAATACTCAGGAAACTCTGTGAGGTGCTACACGTTTGTTGCTTTGACTGTTGAGTTTTAGGGGTATTTTATGCAGCAATAGGTGCAATAGATACAAAGTCTTAGACCCCCCCCCCCCCCCCCCCCCCCTTCTTGTCTGGCAAGTAAAAAAAAAAAAAAAAGGAATTCTCCAAAGGATTTTCTTCTGGTGACTTTTATTCAGCTCCTGGTACATTTAACTGGTGGAGAAAAAGCACTCTGTTACTTTTATCACCTTGTCCTAAGCAATGTTTCCCAACCTAGTTCTGTATCTGTTTCTTCCAACAGAGGCCCCGGGTGGAGCATTCACGGCGGGCAAGTGTGTGTTCATGGCCCACATGTGCGGCATGCATTGTTGCACATGTTGGTGTTTTGTCCATGTTTCTTTGGGGAGAAGTCATGAAGGAAAGCATGTATTGATTATTTTTCCATGTCAGGCAGTATGATCGATACTGTATATATCTTAAGGGAAAGAAGAAGCAAATCAATCCCAAAGCTACTGACAGTGCTTCTGTCTTCTAAGAGGGAGGTGGTGACATAATTTGTATCAGTGGGACACGGAATATATGTTCTTCTGGGACAAAGACAAAGTGTGTCTGAAGCTCTGACAGTTGTTCTGGGCTTCTAAGTGTGAGATATAAAGTGAGGGGTCTGTTTTTTTTAATAAAAAACATGGAGTCTATAACCATGGAGATGTAGGCATCAGGGTGATGAGCTAGGGTGTCCTATATCAGATAGAAGTGAAAACTGAGCTTCTGCGGGTGTCTTGAGGATAAAGGGCTCCGGGAAACAGAGAAGATGGAAGATATGAAGGAAATTTCAAGAAGGGATGGGTTGAAATGAAGAAGTGGATTGACACGGCAGAAGGCTGAGAGGCATGGCAGAGGGCTGGAACCTTCGGGGAAGGCGGCATTCGCTGGTAGTGGGACAGTCGTGAGTCTGCTGGAATGAGAGAAGTTGGCTGCTCGTTTTAAAATGGTTTGAGTTTTAGCTGCTGCTGCTGCTGCTAATTCGCTTCAGTCGCGTCTGACTCTGTGTGACCCCATAGACGGCAGCCCACCAGGCTCCCCCATCCCTGGGATTCTTCAGGCAAGAATACTGGAGCGGGTTGCCATTTCCTTTTCCAATGCATGAAAGTGAAGTCGCTCAGTCGTGTCTGACTCCTAGCAACCCCATGGACTGCAGCCTACCAGACTCCTCCGTCCATGGGATTTTCCAGGCAAGAGTACTGGAGTGGATTGCCCATTGCCTTCTCCGAGTTTTAGCTACACCATCCCTTCCCTAAGTCCCCCAAACCTGCTTCTCATATAATGCCTCCTGTGACTGTGTTTGGAGGTGGAGCTGGCAGAGGTACAAAATTCTGGTTGGTACCAAGCAGGAAGACCAGCTGAGGACTGGGGAGAAGAGCGAGCTCAAAGTTAAAAAGAGCTGGAATTTGGAACCAGAAGGACCAAGAGGATGCAAGGCTCTGGGAACGTTGAAGGGGACATGGAATTTTGCCAGGACCCAGAGCTGAACTGAAAGCAATGTTGTTTAAGTCTTAGAGGGTAGAGTGACCTCAGTTGACATCAAGTTGAGCTTTAATTATACCGTTTTAATAAATGCTATCTCCATTTTGCAGATGAGGGAGCCCAAGCATGGAAACGCTCATGAACTGGCCCAGGTCATACCTAAGTGGTGGCCCTGGGCTGGGGTGCTCCAATTTTCGTGTTAGTGAAATGGAAGGCTTTCTTCTGGAAAGGGCCAGATGAATGTTTAAGGTTCTGCCAATGATACCATGGACTGTAGATCACCAGCCTCCTCTGTCCATAGGTCTCCCAGGCAAGAATACTGGGGTGGGTTGCCGTTTCCTTCTCCAGATCTTCCCCACCCAGGGATCGAACCCGCAGCTCCTGTATTGGCAGGCGGACTCGTTACTGCTGAGCCACCAGAGAAGCTGCTATGTCTGTTACCCTGCTCAACTCAGCTGCTGAAGGGTGGAAATGGTCTCAGACAATACACAAATGCTTGGCATAACTGTGTTCCAGCCAAACATTACTTGTAGACACCAACATTTGAATTTTATATAATTTTGACATGTAATAAAATATTATTTTTGAAGTTTTTTTTTAAACTGGTAAGATATTTTTTCGACTCTTAAAAAGTGTAAAAGCTATTCTCAGCCTGTGGGCCATGCAAAAGCGGGCAGCAAGCTCCATTTGGCTCCCAGACTGTACTGTGAGGACCCCTATACTACATCATTCGGTTAATCAGATGTTCGAAAGCGAACAAATGCGTCAACAAGAGAGCTTTATCGAGGACGGAGGAGTGATAAGTATTGACAAGATAAAGAGGGGTCATTATGGTACTTTTTTACCTAAGGAGACCTTGCTGAAATTTACACAAGGCTCTTTTCAGACAGCTAAATGCCTTGCTGTTTCCACTTCTTCTAACCTATAGGCCTGAATGATACATCCATTTCCTTGGAGATATCATCCCCATCTCACCCTTATTTGCCGTGGGTGTACACGTACGTGTACGTGTGCATGCATTTCATGAGGAGGTCTGACTAGTCATCTTCAAGGTCCCTTCTGATTCTGAAATGCTCAGATTTCATAAAGACGTTTCCAATTTTTAGGGACTCTCCTTCCCCTTGCCCTCTTCTCTCCAATCCTGTGAACATTCTCCCCGCTTTGACCTTGCTTCCTCTATGATAACTCTATATCAAGGCTAATGGGATTATCGTATCCAAAAACATCCCAGGAAAAAACAGCTGGAATGTCCAGGATAATAAAACAAGCCAGTAAAAGGTGAAGGGCTGTGTAATTGCTGTGCTTTGTGTCGACTCTTAAAGCCCCATGTTTTAACTATGTCATGATGGCAGAGTGTTTTCTGTGTTTTTTTCTTTTTCTGAGAGGCTGATGTAATATCATCATGTATGTTTTCCTTTTTTTTTTTTTTCAGGAAAAAATAAGAAGATTCATCTTCATTGAGATTAACAAAATCTTTCTTCTTTTGTGTCGGCAACACGAGGTCTTAGCAGATCTCTGATCTTGTGTTGAAGAAAAATTATAGCATTACAATGGGACACAGAGGCTAAGGGCTTGAACTCAATTTGGATTAATGTGCAGAGCAGCGGGCATCCTGTGACAAATGGTAGGAGGGGCTTTGGAGCGGGTGCTGAGAATCATCCCCTGGGGACCAAGCCCCATACGCCCAGCCTATTGTTCACTCTAATCTGAGGCCGGTCACTGGGAGGCTGAGCCCACAGTCCAGATGCTCTGAGCGGCGGGATTGTGTCAAACTGTCAGCCAGATGGCTGTGAGGTGCAGCTGTGCAAAAGCAGGAGTGGTATTGAGCCGGGATGTTTCCATACGGAAGCTGGGATGCTGGTTTAAGCATTTCACCTCTCTAAGTCTCAGTTTCTCTGACTATAAACTTGGGTCAATTATTTGGATCCCAAATTGTCGTCAGCCTGGAGGTACATGGAAGGGATCATGGTGTTCCACCACGGCAAGTACTGCTTGATTGAAATAAGAGAGCTGCCCGCAGGCTTGGGTTTCCTCTGAGACTCTGAGGGCAGAGGGGGCTGAACAAGGAGACAGAAAGAACAGGGAGTTCTGGGTGGGTATATAATAGCCATCATCTCTTTGAAAGGGAAAAGCGAAAGTGTTAGTTGCTTAGTCGTGTCCAACCCTTTGCGACCCTATAGATTGTAGCCCACCAGACTCCTCTGTCCATAGAATTCTCCAGGCAAGAATACTGGGGTGGGTAGCCATTCCCTTCTTCAGAGGATCTTCCTGACTCAGTGATCAAACCTGGGACTCCTACACTGCAGGCAGATTTTTTTTACCGTCTGAGCCACCAGGGAAACCTTGTTGTCTCTTTAAAGTGGGTGCTTCTCCATACTAAGGAGCTCTCTGAGTCAGAATAATCTGGGGGTAATAATTTAAGATTATTTCAGGTGTTAGTTAAAAAATATCCCCATGACAGAGAGTTAGGCATCAAGTGGGGAGAGTAATTTCTACGGTGCGGGGTGTTGTGGGGGTCAAAGAGCAGTGGGTTTGATAGAGCGAAGATGGTGATGCAGCTCTTTCCTGGGTCCTCTGAAAGTGCTTCTCCTTTCTTCACTTCTGCTCCCACTTTATTTCTTAAAGTCTGAAAGAAATCTTAACACATGGCTTTGCCCACTTGCTCTGAGGCCTTGATTACTTCCTAAAGAATATCAAACTCCTGGAACTTCCCTCATGGTCCAGTGGATGAGAATCTGCCTTCTAATGCAGGGGATGTGGGTTCGATCCCTGGTCGGGGAACTAGGATCCCTCTTACCATGGGGCAACTAAGCCCATGCTCGGCAACTAGAGAGCCCGTGAGCTGCAACCTCAGAGCCCATGCTCTGGAGCCTGTGCACCAGGACAAAAGATCCCGCTTGCTGCAACAAAGACTCGACGCAGCTAAAATAAAATAAAAAGAATATCAAGCCCTCGTGATCTGTAGCCAGGAACCCCCCTGACTGTGGCCCAAACTACTCTCCCAGCTCCATTTCTTATTTCTCTTCTACACAATCACCCTATCGGGTGAAATTAATTCTAGCTGTTGCCCTCATAACAAAGCCTAGTATTTTCTTTGTTTTCTTCTTGTGTCTCTGTCCTTCACCTCTGTGTCATGTTTATGGTGATGACTAAGTCTGATCATCCATGGAAAGTGCTCCAGACAGTACCTGGCTCATGGTAAGTACACGGTATGTGTTCAAAGTGAATCCCAGTAGCTCTGAAACTGTTTTTATAAAGAAAACCTTCCTCTGACTTCTGTCTTTATTGGTCAATAGAAGCAGGTATATTTTCTCTAAATGGACACAGGTAGGCAATGGCTGTGCAGACTGGTTTCATTCTGGGATCCCCGGGAAAGAATCTGACGATTCAGTTTATCTTCGTTAGTGTTTATTTTGTGTCTTCCTCGACGCCCAGTGCATTGTGTGAATGACTATGCTGACTGGAAGTTAAACGTGAATGCTCGAATGGTCTCCAGGATGAGACTAATGGTTTGTATTCAGCCTTCAAGATGGAAAAAAGTTTGACTTCTTCCCCAGTAGCTCTCTCTGTCTGCCTTGCTTATACAGCTCAGAGTTAAAACTACCCAATTCAGAGTCTATCTGTTTCATGGAATTTTCTCTTTTCCTGCTGTACTTCCAGCTCCCTGAAGTATGTCTTCAAATGTCTTCTGTGTCTTGAACAGACCT